>NC_035438.2:60002633-60718295 GCF_002127325.2 Helianthus annuus | reverse complement strand
TATGGAAATACGTGTATAATTGTATTTCTTGCTATGTGTTATCTGACTATTTGTTAGTTTACAGTATGAGTGACCAAGGACCTTCTGACGCCTATCGTCAACTGTCTGGTTCGCCTAGGAGCGAAGGCACCTCCTCTTCTCAGCCTGCCCTCTCAGGGTATTCTGCTGACACAGAAGAAGGGATCTTTGTGTTTAAGGCTCAGTCTGAAGAGCCATTTCCTCAGAAAAAGAGGGGATGGTTCAGTAGGGGAGCGCACGAGCGTAGGAAAAGAATGAAAAAGTTGCAGGAACAGCGAGTGTTAGCCGCAACAAAAAGAGAAACTGATGCTTATAATCAGGATATGCTCAATAGGGGTATTGCTAATATCCATATTTTAGCAACCACTGCTGCTGACCCAAACCTGGAACAAATGCTAGCACCCCAACCACAAAATCCTGACCAACCCATGGAAATAGAAAACCAGATAGAAATGTCTGATTACAACCCGGAGGAGATACCTAGGGTACCTGCACCTGATCCTCTAGACCCAAACAACTACGACCCCTGGTGGGACGATGTTAGGGACTACGTGCAACAAAACCCAATACAGGAAAATGTGCCAATGCCCAACTTAGGAGCTTATCCAGGGTTAGATCCTAAAGATCCCTACACATTAGTGATGCATATGTTAGGGAAATTTTAGAGAATCCATACCCGTACCAAACCCCTATGCCTCCGTATCAGGAACCCATACCTCAGTTTCCAAACCCAGTCCTAGAACCTGCACCCCCAATGAGTGCAGAAAATGTCCAGGAACTTAGAACTTTTGGGGAGGAAATTTTAGAAAGCAGTGATCGTATGCGACAGGTGGGAGAACGCCTCGTATGGAAATACGATGAGCGTAACATGGATTTTTGGATGAATCCATATCAGTGAAGGTGATGGTAGAAACAGTAATAATAATAATAAAATAATATATGTGTGTATGTGTTAGAAAAAAAAACTACGGATGCTTATTATTAGTATTGTAGCTTTACATTTCAGCCGGTATTGTAATTTAAATTTCAGTACTAGTGTGTAATGATGCATACTATATAAATAGAGTAAAAGTCGCAATGCTCGACATTTTTGGTTAAACGTGCGTGTCATGTGATTGGCTATATTCAAATATTAATTGTGATATTAATATTTGGTAAATGTTTAAAATTCAGATGGCCGACGAGGGAAATCAAGATAATCCGAATAACGATAACCAGAGTAACATTAACGTGGTTAATGAGAATTCGGACAACAATAACAATGGAAACCAAATGGATAATAGTGCCGTTCAACATATAGTGGCACAAGGAATTATAGATGCAATGCCATTTATTATTCAAACGGTTCAAGAAGCGAATAATAAAAGTAAGCATAGCAGTAAACGACCAAGTGAACCGGAACACAGCGTGAACAATGGACCCGTACTTCAAGCGCCCATTCCCAAAAGAAGAAGAACCATGCCATATGGTTGTTCTTACAAGGAATTCTGGTCCTGTAAACCAATAGAATTCTCGGGCAATGAAGGACCCATTGCAGCTCTACGCTGGATGGAGAAAACTGAGGCTGTTTTAAAAATAAGCAAATGTGCTGAAGAAGATAAGATAATGTTTGCTTCAAATCTGTTTAAAAACGCAGCCTTAGAATGGTGGAACACTATCCTCCAGTCAAGAGGAAGTGATAGGATTTATAACATGGAATGGGAGGAATTTAAGAATATGGTAGAAAGGAAATTCTGCCCTCCCAATGAAAAGGAACAAATAGCAAATAAGTTTCTGAATCTAAGAATGACCGGGGTAGACAGTAAGGGTTACACTACCACATTCTTTGAATATGCTAGGATAGTACCTACCCTTGCATCACCTGAACCGGTATTAATCTCCCGTTATATCTGGGGATTAATTGGAGAGATTAGACATGTAGTCAAGGCAGCTAGACCCCAAACCATAGAGGAAGCTGTAGAACTAGCCAATACCTTGACAGATGAGTTAATCCGTACTAGAGAAGAAGATCAGAGGAGAAACCTAACCCAAAGGCTTACCCAAGAATTCCGTTCTGGGAATTCTAACCGTAGGAATGTAGGATCTACATCTGCACCTTATTGCAAGTATTGCAAAAGGAAGCATTCTGGAAAATGCTCCATTTATTGCAATTTTTGCAAAATATCAGGTCACAAAGAAGAAGACTGCAGGAAGAAAGCCAATAGCAGGGTGTGTTTCAACTGTGGGGAACAAGGTCACATCAAGACCAACTGTCCAAAGTTAGCCCCAGCTGCAAACAACAAGAACACTAAAAATGCTAGAGCATTCGTTCTAACTGCAGACGAAGCTAGGATGATTCCGGACGTCATTGCTGGTACGTTTTTAGTTAATGATATTTTTGCTAAAGTATTATTTGACTCTGGTGCCAACCAAAGTTTTATTAATACTTCATTTTGCAAACTTCTAAATCAATCATTAACTAAACTACCACAAGAATATCTAGTAGAGACAGCAAATGGAGAAACCATTAAGATTTCTGAAATCTTGCAAGGAGCAAGAATAGAAATTTTTAATCAAAAATTTATTGCAAACCTTTACCCAGTGAATCTGGTAGGATTTGATGTCGTATTAGGAATGGATTGGTTAATAGCCAATAAAGCCAATATCTTATGTGATCAAAAGTCAATACAGATAAAATCACCAAGAGGTGAAAAGATCACAATTAAAGGAGATAAACCATCTAGATCCACTAAATTCATCTCTGTAATGAAAACTGCAAGTTGTATAAGGAAAGGATCTATAGTGTATTTGATTTCTATAATCACTAACACTAAAGGAAAAGAATTAAAAGACATTCCAGTAGTGTCCCAGTTTTCAGATGTCTTTCCAGAAGAATTGCCAGGACTACCGCCAGACAGGGAAGTTGAATTCAGAATTCATCTGTTACCAGGAACAGCACCGATTGCCAAAGCACCTTACCGTTTGGCACCCGCTGAAATGCAAGAACTAAAGAAACAATTAGACGAATTGTTGGAGAAAGGATTTATACAGCCAAGTTCATCGCCATGGGGAGCGCCGATTTTATTTGTTAAAAAGAAGGACGGATCAATGCGTATGTGCATTGACTACCGTGAATTGAACAAAGTCACAATTAAGAATCGGTACCCATTACCGAGGATCGATGATTTGTTTGATCAACTTCAAGGAGCTCGATTTTTCTCTAAAATCGATTTAAGATCAGGATATCATCAATTAAAGGTACAGGAAGAGGATATTCCTAAAACCGCATTCAGAACAAGGTATGGTCATTATGAATTTACTGTCATGCCATTTGGTTTAACCAATGCCCCAGCCGCATTTATGGACATGATGAACCGAATATGTAAGCCATATTTGGATAAATTCATAATTGTTTTCATAGATGATATTCTAATTTACTCTAAAAGTAAAGAAGAGCATGCAAAGCACTTGCACTTACTTTTAAGTCTATTGAGAAAGGAAAAGCTTTATGCTAAATTTTCAAAGTGTGAGTTTTGGTTAGAACAGGTACAATTTCTCGGACATTTAGTTAACCATGAAGGAATTCATGTAGACCCAACAAAAATCGAGGCAATTACCAAATGGAAAACCCCAGAGTCACCAACTGAAGTTAGAAGTTTCTTAGGATTGGCCGGTTATTATAGAAGATTTATTCGAGATTTTTCTAGAATAACCATTCCTTTAACTAAGTTAACCTGTAAATCTGTTAAGTTTGAATGGGGACCAAAACAAGAAGAAGCCTTTAGAATTCTTAAGCAAAGATTAACCCATACACCGATACTAGCATTACCAGAAGGAACTGAAGACTTTGTAATCTTTTGTGATGCTTCTAAGTTAGGTTATGGATGCGTATTGATGCAACGTCAAAAGGTTATAGCTTATGCATCTAGACAGCTTAAGAGTCATGAAAGAAATTATTCGACCCATGATTTGGAATTTGGAGCCATAATTTTTGCCCTTAAGATTTGGAGACATTATCTTTATGGTAGTAAGTTTACCATATTCACAGATCATAAGAGTTTAAGATATGTATTCGGGCAAAAAGAATTGAATATGATACAGAGACGCTGGATGGAATTACTTAGTGATTATGATTGTGATATCCAGTATCATGCAGGAAAAGCCAATGTGGTGGCTGATGCTTTAAGTCGAAAATATCACGAAAAGCCAAAAAGGGTACGTTCTCTTAAATTAAATCTACAAGTAGATTTAAACAATCAGATTAGAAAAGCACAAGAATCAGTAATCAAGGAGGATACTGAAAAATTAAAAGGAATGATTAAGGAATTAGAACAAGGAACAGATGGAATTTGGAGGTTCCATAAAAAGAGAATGTGGATACCTAAATTAGGAAATTTACGTCACCGTATATAAGAAGAAGCCCATAAGTCTAAATATACGATGCATCCAGGAAGTGATAAAATGTACCAGGATTTAAGGAAAAATTTCTGGTGGATAGGAATGAAAAAGGATGTAGCAGCTTATGTTTCTAAATGTTTAACTTGCTTACAAGTTAAAGCTGAACATCAGAAACCCTCAGGTTTGTTACAACAATTAGAAATACCAGTTTGGAAATGGGAATTGATAACAATGGATTTTGTTACCAAATTGCCTAAAACAAGGAAAGGAAATGATACAATCTGGGTGATTGTAGATAGGTTAACCAAGTCAGCTCATTTCTTACCAATGAAGGAAACCTTTAGTATGGAACAATTAGCCAAATTGTATGTAAATGAAATCGTTTCTTTACATGGCATTCCTTTATCAATTGTTTCTGATAGGGATAGCCGTTTTACCTCTCATTTTTGGTCAAGTTTCCAAAAAGCAATGGGAACCAGGATAAATCTAAGCACAGCTTATCATCCTCAAACGGACGGACAAAGCGAAAGGACAATTCAGACAATGGAGGATATGCTTAGAGCTTGTGTAATTGATTTTGGAGGTAATTGGGACGAACACTTACCTTTAATAGAATTTTCTTATAATAACAGTTATCACACAAGTATCAATGCTGCACCATTCGAAGCACTTTATGGACGAAAGTGCAGAACCCCAGTCTGTTGGGCAGAAATTGGGGAAAAACAATTATCTGGACCCGAGATAGTACAGGAAACAACTGATAAAATCATTCAAGTCAAGGAACGACTGAAAACAACACGTGATCGCCAAAAGAGCTATGCTGATAACAGACGCAAACCATTAGAATTTCAAGTGGGAGATAAAGTATTATTGAAAGTCTCTCCCTGGAAAGGAGTGGTAAGATTCATCAAAAGAGGAAAGCTTAGTCCCAGGTATATTGGACCTTTCAAAATTCTTGAAAGAGTAGGACCGGTAGCCTATCAGCTACAACTGCCAGAGGAAATGGCAGGAATACATGATGTGTTTCATGTATCTAATCTCAAAAAGTGTTTAGCCGATGAATCACTCGTAGTACCTCTCAAGGATATAGAGGTTAATGAACAACTCAAATTTGTAGAAAGGCCTCTACAGATTGAAGATAGAAAAATTAAGAATCTCAAGCATAAGAGATTAGTTCTGGTCAAAGTGAAATGGGACTCCAAAAGAGGACCCGAATACACATGGGAACTTGAATCAGAAATGCAAAAGAAATATCCACACTTGTTCCAGTAGATCTCGAGGACGAGCTCTAAAACAAGGTGGGGAGGATATAACAACCCTCGGTAAAACCGACACCCTCATAATATTTCTAGCACCCTAATATATTTTAAACATCTCAATGTGTCTTTATATGTGCCCCGTATGTGAAAACCGAGCCCAAAATACAAAATAACATATAATATAAATAAAAACAATAAAAACTAAGTTGAGGCGGGCCGCATGGGACCTCACCTCAACTTAACGCGGGCCGCGCGAGAGTATAACCAGATTTCGTTTAAATCTTTAGTTCATGCGGGCCGCGTAGAAGTGCATCCAAGTTAATGCGGGTCGCGAGCGATCTGGAATGTGGCGCAGCCCTGGGCCGCCACGTGGCCCAACACACGGCGAAGCTATACGATGACCGGGCCAAGCTACGCGTTGACCCAGCTTTGACGCGGGCCGCGTAAGCTCAGCCCAAATGTCACGCGGGCCGCGAGGAAGTCCAATTTCAGCACTATAAATAGAAGGCAACGGGCCTTCAGTCTGCTCGTTCAATTTTCGCTTCTCAAATCACAATTTCTGTAGTAGTGTTATTATACCCGGGCATTATACCCCCTAAAATAGCGAGGTTCTGCTACGATGTAAGTATTATAACCCCTGGAGACGTATTAGATACGCTGCCCGATTGATCTAGGGTTCCGTAACGGCTGTCGTGGTTCTGCCCGACGTAGTCGTTGGAATGCCGTCTCGGGGAGGGTATTACTAATGTTAAAATGGGTTATTATACTAACACACGTGCATTTGTGTAAATTATAGATATTCACCAGGAAACCCTAAAGAATAAGCTAAGACAGCAATGTGAGTAATCTCCTTTTTGTTAACAGTTTTTACAAAACCTTAACCTTTTTACAATGCAATTTAGCAGTGATTGAGTCTTTGTAATTCTACAATTACTGCCGGTATGTTGGGGTTTTGTATACAAAATGTGAGTAACGTTACCATTGGACGAAGAGTTAGCCAATGTGTAATATGACCCTCAGTCAGACTTGACACTACTGAATGAGTAATTGGGTAGATATAAACATTGTAATCGCCCTCAATACTGTTTAAAGTAAATTAATATTTCTTGATTAAACTAGGATTCACTCACCAGTATTTCCCACTGACAAAACCTTTTTAAAACGCGTTTCAGGTAACAAAATGTGAAAGCCAAATAGAAGCCAGCTGGACAGCACTGAAGGCTTGGAAAAGTGGCTATAAAAGTTACCTAAATAAAAGAAAGCGTTTATTTCAATAAAGTGGGATTTATCCCTGTAAATCAGTTTGTAATAAAAACTTGGGTTTTACCCATTTGTTTAAGATTATAAAATATGGTGGTTTACTCTGATTTAATATTTCCTAACTACGGTCCTGATGAAAATTTCCGCTGCCAAATAAGTAATTAACGTGATACCACCGAAACTGGCTCACGGCCGCCCGTTCCCGGGAACTAGGGACCGGGGGTTGTGACAAACTCTTAGGGTGAGTGTTCACTTATAGGCAAGCATGTCTTCAGCGATACATTATTATGACCCGCTTGCTTTGATTTGTCACCGTCTCATTTGTTTGCCTTAGGTAACAAACAAATGATCGCAATTCGTATGCATTGCCCTTCTGTTTTGCTTATCCGATAACATTTCATTTGTTGCTTCCTATGTCTTTCATTTTCTTCTAGAATGTCTCTCTACCTTAGCAACGGTCAAATGTCCGAGCAAGCAGCCAAACTTGCCCAGCAAGCAAATAGGTGAAGTAATTCTGAAGTCCGTGGATTTAGGTATTGCCATGTCTCGCCTCAAAAATGGAGCCACTCAAGAGTCACTAAGGAAAGTAGAAGCCAAGCCTTCGAAAAGGTCAAAGAAGCGTAAAGCTTCAAAGAATTCTCCAGTCATTGCACCAAGTCAGACCGGACCTAGCCAGGTGGCAGCACCACCAGCTAAGAAGCAATACAAGGGAATGACACCACTATGCGACAAATGTAACGGGCATCACCAAGCTCACCTGCAGTGTCGTGCGTGTGTATCATGTGGGCGAATTAGTCACCTGGCAAGTACTTGTCGAATCAACCCAAGCCAAGGTGGTCCAAGTCAACCACAAGCCAACCCTATCCAAGCTCGTTTTCCACGTGGATCGTGCTATAACTGTGGCGAAACGAGCCATTTCAGGAACAAATGCCCAAAGATTGTCAATGCAAATCCAACCCTTGGATGAGCATTTGGCCGAGCAAAGGATGTTGCTGTCTTATGCCTTTGTTTCTTTTGTTTTCTTATATTGTGAAATAATCTGATTTGTTCATAAATAAAAGTCGTTGTTCGCAATTCCGATATACAAATGTAGTTAATGTGTGTATGGCATTTCCCTATGATACCTACATCAAGGAGCTATGCTCTTTACAAACTACTCTTGTGATTCTCACTTTCAAGTGATCGCTCATAATTTCCTCGAAATTTTAAGTACTCGTTTCATTCTAGGAGACGAAGTACAAGAAATAAAGCAAAATTGTGAGCAATCATGCTTTTTGCACATCTGTGCCTTTGAGTCCTTGATTAGATAACTAAGGGTATTTTCAAATCTCATACCCATTACGTTTTGATTTTTCAACATGTATAGCATAAGTTTCCAAAACAACCTTCATGATTTCAAAAACATTTTATATATAGTTCGAAAATATTTTTAATATAGTGTATTTACTTAACATATCAAATGCATGATTTCAAAAGCATTGTCTATATTTTCAAAAACAACCTCCATGATTTCAAAAACATTGTCTATGTTTTCAAAAACAACCTTCATGATTTCAAAAAGTTATTAATACAGTATAATTACTTATATCAAGTGCATGATTTCAAAAGCATCATACATATTTTCAAAAAACTTATACATAATTTCAAAATTCATCTCGCAGGATTTTAAAACATTTTTATAAATATACCTACCTAATACACCTACTTTATGATTTCAAAAGTATTATATATAAGGTTTCCAAAAACATTGAACACATTTTAGAACCCCATGCATAGTTTTCTTCATACATTGACCTAACCTTCAAAACCCGCTTCATATGTTGCATTGGCATATCTAGCATCTCAACTTCATAAGCATTTTTTTTACTTCATATTCTGACTTAAGCACATCCAGTGCAAGGTTTCAAAACATCTTCAACTTCTAAAATCCATATGGGATCTTTTTATCTTCATAATTAGACCCTTGTGGATGATTATCATTCAAATCAGAGTCCTTAATTGGATTCCTTGTGTACCTTAATTCGAACATTTCGGTTCCTTATAACCGAAATCGAATTTTCTCTTTAAGATCTTTCTATCTTCATAGTTAAATTCTTGATAATGTTTAAAGTGTCAAATGAAATCCACGGAATGGATTCCTAGTGTGCTTTAAATACATGTGCTCAGTTAGCAGAACAAATTAACAAAATGATAGCAAATTTAAAATCAAGTTAAACAATTATGTGATTATGTGTTTATGCACTTTGTGTTTTCTTTTATGCATTTTGTGTTTTTGAATACTCTGGATATTCGTTATCCAAATCCTCGTAGAATCTTCCATATCTTCATATGAGTGATTCATAGTAGGATATTCAAAGGTACTACCATAAATCCTTAATGGGTTTCTACGTAATCGTTAAAGACCCTTGGATTATATAGTACCATTCCATGATTCAAAGAGACCCTTTGAGGGATCTAAGTCTAAAGATTAATTCAGAATCTGGTTAAGAATGACATGTGGTGATATAGCTGAACAGACTCCTTGGTAGTCTATTTAAAACATTCATTGATTTAATTAAAAGACCCTATGGTGGTCTAAGCACAATCATCACCGGCTCGTTCATTGTTTCCTTCCCCTACACATTATAAGATGCACTACGTGACTATGCAAGGAATTACGTAATTATGGATGCATACATAATTACGAAGTTCAGTGCACGGAAACCACAGTAAGACTTATTATGTGTAAGAACCAATAGTGGCAACCGTAACAAAATGTGAACAATGTAATAGAGGTACGGTGGACGCATCAATAACACTTTATATACTTGTATATAAGTGTCCCTCTCACATTTCAAGCATGATGTTATTTAAAGTTACTAGAAGTTTAGGACTCTAACCAGTATTGTTCGATCTTTTCAACTTCATATTTCAAGCTCTCACAAGTTTCCTCTAAGATAAATTTTGGGACGAAATTTCCTGAAGTAGGGGAGACTGTGACATCTGTGTCACTTCAACCATCAAACAAATACCAAACCAATGAAATATTGTGTTTCATACTTGGGATCTGTATAAGCATATGTATCAATTTCACATATCAACTCTTGTTCAATTTCGGGCTTCAAATCGCATTCTGGAAGGTTATACGCGCACTAATGCGTAAATATAACCAGTTTAATGCAACAAACACTCCGGAACAGTGACATAGGCTTAACATACCTTAAATAACCTTTACATAACTTAGAAATAAGTTTTGGAAGGTTTGGTGTGCCGAAATCAAGTTTATTCGCTTACAGGGACTAAATTCGACAAACTGCGAAAGTATGTCAATTTATACTGTAACGGACATTCCGGAACTTGACCATAAGTTAAACACACCCTAAATATCCTTTACATAGCTTAAAGCGTCAAAAAGTGCATAAGTTTGCATTTTCGCGCATAACTTACGTTCTGAATACATCCGGACATTCAAAAATTTATGTAAGCATTAAAATATTTTATTTTAGTTTTTGGCATGAGAAAAATTCCTCGCACAATTTGGATCGTTTTTCGCACTTATACGCATTCCATCGTAATTAACCGAACATCGCGATCATACGATCAAACGAACCGACATCCGACATATTTTTGAGCATGTTTCATGTCCACAATGTTTAAGCATCGTTTTAGGGCCTTAAAGTTGGCTTAACGGGCCTTAAACGTGTCGAAAATGGACTGAAACACGTGTAGGGACCTATTCTGCCAATTTTGTTTAAAACTGCAGAAGGGAGGCTAGGTGTGACGCGAGGGTACCTAGGCGTCACGCGAGGCCCCCATCTGGGCAGAAAGTGGATTCCAGCTATTTTCCAGCTATTTCCCACATTTGCACATGGTTTTGGGCAATTCTAGGGGCTATTTTGGGCTCCCATGGTTTTGTAAATCAGTGGGCTTGATGTGTACGGCTTAGATCAAAGCTCAATCTTCGAGAAACGATCCTAACGGTTCTTGATTCTCTATAAATACCCCTCACCCATTTCACTCATTTCCTCATATTTGATCTGATTCAAGCTCTCTAAGTGGAAGTATATGCTTCCTACCTGAGAGAGAATCGGAATCAAATCTTGCGGGGACCTTCTGTAAGTATTCTTTCGCGTTTTTCATTCGTTTTAGCATTTAAGTCAAACTGCGTTTGTGTTTCTGCATTGACCAGTTTATGGTCAATGCGAAGTTCGTTTGAACTTCATAACGTGAGCGTAATCACGATGGTTATAGTCCCTAGTGACTATACCTACTGATTACCACGTTATCTAGGCTCAGTGACGAGTCGTAGTTTCGGCCAAAATGCGTTTTCTCGCGTATTTTGTAACCAAACTACTCTAGGGTATTAAAACCGTTTGTTTTAATACTAAACCTATTTTCTAACTTTACTAAACATGTTCTAGCATGTTTAGCTCGTCGCTTTTAGTTTTGTGCTTGTCTAGGGTCGTAAGGGTAAGCGATCTAAACAATCGCTTATGCTTTCGAACCCGACCCATTTGGTCGATCTTTAGGATTCGACCAAACACTTTAGGTGACCATCGTTGTATAGGGAATAACCTTCCGAGGTTATACCATATGGTCACGTCGTTTAAGTAGTTGTATGATAAGTAGTTCTTATGCCTTAGGAAAATTTCCAAAATACCCTTTTTGCGTCAAAATTCATTTTAAGCCTATGTAACGTAATTTTTGACATCTAAACTGTTTTGGCAACAATATTAAACATGATAAGGCATATCTTGCTTGTCATAAGGCTAGTTAGGCATTCCGAACGCGTTTTACGCGAACAACGCGTTAAAGTAGCATAAGCTACCTAAACGGGTCGTAATGGGTCAAAAGCACTTAGGATAAGTTTCTTTTTAGTATGTAGGCTTTGTTAAACCCTATTACATAAGTTCCCACACTTATTTGGTTTATGAACCCTCGTACTACCCGATCCTTCGATAGGTCCGTTTATTAATGTAGATACCTATATTAGGTGCCGTTTGAATCCGTGATCTTCTAGCTTGCTTGGTGGATATCTAGAGTCTATTGAGCAATCTCAAGTGAGTACATAGAACCCTCTTTTACTGTTTTTCAAACATTTTGGGGTGAAACACATGTGCCTACTTGTTAGTTTCATGCTTTTCATGTTTTCATATCATATACTTGCTATGTTCACTAGTACACTATTAGTACATGATTTCATTATGTTTTTGCTATGTATGTCCTTTGTAGCATACTTAGTACATTTGATTTACATTACCTTTTCATGCTATGTATTTTCATCATACTAGTACATTGTTTTGCATCACATCACATGCTATGTATGTTCATTTAGTTCATACTTAGTACATTCACATCACATCACATGCTTACATTTTGGTATGACATTTGGTTTGTTTAAATGAGACAATGTACATTCATTAACTTTGATCACGCCGCTCGTTAGTAGGTAATGGTACCATAGGAATTGACAACTCTCGTTCCTGACATTCTAGGTATGTTTGGATGGAAGGAATGACCGAATTCGACATACATTTTCACAGATAGACCTTTAAATTCGTTTAGGGGTTTATTGCCACAGTCACAAGGGCTTGAATGTATGAATTTTCACAACACCGCATAGATGTCTGTATCAGTATAACATGCATTTCCACAAAACATAACTTTGCTTTAAACCAAGTTTTACTTCAATACTTTGTTTTGTGCATTTTCACCTATGGTTTAGTTGATGCATTTCACTAGCCATACATATCATTTTGGTTACACATTACATGATTTACATTTGACACATAAACATTTTTGACATTGGTTATACATTACATGATTTACATTTTGACATAAACATTTGACATATTATTCAATACATTTGGCAATTGGTTTAATCATAGATATTTTACATTGGTGGTTTGTTTGGGTAAGTGATTTAAGTAACGAGGCATGTGTAATATGATACAAGCATGGTGGATACGCCACTGGTACTTCCTATATATAAGTGTTTGAATGGTATTACACATCACAGCGTTGTTTAAATCATTTCAGTTTAGACATATAACATATTTTTTTCACAAGACATTGTTTTACAAACAACTTACTTTATACAAATTCATTTTACTTGGTTATTCATTTAACCTTTCATTACTCTTTTACATATCATCTACCTTATTATCAATTTTCGAACGTTTTGTAAAAGCAAACACTTAATCTGGATTCATGACAAGTTTCCATTAAACATTTTCTTAAACCTAAGTCATGAATCCTATTTTCACAAACCTATGTACTCGCTGGCATTTTTATGCTGATTATTTTCACATGTGTTTCAGGTACAATAGTTGATGATATTTGATGATGATATCGATGCATGCTCACGTAGGATTGGACGAGGCCTTAGTGACATTAAAAGATGCAAGACTAGTTAACTATGTTATATTTTTCTTTGTTGTTAAGACGTTGTAATACATTTAATTCAATAAAACAAAATTGTTTAATCCATGGTTGTGAAATAATGATTCTGTTACAACACTCCCCGACGTTTCCGCCATGTTTTGTTGTTTTACGTGGTCGGGGTGTGACATGTATCCCTGCTGACTCAGACCAACGGGTTGAGGGTGACCGCTTCCTGGAAGAGGGCCCACCACATTTTTCATTAATAACTTACTTAATTATCTTTCAATATTCCGACCTAGTGGGATTGTATCCTTGCTGAATCAAACAATGTCACACCCCAACCGATGGCGGAAACATCGGGGTGCGAGCACTAAGCGTTCAGATTGCTCATGAGATTTTCATAACACTAAATATTTCGATATACATTAAATAGATTTCATAATAATTGTCTAACAACAAAATCAAGTATCATCAAGATTACATCACCAAGTGAAATTGTTCAAAAGTCTAATTTATTTAGGCGACGTTTCTAGGCATCTCCTATCTTGATTTCCAAAGTTCCATAGCAACCTATCAGCCTGCAACATGTATTAAAATATCAATACAAAAGTATTGGCGAGTATACAAGTTTGAATACTAGAATAATAGGTTAAAACAACTCATATCCACAATGTAAGTAATAAAATAGTTTCAGCCGTGCTAGTGTCGCAGTCCACACAGTGATAGCCTAAGTATCCCGATGCTTTAGTGTTTACCCAAGACTCAAGGTAAACTAGAATCCTCCTAACAATACCCCCTGAGAATAATGGGAGAGGTGCACCCCCTATAGCACTACTATTGTTAAGGCGGAACTACACACCCTGGATTAAACATCACATAGCACAAAATAGAATACTAGAATGCACAAGTTTTCATATACACGTAGGATAGATTTTAGATTTCAAAAGATTCAAGTTTATATAGAATAGATGTTACACCCCAAAGTTTTAAAGTAAAAAGGGGATCGAGTATACTCACAGTGATTGCTTAACAGTCGCAACTGTTATTGGATCAAAGGGAGCTCTTTTTAGAATTAGCCTGATTAGATTATAATAGGATAAGAGTCGGGCAGAATAACGAGATTGCGTAAAGTGTCAGAAATAGTCACTAGATCGGATGGCTGTCTAATCGGATGGCTATCCTATCGAATTGCCAGTCGATCAAGTGGTAAGTGTGTGAGGAACAGATGGCTGCCCGATTGGATGGCCATCCGATCGGGTTGCTACTTGGTTCAAAATTCACAAGGTGAGGGGGATAGGATGGCTATCCGATCGGATGGCTATCTGATCGGGTTGCCACTCTATCCAAGTAGTAAGTTTAGTGTTGGTCACTCCTATCGGATGGCAGCTCGATCGGATGGTTATCCGATCGGGTTGCCACTCGATTGAGATTCTCAAGTTCCAAGTTTCTGAAAAAGTTCCAAGTGTTGGAAGGTTTCAGAGTCTTAAGGCTGCGAGACAAGTGTCACCTGATCGGGTGGCAGTCCGATCGGACGGCTGTCCGATCGGGTTGCCGCTCGATCGGGCGATCCTTGTTCCTTTTACCATTTTGTAGAATTTTCTAAGTTTAACAGTGACAGCATGGTACATATTGAGACAATGGTAAACTCATCGTCGCACAGTCGTTCTGATCGGGTGGGAACCACCCCAGTCCGACCAGTTAGTGTCTGCGATAACATTTATGTCAAAATCCATAATCCGGCCGTCATTCTCCGGTAGAAATCCATCTTTAAGCCGACTCTAGACTAATAATCAAGTCTATAGTCTGTTCAGAACCGGATCTCACCATTTAAAGTGAATGTTTGAAGAAAAGATGAAGAAACTTAAGTTTTATATGAAAAAGTCTAGATTTAACTTAGATTTAGTGTAAAAACGTATGAAATTTCTTAGATCCAAGCTAGATCTTTCCAGAAATGACGTCATATAGCAGTTTGTACAAACCACCATGACATCACCCTCAAGAACTCAGATCTGAGAGATTTCACGGTGAAAAGTGTGATTTCAAAGGAGAATCACGTAGAGAATGAAGTGTAGATCAAAAAAGTACAAGGATCTTGCTTAAAACGTACCGAAATCGATGGGAAAATGAAGAAAGGTAGTGTGCATGCGTCTTGTTGAGCAGGGCTGTCACATCAGGGAATAAAGTGATGTGACAGGCCTATTTATATTGTGGAGGGGAATTGAGGCGGTGCAGCATGGATCGGATGGTGGCCCGATCGAGTGGTCGTCCGATGGGGTGGTCATCCGATCGGATTGCCACTTGGCTAATCCAATCCTTTCCGCGTTCCCATCTTCGTTTTGCGAGTTAGATTAAGCGTTGCGTATTATTGAGTAATAGTATTAACGAGATTATAGTATAAACACCAAAAGTTCCAAAGATTAATAGATTCTGCCAGTGACAAGGCTCCAGTCTCTCGTTCAACTGAAAATCAAGTTTCATGAGTCTAAAGAGTCAAGCACCAAATAGATTTAGACATTCCAAGCACGTAGAATTAGGCATTCCAAGCATAGATTTAGGCATTCCAGACATAGATTTAGACATTTCAACATGTAGACTTAGGCATTCCAACACATAGTTTTAGACATTCCAACATATAGATTTAGACATTCCATCATTAGGCATTCCAACTTATAGACATTTCAACATATAATTAGGCATTTCAAGTATATCACATAGACTTCCACATAGTTTTGGGGCTAAAATGACAAAAAAGACAATCTTCAGGGACTAATCTTGACAAAATCCTAAAGTTTAGGGACGCTAGGCGTTACAGTCTCCCCTCCTTAGGAGATTTCATCCCCGAAATCTTAGATAAAGACTGCTCGAAGAGCTGCGGATACTTGGCCTTCATATCACTTTTCAATTCCTAAGTGAATTCGGCACCACGCTTTCCTTCCCATCGAACCTTAACAATGGGAATTTTGCTACACCTCAGACGCTTGACAGCTTGATCCATGATTTCGACCGGTTTCTCCAAAAATTGGACAGCTTCATTTATTTGCAAGTCTTCAAGGGGAACCTGCAGTTCCTCGTCGGCTAGGCATTTACGTAGATTAGATACATGGAACACCGGGTGCACGTTGTTTAGTTCTTGTGGCAATTCGAGTCTGTACGCCACCTTGCCAATCCTTTCAAGTATCACGAAAGGACCTACATAGCGAGGAGCGAGCTTTCCCTTTTTTATCAAAACGAACCACTCCCTTACAGGGAGATACCTTGAGTAGAACTCGGTCACCAACAGCAAATTCCAGAGGCTTGCGCCTTTTATCAGCATAGCTCTTTTGTCTGCTCCTAGACTTGATCAAGTTATCACGGATCTGAAGAATCTTATCCGTTGTCTCTTGAATAATCTCAGGGCCAGTGAACTGCTTTTCCCCAATCTCATGCCTGCTAAGAGGAGATCGGCATTTCCGCCCATACAAAGCTTCGAAAGGAGCCATCTGAATACTGGAATGATAGCTGTTGTTGTACGAGAACTCAATCAATGGTAAATTTACATCCCAGTTTCCACCAAAGTCGATGACAAAAGAACGGAGCATATCCTCTAGGGTTTGAATAGTACGCTCGGTCTGCCCATCCGTCTGAGGATGGAAGGCCAAGCTAAGATTCAAATGCGAACCCATAGCGGACTGAAATGTTTGCCAAAGACGTGAAGTAAAATGACCATCACGGTCAGAGATTATGTCAAGAGGGATGCCATGACAGCATATAATCTCATCGGTATAGATCCTAGCAAGTTTCTCCACTTTATAATCTTCATGAATAGGAAGAAACTGGGCTGATTTAGTTAAGTGGTAAATAATCACCCAAATACTGTCATGACCAGCAGGTGTATGGGGTGACTTAGTAATAAAGTCCATAGCAAGACTATCCCACTTCCAAACGGGGATTTTAGGTTGCTCTAAAAGTCCAGAGGGACGCTGATGTTCAGCCTTCACCTTTAAACAGGTAAGGCATTTAGAAACATATACGGCAATGTCCCTCTTCATACCAGGCCACCAGTAGATCGTACGCAAATCATGGTACATCTTATCAGCGCCTGGATGAATAGAGTAACGGGATTTGAGCCTCGTTCATGATGAGCTCACGGAGTTGTTGCGATCTGGCACCCAGATGCGATTTAGATAGTACTGAAGACCATCAGATTTAGTTTCGAGCTGATTGATGTTAGCACCAAGAACTTCAACAGATAGACTTCCTTCATTAGCAGACGAATACTGAGCTTCACGAATACAAGCATGAAGATCAGTAGAGATTCAGATAGACTTAACATGAGTCTTACGACTGAGAGCATCAGCCACTACGTTTGCCTTGCCTGGATGGTAGCGAATTTCGCAGTCGTAGTCGTTAATCAATTCCACCCAATGCCTCTGTCGCATGTTCGGCTCTTTTTGGCCAAAGATATGTTGAAGGCTCCTATGGTCAGTGAAGACCACACACTTAGTACCATAAAGGTAGTGTCGCCATATCTTTAACGCAAAAACAACCGCACAAGCTCCAGGTCATGAGTAGTGTAGTTTTTCTCATGCACTTTGAGTTGACGAGATGCGTAAGCAATAACCTTGTCCCACTTCATGAGCACATAGCCCAAGACACGGTTCGAGGCATCACAATACACCACGAAATCGTCATTCCCATCAGGTAGGGTTAAAACAGGAGCGTTGCACAAAAGGTTCTTAAGGGTCTAAAAGGACTCCTCTTGTTCGGGACCCCAAACAAAAGGTTTCTCCTTTTGGGTTAGAGTAGTAAGAGGAACAACGATTTCAGAAAAATCCGCGATGAACCGGCGGTAATAACCTGCCAATCCTAGAAAAGAACGTATCTCAGACACGGATTTAGGCGTACACCAATTCTTTACTGCCTCGATTTTAGATGGGTCAACATGAATACCCTGACTACTAACAATATGACCAAGAAATTGCACCTCCTCAATCCGAAACTCACACTTAGAAAATTTAGCATATAGGCGTTCACCATGTAGAAGTTCAAGCATAAGACGTAGATGGCGAGCATGATCAGCCTTAGACTTAGAATAAATAAGAATATCATCAATAAAGACTATAACAAAATGATCCAAATAGGGTTTACAAACACGGTTCATAAGGTCCATGAACACTGCAGGCGCGTTGGTCAGGCCAAAAGGCATGACCACAAATTGGTAGTGCCCATATCGAGTACGAAATGCAGTTTTTGGGATATCATCTTCGAGGACACGTAGCTGATGATATCCAGAATGTAGGTCGATTTTCGAGAAACATGACGCACCTTGTAGTTGGTTGAATAAGTCGTCGATGCGAGGTAGAGGGTAACGATTCTTCACGGTAAGCTTATTAAGTTCGTGGTAGTCGATACACATACGGAATGAACAATCTTTCTTCTTGACAAATAGAACGGGAGCACCCCACGGGGAGGTATTCGGACGAATAAAACCCTTATCGAGTAATTCCTGTAACTGACTGGACAACTCTTGCATCTCGGAAGGTGCAAGACGATAGAGAGCCTTGGTGACAGGAGTCGCACCAGGTACGAGATCAATACGAAAATCGACGGATCTAGGAGGAGGAAGACCAGGTAGATCCTCAGGAAAGACATCAGGGAATTCACACACAACCGGGACATCGTTTATGTTTTTCCCTTGCCCTTTTGTTCCACCACGTGGGCCAAGAAGGTAGGGTTCTGTTTACGTAAACTTCTGTTCGCTTGTGTGCATGACATCAGCCTTAGTCCCTTCGAAGGTCGGTCTCCATAGACGTTTAGAATATCACCGGGCGGTAGAGGAAGACGAAGAAGTTTCTCGTGACAAACAATCTTGGCATGTTTCTCACGCAACCAATCCATACCGATAATGACATCAAAACTACCTAGTCGCATGGATATGAGATCAATAGAGAAGACGTGATCGTTAAGAGTCAGGGAACAATCACGCACGATAAAGTTAGCAAGAATAGACTTACCATTGGCAACCTCGACAGAGAACGGCTCAGGTAACTTAGAGCGTGTACAATTTATCAAAGACTCGAATTCCACGGACACAAAGCGTTTATCGGCACCAATATCAAATAGGATCGAAGCATAAAGGTTATTAACGAGAAACATACCATTCACCACATCGTTGTTGTTGCGAGCCTGGTTAGCATTGAGATTGAATGCTCGTCCACGAGCGGCTGCTTGTTGATCTTGGTTCAGCTGGGGGCAACGATTACGAAGATGTGTAGTATCTCCACACTGGAAGCATGCACGAACAACATTGACCGGTTTGTGGTTCTGTAGAGGAGCTGGTGGTGCTGGTAAAGCTGCCTGAGTTGGGACTTGTTGGGCTTGCTATGCAGGGTTATCTTGACGACAGTAGGGAGTCATGTGACCATAACGATTACAGTTGGTACACAGACGACATGCAGAAGCAGTAGGATGATGAAAGTTGCAAGTTGCACACTTGGGATAAGACCAAGTGTACTGCTTCTTAGCTTCTGGAACAGCAGGGTTAGCGGCAGCAGTAGTAGGAGCAAGTTTGGCAGCAGGGTTTGCAGCAGGAGTAATAGCGTTACATCCGGAACCCTGAGACTTCCTTTTCTTGTTCTTGCTGCCACTTCGTTGCTGAGTGACTTGATTTGCAGACTTGGAGGTAGCAAAGGTAGTAAACTGTTCATCTATTTCTGAGACTTCTCCCTGGATTTCCTGAGAGTGTCGGATAGCTTTCGAGAAGACATCCTAAAGATCTAATAAGAGGATCATATAAGTCTAGATTAACATAGGTTACTATAGATTTGCATACGATAGACTAGAGCTCAAGATTCACAAGATTCACATAGATAACGCAAACCCACGACCTTCGCATGGCGCGTTGTACGGAGCTTGACAACTAGTCAGAAACGCTTATATATAGGAAGTACTAGCGGCGTATCCACCATGTTTCGGGTACATCGCTTCTACCCCGTACTCGGCGTCATGTTACGTGTCGCAATTGCCGAACAATACCCTTAATATTATCACAATACACAAGTAGACTAATCCGATAGATTTCAATAGATTTAACACCACAATCTACGACCTTCACATGGCATGTTGTACGAAGCTTGGCAGCATGTCGGAATCGCTTATATATAGGAAGTACCAGCGGCGTATCCACCACGCTTCGGACACAATACTTCTACCTCGTACTCGATGTCATGTTATATGTCGTAATCCACACTCATCATAGATTAACTTAGTTTTCAATAGATTACGGTAGGCTTCAAATAGTCTTCAACAAGTTCAATAGACTTCAAATTGTCTTCAACAAGTTCAATAGACTTCACTAGGTAAACTAGAATCCTCCTAATAATACCCCCTGAGAATAATGGGAGAGGTGCACCCCCTATAGCGCTACTATTGTTAAGGCGGAACTACACACCCTGGATTAAATGTCACATAGCACAAAACAGAATACTAGAATGCACAAGTTTTCACATATACGTAGGATAGAGTTTAGATTTCAAAAGATTCAAGTTTATATAGAATACATTTTACACCCCAAAGTTTTAAAGTAAAAATGGGATCGAGTATACTCACAGTGATTGCTTAACAGTCGCAAATGTTATTGGATCAAAGGGAGCTCTTTTTAGAAGTAGCCTGATTAGATTACAATAGGATAAGAGTCGGGCAGAATAATGAGATTGCGTAAAGTGTCGGAAATAGTCACTGGATCGGATGGCTGTCCGATCGGATGGCTATCCTATGGGATTTCCAGTCGATCGGGTGGCAAGTGTGTGAGGAACAGATGGCTGCCCGATCGGATGGCCATCCGATCGGGTTGTGATGTGCGTGAAGTGTGTTAGAATTTAGGTATATATTTTATGCCGTTTTTACACTTTTTAGCCAAGTTTTAAATTTATAAAACACGATATTTACTAACACTAAACACACATATGGGCAAGTGCACCCATCGTGGACGTAGTATAGTGTTGGTAAGATACCGAGGTTGTCCAAGGACACAAGAGCTTTTAGTACCGGTTTATCCTCAACGTCTAACCAAATCAAAATGTTAGAAAAAGGTTTTAAAATAAGAAAATAAACTAACTAAAATGCTGAAAAATAAAATAAAAATAAAAACAGATAGACAAGATGAATCACTTGGATCTGACTCATGTGTAGTGCAACCTTTGATTATTTTCGCACTTTTGCACTTGTTTAAGAGATTATCTTAGTTATTGTAGTAGGCCCCTCTTTTGAAGGTGACGTTACCCTCAACCCAGTAGTTTGAGTCAGCAAGGATACAATCCTAAAGGGTCGGATTATTGAAAGATAATGAATTAAGTTATTAATGCATAATGTGGTAGGCCTCTCTTTTGAAGGCGATGTTACCCTCAGCTAAGTAGTCTAAGTCAGCAGGGATACAGTCCTAAGTAGCTGGGTTAAAGTTTTACTAGTAGTTTCACTTACGAGGGGATCAAAGAGTTTGGACCCCCGCCATCCAATACCTTTGGGTATTGAAGGAGGTCCTACTAAATTTGACCCAGGTCCTTTGCAGGATCTATACACTGAACAATGGCAAGACTCTTACCAAACCGTTCCCTTAACCCCCGACCAGGTAGCCAACATACCTCCATATTCACCGTGGAGATATGAATGGTGAAAATCTTTTATTTTATATAGACAGTAAAATAATGCCAAGACACCATGGACAAACGATAAGGAAGGATCACCTTCAACATAAGAAACTAGTAATTAAAGTCATTAATACAAAACCAATTAAAAAGTGCAAAAGATTAAAAATAAAAAGTATTACACTAAACATTTGTCTTCACCAAGTGTTGGTGCACTACATCTGTTGATTCCGTCTAGGTGTCTAGGATCAGGTCTTACATCGTATTGTATAGCATAGGGCACGAAATACGAGAAAACGGGAGTCTGTATAAGTTTTATAGGCTAGGACCGCTCATATGGACATATGGTGTTAGGACCGCTTATTTGTCAGGTATGGACCGCTTTTGTGAACATGTCTGGTCCGCTCTTATGGACATGTGTCATATGAGCGGACTCAGCAGCCTATATATAGGGGATGTCTGAGCGGTCCTCATAACGTTGAATCCGAATTCCACGCCGAAGCTCTGCCGGTGTGACGATCGAGCTGTAAAACGTTTAATATCAATAAAACAAGCAGTTAGAAAGGAGAACAAGCTACTTCTACTTGTATTTCTTATTATTCCTCATCTGAAACGCAAGAGATAACCTCTGAACGACTCGTTCGGGTCAGCAAACGATCCTACAAGTGGTATCAGAGCTTGGGAGGAGGTTTTCTGCAGATTGTAGCTGTTTTTCATTGTTTCTTCTCACTTCTACACCTTATTTTCTCATTTCCGGGAAATCTCACAGTTGAATTTCGTTCAAAAACTCACAGACTGTGCATAATCATACTTAGACAAACCCTTGAAAGATTCAGGCCAAAATACAGCTTAAAAACAGATCAAAACATGTTCGATATGTGGATTGCTCGAAGTGACGTCATCGTGAACCGCTCATAGATCACGTTTTGAACCGCTTATTCGTACAATTTAGATTCTGGTTCGCTCCAAATTTGCAGATGGATCGCTCGTAAGACAGTTTCTGGACCGCTCGAGTGTACATTTCTGGACCGCTCCAAAGACATCTTGGATCGCTCATTTGGATCATCTTGGACCGCTCTTAAGACATTTATTTCTCTGGATCGCTCATTCGAACAACTTTGGTCCGCTCGAACGAACAATTTTGATCCGCTCGAACAATCTTTAAGTTTGGACCGCTCCAAAGGACATTTCTGGTTCGTTGTTCTGTCATCTTCATTGAAAAACGTGTTAAGACAGTATGGATTCCGAATTTTACAACGCGTTTGCTACATCGACGACTCCAGCCGCAATTGCTCAAGCAATGAACTTAGAAAATGAGACGGGAACGACTCAAAAGCCCCCTAGATTGATGAGCATTGAGGAGTATTATGGGTGGAAGGATCGGTTTGAAAACTGGGTTCAGGCCAATCATCTCAGATCATGGGAATGCATATTGAAGAAGTACATATTCCCTCGAACAGATTTGCAAGTTATTAAAGAGATATCAGAGTTTACTGATCAAGAACGAGCAATGTATAGAGCCGAGAAAATGATGATCAGTTTGTTGCAGCAGGCAATTAAGGAAGATATATTCATCTTGTTACAGCACGACAAAACTGCTAAGTCGATATGGGATGCTCTTAAGGTTAAATTCGAGGGTAGTGAAAACATGATTAAAAGCAAGAAAGCATTGTTAAAGAAAGAGTTCGATTTGTTTAGTAGTTTGCCGGGAGAGGATACTAAAAAGTTGATCGAGAGATACTGTCATTTGGTGCGATCGTTATCGATGTTGGGAGTTGAAAAAGGTCGTGAGGAATGGGTGGATAAATTGGCTGACGCGTTACCTCAAAAAGAGTGGGGAACATATTTGATGATTTTAAAGAATACTGGTGTGTATGACGGGCTGACTATTTCACAGTTCATTGAGAAAATAGAGAGTCAGGATCTTGAGCAGCAAAAGATTGCGAGAATGAATAGTCCGAGTGGTCAACAGGATATTAAGATGTACTACCGGGGTAGTGTTCCAGTTACTGAATCTGAAAGAAGTCCGAAAATTCAAACCGCTTTCAGTGCTGGTGATTCATCTGAGAAAGCTGATCAAAGTTCGAACAAGAGTAGCAGCGGGTTTTCATCGTTTCCGAGTGTGAATCCGAAAGAGACTAACACTAGTTTTCAGTCTCAGAGTACAAAAACCGGAAACGGATACATAATTCAGTGCAACATAGCTCTCAACCTTCCAGAAGGTCAAAGTTTCTCTGAAGACACTGCTAAAGACCACATGGCACTTCTGGGTTCAGTTCTGTTATCCTATGAAGGTCTTGTTGCTGGTCGGATTGGAAATCCTATGCTTACCAAAGAGGATTATGATCAGATAGACGCCGAAGAAATGGAACTCATGGATATTAAATGGTGTCTTGCTAGTGTTCTTCGACGAGCTGAGAAATTCAAAACCATTACTGGGAGAAATGACTTTCTTGATGCACATGTATCTACTTTAGGTTTTGATAAATCTAAAGTTACTTGTTTTCGATGCAGGGAGAAAGGCCATTTCAAGCGGGAGTGCAAAGGAAGAGAAGCTAGTGGAGCGCAAAATCCATTCAGGAAAGATGATTACTATCGCAAAGCTATCTATCAGCAAGTTGGTCAATCCCAAGAACCTCAGACAGCTCATGGGAGAAAGATTGAAGATCCCAAAAGAGCATGTTTGGTAGATTTCAGCTGGAGTGATTACATATCATCTGAAGCCACAGCAGCACACATTATTGATCAAGATGATGAGAAACTACCAGAAGGCTTCAGTTGGGATATGTTTGTGGATAAGAAGGGAGAGTTTAAAGCTTTCATTGCCAAAATCGTCAGTGAGCCAGATTTGTTTGCTACTTGGATGAGATCTATCGGAGAGACTGTGAAAAGTGAAGATGAAAAGTCTGTGTCATCTGATGAAAGTTCAGATAGTACTGATAAACTTTCAGAACATTCTGGGGATGTTTCAGAAAGTTCAGTTGAAGGTTTACAGGGCTCAGATGAAAATTTACAGAGTTTTGATGAAAATGTACAAAATGAAAATGTTCCAGAAAAGGAAGTTGTTTTTGATAAAACACCAACTGATTCTGATGTATCAGATGGTGATTCTGATAGGTTTGTACAGTTTGATCAATCACCTGATCACAACAGCAGTGATGATGAGGAAGAAAAACATATAAATATTGCAAAAACTCATCTATCTCCTGAAAGTTTTCATTTCTATTTTGCAGAAAGAATGGAGAAACTGAAAGAGAAACGAGCTGCTAAAGAACAACAAGCTGAATCTAAGGTGATATTCAAAACGCTGAGAATGTTGCTGAGAAGATTACTGAGGTTGTGAAAGAAGAAGAAAAGGTGATTGAAGTTGAAAAAGTGATTGAAGTTGTTAAAACAATCGAAGTTGAGAAGATTGTTGAAGTCGTCAAGCCGTGTGAAAAGTGCTTGGAAGCTTGTAAGAATTGTGCTGCTAAAGACGACATCATAGCTGAGTACGAGAAGAAAAAGGAGCAATTACTGTTCAATCTCAATTATGTGAAAGAATCATACGATGTTTTGAATAAAACAGTAACTGGTCTCCAAAAGACTAACTCAGAGAGAGAACAAGCACTGACGATGTTAAATGCAGTTTTAATGACAAAACAAAAAGCAATAAATTTCTACATTGAAGAGAGTGCTAAATGGAAGCAAGAGTTGGAGACGGAAAAGATAGAGAATGAGAGAATTAGACGCTTATTGCAAAGTTATTCTAGTTCTGATTATCTAATTGACCGTATTTACCCAACTGTTGCAGGTATGGAAGCTTTCAAAGATGAGAAGCTGAAAGAGAATAAAGATTGTGGTAAGAAAACGACTGTTAGTTACAACAAATGTCCGCCTCCAATTTGGGATGGTTATTCACCTAGGAGACCAAATGAGGAGCAATTGGAAAAAGCAGTCAATATAAAGCTTAAAACCTACACAACTGATGGTTTACCAGATAACATAGATATCACGTATACCTCGTCCGATACTGATCATGAGTCTGTTCTAATCAAAAAGGTGGTCGATCAGGTGTTGGATACTGATGAGGAGTCTGAGTTGAAATCTGGGTCTGGAAAGTCAAAGTCGTCTGTCAACAGTCAAAATTCGTCGGAAAAACGGTCTTATAGTAAAGAATTTTTATTGTCAAAGGCAGATTTGAATGATGAAACATTCGAAGTTGTGTATACTTTGAATGGTTCGGACAAATTATATTACAATAAGGAGTTCCCAATAATGAGTATTAAAATGGAACTAATAAACAAAACTTTCAAACTTATAGAGGTGAATATTCCAGAATTAAAAGTTTTGAAAAATTTTGAAAAATCTAAAAAATATACTTCTAGAGTTCAGCAACGTTTAAACTAGAAAAAAGGTTACAATTCTGGTCCTGGTTTTCCAAAGAAACCCAACCCGAATCGTAGCTACAAAAAGAAAGGTCTTGGTTTTATTCCACCAGAAAATGATAAAAATATGAAAAATTCTAAAACAAAATCTGAATTTGTGTCAGGTGGAAGTGCTGAGGAGGAACAGCAGAAACCATTCTGGAGACAGTCGAACAAAGAATTTCTTGCTGAGAAAAGGAAGAATGGAGCTGATATATGTTATCCAAGAGAGACTAGAACCTGTTATAGATGCAATGAAGCTGGTCACATTGCATGGAATTGCTCAAAAAGTGTTCAATCAAAACAGGAAGTTTCTCATAAATTGAAAGAGAAAGTTGTTGATGTTGACACACCAACCAATAAATCTAAAATGTTTGAGAATTCAAAATTCGAGGTTGGTGAGTGTTCAAAAAATAGGTATGAGAAGAAAGGAAAGGACAACCAGGTGTGGGTTGCAAAGAAAGGTGAAGTGAATGTCGGCGATGAATCTGGTTCCACAAAGCCAGAGGAGCCACAGGTTGAAAAGAAGATTTCAGTGAATGATGAGGAGTTTCCATCATTGAAGTTTGAGGAAGTAAAGAAGAAAGTAGGAAAAACTGAAATTTCTAATCAGTTTTACAAAGAAAAGAATGAATTTGATGTAGAGAAAACATTCAACGGGAATGTTAAAAAGATTTTTGGAAAAATGTTAAGTGGGAGAGCTAAAGGGGTTAAAGATTTTTACGCGACTAAAAAGGCAACATACAACCCTACTGCTCAAGAACTGAAGGCCATTAAGTCTGAGAAGACTTGGATGGAAGTCTGCTTTCCATGATAGTCAAAGGACTACGCCGGAGATCCCAAGTTTATATCGTGGATCAAGAATCGGAATCATTCTAGTTTTTGAAGTGTTTGTTTGAATGATTGTGATTAATGTTTGGATGTATTTACAGGTGAAAGGACTACGCCGGAGCTTCCAGGTTGGTAGGTGAGAAGCAGGAATCGGCATCCTGATTGGTAAAATGGTGATGTAGACGTAACATTCCTACAAGTGGTAATCTTGATCCCACAAGTGGTATTTGTAGATGTTTGTATACTTTGAAGAGGTTACATTTACAAGTGGTACAGTGATTCTGAACTGAAAATTGTAAATCAGGGACATTAAATTGTACTTGATTTACTATTCATGACAAAAGATAGACAAAATGATGAACCACATCCTCGTGTTTAAAAGATAAACCTACAAGTGGTTTTTATCAACACAAATTCATTTTCCGGAAAAATCATTTTGATTAAAACAAACTTAAGTGTTTTGAAATCTAAATGAGAAAATGGTTTGTGATAGGGGGAGTTTCTGATTGTTTATGCTGAGTGAATGGCGATTTGATGTGATTCAGTGTCAGTTGTCAAGTTTCTGTACAGTTTGTTTTACTTTTTATGTTTCTAGTGGGTCAAGAGTCTAGAAGTTTTCAAATTTTCTTTAAAATGTGTTTGCATTTTAGGGGGAGTAGGGAAATTTCAGAAAATCCAAAAACATTTGAAAATTTGAAAAAAAAAGCCAAAAACATGATAAAATTCAAAAATGAGTTTCGTTGTGAAAAGAGGAAATGATAGTACATCAGTTGACTATCATGGCACGCTAAAGAAATGTAAAGTTAAAAATGTGATAAACAATCTTACTGTGGATGTGTCAGTAGATTTTCGCACTTTTAGTAAATTGAAACGAGATATAAACTGTGACAACTGTGCTCTTTAATCGATGAACAATGCAAAACAATGTTAGTTATCAATAAATCTATGTGTTTTGGTGTTATTATATGTGTTTTATGTGTTTGATGATTTTACAATTCAATCCGATTCGATTTCAAGCTTTAAATCGCTTTCTGGAAAGTTATACGCAAACTGGTGCGTGAACGCAATCAGTTAAACGCGACAAACACTCCGGAACATCATCATAGACTTAACAAACCTTAAATAACCTTCACATAACTTAGAAATAAGTTTTGGATGGTTTGGTGTGTCGAAAACAAGTTTGTTCGATCGCAGGGACTATGATGTCGAATAGTCCAGAACTTGATCATAAGCTAAACATACCATAAATAACCTAAACATAGCTTAGAAATAAGCTTTGAGGGGTTCGGTGTGCGAAAACATGCTTACATGATCTTACAGGGACTAAAAGTGTCAAAAACGACGTAAGTTTGCATTTTCGCGCATATCTTACGTTCTGGACACATCTGGACATCCAAAATTTTTGTACACACTAAAATATTTTAATTTTAGTGATTCGGATGCAAAAACGCCATTCGTCGCGCATTTTGGATCGTACACGCGTCCGTTTGAGTTTCGTCGTAATTTAACGAACAACGCGACTGTACGACCAAACGAACCGACATCCGTGATATTTCAGAGCATACTTCAGGTCCCCTACACTTTAACGACCTTGTGGAGCCTTGAAAATGGCTTAACGGAGGTTAAAAACGTCGAAAACAAGCTTAAACACGTGCAGGGACCATTTCTGTCATTTTTTGAAACTTTGCTGAATCTGACACATGGTAGCGTAGCGCGACCACCTCCTGCCTATGCCGTCGCGCTACGCGACGATCACATCTGGGCAGAAAGTTTGTTTTCAGCATTAGTTTGTAAATTCAGGGGCCAATCTTGCAATTTCTTTGTGTGGTAGCCAAGTTACCACCTCTCTAAGGCTTTGCACCTGCTCCTAACACTTGTATGGTTGTGATTCATTGCTTAATGGCTAAACAAACCACTTGTCATGATCTTGTTGATCACCAACAAGTATAAATAGGCCACTCCATTCACTTGTTCTTTGCTCATTCTCATTTCTTCTCCTCTACATCTGACTTGGGAGCTCTCTCAAGCATTGGGACTTTGTCTTCTTGCTGAAAAGATAGCAAGGACCCTTAGTGAGCATTCTTTCATATCTTTTTATTGCTTTTTCCTTATGTAGTGCAGAAAGTCAAACGTTTGGCCAACAGTTTGACTTTCGGTTTTGACCATCAATTGGTCAAGTCAAAGTTCAAATTGAACTTTGAAACGTGATTGTAATCACGATAGTTATAATCCTTCGTGATTATAGCCGCTGATTACCACGTTAGCTAGTTATAGTGTCGAGTCAAAGTTTCGGTCAAAATGCGTTTTAGCACGCATTTTGCCTCGGAACTACTTTAGGGTATCAAAACACTTTGTTTTGATACCAAATCAGTAGGTTAGACATGTTTAACTCGACACTATTAGTTTGTGCTTGTTTAGGGTCGTAAGGTAAGCGGTCTAAACAACCGCTTATACTTCCGAACCCGACCCGTTTGGTCGATCTTTAGGATCCGACCAAGCACACTTAGTGATCATGGTTACATAGGTAATAACCACTGAGGTTATACCTTATGATCACATAGGATTGGTTAGTCATATGCTTGTTAGCTTGTATGCCCATAGAAAATGACCAAAATGCCCTTTTGAAGCATAAATCCGTATTTTGACTATGTGAACATAATTTTGACATATAACCTGATTTAGTAACACGTTTAGGGATAATTGGGCATGTAAGACTTGGCATAGCACATAGTTAACCATCCGAACATAGTTTTACGCTAATGACGCCTTATAGTGACTTATGTTACCATAATGTGTCGAAACGGGTCAAAAGCACTTAGGTAGGCTTTCTAATCAGAATGTTGGGACTATTAAATCATACCATATGAGTTCAATTACTCATTTGATTTATAGAACCTCATTCTATCCTATCTCCCGATTTAGGAGCCGATTTATTAACATAGTTACCTATACTAGGTGCCGGTTGATTCCGTGACCCTTGGAGCTTAAATTGTTCTTATTCTCAAGACTAATTAGCAATCCCAAGTGAGTACATAGTTCCCCTATTTTACTGTTTTCAATTGTTTTGGGGTGATTCATATGTACAAAACGAATTTCAAGGTTTAAACGATAATTTCAAAAACGATGGTTTATACTAAACTAATAACGATTTCAATAAGGTGAACAAGACTTGTTGGTTGTGATTACATAACGAATGACATTCATTAGCTTTGGCCGAGCCGACCAGTATTAGGTTATGGTACCATAGGATCTGACAAATCCCGTTATCAGACTACACCCATGGTTATGTGTGGGGGTTATGTAGGTAACGACCAAACCTGATGATTGTTAACTTACCCTTTGGTGGTTTGTTAATACGAAACGAGAAACGAGTTAGACGAGTCACGAAGGTTTGAATGTTGTTAACGAGACGACCAAAAGTAGTTTCACTATTAAAACGAATACGATTTTGGGACGAGTTAAACGATTTGAAACGAGATACACGATTTGAAACGAGTTAAACGAATTAAACGATTGGTTTTGGGTAGTGATTAGATAATGGGACGGGTGTGGTATGATAGAATCATGGTAGATACGCCGCTGGTACATCTTATATATAAGTGCTTCTATCATGTTACATTGCGTGTCATTATTTAGTTCACTGGGGAAACGATTTTGAAACTATGTCACACAACGAGGTTTTCGAAATGATATAAACCATACGAGTTTTATTAACGAGTTTTTACGAGATGTTTACAAGGTGTTATACTAAAACAAATATTTTTGAGTTAAGAGTCATGGCTACGAGATTTTATAAACTATAACCAATTTGATTTGAGTTGGTTAATTTTGTTGCAATACATTTTTCAAAACGAGGTTTGTATTTTGACTCTTGTAGTCTAACGAGATATTGCAACATATAAACGAGCCATGAATCCGATACTCCCATAAAACCTATGTACTCGCCAGCATTTGTTTGCTGACTTTATATTTTTACATATGTTTCAGGTGGTATTGCTTGATGTTGCTTGCTAGGAAGCGAGTTCACTTAGGATCTGGACAAGGCCTTAGTGACTTAAAAACAATTATAAACAATATGTAGTTTGTTTGTTTGGTTTAATGACAATGAACATTTCCTAATATTTCAATAAAACAAAACTTTTAACTACCATGGTTGTGGAACAATAATTCTGTCGCCTCACTCCCCGGCGTTTCCGCCGCGGTTTGTTGTTTTAACGCGGCCGGGGTGTGACATAAACCTAATTCAAACTTGCTTAATTTGTGGGTAACTATTCTTGGATATATGGGTAACCCCCGAAATCTTGTTTGAAAGGTCCCATATTCTGAGATACTAGGTCTTTATACTCAGTGATATCTGGGGTATTATCCCGGGACTTCTGCTGAATGGAAGTTCTGACCTAGTCCCCGGATAATATTTTCTGCAAATGCTTGAAAAAGCGCCGCCCTCAGCAAATCGATGAAACAATAAAATTGATAGTCATTGCTGTTGTAAAAAAGATCCTCTAAAGGGGACCCACCAAAAGTCGAGCCGTCATCTCTCTGCTGAACGGAAGTTCTGACCTGAGCTCTCACGGTTTCGCACCTAACCCCTTTACAGATATCAGCTGTGGTATACTCACCTGTAAGACTGAATATTTGGGATCTGGATACAGGAGTATATTCAAGTGGAGTGATACACAATTAAGTTTAAGTCTCTAAAACATTAATATCGTATCTCAAATCGATTGAAATTTGTGTTGAGAATTTAAGAGGACAAACATACTGACAATCTAGGTAAATTGTTTAAATCTTAAAATGAAATCAAGCTTAACGGTGTTGGTGATTTGTCTCATAAACTGATATGATCCTCTTGCATGAACTCACAAAAATATTGATTGTAAATATTACATTTCTGTATGTTTTTTTTTTGTTTACTAGGAGTGTCAGGTAATATCTCTCAGAAAATTCAAAAAGATTTTGTGTGTGTTTTAGCATAATTTTTGAAAAAGTCAAAAAGATTTTCGACAACTGATGTTGAAAAACTGATTTTCAAAATTCTGAGTGCTAAACATGATGAACAGCATTTGAGGGGGAGTGTTTGTGTAAATCTAACTGTTTTCGTTAATTCTAACCTTTTTCAAGTGGTTCATCATAGATTGTTGAGAGAGAGTCATGTGTTGGTGCACAGGTTTTTGATATGTGATGAATCTAGGAAATTTATTTCTGGGTTAAGATTGTGCAGGTAACCAGATTTCGACTTCTAAAGATTTCTGTTGAAGGAGAGCCTAGTTTCAATCCTGGAATTCAATTCAGAAGATCTCTGTTAGAGCCAGGTTGATTGATTCTGAAAGCCTGTGTAGATCAGACAACGATCCTGAAGATGTTACTGAAGAACAAAAGAATGCCAGTAAATCGAGAGGGGGAGTCTGAAGATAGAGAATAAAGAGAAAACCCAGAGACTGATCTAGATTGAAGATGTGAAGTCTGTATTGCAGTCAGAGTGTATAGGCGACTCCATCAACATCTAAGGGGGAGTCTGTTGGTGCACTACATCTGTTGATTCCGTCTAGGTGTCTAGGATCAGGTCTTACATCGTATTGTATAGCATAGTTCACGAAATACGAGAAAACGGGAGTCTGTATAAGTTTTATAGGCTAGGACCGCTCATATGGACATATGGTGGTGTTAGGACCGCTTATTTGTCAGGTATGGACCGCTTTTGTGAACATGTCTGGTCCGCTCTTATGGACATGTGTCATATGAGCGGACTCAGCAGCCTATATATAGGGGATGTTTGAGCGGTCCTCATAACGTTGAATCCGAATTCCACGCCGAAGAGCTGCCGGTGTGACGATCGAGCTGTAAAACGTTTAATATCAATAAAACAAGCAGTTAGAAAGGAGAACAAGCTACTTCTACTTGTATTTCTTATTATTCCGCATCTGAAACGCAAGAGATAACCTCTGAACGACTCGTTCGGGTCAGCAAACGATCCTACACCAAGTGATGTAAGAGACTTAGGCAAACATGGCCTTTGATTGTCAAGAACTCTTACGATCAATCTTGGATCCCGAGACGACTCACACACTCTATGATGGACAATGGATGATGGTGGTGGATGATGGTGTTGTGATGGTGGTGGGTGGTGGGTGAAGTGTGAGAGAGGTGGTGTGCCAAGGGATGAGTTACAAGAGCTCCAAACACTCCTATTTATATGCTGAACAGAAGCTCGGGCACAGCCCCGTGCCCGCTGGGCATGGCCCCGTGTCCATCTGACACTCTCTCTCTTCATTAATTGTAATTCGCAATTGCAATAAATGCGCCTGCAGCAAGTTGACCACGCCCCCGTGTCCGCTGGGCACGGCCTCGTGGTGGGCAGTAGAAGCTTCTATAGGTTTGTCTTTTCTGCTACTTCTTGGGCACGGCCCCGTGCTCACTGAGCATGGGGCGTGTTCAGTCTTCTGTCTTCTTTGTTTTGCTTGGGAGGATGCTGTCGGGGGGTCGGGCATATCACTTTAGTTCCTTTTCTTGTATTTATGTTAGATTTTGCTGTCTTTTTGCTTCTTTTGTTATTTTGAGCTCATTTAATCCTGAAAATACAAAAGGAAGACAAAAGCACACTTTTTCTAACATTAGTACTAAAAAAGGGTTAGTTTTAAGCCATAATTGATGTAATTTATATGTTGCATTTTGTGCACATCAGGTTGCTACTTGGTTCAAAATTGACAAGGTGAGGGGGATAGGATGGCTGCCTGATGCGTGTCAGTGTATATATAATTTAGGTATGTATTTTAAGCCCTTTTACACTTTTTAGCCACGTTTTAAATTTATAAAACACGATATTTACTAACACTAAACACACATATGGGCAAGTGCACCCATCGTGGACGTAGTATAGTGTTGGTAAGATACCGAGGTCGTCCAAGGACACAAGAGCTTTTAGTACCGGTTTATCCTCAACGTCTAATCAAATCAAAATGTTAGAAAAGATTTTTAAACTAAGAAAATAAAACTATCTAAAATGCTGAAAATAAAAATAAAAGAGATAGACAAGATGAATCACTTGGATCCGACTCGTGTGTTAGTGTAACCTTTGATTATTTTCGCACTTTTGCACTTGTTTAAGAGATTATCTTAGTTATTGTAGTAGGCCCCTCTTTTGAAGGCGACGTTACCCTCAACCCAGTAGTTTGAGTCAACAAGGATATAATCCTAAAGGGTCGGATTATAGAAAGATAATTAATTAAGTTATTAATGCATAATGTGGTAGGCCTCTCTTTTGAAGGCGACGTTACCCTCAGCTAAGTAGTCTGAGTCAGCAGGGATACAATCCTAAGTAGCTGGGTTAAAGTTTTAATAGTAGTTTAACTTATGAGGGGATCAAAGAGTTTGGACCTCTGCCATCCAATACCTTTGGGTATTGAAGGAGGTCCTACTAAATTTGACCCAGGTCCTTTGAAGGATCTATACATTGAACAATGGCAAGACTCTTACCAAACCGTTCCCTTAACCCCCGACCAGGTAGCCAACATACCTCCATATAGACCGTGGAGATATGAATGGTGAAAATCTTTTATTTTATATAAACAGTAAAATAGTGCCAAGACACCACGGACAAACGATATGGAAGAATCACCTTCAACATAAGAAACTAGTAATTAAAGTCATTAATACAAAACCAATTAAAAAGTGCAAAAGATTAAAAATAAAAAGTATTACACTAAACACTTGTCTTCACCAAGTGATGTAAGAGACTTAGGCAACATGGCCTTTGATTGTCAAGAACTCCTACGCTCAATCTTGGATCCCGAGACGACTCACACACTCTATGATGGACAATGGATGATGGTGGTGGATGATGGTGTTATGGTGGTGGTGGGTGGTGGGTGAAGTTTGAGAGAGGTGGTGTGCCAGAGGATGAGTTGAAATGACTCCAAGCACTCCTATTTATAGGCTGAACAGAAGACCGGGCACGGCCCCGTGTCCATCTGACACTCTCTCTCCCCATTAGTTGTAATTCGCAATTACAATAAATGCGCCTGCAGCAGGTTGACCACGCCCTCGTGTCCGCTGGGCACGGCCCCGTGGTGGGCAGTAGAAGCTTCTATAGGTTTGTCTTTTCTGCTGCTTCTTGGGCACGGCCCCGTGCTCGCTGAGCACGGGGCGTGTTCAGTCTTCTGCTATCTTAGTTTTGCTTGGGAATATGCTGTTGAGGGGTCGGGCATTCCACTTTTGTCCCTTTTCTTATATTTATGTTAGATTTTGCTGTCTTTTTGCTTCTTTTGTTAATTTGAGCTCATTTAATCCTGAAAATACAAAAGGAAGACAAAAGCACATTTTTTCCAACATTAGTACTAAAAAAAGGTTAGTTTTATGCCACAATTGATATAATTTATATGTTGCATTTTGCGCATATCAAATACCCCCACACTTGAATCTTTGCTTGTCCTCAAGCAAAACCCTTTATAATGTGGCTTTATTCACTCCCAAATGGAATGGGAAAAAGAGAAGGTTTTTGTCATAGAGTGTCGGGATTTCCAAGATTCTTTATTGAGGTTTTATTTTTATTCATTTACAATCCTATTCGGCATGATTTATTAAGAATGTTTCTTAAGATAAATTACTTATTAGGGCATAACATACCTTTTTAAAATTCTATTTATATACAAGTTCACGTACCTCACGGGGGATCACTCAACACTCGGCAGAAGGTGTATTTTTAGTGAATCACTCGAGAGCGGCATGGAACTTACTCCTACCATAAGCTTGCCAAGCAATCAATCCTCCTCCTTTTTAACTATACGCCTTTGTAAATATCAAGAGGACTTTATGGGTGAAGGGTTAGGCTTGGGCTAAAGGTGGGTGGTTGGGTTAGTGGTTAGTAAAAAGGGCGAAAGGCGTAACAAACGTCGGTTTGAAAGACTTTTATTTTTTTTGATGAATTGTTCAAACAAAGTTATTTTTTTGATAAACTTTGTTTGTTTATTTGGTTTCATCAAAATATAAAAATATAGATATATTTTTTACAGAAGTCATAAGAGTACCGAACGTTGTTACTAAAAAAAAGGGTTAAAAATAAAAAAAGGTTTAGGTGGGTAAAAAGGGTTGTTTTGGGTTAAGAAATGAAAAGGTTTAGGCTCAAAGGGGTTAACTAGGGGGATTTTGGGTAGGTGGTAAAAAAATGAAAAATAATGGTGTAGAATAAAAAAAAGGGTTAGTCCTAATGCCTCCATCAATTACTTACTCGGGTTTAAGTTGGTAAGGACCGGGAATGTATTGTTGTGGCAAGTTCTAGAGTCGTACGAACCAAGCGGCTATTCACACAAGAAACGAAAAATGAGCATTTAGTGTAAAGATATATATATTTATATGCTCGTTGAAGGCTCAGAACTCACTTTTGTGGGAAAAGGGTTTTTTACGTGATCAAGTATATATAATCAAATTTTAACTAAGTTTGTCATGCCTTTTCATAATTTTCTTATGTTGGTTATTTTTATCACGACGCTATCGGTTGTAAACTTGTAAAAATATAACCTTGTTAAGACTTGAATTCCCAACTTAAACTTAGACAAGTAAAAATGAAAAATTTTTGGAAAAAATTTGGGGTGATTAGCGGTTCCAATTAGAGTTTTGTGTAACGCTTGTTATTAGGACTTGCAAAATTCAAGGTTTTAGCATCCCCCCCCACATTTAAATTACACATTGTCCTCAATGTGTCCCAAAAATAAGTTTTTAGGTTGATTGAATGTGTAAAATGGTGTTAAAAGCAAAATTTTATGTTACTGGCAGTCTGGACACGGCCCCATGGGGACCGGGCACGACCCCGTGTTCAGGTGCCAGTAACAAAAATTTAAGAAAAGGAACAGAAGCCTGGGCACGGGGGCGTGTCCAGTGAACACGGCCCCGTGTCCAGTTACCTGAACTGGGTGATTTGCTGCAGATTGTGCAGCACGGGGCCGTGTTGGGTGAACACAGCCCATGCTGAGCCTACTGTAATGGAGAGATCGTTGTCGGATTGCTCTGTTTTAGTGCATGGGGCGATGTTTCTCGTTTCCCTTGTTATCCTTGACCATCAAGAGTGTGTTTTATTTCCGCAAATTAAAATTAAACTAAAAGATTAAACTAAACTAAGGATAGTTCCGCGGAATGCCTCCGTGGTGCGCCACATTTATAAGGGTCCTTGGCTAGACCCAAGGTGAGGTTATATGTTTTCCGAGCGGGATGTTTTGCATCCCATGTTGCACCGTCGGAGAGCATCATCCAAACTTGAATCAATAACCTTCATGTAATTGACCGGGTCATCGTCCTCTATTCTCTTCCCAACCCCGAACTTCACTTCTTTATCCCCATATTTTAAAGTGAGTGTTCCGTCATTCATGTCTACCACTGCTTGTGCGGTGGCTAGAAATGGCCTCCCTAGTATGAGGGGGACTTCGGTGTCTTCTTCCATATCAAGTATGACAAAGTCGGCCGGGTAAACGAAATTGTCGACTTTGACTAGTAGATTTTCAGCGACACCTTGCGAGAATTTGACGGATCGATTAGCAAGTTGTATACTCATCTTTGTAGGACTCGTTTTTCCCAGACCGAGTCGCTTGAACATTGATGCGGGCATGAGGTTAATGCTAGCCCCAAGGTCAGCTAGTGCATTACGAATGGGGGAGTCCCTAATCGAGCAAGGAATTGTGAAGCTTCCGGGATCAATTTTCTTTTGGGGGAGTCTGTTGAGTACGAGGGCAGAGCATTCTTCGCCTAAGTTAACTAATTGCAATGATTCAATTTTCCTTTTATGAGTGAGGAAGTCCCTCATGAATTTTGAGTATTTAGGCATCTGGGTTAGGACGTCAATGAAAGGAATGTTGACATGCAATTGTTTTAGTAGACTTTCGAATTTTGCGAATTGCTCATTGGTCTTTTGACGGATTAACCTACCGGGGTACGGAACCGGAGGAGCCTTGGTGGGCTCCGGTGATGGAGGAGAAACCTTCTCTTGTTGGGGCGGTGTTGGGATCTCCTTAGTAGGCGGTGGTCCTTCCACGGTACCCACGGTACGGTTCCGTAGCATTATGAGATGAACTTGCGCCTTTGGGTTTGTTTCGGTATTACTTGGAAACGCGCCTTGCGGTCTCTCGGAGAAATTTTGGGCTAGCTAGTTGATTTATTTGTTTTTCGATGTTTTGTATACTAGCTTGCTGATTTCTAAAATTTGATTCTAATTGTAGAAACCTATCCGAGTTTTTCTTTTCAGTGTCGGAGATGAGGCGAGATATAGTATCTTCAAGCCTTTCTCGTCCACCTTGTTATTGAGGGAAATTTTGTGACTCATTTCTTGGTTGTTGAAAGTTTGTTCGTTGATTTAGGCTTTGCTGGTTACTACTATTGCTGGGTTCTCTCCAACCAAGGTTAGGGTGGTTACGCCATCCTTGGTGGTAGGTGCCCGTTGGAGGACCCGACGGCCTAGGTCTATTATCAATGTCGTTTACCGATTCTGGTTGATCTATGTTTTTTTCATACAACTCCAATTTTCATGTGGCCCACTACACCCTTCACAAGCCATAACCGAGACTGTTTTTGTCATCTCTAACTTTTTAATTTTAGAAGAAAGAGCCTCGATTTGGGCTTGTAAAGAAGTGCTTTCATCAACCTTTTGGGCGCCCGGGGCAATAGATTTATTGCCTCAGGGAGTGTGCCACTGGAAATTGGGTTGAGCAATTTCCTCAATTTGATTATATATTTCATGCGGGCGGCGATTACCTAAAAGTCCCCCGGAGCTAGAGTCAAGTGTTTGTCTAGTATGTGGCAACAATCCATTATAGAAAGTGGATACTTGTTGCCACACCGCAAGACCGTGATGGGGACACTTTCGTAATAGCTCCTTGAACCTTTCCCAAGTTTCGTATAAGGATTCCCACTCCTCTTGCGAGTATGTATTAATTTCAGTCATTAATTTAGCCGTTTTAGCGGGAGGGAAATACTTATATAGAAATTTTTGGGCTAGTTCATCCCAGGTGTTTACCGAACCAACTGGGAGGGCATTAAGCCAAGCTTTTGCTCGGTCTTTTAGTGAAAATGGAAACATTCGAAGGCGGATGGCGTCATTTGATGCTCCATTGATCCGAAAGGTATCACATATTTCTAAGAAATTAGTAATATGTAGATGGGGATCCTCGCCCGCAAGCCCATGAAAGGTTGCAGAGTTTTGAAGCATCTGTATCAAATGTGGCCGAAGTTCGAAGTTGTTGGCTTTGACATTCGGTGCATTGACAGCGGCGCCGAGATTACCTACGGTGGGTCGTAGGTAATCCATGAGGGTACGTTGGTCCGCCATTGGAAGTGGGTCCCCCGAAACCTTCTCTTGGTTTTTAGCTTTTAGTCTTTTTCTGAGAAAGCGTTCGGGTTCTTCTAGAGGTTCCTTTATGTCTTTATTAGAACTGGAGCTCATACACTACATAGAGGTGGGGTCTGGTTCGAAGTCCTGCAACAAAAACAAAAAAAGAATGTTGGTCAGAAAGTTCACCACGGCCCCGTGCTCAGTGAACACGGCCCGTGGTCGGAGTTACAGTGATTGTTTTCCAGATCCCCGTTACTGGAAAGTTGGACACGGCCCCGTGTTGCACCGACACGGCCCCGTGGTCAGCCTTCTGTAACTCGGAAAATTAAAAACTGCCAGTAACACTGCTGGGCACGGCCCGTGTCCGACCAGGCACAGCCCGTGCTGAGCTCTGCAAAAGCTGAAAAATTAAGAATATCCTAAAAAAATAAAAAGAAAATAAAAAAATGATTAGGCCGTTGATTCCTAACTTTCTTAAAATCCTTGTGTCCCCGGCAGCGGCGCCAAAAACTTGATGCGTGTCAGTGTATATATAATTTAGGTATGTATTTTAAGCCCTTTTACACTTTTTAGCCAAGTTTTAAATTTATAAAACATGATATTTACTAACACTAAACACACATATGGGCAAGTGCACCCATCGTGGACGTAGTATAGTGTTGGTAAGATACCGAGGTCGTCCAAGGACACAAGAGCTTTTAGTACCAGTTTATCCTCAACGTCTAATCAAATCAAAATGTTAGAAAAGATTTTTAAACTAAGAAAATAAAACTATCTAAAATGCTGAAAATAAAAATAAAACAGATAGACAAGATGAATCACTTGGATCCGACTCGTGTGTTAGTGTAACCTTTGATTATTTTCGCACTTTTGCACTTGTTTAAGAGATTATCTTAGTTATTGTAGTAGGCCCCTCTTTTGAAGGCGACGTTACCCTCAACCCAGTAGTTTGAGTCAGCAAGGATACAATCCTAAGGGTCGGATTATTGAAAGATAATTAATTAAGTTATTAATGCATAATGTGGTAGGCCCCTCTTTTGAAGGCGACGTTACCCTCAGCTAAGTAGTCTGAGTCAGCAGGGATACAGTCCTAAGTAGGTGGGTTAAAGTTTTAATAGTAGTTTAACTTATGAGGGGATCAAAGAGTTTGGACCCCCGCCATCCAATACCTTTGGGTATTGAAGGAGGTCCTACTAAATTTGACCCGGTCCTTTGCAGGATCTATACACTGAACAATGGCAAGACTCTTACTAAACCGTTCCCTTAACCCCTGACCAGGTAGCCAACATACCTCCATATAGACCATGGAGATATGAATGGTGAAAATCTTTTATTTTATATAGACAGTAAAATAATGCCAAGACACCACGGACAAACGATAAGGAAGAATCACCTTCAACATAAGAAACTAGTAATTAAAGTCATTAATACAAAACCAATTAAAAAGTGCAAAAGATTAAAAATAAGAAGTATTACACTAAACATTTGTCTTCACCAAGTGATGTAAGAGACTTAGGCAAACACGGCCTTTGATTGTCAAGAACTCATACGATCAATCTTGGATCCCGAGATGACTCACACACTATATGATGGACAATGGATGATGGTGGTGGATGATGGTGGTGGGTGGTGGGTGAAGTGTGAGAGAGGTGGTGTGCCAGAGGATGAGTTGAAATGACTCCAAGCACTCCTATTTATAGGCTGAACAGAAGACCGGGCACGGCCCCGTGTCCATCTGACACTCTCTCTCCTCATTAACTGTAATTCGCAATTACAATAAATGTGCCTGCAGCAGGTTGACCACGCCCCCGTGTCCGCTGGGCACGGCCCCGTGGTGGGCAGTAGAAGCTTCTATAGATTTGTCTTTTCTGCTGCTTCTTGGGCACGGCTCCGTGCTCGATGAGCACGGGGCGTGTTCAGTCTTCTTCTTTCTTAGTTTTGCTTGGGAAGATGCTGTTGAGGGGTCGGGCATTCCACTTTTGTCCCTTTTCTTGTATTTATGTTAGATTTTGCTTTTTTTTTTTTGCTTCTTTTGTTAATTTGAGCTCATTTAATCCTGAAAATACAAAAGGAAGACAAAAGCACACTTTTTCCAACATTAGTACTAAAAAAGGGTTAGTTTTATGCCACAATTGATATAATTTATATGTTGCATTTTGCGCATATCACTGCCCGATCGGATGGCTATCCAATCGGGTTGCCACTCTATCCAAGTACTAAGTTTAGTGTTGGTCACTCTTATCGGATGGCAGCTCGATTGGATGGTTATCCGATCAGGTTGCCACTCGATTGAGATTCTCAAGTTCCAAGTTTCTGAAAAAGTTCTAAGTGTTGGAAGGTTTCAGAGTCTCAAGGCTGCGAGACAAGTGTCTCCGGATAGGGTGGCGGTCCGATCAGATGGCTGTTCGATCGGGTTGCCGCTCGATCGGGCAAACCTTGTTCCTTTTACCATTTTGTAGAATTTTCTAAGTTTAATAGTGACGACATGGTACGTATTGAGACAATGGTAAACTCATCGTCGCACAGCCGTTCTGATCGGGTGGGAACCACCCCAGTCCGATCAGTTACTGTCTGCGATAACATTTATGTCAAAATCCATATTCCGGCCGTCATTCTCCGGTAGAAATCCATCTTTAAGCCGACTCTAGACTAATAATCAAGTCTATAGTCCGCTCAGAACCGGATCTCACCATTTAAAATAAAAGTTTGAAGAAAAGATGAAGAAACTTAAGTTTTATATGAAAAAGTCTAGATTTAACTTAGATTTAGTGTAAAAACGTATGAAATTTCTTAGATCCAAGCTAGATCTTGCCAGAAATGACGTCATATAGCAGTTTGTACAAACCACCATGACATCACCCTCAAGAATTCAGATCTAAGAGATTTCACGGTGAAAAGTGTGATTTCAAAGGAGAATCACGTAGAGAATGAAGTGTAGATCAAGAAAGTACAAGGATCTAGCTTAAAATGTACCAAAATTGATGGGAAAATGAAGAAACGTAGTGTGTGTGCGTCTGGTCGAGCAGGGCTGTCACATCAGGGAATAAAGTGATGTGACAGGCCTATTTATTGTGTGGAGGGGAATTGAGGCGGTGCAGCATGGATCGGATGGTGCCCGATCGAGTGGTCGCCCGATTGGGTGGTCATCCGATCGGGTGGTCATCCGATCGGGTGGTCATCCGATCGGGTGGTCATCCGATCGGATTGCCACTTGGCTAATCCCATCCTTTCCGCGTTCCCATTTTCATTTTGCGAGTTAGATTAAGCGTTGCATATTATTGAGTAATAGTATTAATGAGATTATAGTATAAACACCAAAAGTTCCAAAGATTAATACATTCCGCTAGTGACAAGGCTCCAGTCTCTTGTTCAACCAAGAATCAAGTTTCACGAGTCTAAAGAGTCAAGCACCAAATAGATTTAGACATTCCAAGCACGTAGAATTAGGCATTCCAAGCATAGATTTAGGCATTCTAGACATAGATTTAGACATTTCAACATGTAGACTTAGGCATTCCAACACATAGTTTTAGACATTCCAACATATAGATTTGGACATTCCATCATTAGGCATTCCAACTTATAGATATTTCAACATATAATTAGGCATTTCAAGTATATCACATAGACTTCCACACAGTTTTGGGGCTAAAATGACAAAAAGACAATCATCAGGGACTAATCTTGACAAAATCCTAAAGTTTAGGGACGCTGGGCGTTACAAACCACTAGGTTGAGGGTAACGTCGCCTTCAAAAGAGGGGCCTACTACTATAACTAAGATAATCATTTAAAATGCCCAAAGTGCGGAAATCATCAAAAGGGTACATGAAAGATAAGTCAGATCCCAGTGATTCTTTCTTGTCTATTTGTTTTTAATTTATTTTATTTTATTTTCTGTTTTTATCTTTTTATTGGTTTAACAATCTTTTCTCAAAGTTTGGTTCGATTAGTCGTTGACGATAAGCCGGTATTAAAAGAACTTGCGTCGTTGGACGACCTCGGTATCTTGCCATCACTATACTACGTCCGCGATGGGTGCACTTGCCCTAACGTGTGTGTAGAGTGATAGTAGAATATCGTGTTTTATAAATTTAAAACTTGAAATCAGCGACTAAAAAAGGCTAAAAATATAACTAAAAAATATACACACCCGCACGCACGTCAAGTTTTTGGTGCCGTTGCCGGGGACACAAGAATTTTAAGAAAGCTTAAAATTAACGGCCTAATCCTTTTTATCTTTTCTTTTTAGTTTTTTCTTCTTTTCCTTTTAATTTTTCACTTTCTAAAGAATTGACAAGGGGCCGTGCTGCTCTAACACGGGGCCGTGTCAACTCTCCAGTTTCTTAAAAACTATTTTCTGCCCAATACAGACTGCAGCACGCGGCCGTGTTACCCTAACACGGAGCCGTGTCAAACAGTCTGTTTGTAAGAAAATATTAACCGCCTGATCCCGACGGTCTACAAAATGGATTTCTTTGATTATTTCTATCCTCGCCACTCTTACGGTTTATGGTGCGATTATTGTGGGGAGGAGCATGAAGAATGGGAATGTAGCGTTCTAAACTTCACTACCCACTATTTAGCCCCATCATTTTCCTGTAACGAAAACCTTGAGACAAGTGGGAGTAGAAATAATAATGAAATCCCTTCGCCTGAACTCCATCAATCCTCTTACCTAGATGACCTAGAAGACATAGGTCAAATAGAAAAGAGGATTATCCTAAAGATCAAAGAACTAGAATCCTTAATAAAGGCGCGATATTCAAGGATTCCATCCGAAGGAGATTCGATGGAGGAAAAATCAGGTGCATACAACAACACCGAGGTCAACCAACCCTCTACCATAGACGACCGTGAAAACGAGAGCGATACTCGTCCCTGTTTCAACTCAGCAATTACGATCTCCCTTACCGAGTGTGAAATTCACACCAACAGCATGGATAGGAGAGAATTAACTCACACCTTATTTAACAAGAGCTCGGAAATGGTAAAGAAGGGAAGGTTCCATTTTCCCATTTTTAAAGAGGTCTTCTACCTTTCCGATAACCTCTTGCGTTTTCGTACCCCTCGCCTAAGTCTGCGGTATGTCCGACAGCACGGTGTTGTTCCAACCAGTAAAGAACCACCCGATGTCGGATAATTCTTTAAAAAACTTAGACAATCTTCATAAAAACTCTGAACACGGGGCCGTGTTCCTTGAACACGGGGCCGTGCCCAAGTTTCTTCTAACAAAATGGGGCGTGCCGAATTAACACGGGGCCGTGCCCCTCGTCTTTTTTCAACATGGGGTCGTGTCAGAATTGACGGGGCCGTGTTCTACTAACGAACAACATTCTCTGACACATGCATCTGGCACGGGGCCGTACTGCCCAGGCACGGGGTCGTACCCGCGTGTTGTCACTGTCTATAAAGTCAGCCTTTGGGAGAATGTTTGGAACCATTCCAAAAAGGCAAGATCCCTAAGATTCTTCACACATACCCCAAAAGGTATGTTCTTAAATTGGTCTCATTTGACCTTCTTGTCCTTTCTTCTTTTGTGCATTTCCCCTTCTTCATTCTTCATGAACTCCATGGAAGCTTGAAGCTTGAAGCTTTAAAAGCTTCAATAGGAGGGTCATACACTTGATTCTTAGCTCAAAATTTTGCAAATTAAATGTAGTAAAACATTGTTTCAAGTTATTTACGTTTAGAAAATTAAAAATCAATCAAATCTAACTTGAAATAAAATTTTAAGAGCTAAGAATCTAGAGCAGTTGGAGCAGCACGGGGCCGTGCCACTGTGGCACGGAGTCGTGCTGCACATTCTGATCTTCCATATCTTGTTAACAGTTGGTAATTTTCTCTCAAGATGTCAAGCTAGCAAAGTGGAACGTCGTCAACAAACTCCAGCAACCAGAGAAGAGGGAGAAGGCTCTCCCTCAAGGCCACTATCGTAAGATATGTGAGTGCCTTGAGAGAAAGTCTCGACGAGATGACCTTAGTGGAGGAGGTTCTCATAGACCGTGTGAACCATCTTACCATGGGGCTAGACGATTGTTTCAGAGAAATCAACCTTTTACATCATAGGTTGAATATCTTGGCTTTGCCTCCTATGGAGCCAATCTTCCCACAAGAAGATTGAAACCTAGCCAATGAGGTCATACAACCTACGGGATGGGAAGTCGAGATTCCAGAACCTCCCCCTATCAATGCTACCTTCGAGGTTTCGATAAATCCCGCTCACCCTCAAGAGGAGGTAGAAGAGGAACCCTTTATCTTCCTACCAAAGGAGATCGAAGAGATACTCAACGACCTCTAGATTGAGTATTTCCCACAAAAGCTCTAGTACTCCATCATCTAGCATTCATAATTCTAGGAATATAGCTTTAGGGTTGTTCAGTAAATGACCTCGGCGAGGCATTCTCAAGATCCTATCTATCTATCTTAGTTTTATGTAGGTTTGTAATTTTTAATTTCCTTGTAATGTCTTTATTTTAAATGAAATGGATGATTGGATGGTGGTCTTTTAAATAAATGTGTTAAAGAAAGTGGAAACAACAGATGGATGATGAAAAATGGAACCCATGTACGTAAATCAGAGGCCTCCCGACTCATAAACTGCAAAATAGTGGCTATAGGACGGGGCCGTGCTCACCCAGCACGCCCATGTGCCCAACTTAATGTTATCAAATATTTTCTGACTAGAAGGTGGCACGGACCGTGCTCACCCAGCACGCCCCGTGGCCACCTACTGTAAGTCTTCTGAATTCAATTTGTTACTGGCACTTTGCACACAGGGTCGTGTCCCCATAGCACGCCCCGTTCTGCAAGTGCCAGTAACAAAAATTTTTGCTATTTTCATACTTTTTACATATTTTACCAAAATAAATCCTATTTGGGACACATTGAGGACAATGTGTAATTTAGTTGTTGGGGGGGGGGGGAGGATAATAAAAACCTTGAATCATTTGTCCTAAATCAAGCCTTACACAGAACTCGCCTTGGAACCGCTAATCACCCTAAACTTTTTCAAAATTTTCTTTTCATTTTTTTACTTATCTTGGTTTAGTTGGGTAAAACAAGTTCTAAAAATTATGTTTTCACGAATTTACAACTGATAGCGTCGTGATAAAAAGAACCAATTTAGAAAAATTACGAAAATGGGCATGACAAATCTTTGTAAAATTTGATTATATATACATTTTTACATTACAAACCTTTTCGCACAAAAGTGAGTTTTTGAGCCATTACCGAGCATACAAATATGCATCTATACTAATGGCTCAAATTTTTGTTTCTTGTGTGAATAGCTCGTTTGGTTCTCAAGAATCTAGAACTTGACAACGCGATGCATTCCAAGTCCTTACCTACAAAAATCCAAGTAAGTAAATGATAGAGGCATTAGGACCAACCCATTTTCAAAAAACAAACCTTTATTTTTCTTTGCTTTACCCAAAAACATCCCCCCTAGTTAAACCCTTTGAACCTTAAAACCTTTTCGTTTTCAAACCAACAAAAACAAACCTTTTCATTTTTCATCTTTCATTTTTGTAAACCTAGCGGTTATGGAATTACGATTACGACTCAGTTTCAACTTTGGCAACCAAAAAAAAAAAATAAAAAAATATGCCAAAGTGTTTTTTGCTAAGCCACAAAGCAATAGAAAAACCGATATTTTACGTTTTTCACCCTTTTTCCAATAAAACCTACCAAACCCGAACCACCACCTACCCTTATAAAGCCCTCTTTATATTTATAAGGATTTAACGTCAAAAGGAAGAGGTTTGATCAATTGTCAAGCCTATCGTAGGAGTAAGTTCCAAAAACAGGCACGAGCGTTTTCACTTAATACATCATCGGACGAGTGTTAAGTGACTACTTGTGAGGTGTGTAAATTTATATATAACTAAATGGAATTTTATAAACGCATGTTTTGCCCAAAGTAAATAATTTTTTCTTAACTTGTGTTTTAAATAAATCATGACGAATAAGATTGTAAATAAAATAAAAATAAAATAAAATTAGAACTTAGATTCCTGATACTCTAAAGATGAGACAAAAGTCTTCTCTTTTACGTATTCTGTTTGGGCGTGTAAGCCATGTAATAGAGTTTTGCTTGAGGACAAGCAAAGATTCGAGTGTGGGGGTATTTGATGTGATTGAAATACAACATATAAATTATATCAAATACGGCGTAAAATCAACCCCTTTTTAGTACTAATGTTCGAAAAAGCTTGGTTTTCTATTTCTTTTTAATTTTCAGGGTCAGAACAACTTAAATATGCAAAAGGAACAAAAAGACAACAAAAACCAACATAAATACAAGAAAGGAGGCATTGACGCAACTCGCCAAGCCCCGATTCACATCCAAACCACAAAATAGCAAGAACAAAATACTTGACATGGGGCCGTGTCCTCAGATGGATGTTGTGCAGAGAAAAAGACAACTGCAAAGGACAAAAATGGCAGCCGACACGGGGCCGTGCTAAGCCAACACGAGGCGTGGTCAACTCAAGGATTTTCAGAATCTGCAATAGTACAGAAAGTACTTTGGCCACGGGCCGTGCCATTACACACGAGGCTGTGTTAGTACAAAATCTGACAAGCAGTTAATGAGGAAGATAGAGAGAGAGAGAGACGGCCACGGGGCCGTGCCAGGCGGGCATAGGCCGTGGTGAAGCTTCTGATTTCAGCTATAAATAGAAGTGCTTGGTTCCACTTCAAACTATCCCTTGGCAAACCACTTCTCTCTCACTTGCCACCACTACAACACCATCATCCACCACCATTATCCATTTTCCATCTTTTAGAGTGTTTGTGTAGTCTCAGGATCCAAGATTGATAGTAAGAATCTTTGTCAAACAAAGGCCATGCTTAGCTAAATTCTTACATCACTTGGTGAAGACATACCTTTTATGTATTTCTTTTATGATTTACAATCTTTGGAAACTTTTTAATTGGGTATGTATGTAGGTCCCTATCCCGTATGGATCGTAACAAGACTGTTAACTAATCAAGGATGCAGAATCTCCTTGATTAATCCTCGAACACAGAATCATAAATGTTTAGATGAATAAGAACTCGAACACACAAACACACAAACTTTCAAACTGATCTTCTATGATTATCAAACCTTAGAAACATTTTACAATCACTCAAGATCTCCAAGAATCTAACAGCCGATTTCTATTTGTTCTAAAACTCTCTCAAATTCGAATGCTCTCACACAATGCTAAAAGTCCAACCCTAAAACCATAAACTAAGGCTGTTTATATAACACAGCCAAGACCTACGAATTTTGGGCTTTGCCCATATTACAATCACATAAACTTGGGCCTAATAAACTTAATACAAAATTGTCCTTGATTGGGCTTCATGGAACTCGAATTCTTTAAGTCTTCATAGTCCAATCTTCTGTTTAATATCCAAAGACCAATCCAAAGCTGTTGTCACATAACATGCACCAACAAACTCCCCCTTGACAATATCTTGCAAAGGTAACTTTAGTCTTCAGAATCTCACAGTCTTTGGTCTTTGGATAGCGTCAGCTTCAACATGAATTCTATCAGCAACAGACTCCCCCTAAGCTGATGTATCCAATCACCAAATCTTCCAAGTTTTGATTCAGCATTCCAAGTAAGTCTTCACAGCATCCACTCTGCATTATAGAAGGAGGATTCTACCAAGCAGCAACAAACTCCTCATCTCTTCACAACAACTCTTCAGCGATGCACTGCTTCAATCTGCATACTATAAAACAAACATCTCGAGAAACCATAAGAATTTTTCAACATAGTTAAACAATTATTATTATTCAAGAGATAGCTAAACTGTATCAGATTAAGCATTTTCAAATTAAGCTCCAACACGCAACAATTTTAATTCAAACACCCTATAACCTGCATGATTTTTAAAATTTTGAACCCACTTTCTAACACCGTCTCCCCCTATCGGTAACAACTCCTCCAAGAATAACAGTTTTCCGTACGTTAAGAGTTTTAACAAAAAAAAAAGACAATATTTTTGGATTTTTGTATTTTTTGAAAGCAGATAAATACTAAAAACAACAAACACTCCATTTTTGTGAGAATCACCGGTAAGAAGATCATATCAGCACAATCAAACTGTTTTCACATTATTAGATAATTCTTTATGTAAATTTTCCGTGAAAAGCAGTCCAAGTCGATTACCAGTATGTTTGTCCACTTAAACAAAATGCATGAACATTTCAAGTACCATTACCGTATGATACGTTAAGGTAATATTATTACTGATATACTAGTGTGTCCCACTTCAGGATGTACCCCCCGCGATCAAGGTAATAGATGAGTATACTGAATTCATCCGTTTTGTTTTTCAATGTTTAGATAATTGGTGATCAGGTCAGTACTTCCGTACAACAAAGAGACCAAAATATCTAACGAGGGCTAAGATAAATACCATTTTTGGTAGGATTTATGCATTTTGCACATTTGAATGACTCTCTAGGAGAGCTTCTTCATTTTCAGGGATTTGGCATTTTTTAGCTCTTTTAAGATATCCTGGTTATGCCTAGGTCAACATGTATCTGGATGCAGCAGAAGGACAACCCTGATATCCCCGGATGAAATAACAGCATAAAGACCCAAAATCTCAGATTTTGGCAATCTATCAACGCAAGATTTAAGGTCATTAAACCATACACCACTGATGTGTTCCCCACTCATACACAGTTCGTTTAGGTTTATATCACATTGGTAAGTTAATTATTTCATGCTTCTTGCCTACTGGTACATCATAAGACGAAGCTGCTATTACACATAAGCAATTTAATTCAGCTTGAGTGTGACAGTCTAACTTGCTGATGTACTATCATATCTTCTTTTTCACACAGTGATAACTCATTTTCGAGTTTCTATTTTTTTATGTTTTTGATTTTCAATGTTTTTGTATTTTTGATTTTTTAAGAAGTCAGTAAACTATTTACAAAATTCTTATGAAAAACCAGTTATTCAGGATTCCTCATCCTGTTGAGTTCGACTAAGTGTCAAAGCGAGCTCTATCAAAAGCTTTAGTGTAAAGATCAACAAGGTTATCTAGTGTGTTGAGTCAGTGTAGTTCAATTAGTCTCTTTTAAGCACAATCCCATATAAAATGATGACGTATGTCAATATGTTTAGTTCTACTGTGCATTACGAGATTGTTTGTGATTGATATAGTGGCATCATTATCTATCATAATAGAAGTACGAGTGAAATCCAAACCGTATTCGCGCATCTGCTGTTGAATCCAGAAAACCCGAGAGCAGCAGCTTCCAGCAGCAATATATTCAGCTTCACACGTAGAGGTAGACACACAAGATTGCTTCTTGCGTTTCCAAGACGCAATCCTGCCTCCTAAGAACTGACAACCACCTGTTGTAGACTTTCTATTCGACTTGCATCCTCCAAAGTTTGAATCAGTGTTAGCAACAAAATTCAGATCACTATCAGCTGGATACCACAACCCAAGTTTAGGTTTCCCCTTCAAGTAACGAAGAATACGCTTCACCGCTTTCATGTGTGACTCTTTCGGATTAGCCTGATATCTGGCACACAGACATACGACAAACATGAGGTCAGGTCTTGAAGCAGTCAAGTACATGAGAGAACCAATCATTGCCCTGTATTGAGTAGGATCAACATCTTCAGTACTTTCATGATCTGGGCCAAGATTGTGTTTTTCACAAATAGGTGTGTTGAAAGTAGCGCAATCCTCCATTTTGAATCGAGCCAAAATATCATACACATACTTTGTTTGATGAATAAACATCCCATCCTCCTTCTGATCAACTTGTAATCCCAGAAAGTAAGACAACTCACCTATAGAGCTCATTTCGAACTTGCTCTTCATCACCTACTCAAACTCTTTACACATGTTCTCATCAGATGACCCAAAGATGATGTCATCCACATATACCTGTCCAGCAGAAAATCTTCCTTCTTTCTCTTTATGAACAGTGTACTGTCAATCTGACCTCTTTCAAAAACATTCTTAATCAGATGTGTAGACAGTGTCTCATACCACGCCGTGGGAGCTTGATGTAATCCATACAAAGCCTTATCAAGTTTGTACACTCGATCTGGATAGTCTGGATCAACGAACCCATCTGGTTGTGAGACATACACCACTTCTTGGACTTTTCCGTAAAGAAATGCATTCTTCACGTCTAGTTGATAAACTTTAAATCCCTTGAAAGAAGCAAAAGCCAGAAACAAACGAATTGCCTCCAACCTTGCCATTGGTGCAAACACCTCATTATAATCAATCCCTTCTTGCTGATTGAAGCCTTTGACCACCAGTCGAGCCTTGTTGCGCGTGACAATACCTCTTTCATCCTTCTTGCACCTAAATACCCATTTAGTGCCAATATCTCTTTCACCTTTAGGAAGGTCCACTAACTCCCAAACCTTCAACTTTGTAAACTGAGCCAATTCCTCTTGCATAGCTTCAACCCATGAATTGTCTTTAAGAGCCATATGAATGTTCTTCGGCTCCTCTTGGGAAATAAAGCAACTATACAAGCACTCATTTACAATCCCAGTCTTCTCAATCGAAACAAATAACCCAGAATTCGCTGCTATGCTTCTTCTTGTCTGAACACCTGCAGTAGGATCCGCAAGTATCATGTCAACTGGATGATCTCTATTTGCTCGTGCAGTAGCGACAACATCGACTTCTAGATTGTCACCCAGGTTTGATCCAACCTCCCCCTGAATGTTCTGATTCGCAAACGGATTAATGAAATCCTCCCCCTGATTGGGTTCAGGTTCACTATCGCTTGAATCATAAATAACAGCACCTGAGGAAGTTTCCGGAGCATCTATCATATCAACATTCGATCTAGGCGTGAACTCGCCTTCATGATCTTCACTAATCACTGTTTGAATCAACTGAGAATCATCTGCATTAGAAAACTCAGGAATACTAAATTATTTAAAAACGCTTTTATAATCATATAATCTAGCAGGTCCATTCGTTGATTGTTGAGGTTTGTATGTAGTAATTTCAACATTAAACACAACCTCAATTTTACCAGTTTTTAGATTAAAAACCCTTTTATTCGGTGTACCAGGCACATAACCTAGAAAGTAGCCTTCATCAGCCACCTCACCGAATTTTTGTTTATCTTTATTTCGCACAATGGTGGAGGGTAATCCAAATGGTTTAAAGCCTTCCAAGTTTGGTTTTTTGTTAAACATCAATTCATGACAAGTTTTGTGAAAACGTTTAACAGTTAAAACTTTGTTTAGGACGTAACAAGCTGTATTCACAGCTTCTCCCCAGAAAAGAACTGGTAGCTTCGAATCTGAAAGCGTCGTCCTAGCAGCTTCAATCAACGTCCTGTTTTCCTCCCAGCGACTCCATTCTGTTGAGGCGTATAAGGAGCGGAATATTGATGTTCAATTCCCTTTCGAAGATAGTAGAGATCCAGAATCCGATTCTTGAACTCCGTGCCATTATCACTCCTTATCCTCTTGATCCTTGCATCATGGACGTTTTCCAATTTTGTAAAAAGATCTATTAGCATCTCTGCTGTCTCATCTTTTGTACCTAAAAAGAAAACCCATGAATATCGTGAGTAATCATCAGTGACAACAAGACAGTAGTACTTTCCAACAAGACAGTACTACTTTCCACTTATGACGTTTCTTGTGTTTTTTTCCCTTTTGACATGGAAGACATTTATCTTCCACTTGAAACCTCTGCACTGGAACCCCTTTCACTAGCTCATTTTTAACAAGGTAATTCATTTTTCGATAGTGAATATGGGCCATGCGTCTATGCCACAACATCGATTCAGCTTCAGATGCTTTTGATATTAAACACACCACCACAGCAGACGGATCCTTGGCACCTATGTCCATGACATAAGTATCATTTTCCTTGGTGCACGCATCACTATCCAGTCTCTGGAATAACCAAACCCGGTTTCAACACCAATGCTTCAGACTTGGTAAAATGGACCCAGTGACCCTTGTCGCAGACTTGTGACACGCTCATCAGATTGTGTTTAAGCTGCTCAACATAGTTCACTTTGTCCAAAGTGATCTTCCCATTTGTCACTTTTCCTCATCTGGTAATCCTACCACCTTTAGCACCAGCAAAATTTACATGTCCACCATCATATTCTTCAAATTCAGAAAACAACCTCGCATCCCCCGTCATGTGCCTAGAGCAGCCACTATCAACATACCACAAGTTGATAATCCTCCGTAGCAGCTCCTTCACACACCAACCAATAGATTAGTTAGATTGGGGGACCCAAGCCTTAATGGTCTTGGGTCGTCCAAATTCACCAACTACTTCAACATCCATCCAATATCCATTACTCCTAACTGGAGTCTTGGATCTCAGACCTGTTGATGGAAATGGGGTTTGATTTCCACTAGGTCTATGGTCCTGAGGGTTCCTAAATGTGTTTGGACTACGTGATCTTTGAAACCTTGAGTTTTGATTTCTAGAAGCTTGATTGTGGTAATTTCTAAAGCCATTGTTATAAAAAGTTCAACCACCATTTTCTTGGTATCGATTTTGATATTGACCTTGACTTCTGAAATTATTAGAATTATGATTGTTCATTCTTGGTGAACTACTTCTAGGTCTCTCAAATTTGCCTGATGTAGATTCAGACTGAAATCTTGGTTGATTTATTTGAAAACGAAGAACTTGTGTAGTTCCTTTTTCAGCCTTATCTACACCACCACCAACACCCTCTTGTTGCTTAGGAGCAGATTTCTTTGGAGAATTTGAGACTTTCTTCTCATTATCACCTATCTTTTTTGGTGATTTCCCTCTTTGCTTCTCACCCACTTGTGCTTCATTCTTTTTGTTAGGACAACAGCTAGCTACATGTCCCTTGGTGTAACACTTGAAGCACGATCTCTTTTTCGAAGACTTCTTATCTGAAGCCTTTAAACTAGATCCTAGTTTTGATGATGATGCCTTAGAAGGATTTGGTTTAGTTTGCTTAGTTTCAGATTTTCGACGTTTTTGTTTATAGCAAACTCTACATTTTTTATTCATTTTCAATAACAGCTGTTTCGTTTTTCATGTCACTTCCTTGAACAAAATTAACCTTTTTAATAAAATTTGATTTTTCTTCTTTGGATGTGAATTTTTCTTTTTCAAAACACGTTTGCTATTATTTTCCTTCTTAGCATCATCACTCTCAGACATATCACCTTGACTTGATGTGGAACTACTTGGTGATGTTGACACAAAGTCTGTAAGCTCATCTTCATCAGGCAAGAAAGAATAGTCATGACTAACAAGAGCTGGAACTTCATTGAAACCATGAAACCCCACACTGGTTTTATCATTACTTTTCTTCAAGCCACCCATCATATGTTTCATTACAAAAGTAGAGTCCCTAAATTGGCTTAATTTCTTTTCAAGTTCAACAATTTTGAGTTGTGCATCTGACAACTCTTTGCATTTTTCAGAAATCTCTTTTGTTTTCTCACTCATCATGTCATGAGCTAAGTCTATGACTTAAAGTTTTTCGTTTAGTTTGCAGGTTAATACATCAATTTCACCTTCATAACCCTTTATCTTCTTCAAATATAATGTCTCGTTTCTTTTAGCAAAAAAAAAATTAATTCTTTTATGTTAGACATCTCGTTTAGCAGACTTTGGTTTTGTGTTGACAACTTATGTGCACAAAATGCAACATATAAATTACATCAATTGTGGCATAAAACTAACCCTTTTTTAGTACTAATGTTGGAAAAAGCGTGTTTTTGACTTCCTTTTGTATTTTCAGGATTAAATGAGCTCAAATGAACAAAAGAAGCAAAAAGGCAGCTAAATCTAACATAAATACAAGAAAAGGAACAAACGTGGCATGCCTGGCCTCCCCGACAACATCTTCCCAAGCAAAACAAGAGAACAAAAGGCTGAACACGCCCCGTGCTCAATGAGCACGGGGCCGTGCCCAAGTGTCAGCAGAAAAGACAAAGTTGTAGAAGCTTCTATCGCCCACCATGGGGTCGTGCTCAGCGGACACGGGGCCGTGGTCAACTCTAAGATTCGCAAAATCTAGGGAAATCTTGATAGTACAGATACGCTTCTGCACACGAGGTCGTGCTCAGCGGACACGGGGGCGTGGTCAACTAATGCAGACAAACTGTAATTAATGAATAAAGAGAAGGAGGATGGACACGGGGCCGTGCCCGAGCTACTGTTCAGGCTATAAATAGGGGTGCTTGGCTCATTTGCAAACCATCCCTTGGCACACCACCTCTCTCACACTTCACCACCACCCACCACCATCACAACACCATCATCCACCACCATCATCCATTGTCTATCATAGAGTGTGTGAGTCGTCTCGGGATCCAAGATTGATCGTAAGAGTTCTTGACAATCAAAGGCCATGTTTGCCTAAGTCTCTTACATCACTTGGTGAAGACAATTGTTTAATGTAATACTTTTTATTTTTAATCTTTTCGCACTTTTTATTTGGTTATGTATTAATGACTTTAATAACTAGTTTCTTATGTTGAAGGTGATTCTTCCTTATCGTTTGTCCGTGGTGTCTTGGCATTATTTTACTGTCTATATAAAATAAAAGATTTTCACCATTCATATCTCCACGGTCTATATGGAGATATGTTGGCTACCTGGTCGGGGGTTAAGGGAACGGTTTGGTAAGAGTCTTGCCATTGTTCAGTGTATAGATCCTGCAAAGGACCTGGGTCAAATTTAGTAGGATCTCCTTCAATACCCACCGGTATTGGATGGCGGGGGTCTAAACTCTTTGATCCCCTCATAAGTAAGCTAATATTAAAACTTTAACCCGGCTACTTAGGATTGTATCCCTGCTGACTCAGACTACTTAGCCGAGGGTAGCGACACCTTCAAAAGAGGGGTCTACCGCATTATGCATTAATAACTTAATTACTTATTTTTCAATAATCCGACCCTTTAGGATTGTATCCTTGCTGACTCAAACTACTGGGTTGAGGGTAACGTCACCTTCAAAAGAGGGGCCTACTACAATAACTAAGATAATCTCTTAAAAAGTGCAAAAGTGCGGAAATAATCAAAGGTTACACTACACACGAGTCGAATCCAAGTGATTCGTCTTGTCTATCTGTTTTTTTACTTTTATTTTATTTTTCAGCATTTTAGTTAGTTTTATTTTTTTTGTTTAAAACCCTTTTTCTAACTTTTGATTTGATTAGACATTGAGGATAAACCGGTACTAAAAGCTCTTGTGTCCTTGGACGACCTCGGTATCTTACCAACACACTATACTACGCTCATGATGGGTGCACTTGCCCATATGTGTGTTTAGTGTTAGTAAATATCGTGTTTTATAAATTTAAAACTTGGCTAAAAATTGTAAAAGGGCTTAAAATATACACCAAAAATATATCACACTACACGCACATCAACCACCTGTCAACCTCACCCTGTAATTTACGACATTTTAAACAAACAGAAGTAGCAGAGTTACTTACCTCTCTTGTTGATTTGTCTGAGTTGGCAATGGGAGCAGCAAGTTGAGCTTCCATTCTTTTGTATTTTGCTTCTTTCTCTTCAGCTTCCCTTTCATGGTCAGACTTTGGCTTTTCTTCTTCAGCATCTGTTATCTGATCAGCCTTATCTACCTCAGCTTCACTTTCCTTCTCAACTTTAGCATCATTTACTATAGCTTCACCATCATCAACTGGCACAATTTCTGCCATGAATGCCTGAGTGACATTCTCATCATTTTCCAAGTGAACACTCCAGTCATATGAACCTTCTCTTGCTGTAGAGATCAAAGCTCTCGAGTTAGAGTTGTTTGATGCATTCCTATTGTTTGAATTCTGACTCGAAGGCTCTTGCTTTTGTTTTCAACATTCCCTAGCAAAATGTCCCTAACTTTGATAGTTAAAGCACCTCACTTTATTCTTGTCAAAACCAACGCTTTTCCCTACAAACTTCCTTCCAGTTCTGTTCATGAATCTCTTGACTCTTCTGGAAATCATGGCCATTTGCCATTGCAAATCCATCTCTTCTAGATCATTAGGGTCAATCTGATCATAATCTTCATCTAAAGTGGCAGGATCAGATATCTTCCCTTGAATGTAGTTCTCATAAGAAGTAACAAATGATGCAAGTAGAGCAAGATGTTCTTCTGTAGACTTCACACTCATAGGCATCGACTTTGTACCACTACTTTGCTTAGAAGCTGATGTTCTCTTGGCTCCAGTTGATCCTCCTAAAGCAGCAACAAAACACACATCACCGTCCTCATTCACTGTGACCTGCTCATTCTCACACGAAAGAAACGCAGTAGCAAAGTTGCTAGAAGCGTTGTGAGATGAAGAAGATGTAAGCTCATTGTAAATCCCTGGATCTTCAACCTAATATATCCAGTGTCTTTCTTCTTCATATTGAGCTCATAAGCTCTCAGCTTGCCAACTACTTCTTCTAGTTCCTTTGTCTCATAATCTGCTTCTCCCTTGATCATGAGAGTGTAGATATCCCATTTAGTAGGTAAGGCATCGAGCAGCTTGTCATTCTTCTCTACGTCAGAATAGCAATCTATATCATAATTGTCCATTTCCGACATCAGATGGTAGTATCGAGTGATGATGTCCTCAAGTGACTCATGTTTCATGTACTTGAAAACAGCGAACTGCTTCTTCAGTAGATCAACTTTGTTCTTCTTGACATCTGCATCTCCCTCGTATCTTTTCTCTATTGCATCCCTCATGTCCTTTGAAGTAGTGTACTTCTTGAAGGTATGCTTGATGCCATCAGGTAAGGACATTTTTATTGCAGCCAAGTGATGTATTATAAAATACATCTTTATTCATGTCTGTTTTTAGTCGAATATTAATCGTTTTAGTTTCGTTTTAGCTTAGATTGTACATACAACTGATTTATTTATGTTTTCCAGGTCGTTGTAGTAAAAATAAGCAGAAACGAGTTAATATTGGGCAAAGCGAAGTGTCGGATCGGAAAACAGAAGCTCGGGAGCTGAAACGGATCGAAAAACTGAATTTGGAGCTTTTACACGGGCCGCGTAGACATCATCATAAGCTTATGCTCCCCGCCTGGGATTAAAAAATGATTTTATGAAGTTAGCAGCCAAACGGGCCACGTACACTTAAGGCCATTTGTTACGCGGGCCGCGAGAGAGTGAAAATCTTGCACCGACTTCGTAAACAAATGGCTAGTAGGGTTTTTGAACTTATATAATCATCACATTCGTCAACAGCCGATTATCAACGAACTTTGGAGTTTCTTGGAGCACATTAGCGGCTGATTGAAGTGTTTTGGAGCATACGGTTGCTAGGAATCATTCAGGTAACACTTTGGAGCGTTCGGGAGTGAAGTTTACGAGTTTAATTTTCATGTTCTTTAGCTTTCGTTCGTTTTAAGTTGTTACATGATGAATTCAGAATTGATTTTGCTTGTTATTATGTTCTTGATTATGTTTAGAGGCTAAATTTCATAAATACCTAGGCTAAAGACAGTGGTTTATTAAAGTTTGGATTTTATTCGTTATTAATGTGGTTTATGGGTTTTCTTGAAAAGTAAACGATTATGGAATTTTAATTTGGTGTATATGTCACACCCCTAAAATCCCACACGCGGAGTATCACCGCTTGGGAGCGTGACTGACCAGGATCAAGCCACCAATCATATTGAACATGTAATAAATAGTAATAAATATCCATCAATATGAAAAGTGTTTATCAAACCAACATAATTAAGTATAGCGGAAGCATTTAAGTAAACCCAAACATAAGTATTAATGGGTGAAATATCATAAGTGTTCAAATAGCATTCACGATCCTTTGCCCACAACGACCTGCTCCTCCTTGTGCAAGCTCCTTAAGTACCTAAGGTCCTGCAAGGCATGCAGCAAATAATCAACAACTAGTTGAGCGAGTTCACAGAAAGTAAGTACATAACAGTAATGCGTAAGTTCATCTAGTGGGGGGCTTCCCATACAAGTGTATACTACTGGTGAGGGATTCTCACATTTATTCTCTATAATGGGGGATTCCCATTATGGTACTTACTAGACTATTTGCAACCATGTGTTCTTCTTAATCCGAGAACAGGAATACGTACAAGGTCACGCAGGATTTACGTGAGTGCCCTTCCCCGAGGACAGTGGTACGCGTGGGGTTTACGTAGGATTTACGTAAGTGTCCTTCCGACCCGGAAGACAGTAGTGGGTATTAGGTTACGCAAGATTTACGTAAGTGTCCTCCCGACCCGGGAGACAGTGGTAGATACTAGTTTACGTAGGTTTTACGTAAGTGTCCTGACTATCCTGAGGACGATGGTCTATAGTCTAGTGATTGCGTAAGTACGAGTAATCATTCCGTGTCAACATTCCAACCCAATTCCCAACCCGGGAAATCCCATGCCTTGGCTGTGTGAACTCACCTTGGTTTGCTCGGCAGATATACAAAAGGAGAGGGTTCTTGAACTAAGGGTGGTCAACCACGTCCTAACAGGGTTACCACACACAAGTCAGGTTTTGACTCAAGTAATGCACGTACGTATCACATAAGTTAACACGTTACAAACATGTGAATATCATGGTAAACACATAACAGTCAAACAGAGTATCCAACTTATGCGAGTAAAATAACCCAATAGTAATCGGCCCAACATGTTGTGCGATCCGCATAATCCCGGCCCAACTATACTTAAGCCCAACAGAAGAGAAGTCCAAAACATAACATACTCGGCCCATAAAAAGGCCTTGTGCGATCCGACTTGTCTTGTGCGATCGGACGAGCCCAACCCAACAATTTAACATACGGCCCAATAATTAACAAACATAATACTTGTGCGGTTCATGCCTCTTGTGCGACCGGGAATTATGTTGTGCGATTGGATTGGGTTGTACGATCCAATCCATCTTGTGCGAGTGGGGGGGGGGCCTTGGGCGGTCCAGCCCAATAACAACACAGTTCAACAGGCCCAAATAGACAGGCCTTGTGCGATCCAGGAGCCTTGTATGAGTGGGCTCCCTTGTGCGATCGGCTAGTCTTGTGTGATTGATCCATTTGTGCGATTAGTTTGAATATACCCGAAACTTATGGAAATCAGTTACAAACATACATCATGCCAATCAATCACAATGTTTCCATACTTATCATCTATCAATTAACAAGTTATCAGTTTCAAAGCATGACTATTTTCGATCAACCAAAGGTTTAAACATCAAATATCCAATTCTCATGAGCCCTAAAATCATATCATAACCAATTATCTAACCATTCAATCAACAAGACATGATACCCGAATATACATTCAATCGGTTTTTTTTATATTAACATACATCCGATTCACGTGAGCTTGTAGCCGATTATCACACCATGATTACTTGATTAACATACGATAACAGTGGCAAGAATCATAACCCTAATCACTACACAAGATCAACATATAGCATGTTCAAACATTAAACACACAATCGAGTAACAAGCAACAATATACACTAACCGGTTAACAGAAAACTTGATCCGATCAAGAGGATGTCTTGTGCCGTCGGGTTCCAAGCAAAACGAGAGAGAAAGAGGAAGTCTAGGGTTTTGTGTGTTTTGATGTGTTGTAACTAAAATGAGAGAACAACCCCTAGGTGGGTGTTTGTTTGCGTGAAAGTGGAATGGGCCGAGCCCAACTCGGCTGCCTCTAATGGTCCGCATGCAAGTGTAAAGCCCAATTGGCTTGTGCGGTTGAGCTAGTGTTGTGCGGTTCGAGTTTCGTGTAACTTATATACATACAACACATAACGTATCATGTACGCAATCATTACAACACATATCACATAACATTTAATAATCGTTCACTTAGTCAATCAAGTTGACATATGTTACACAATGATAGGTTCTAACTACGAGTTGTCACATTATCCCCAACTAAAAAGAAATTTCGTCCCGAAATTTGGTATGCACTCACTGAGGAAGCTAGATAAGTTCAATCGTTCACTGGTTTTCCTGGGGTGTCACATCCTCCCCCCGTTGATCTGGAATTTCGTCCCGAAATTCCGAAGTAGTAGCTTCAGCCTCAGCAGTGGTTGCATTAGTTCCGAATAACTGGGGGTACTTTTCTGTCATCCTGTCTTCGCGTTCCCAGGTGTACTCTGGACCACGTTTGGAGTTCCAACGAACTCGAACAAGAGGGATTCTCTTGTTTTTGAGGACCTTCACATCCCGGTCCGTGATTTCAACTGGTTCCTCGACGAACTGCAACCGCTCGTCGATAGTGAGTTCCTTAAAAGGAATGATAAGGGTTTCATCTGATAGGCACTTCTTTAGGTTCGACACATGAAAGACATTGTGAACTGCCCCGAGTTCAGCTGGTAGGTTCAATCTGTAGGCTACCTTGCCGATTTTCTCTACGATCTCGAATGGTCCGACATATCGCGGATTTAGTTTACCCCGTTTGCCAAAACGTACCACACCCTTCCAGGGTGAAACTTTAAGTAAAACCCGGTCCCCGACCTAAAATTCCAAAGGCTTTCTACGCTTATCCGCGTAGGCTTTCTGACGGTCGCGTGCTGCCGCCATGCGTTGTCGTATTTGTGCTATCTTTTCCGTGGCGTCCACAACAATCTCTGGACCCGTGATCTGACTATCCCCCACCTCTGCCCAACAGAGAGGTGACCGGCATTTACGCCCGTACAATGCCTCGAATGGAGCGGCTTGGAAGCTGGTGTGATAACTATTATTATATGAGAACTCCACCAAAGGGAGGTGCTTTTCCCAGCCGTTGCCGAAGTCGATAACGCATGACCGAAGCATGTCTTCAAGAGTTTGGATCGTTCGCTCAGACTGCCCATCTGTCTGAGGATGATATGCTGTGCTTATGTCTAATCGTGAGCCGAAAGATTTATGCATCGCTTGCCATAGTTCTGACGTGAATCGTGCATCGCGATCCGAAATGATGGATGTGGGCACCCCGTGCCTCGAAACAACTTCTTTGAGATAGATGTCTACGAGAGTGGAGAACTTATCCGTTTCCTTTATAGCTAGGAAGTGTGCAGACTTGGTGAGTCGATCCACGATCACCCATATGGTATCATTCCCACGCTGGGATCTAGGTAGGCCTGTAACGAAATCCATGGAAATTTCTTCCTATTTCCATTGAGGTATCTTAGGCTGCTGAACTAGGCCCGCTGGTTTCTGGTATTCAACCTTGACTCTCGCACAGGTCAAACACTTGCCAACATAAGTAGCGATGTGGCCCTTCATGCTAGGCCACCAATAAGTGGTTCTGATGTCGTGGCACATTTTGTCCGACCCTGGATGTACCGAATAGCGAGACTTGTGAGCTTCATCCATTACAAGTTCGCGTAGACCGCCATAAAGTGGGACCCAAATACGCCCCGTTACATAGTAGGCGCCGTCTACCTTCTGTTCTAACCGCTGTCGTGAGCCGCGTAGGGCTTCTGCCTTAACGTTTTCTGGTTTCAATGCTTCTACCTGAGCATTTCGTATCTGTGCAGGAAGGCTAGACCGAATCGTAAGCTGTAGTGCTCGCACGCGCCGAGGTAAAGTGTCTTTCCGACTGAGGGCGTCAGCCACAACATTGGCCTTGCCTGGATGGTACTTGATAGCGCATTCGTAATCGTTAAGTAGTTCAACCCATCGTCGTTGACGCATGTTCAAATCCTTTTGCTTAAGAATATGCTCGAGACTCCTGTGATCGGTGTAAATCGTGCACCTGGTACCGTACAGGTAGTGTCGCCATATCTTAAGCGTGAAAACAACAGCTCCCAGCTCTAAATCGTGCGTCGTGTAGTTCCGTTCGTGAATCTTAAGCTGGCGCGAAGCATAAGCAATAACCTTGTCGCGCTGCACTAACACACATCCAAGTCCCCGAATGGATGCATCACAGTATACTACGAAATCATCCGTGCCCTCAGGCAAAGAGAGGATAGGTGCACTGCAAAGTCTATCCTTTAGGTGCTGAAAAGCAGTCTCCTGGGGCTCTCCCCAGCGATAGGTGACACCCTTCTGTGTCAGTAACGTAAGCGGCTGAGCAATCTTTGAGAAATCCTTGATAAACCGTCTGTAGTAACCCGCCGAACCCAAGAATTGGCGTATTTCCGTTGGCGTACGTGGTGCAGGCCAGTTTCTGATCGAATCTACCTTGGATGGATCGACATGGATCCCATCCTTGTTTACTACGTGGCCTAGAAAGTGGACTTCACGAAGCCAGAAGTCGCATTTCGAGAACTTAGCGTACAGCTGTTCCTTCCGTAGGAGTTCCAAAATAAGGCGTAGATGCTGCTCGTGTTCCTCCTGACTCTTGGAGTAGATCAGGATGTCGTCGATGAAGACAATGACGAACATGTCAAGATAGGGTTTGCACACCCTTTTCATAAGGTCCATAAATACGGCGGGTGCGTTCGTTAACCCGAACGGCATGACAAGAAACTCGTAGTGGCAATAACGAGTTCTGAATGCGGTTTTGGAGACGTCCTCATCCTGGACTCTCAGCTGATGGTACCCTGACATCAAATCTATCTTCGAATAGTAGCACGACCCTTGCAACTGGTCGAATAAATCATCTATGCGTGGAAGAGGATAACGGTTCTTCACCGTTACCTTGTTCAGTTCCCGGTAGTCGATGCACATTCTGAACGTACCATCCTTCTTTTTCACGAAAAGTACTGGAGCTCCCCAAGGCGAAGAGCTTGGATGAATGAAGCCCTTTTCCAAGAGCTCTTGTAGCTGCTTTGACAATTCCTCCATTTCTGATGGAGCTAGACGATATGGTGCGCGAGCTATGGGTGCTGCTCCTGGAGCGAGCTCGATTTGAAATTCGACCTGACGGTGAGGCGGTAAGCCAGGTAAGTCTTTAGGAAACACCTGAGGGTAGTCGCGTACTACTGGAATATCCTCCAATTTCTTTTCCTTCACTGACGCGTCTGAAACGAGTGCCAAGATTGCGGTGTGACCCTTCCGCAGACACTTCTGAGCCTTCAAGAAAGAGATGATACCAACCACTGCACCACTCTTGTCGCCTTGGACTTCGAGAGGTTCTTGACCAGAACGTGGAATGCGAATAATCTTCTCACTACATAAGATCTCTGCCTGATGCTGGGATAACCAATCCATCCCTATGACGATATCGAAACTTCCTAAGACTATGGGAATAAGGTCGATGGAGAAAACCTGACCGACTAAGACAATGCTACAACCCCTGACTACTTGTGTGGCTTCTAAACTCTTACCATTAGCTAGTTCTACGACGTGTTTGGTGTTTACGGGTGTTGACGTACGTTTTAACAATTTACTGGCTTTCACAGAAATATAACTTGTATCCGCACCCGAATCAAATAAAACAGTAACATAAATATTGTCGAGGAGAAACTTACCCATAACCACATTGGGATCGTTCATTGCATCTCCTCGTCTTAACACGAAAGCTCGACCCCTTGCCTCGTTGCCATTGTTGTTGTTTCCCCCGTTGTTGTGCCCGTTGCCCTGGTTATTGTTGTTGTTGCGGTTCTGGTTCTGGTTCAACTGAGGACAATCGCGTTTGAAATGACCTTCAGCCCCACACTGGAAACATCCCCGGTTTCCACGCTGTGGCTGTTGCTGCTGTGGGTTCTGTGGAGTTGGTTGTTGCGGTTGCTGGTTCTGATTTGCAGGCCGTGGGCTCCTACAGTCTTTGGCCTCGTGACCCATCTTGAGACATCTTTGACAACGACCCTTGTTGCACTGGCCGCTGTGATGCCTGTTGCAGTTGTGACACTTAGGGTGAAACCCTTGATACCTTCTCTGTCTATGACCACCAGAGGATTGCTGACCAGGACTCTGATAGTGATCAGTCTTCTGCTACTGAGCTTGGGATTGAACTGTTGCTGAACTTTTGCTTGAATCCCCATCCCACTTTCTTTTGTTGTCACTGGGTGTAGTGGGAGTAGCGGCTGAAGTGGTAGCACTGATGCGTTTGGGCAACTTGTTCTGATCCACCGCCTGATCCGTGAGGCGATGGGCAAGACGCTGGATGTCTTGGATGTTATCGAGGTTAGCCGACGTAACGTGGCTCTGAATTTCTGAGGCTAGACCCTTGAGGTACAACTCGATGCGCTTGATCGGAGGGTCTACCATGGTAGGACACAAAATAGCCAGTTCGTTCGATCGCTTCGTGTATGCTTCTATCTCTGACCCCGTCATCTTCAAATGATAAAACTCATTTTCCAGCTTGTGAATGTCGTCACGCGTGCAGTACTCACGCTTGATGAGTTCCTTGAAATCGTTCCAGGGTGTGGCGTTAGCAGCTGCCAACCCTAAGATCTGAACTTGGGCGTTCCACCAAGTTAGTGTTATTCCTTCTAGCGTGCCAGTGGCGTATTTCACAATGCGAGCCTCAGGGCATTCGCACATCTCGAATACAGACTCGAGCTTCTCAAACCAGTGGAGGAGTCCCACTGCCCCCTCTGTACCGCTGAAAGTACTTGGACGACAGTCCATGAAGTTCTTAAAAGTGCAAACTTGCTGCTGCACTGGTTGACCTATTGTGTACGAATAGGGCAAAGTTTAAATACAAGGGCTAGTTTAGGAATGTAGGATCTAAAGATCCTAGCGTAAGTTATGACTACAGGATATACTACCTGCTTGAGCAGCTGCAAGTGCCGCAGCAACTTGAGCTTGAACGAGAGCCTCTAGCTGGGCTTGAGTCATGTTAATTCGTCCAGACATGATCTTCATTGTAAAAGTAGCGTAAGTGAGAAAGGTTCGCGAGTAGGGCGATGACAGAAAAGCGTAAGCACGTAGGTATTCTCATGTAATAATGTCATGTGTATCTAAGCGTAATGCGAGCAAAGTTCTAAGCAGTTCTAGCATGCAGGTAATAAACATAAACCATATTACCTAGGATGTCAAGTCTTGCACGTGGAGCGAAGCGTCGTTGTGGATCGTTGAGAGCACTGTTCTGGTTATAGTCTGGTTTTAATAAAAACATTTTCCCATATTAAAACCAAGTTCTCTATAACCAATGGCTCTGATACCAATCTGTCACACCCCCAAAATCCCACACGCGGAGTATCACCGCTTGGGAGCGTGACTGACCAGGATCAAGCCACCAATCATATTGAACATGTAATAAATAGTAATAAATATCCATCAATACGAAAAGTGTTTATCAAACCAACATAATTAAGTATAGCGGAAGCATTTAAGTAAACCCAAACATAAGTATTAATGGGTGAAATATCATAAGTGTTCAAATAGCATTCACGATCCTTTGCCCACAACGACCTGCTCCTCCTTGTGCAAGCTCCTTAAGTACCTAAGGTCCTGCAAGGCATGCAGCAAATAATCAACAACTAGTTGAGCGTGTTCACAGAAAGTAAGTACATAACAGTAATGCGTAAGTTCATCTAGTGGGGGGCTTCCCATACAAGTGTATACTACTGGTGAGGGATTCTCACATTTATTCTCTATAATGGGGGATTCCCATTATGGTACTTACTAGACTATTTGCAACCATGTGTTCTTCTTAATCCGAGAACAGGAATACGTACTAGGTCACGCAGGATTTACGTGAGTGCCCTTCCCCGAGGACAGTGGTACGCGTGGGGTTTACGTAGGATTTACGTAAGTGTCCTTCCGACCCGGAAGACAGTAGTGGGTATTAGGTTACGCAGGATTTACGTAAGTGTCCTCCCGACCCGGGAGACAGTGGTAGATACTAGTTTACGTAGGTTTTACGTAAGTGTCCTGACTATCCTGAGGACGATGGTCTATAGTCTAGTGATTGCGTAAGTACGAGTAATCATTCCATGTCAACATTCCAACCCAATTCCCAACCTGGGAAATCCCATGCCTTGGCTGTGTGAACTCACCTTGGTTTGCTCGGCAGATATACAAAAGGAGAGGGTTCTTGAACTAAGGGTGGTCAACCACGTCCTAACAGGGTTACCACACACAAGTCAGGTTTTGACTCAAGTAATGCACGTACGTATCACATAAGTTAACACGTTACAAACATGTGAATATCATGGTAAACACATAACAGTCAAACAGAGTATCCAACTTATGCGAGTAAAATAACCCAATAGTAATCGGCCCAACATGTTGTGCGATCCGCATAATCCCGGCCCAACTATACTTAAGCCCAACAGAAGAGAAGTCCAAAACATAACATACTCGGCCCATAAAAAGGCCTTGTGCGATCCGACTTGTCTTGTGCGATCGGACGAGCCCAACCCAACAATTTAACATACGGCCCAATAATTAACAAACATAATACTTGTGCGGTTCATGCCTCTTGTGCGACCGGGAATTATGTTGTGCGATTGGATTGGGTTGTACGATCCAATCCATCTTGTGCGAGTGGGGGGGCCTTGGGCGGTCCAGCCCAATAACAACACAGTTCAACAGGCCCAAATAGACAGGCCTTGTGCGATCCAGGAGCCTTGTACGAGTGGGCTCCCTTGTGCGATCGGCTAGTCTTGTGTGATTGATCCATTTGTGCGATTAGTTTGAATATACCCGAAACTTATGGAAATCAGTTACAAACATACATCATGCCAATCAATCACAATGTTTCCATACTTATCATCTATCAATTAACAAGTTATCAGTTTCAAAGCATGACTATTTTCGATCAACCAAAGGTTTAAACATCAAATATCCAATTCTCATGAGCCCTAAAGTCATATCATAACCAATTATCTAACCATTCAATCAACAAGACATGATACCCGAATATACATTCAATCGGTTTTTTTTATATTAACATACATCCGATTCACGTGAGCTTGTAGCCGATTATCACACCATGATTACTTGATTAACATACGATAACAGTGGCAAGAATCATAACCCTAATCACTACACAAGATCAACATATAGCATGTTCAAACATTAAACACACAATCGAGTAACAAGCAACAATATACACTAACCGGTTAATAGAAAACTTGATCCGATCAAGAGGATGTCTTGTGCCATCGGGTTCCAAGCAAAACGAGAGAGAAAGAGGAAGTCTAGGGTTTTGTGTGTTTTGATGTGTTGTAACTAAAATGAGAGAACAACCCCTAGGTGGGTGTTTGTTTGCGTGAAAGTGGAATGGGCCGAGCCCAACTCGGCTGCCTTTAATGGTCCGCATGCAAGTGTAAAGCCCAATTGGCTTGTGCGGTTGAGCTAGTGTTGTGCGGTTCGAGTTTCGTGTAACTTATATACATACAACACATAACGTATCATGTACGCAATCATTACAACACATATCACATAACATTTAATAATCGTTCACTTAGTCAATCAAGTTCACATATGTTACACAATGATAGGTTCTAAATACGAGTTGTCACAGTATATGCGTGCTTGGTATTGTTTGAATACTGATTATTGCTTCGTACGATTCTTGGTGACGGTCTTTATCACATAATAGAGTCGTGCTAGGGTTTTATATTTTGGTGAGTATCTATATCACATAATAAATCTTTAATTCTTTAGGGTGAAATCGTGCGAATAACCTTAGAAGTAATATTCGGTAATCTTATAAAATCAAGTGTTCTACCAATCTTGTCGCTGTAAGGCTCGGGGTTGTTAATAGGTCTTGGTTTGGTATATAGCTAGGATTAGGTTTTGTAAGAAATCAGTCTTAGTTCCCTAATCATTCTCTTGTCTATTAAACCAAGTTAGAATCCATAGTTGCCTTAGACTTTCGCGCTGTAAGGTAGATTGTCATATTAAGGTACTTTTCAAGAAGTTAGAGGACTGTAAGGAAATCTAACAACCGGTAGTCGTAACGGCCTAGGTAGTGCCATAAGTTTCACCTCGAAAAGGGTTGAGGGGCTTAGTTGGTGTCTTAATAGGTTTAGTATCAAAAGATCCCAGTTCCATACCACATTAGTTTCGAATAGAAATCCACTCCAAGTTAAACCTGCGTCTAGCCTAGGTAGTCTTCATCGTTACTGGTTCAAGTCTTCGTCCAAGTTCGTGTTTAGTCATTTTTTATTAATTTACTTTAATCTTTAATTGCATTTTTTTAGGATTTTTAGTGAAACCCCACCCCCCCCCAATCAAATAATCATTTAATAGGTCGTGTCAACCTTAGTCTAGATAGAGTCTTAGCGTAATTTAATTGAGTCTCGTGGGTTCGACATCCGGACTTACTTTGCTTTACTAGAGTCGATCGGTTCGCTTGCCGGTTAGTAGTTTAGTCGAGTTTAGAGAGTCTAGGGTATTACTTAGAGTCTAGATTTAGGTTAATTTTAGTTGTTTTATTAAACTACTTTTAGCACCTCAAGTTTTTGGCACCGTTGCCGGGGACTCTTTGGCGGTTGTGTTAATTACTTTGTTTGACATATTACGTGCTATTTGTTCATTTGTTTGAGTCGTAGGAGTCTAATTTTATAAAAATTCAAAAAATCAAAAAAATATTTATTTTTCATCGAGTTATTAGAGTCTTCTTACTTGATTGTATTTGGTTTTTCAGTTGATGCCCCATACGCGCTCGTAGGGACCTCCGCTGAATCCGCTTACGATCAAGTCTTCCTTCTCGTCTGCTGCGTCCGAGGTAAGTGCTTCTAGCTCTTCTTTGTCTTCGCATTTCACCCCAGCTTTCGACTTCACATAAAAGCCATCACCACACAACACCCCACCACCTTCCCGTTCTCGTACACCTAGTCCTCCACCCGCTATTCCAATGGCGAACCGCACCGTCTACGAGCAGGCGACCACTAGTTTCACAGGCGCTACTTCCCCCATCACCCTTCCCAGCATTGCGAGTGATAGGTACTGGCAGATTCCATCCTACATCATGACGACCATCACCAATTCATGCCAGTTCCATGGTCGTGATGACGAGGATGCACCCGCTCACATCAACCGCCTCACTCGCCTTTGTAGCACCTTCTCCATCGAGGGTGTGAACCTCGATGCTCGATACCTTCAGGTCTTTCCATTCTCGCTCGCAGGTCGCGCAGCCACCTGGCTCGATTCTCAGCCAGCAGGCACTTACACCACTTGGGCAGGTCTTCGCGATGCCTTCTTAGCCAAGTACTCCCCCCCCATCCAAGGCATCCCGCCTTCGTGATCAGATTCACTCCTTCCGCATGGAGCCTGATGAGCCTTACCACTTGGCTTGGGAGCGTTTCCAGACCTTGATTTCTCGTTGTTCTCAGCATGGTTTGTCGGATTGGGCACTAGTTGAAAAGTTCTACAATGGTCTCACCCCTGAAATCAATGCTCGTTTCGATACTTCAGCTGGAGGGCAACTTATGGGTAAATAGATAGTTAATGAGTGTAATGATTTGTTTGAGAGTTTCGCCTATTCTGATATGGATTACAACACTACCAGCAGGACTTCCATTCCTGTGCATACCTCCTCGACCGCTCGAGGGGTAAACCAAGTTAGCTTGGATCCATCGGTAGCTGCTGCTTTTGAGAGTCTGAAACAAGAGTTGAATAAGATTAAGAAGAAAGTTGATAGGGGTGAGGTTTGTAGAGGAGGCCACGATATGATAGATTGTCTTACACTTGCCCTTGAGCAGGTAGAGTTCATAGCCAATAGGGGTCCCACGAATCCGTTTAATAATTCTAATTATAGCTCCAATTGGCGCGGTAGTGGTAATAATAGTGGTTTTCGTTCTTCTGGTAATCCTCCTGGTTTTCCATCTGGTCAGTATCAAAGTAGAGGGCTCGGTCTATACACGAGTAGCAGCTCAGGTCAGGGTGGTCAGTATAGTGGTTCAGGTTCGAGTGGTCAGTTTGCTAGTGGGGGATCAAATCAAGAGGGTCAAGGTAGTGGTAAGGGTTCAGAGGGGAGTTTAAGTAAGATTGAAGAGATGTTTGCTCAGATGATGGCGCGAGATCAGACGACACAGAAAGCTTTATCTGATTTAGGAAATTTCGTTAAAAATCAAGAGCAAATTAATAAAAGTCATGAGCTTCAGTTCAAAAGTCAGCAATCCACACTTTTAGACCTTCAAAGAACAGTAGGTGGTATAGCTAAACAGTTGCAAGAGCATACACCTGGTCCGTTTTCAGGAAATACCTTCATGAACCCAGCTAACCATTCGGCGAAGGCTATTACCACTCGAAGTGGGAAGAGTTTGGGGGGAGGTCGTTCGAGAGAGTGAGGAGGTAGAAGAATATGAAGTCGATGAGGAGATCGAGATGGAGGCTCCCGATAAGGTGCACATGAGACTAGACCCAGCAAGTACCGCACACGCCGAGGAGTCTCAGGTTGAGAAGAATGTGGAGAAGCAACTGACAAGGATTCCACCGTCACCTATAGTTGATCCTTCTCGTGTCCCATATCCCGCACGCCTTAAGCATCAGAAATATGCTAAGGAGTATGGCAATTTCTTGAGATGTTCAAGCAGCTGAAAATTAATCTTCCGTTTATCGAGGCCTTGCAATCCATGCCAAATATGCTAAATTTCTTAAAGATCTTTTGAAGCGTAAGGAGAGAATTGGTGAGCTTTCGAATATTCCCTTGACGGGCGGTTGTTCCGCGGTAGTCTTGAATTAGCTGCCAGAGAAGTTAACCGACCATGGTACATTTACTATGCCATGCCTTTTTGGGGGAGCCGTTACCCCTGCTCATGCTCTAGCCGATTTAGGAGCTAGCATTAATCTGATGCCATTTTCTTTGTATGAGAAGCTCGGTTTGGGAGAGATTACACTCACGCGCATGTCGTTGTCCTTGGCTGACCGTTCAGTCAAGTATCCTTGTGGGATAGTCGAGAATTTGTTGGTGAAAGTTGATAAATTTGTGTTTCCTGTGGATCGTCGTTCTTGATATGGAGGCCGATGAGAGAGTTCCTATTATTCTGGGCCATCCATTCCTTAGAACCGCAAAGGCGTTCATCGACGTCTTTGACAGTATGATTTCTCTTCGCGCGGTTGACGAGATTGTTACATTCGAGATCGATAGAGCGATGCAGCATCCTGGAGGTGGAGATGAAGATAGCAGGCTGTGTCATTCCGTTTACTTTCTAAATTCTTTCAACATCAAATTCTTCCTTCTTTTCAGAAAAAATTAATTTGAAATCTCAATTTTACCAACTTTTTGTTTAAAGTTTTCAGCCCTCAATGGTGGAAAATTTGCATCATCCATTGGAGGTACTGAGTTTTCACCTTTTGATTCAACCTGTGTCTCATCTGACTTTGTGGAATCAGATTCATCGCCAGAATGTAGCTCCTCTGATTTTGATGAATCAGAATCATTGCTAGCACTATCATCAGATTTCTTAACAACCCACTTTTGGTTGTCAAGATTTGCTTTCCTCTTGTAAAAACGTTTTGAACATTCACCAACTTCAAATTTTGAATCTTTGAAAAATATAAACGGTTTAGTTGGTGGTTCATTTTTAACCATCTTTTCTTTGAGTTTACGAGACACTTCCTGTTTTGATTGAATTGCCTTTGGACAGTTCCAGGCAATATGACCAACTACTTTGCATTGGAAACCGGTTCTCATCTCTTTCTGTTGAGCAGCTTCATTCTTTAAACTTTCTTGCTTCTTCGCAAGGAATTCTTTGTTAGACTGCTTCCAGAATGAACTTTTCTCCTCTTCTTCCGTGCTTGCTCCTGAAACAAATACAGTTTTTGGTTTATAAGTTTTCTCATTTTTATAATTTTCTGGTGGAACAAAACCTAAACCCTTCTTTTTGAAATTACCGTTATGGTTTGGTTTCTTTTGAAAACTAGAACCAGAACTATAACCTTTTTTCTTGTTTTCTCTTTGTTTAACTCTTGAGGTGTAACGTCTTGGTTTTTTAGAAAGATTTACATCTTTTATTTCAGAAATATTAATTTCTGTTAGTTTGAAAACCTTTTTGATCATTTCAGTTTTAACACCTCTTATTGGAAATTCCTCATCAAAATATAATTTGTCAGAATCATTCAAATTGTATGCAACTCTGAATGTTTCATCATTCAAATTAGATTTTGATAACAAGAATTCTTTATTGTAAACTCTTTTGCCCTGTTTGACTCTTGAGCTTTGCGTGTCGGATTCAGATTTTGACTATTACTTAGACTCCGACTTTGACTCCTCTGTTTCATCTTTATCCAACACCTGATCAACCACTTTCTTTATTAACTCGGACTCATGATCAGTGTCAGATGATGTAAATGTGACATCAATGTTTTCTAGGAAGTTAACTGATGGCTCAGACTCCCACACTAAGTTGGTTGCCTTTTCGACTCTTTCAGAATTTGGATTTCTTTGCGAATATCCATTTTCCAGCGGGGGTGGACATTTGTTGTAACTAACACTGTGTCTCTTACCAGAATTTTTCACTTTAGTATCCCTCTTCTTTTCAGAAATCTTATCTTCACACACTTCATCTTCAAATGCCTTCATGCCTTCCACCGTTGGATAAATCCTGTCAATGACATAAGAAGTACATGAGTAACTTTTTAATAATCTATTAACTCTTTCTGTTTCAATCCTTTGAGTTTCTAGTTTCTGTTCAAGAACAGCACACTTTTCGATGTAACTGTTGACAACTCTTTGCTTTGTCATGAAAGCTACTTGAAGTGTCTTCATTGTTGTTGCTTGTTCACTGCTAGATTCTTTGTATTGATTCATGGCTCTGTTCAGAACATCGTATGATTCTTTCAGCCTGTTCATGTTGTTAATCAATTCACTGTTTTTCTTTTTTATAATCTCACAGTTTTCACATTTCACTGGAATCTTTCGTGCATCAGCTTCTGCATCAATTTTGAAAGCTGGAACATCTTTTAGCTTTCTCTTTATCACTGGAACTTCTTCATCATCACTGTTGACTGGTGGTTTAACTTTCTTCTTTTTCTTTTTTGCCTTTCCATCATCACTGTCACTTTCCTCCATCATTCTCAAATGCTCTCCCATTCTTCTTGCATAATAATCATCATCATTATCACTGTCTTCAGTAACACGAGCAATAAAAGCTTTGTGACTTGAAGTTTTGTTAGGATCATAGTCATCCCAACTGAAATTTTCCCAGCTAAACCCTTCTGGCAATTTTTCATCATCTTGGTTTATCAGACATGCTTTACTATCAGCTGAAACATATTTCTCCCAAATGAAACCTTTTGATGAATTTTTATCTTCTTGATTCACCATACAGGCTCTCTGTGATGATTCTTCAATTTCCTTTCTGGCATGAGCAGTTTGCGGTTGTTGTTGTTGTTGAACAACTTGATGATAGATCGCTTTTCGATAATAGCCATTGTTGTTGAACGGATTTTGAGCTCCACTTGCTTCGCGATTCTTGCACTCTCTCTTGAAGTGTCCTTTTTCCCTGCAACGAAAACAAGTAACTTTAGATTTATCAAAACCTAAAGTAGAAACATTTGCATCACGGAAGTCATCTCTTCCTGTGATTTGCTTGAATTTCTCAGCTCTTCTTAATACACTCGCCAAACACCACTTTATATCCATCAATTCCATTTCCTCAGCATCAATCTGATCGTAATCCTCTTTTTTCAGCATTGGATTCCCGATCCTTCCTGCTACTAAACTCCCATATGACTCTAAAACAATCCCCAACAAAGACATGTGACTTTTTGCAACTTCTTCTGAGTAATCCTGATCATTCTCAAGATTCAATACAATGTTGCATTGTAATTTTTTGCCATTTCTGGTTGTTGACAAGTTTGGATCAAATGATGTATATGACGAAAAACTCGTTTTGCTGTTTGATCCTTTAGATGAACCTCCCGATGAACTCTTTGCATTGAATGCAGTTTCAACCTTTGGTGACATGTTGGTCTTATCACCGATACCTCCTTTGTAATACAGACTGATATCCTGTTCACCATTGAAATCTTTCATTCTTGAAATCTTCCGTTGTTCCATCTCTTGAGCCTTAAGTTTTTCAATGAACTTACTCAGTGTTAGAGTGTTAAACCCTTTCTTGTTCCTTAACATCATAAGATACGTGCCCCAAGTTTCATGTGGCAACGCATCAGCCAACTTTTCAGTCATTTCTTCATTATCTTTTGTAATGCTCAATCTCTAGTTGGACCGTGTTCCGACCCTAAACAGTCAGTGTAAGGATGTTCATCTTCACATACGAAGGCGGAATCAACGTAAATGAAGTTACAACAGCTTTCCTATTCAATTCCTTTCCTTTTATTGCTTTCTGATACTGATTTGACAGAGTTTTGCTACCAAAAGCATACAACAGTTTCGCTCCAATGTACACAACAACTCTTTTCTAGTTTCGCTTCTATGTCCTATATATAGCCTATGAGGTTTCGCTTATACGACCTGACAAATAAGCGGAACCTCTTCAATTCCCTTGAAGCGAAACTACCTACTGACTAATAAGCGGAGCCTTTACAAATCATGTTCACATAAGCGAAACTTACATAAAATACATGAATTTTACTTTCTAGCTCCTAATTTGACCAATCTTGACCTAAGACATGATGTAGACGCAGTCAACAGACATTCCATGCATCAACAGACTCCCCCTTGGATGTTGACGTAGTCTTCAGCTCCTGAGTCTTCAGTCTTGGTCTTTTCTCCAACTCTCTGTCTTCTCATCATAAACACTCTTCATAGGCTTCAGGATCATTACCTGACTCTAACTTCCATCTTCCCTTTGACTGTTGATCCAGACTCCCCCTTTCACAGACTCCCCCTCTCAATATGCTAGAATCTGAGAAATCTGGTTCAAGCATTGACATTTAGCTTCCGTTGGGAATAATGAAGTCCAAACTTGTTACTCAACCAATAACATTACAATCTATCTTTTTAAAAATAAATCACAAACTCAATCAGCTTTAGAAATCCACTCAAGTATTCAGGTTCAAGTTAATGACCCTGATACTCAATTAATCTACCAAGTTCAATTTAATGACCTTGGTTGATCATTTGACGAATCAAACTGATTTTGTGAAAACATTTTCACATTTTCTAAAAACAATGTAACAAGCATCAACTTAATGAACTTGTTTTAACTTTGAAAACATCTCAATCTTTGCCAAAGTAAGCTCTCCTCATTCTTCAGCTCAGAACTTTCCTGCATCTGCTTCAATCTCCAAGAATCAGATAATCAACTTTCCACTCTGGTTTGTCTAAAATAAAGCAGAAAAGTAAAATCTTTTTGGATTTTTAAAGTGATCTAAACTAAGAAATGACATAATAGAAAACTTAAATTACAGAAAATAAAGAAATTGAACTATATACAAACTTATTTTTAGCGAGCGTGTCAGGGAATCATATCAGCTTTTCAGACAAATTACAAGTACCGTTAAGCTTAATTACATGCTCAGACTTAAACAATTCACCTCGATTGTCGATATACTGATCCATCTTAAATTCTCACACAGATTTCAATCTATTCAGGATACGATTTAGATGACTTATGAACTTAGCTCAATTCATGTGTCCCACCTCTTGAATATACTCCTGTATCCAGAATCCCAATATTCAGTCTTACAGGTGAGTATACTACAATGATATCTGTACATAAATTAGGTATGCGAGGGCCGAGGGATCTCAGGTCGATACTTCCGTATGCGCAGAGAGATATCAGCTTCGACTTTTCAGTATGTCCCTTTTAGAGGATCTTTTAGCTACAACAACAGCGACTATCAATTTTATTGTTTCATCTGCATGCTGAGGGTTTAAGCTATGTTTCAAGCATTTTGGTGAAAGTATTATCCAAGGACTAGGTCAGAACTTCCATTCAGCAGAAGTCCCGGAATAATACCCCAGACATCATTGAGTATAAAAACCTAGTATATCAGAATACGAGACCTTTCAAACGAGATTTCAGGGGTTACCTATATATCCAAGTAGTGTTCCCCACAAATTTCACAAGTTTGAAATTTTAGGTTTATATCCCAAATAAATCTACTAAATGTGCGAAAACCTTTCGACACATCATTAGTGAGACTGTTTAACTCACTTAGACTTTACAATTCTTTAGCATACTGTAATTGTCTAGCCGATGTACTATCATTTTCCCTATATACACAAGCTCTTTTTCAATTTTATCATGTTTTTGTATTTTTGCATTTTTTTACTATTTTTGTATTTTTCTGAAAATATATCTATTTACAACTAACTACTCCCCCTAAATACCAAAACAAGGAAAAAATTGACAAACCATTGCAGATTGTTTCTCGTCTTCATCCGCAACAGTACTCTCATCAACGCCAATTGTGCCGTCCGACACCGACAAAAGCTTCATACCGTTCAATTTTAACAAAAAATTAAACCGATTTTTATCAAAAGCTTTGGTATGTAAATCAGCTTTCTGTTTGTCAGTGTAGATTTTCTCAATTCGTATCAATTTTTTCTCGAAGCAATCGCGAACAAAGTGATGCCGAATCTCTATATGTTTAGTTTTAGCGTGATGTACTGGATTCTTTGTTATATTTATTGCAGCCTCATTATCAACAAACAGAGGTGTGTTAAGAAACTGCAAACCGTAGTCGCGCCTCTGTTGCTGTATCCACAGGATCTGAGAGCAGCCACTGCTAGTAGAAACGTACTCCGCTTCACATGTAGATAGCGCCACAGACGTTTGTTTCTTACACTGCCAGGTAACCAATCTAGGTCCAAAGAACTGGCATCCTGCAGTTGTTGATTTCGTGTTGACTTTGCAGCATCCGAAATCCGAATCGGAATACCCTTCGAGCGTAAAATCGCCTTTTCTAGGATACCACAACCCCAATGTGGGTGTTCCTTTCAAATAGCGTAATATCCTTGTGACAACTCGTATTTCGAACCTACTTTGTGTAACGTTACCTGCTTATGTGAGCTATATTAATTGATCTAATGTTTGATCGAATGTTATGTGTTTTGTGTAATGTAATGTATGTATGTATTTAATGGCCCAAACGCACAACATGATCCGATCGCACAACACACACCCGATCACACAAGCCACTTGGGGCCGTATCCATTGTAGACGGACCAAAGGGGCAGCCCGTGATGGGCCGGCCCACTCCTTTTCTACGCAAACAAGAACCCATCTTTGGGGTTTGTTTTTCTCATTTGTCACAACTCTCATACACACACACACAAGAACCCTAGTTTTCTCTCTCTCTCCCTCACGAACTCGCGGCAGCCGGATCCCTCATCTCGAAGATTTTCTTGTTCGTTGTCCGGATCACTCTCTTCTTATTTGATTATAATCGGTTAGTATATCATTACCATTGTTGATTCGAGTTCCTTTGATACATGAAACTGGATGAATACGTGTTACTTTATTGGATATGTCAATGTAATCGAAATAAGTATGAGTTATTTGCATGAACTGAATGATTTGCCTGATTTCTAGCATATGAGTATTAATCAATTACATGATTATGAAATTGGAATTGTATGATGATATTAATCCACTGTTTTGTTTCTAAGATTCAGACTATTAGCTTGTTGATGTGCTAGGGAATCGGGTTATGTTGATCGGCTACATGTTCATATAGATTGGATAGTACGAATGTTTTAAGTTGATTCATGAACGATCTGATTAGGGTTCATACGAGATTTTGAGTAAAACCGTGTTTTGATCGGATATGGATTGGTTTGAAACGGTTAATTGTGTTAATCAGTAATTTCCCAAATGGAAACCACGAAACTGATTGCATGAATTGTGTAACTGATTTGCCATGTTTTCGGGTAACTTAAACGGGTCGCACAAGTTGTTGATCACACAAGATCAGGTCGCACAAGACCTGATCTGATCACACAAGTTTCAATCGCACAAAGTGCCCCGGTCGCACATGAACTAATGGATCGCACAAGTGTTAAAGATATTGACTGTTGGGCCCAAAAAGCCCAAGATACTAGCACACAACCCGATCGGATCGTACAAGGCAACCCGGATCGCACAAGGCATCTATATGTTATGTTACTTGGGCTGGTATGTTTTGGACTGTTGTTATTGGGCCGGGTCTTGTGAATCGCACAACCCATTGTGGACCGCACAATTATGCGGATCGCACAATAGGTTGGGCCGTTATTACTTGGGCTAGGATATGTAAATTTGCACAAGTTGAATGTGTTGCTTGACTGTAATTGTTGCCATGATCTACGTGCTTGTAACATGTTAACTTGTGTGAAACATACGTGTATTACTTGAGTCCAAACCTAACTTGTATGGTAACCCTGTTAGGACGTGGTTGACCACCCTTAATTCAAGAACCTTTTGTGTATCTTACCGAGCAAACCAAGGTGAGTTCACTGCATTTCTCAAGCATGCGTCCCGGTGGTTTGGGACAACTAGTAAACATTTGGAAGGGAATCTTGGGTAAACAGTTAAATTGGATTTTGGTTATTGAACATGGAATCAATCATTATCGGATTGCCTGTAGGGCAATGGGGTAATTAGTTGATAGCGCTATTAGGTTTGACACCTCACACCGGGTTGTAAGGTCGGGCGTGAACTAATTATCTGGGCATCATTACCAATGCTTGGTTAGGGGCATTGGGGTCTGGACACTTCCAGGTTATTAAGGGGCACACTCCCCGGATACATATGGGCACACTCCCTAGGGTATCTAGCGTGTTATAAGCAACATCGTATCATAACGTTGAATCGGCTTAACAGACATTCGGTAACATCACACGTAAACAAAACTTTGAACTCACCAGCGTCGTCTGACACACTTGTCTGCATGCTTGCAGGTCGTTAGAATTCGTGATATGGACTTGCTATCTGGAGTGCTGGAGTGGTCATGGATCGAGGCTCTTGGATTAACTTATATTTGATACATTGGTTCTGAGTATTATTATGAAACAGTTGTTAAACTATTTACTACATGCTTCCGCTATACAACTCTTGGGAATTAATATTATGTTTGACATTTTCCGTTGGTAATTAACGACATGTTTTATTTAAATATTTATCGTTGGTTCAATGTGATTGGTGGCTCAGACTCTGATGCGTAACACGCCTCGCGGAGTTCCCGCAGGTGGTATTTTGGGGGTGTTATAGTTTGGTATCAGAGCCACTGGTTATAGTGAACTAGGTTTTAAAACGTTTTTGTAAAACCAGACTATAACCGAACACCTTCGAAAATCGATCATGACACTCAGCTCCAGATTGCAAGGTTCGTCTCTCTCACTTTATACATTACTTGCTTAGCAGTCACACACTCACCACATATATGAAATGAAACATTAAACACCATAGTGACTTGATAGTGTGACACTACTCTTCGACTTATGTGAGTCATAAACTTGTGATACCACCCGTTGTGTTATTTGAACGGGGGAAACTTCGAGCGTAAGCTAAGAGGCACTGAGATAAACGTGCAAACCACCTTATTATTATGGGTGCACACTTAATAATAACGTGGGGTGCATGCAAGTCCCAGTGAGGCTTATCGAGCGTGAGGAGGGTTCTGCCTTACTATGTGTGAACTTGGTAGTACATAGATATCAGTATGATACTTGACTTCCATCTCGTTTTGATTCCTAAATCGGTTTATCTCCATAAATAGAATCATGAGTGGACGAGGACACGGACGTGGCAACATCAACATGACTCAGGCTGAGTTGACTGACCTAATCAACACCCGTGTGGCTGAGGCTTTAGCAGCCTATCAAGCTGGTACGGAATGTACCAAGTACTCCCTACTCTTATACCGCGTACACGTCTTTTCACTCCTATAATGTGTTTCCTTTCGTCCTTTAGGTCAACACACGCAACCCCACAACAACCAGCCTGCTTGTACGTTTAAGACGTTTATGGACTGCAAGCCACAGACCTTCACCGGGACTGAAGGGGCTGTGGGACTCCTGAGATGGTTCGAGAAAGCAGAGTCAGTGTTTGCTATATGCAACTGTTCCGCTGGGGACAGGGTGAAATATGCTGCGGGTACCTTGGCGGATGGTGCCCTAACGTGGTGGAATGCCCAAGTTCAACTGTTGGGCATCGAGGCAGCGAATGCTATAACTTGGGATGACTTTAAAAAACTGATCAGGGAGGAGTATTGTCCTTGGGACGAGGTCCAGAAGTTGGAAAACGAGTATTATGACTTGAAGATGGTAGGATCTGAAGTCGAGGCATATGTGAAGCGATCGTATGAATTGACTGACATGTGTCCGAACTTGTCACGGCCCATGTCTCGGAGGATTGAGTTGTTTATCAAGGGGCTGCCTCCGCGTGTGAAAAGTCTGGTTACTGCAGCACATCTCAATGATTTGACACAGATTGCCCGTTTGACCCACAAGATTGTGGATCAAGAAGTAGAGAGTAACTCGTTACCACCGCGTGTTTCAACCACTACTACTGCTGCACCCACTGCCACTGCGTCCGCTAATGATAACAAGCGGAAGTGAAACGATTACGACAAAGCATCTAGTGCGGGTCAGACTCAGAAAAGGCCAGACAACTATAGCAATCGTAGCATCAGTCAGTCGTCTTCTGTCAATCAAGGCCAAGGGGGTAGCCAAAGTCAGGGTCAGTATGCGGGGAGGAAGCCACGGTGTAACAAGTGTGGCTATCATCATTTCGGGCCGTGTGGTCGGATATGTAACAGGTGTGGTAAGGCGGGCCATGAGGCCAGGGATTGTAGGGCCCCACAGCCCAAACACCAGCAGCAACAGAACCAGCAGAACCAGAGACAGCAGGGACAACCACCCCAGCAGAATCAGGGCTTCAGGAAGGGGTGCTATCAGTGTGGTGACGAGGGTCACTTTAAGCGGGATTGCCCTCAACTAAACCAGAACGCTAACGACAACAACCGCCCGAATAATAACAATGCTGGGAACAACAACAACAATGGCAACAATGGGGGTAATGGTGCTCGGGGCAGGGTGTTTCAGCTTGGGGTAGGGGATGCTAGGAATGACGACAATGTTGTCACCGGTACGTTTCCTGTAAACAATCATATTGCTTCTGTGTTATTTGATTCTGGTGCCGATTGGAGTTATGTGTCCTTAGAATTTAGTCGACGATTGGGGATAACCCCAACACCTTTAGAAGTTAAACAAATAGTAGAACTAGCAGATGGTAAGACGATAGAGGCCTCGAATGTCCTTTTCGGGTGCAAACTAGATCTCGTGGGTCAGGTGTTTGATATTGACCTTCTTCCCGTTACGCTCGGTAGTTTCGATATAGTGGTAGGCATGGATTGGCTGTCTAAGCACCACGCGGAAATTTTGTGTAAGGAAAAAGTTGTGCGTATTCCTCTCCCAGATGGGGAGTCATTATTAGTTCAAGGGCATCGTAGTGGGACGATGGTTGGTATTATCTCGGCCATGCATGCGCAGAAGTATCTACAAAAGGGGTATCCTGCAATGTTAGCGTTAGTTACCAACGCTCAGTCTGAAGAGAGAAAGATCGAGGATCTACCAGTGGTGTGAGAATTCGCTGATGTGTTCCCAGAGGAGCTACCAGGGTTACCTCCTCATCGTCAAGTAGAATTTCAGGTTGATCTGGCGCCGGGAGCGGCTCCAATCGCTCGAGCTCCTTACCGGCTAGCACCTGGGGAGTTACAGGAATTGTCTAATCAGCTACAGGAATTGTTGGATAGAGGTTTCATTCGACCCAGTTCTTCGCCTTGGGGAGCCCCAGTTCTGTTTGTAAAGAAGAAAGACGGGTCATTCCGTATGTGTATCGATTATCGAGAGCTCAACAAGGTAACCATTAAGAACCGCTATCCGTTACCACGCATCGACGACTTGTTTGACCAGTTGCAAGGGTCAAGATTCTATTCAAAGATCGACTTAAGGTCGGGTTATCATCAGGTGCGGGTTAGGGAGGAGGATGTTCCCAAGACTGCTTTTCGAACGCGCTACGGACACTACGAGTTTTTTGTTATGCCGTTTGGGTTGACAAATGCACCAGCGGTCTTCATGGATCTCATGAACCGCGTATGTAAGCCATATCTCGACGAGTTTGTTATAGTGTTTATTGACGACATCTTGGTTTATTCAAAGAACAAGGAGGATCACGAGCGTCATCTACGTCTCATCTTGGAACTTTTGAGAAGGGAACAACTGTATGCGAAGTTTTCTAAGTGCGATTTTTGGATTCGAGAAGTACATTTCCTTGGCCACGTTGTTAACGAAAAAGGGATACATGTGGATCCTGCAAAAGTAGATGCGGTTAAGAATTGGGCGGCACCAAAGACTCCCTCTGAGGTGCGACAATTTCTTGGTCTCGCAGGATATTATCGGAGGTTTATTAAAGATTTCTCGAAAATCGCGCAACCCCTCACCTCGCTGACACAGAAGAACACGGCATACTCCTGGGGAACGAAGCAGGAAGAGGCTTTCCAAGTACTAAAACAGAAACTTTGCAGTGCACCAATCTTGTCTTTACCAGAGGGTACCGAAGATTTTGTGGTCTATTGTGATGCATCGATTCAGGGTCTCGGATGCGTGTTAATGCAACGCGAGAAGGTGATAGCCTATGCCTCGCGACAGTTGAAGATTCACGAGAAAAACTACACGACACACGACTTGGAGTTAGGAGCGGTGGTATTTGCGTTGAAGATCTGGAGGCACTATCTGTACGGTACCAAGTGCACCATCTACACCGACCATAGGAGTCTTCAGCATATCTTCGACCAGAAAGAATTGAATATGCGGCAACGGCGATGGGTTGAATTACTGAATGATTATGAATGTGCCATCAAGTATCATCCGGGTAAGGCGAACGTCGTAGCTGACGCCCTCAACAGAAAGGATAATGCACCTAGGCGTGTACGAGCATTGCAACTCACGATCCAGTCCAATCTTCCTTCTCAGATACGAGACGCTCAGGTAGAAGCATTGAAACCAGAGAACGTCCGAGCTGAAGCTTTACGCGGCTCAAGGCAATGACTAGAACGAAAGGGAGACGGTGCTTACTACGTAACCGTACGCATCTGGGTCCCACTTTATGGCAACTTACGAGAACTTGTAATGGAAGAGGCACATAAGTCACGTTACTCCGTACATCCTGGATCAGATAAGATGTACCACGATTTGAAAACTACATACTGGTGGCCTAGCATGAAAGCTCACATAGCAACCTACGTCAGCAAATGTTTGACTTGTGCTAAAGTCAAAGCGGAACATCAAAAGCCTTCGGGTCTACTGCAGCAACCAGAGATACCCACATGGAAGTGGGAACAGATCGCCATGGATTTCGTGACAGGGTTACCTCGAACTCAGGCTGGGAACGATACCATTTGGGTGATTGTCGACCGTCTCACAAAATCAGCGCATTTTCTGGCAATCATAGAAACAGACAAGTTTTCGCAACTGGCAGCGATCTACCTTAAGGAAGTAGTTTCTAGGCACGGGGTGCCAACTTCTATCATTTCGGATCGAGATCTGCGTTTCACTTCTGATCTTTGGCAATCAATGCATAAGTCGTTCGGTTCACGACTCGACATGAGTACCGCTTATCACCCGCAGACGGATGGTCAAAGCGAGCGCACCATCCAGACACTTGAAGATATGCTTCGGGCATGCATACTCGATTTTGGGAAAGGGTGGGAGAAACACTTGCCGTTGATAGAATTCTCCTACAACAACAGCTACCACACTAGTATACAGGCAGCTCCGTTCGAAGCGCTGTACGGACGGAAATGCCGTTCACCTCTCTGTTGGCTTGAGGTGGGTGATAGTCAGATCACAGGCCCTGAACTTGTGCTTGAGACATCAGAAAACATTGTGCAGATCCGAAACCGTATGGCCGCAGCTCGCGACCGCCAGAAAAGCTACGCTGACAAGCGTAGTAAACCGTTGGAATTCGAAGTTAATGATCGAGTCATGTTAAAGGTCTCACCCTGGAAGGGTGTGGTGCGTTTTGGGAAACGCGGCAAACTAAACCCTCGTTATGTGGGGCCATTCAAAATTCTGGAACGAATTGGAAAGGTAGCCTACAGGTTGGAATTACCTGCTGAGTTGGGTAATGTCCATGATGTGTTTCACGTATCGCAGTTAAAGAAGTGTTTGGCTGACGAAACACTAGTTGTACCATTCCAAGAGCTGAAGATAGACGGCAAATTGCAGTTTGTCGAAGAACCAATTGAGATTATGGATCGGGAAGTTAAAGTTCGTAAACACAGCCGTATACCGATTGTGAGAGTTCGTTGGAACTCAAGACGTGGCCCAGAGTTCACGTGGGAACGCGAGGATCAGATGGAACTAAAGTATCCACATTTGTTCCCCAAAGACAAGACAAAACCTAGCAAACCTAATGTTAATGCAACTAGTGAATTTCGGGACGAAATTCCCATTCAAATTAGGGAGGATGTGACACCCCAGGAAAACCAGTGAACGATATAACTTACCTAGCTTTCTCAGTGAGTGCGTACCAAATTTCGGGACGAAATTTCTTTTTAGTTGGGGATACTGTGACAACTCGTATTTCGAACCTACTTTGTGTAACGTTACGTGCTTATGTGAGCTATATTAATTGATCTACTGTTTGATCGAATGTTATGTGTTTTGTGTAATGTAATGTATGTATGTATTTAATGGCCCAAACGCACAACATGATCCGATCGCACAACACACACACCCGATCACACAAGCCACTTGGGGCCGTATCCATTGTAAACGGACCAAAGGGGCAGCCCGTGATGGGCCGGCCCACTCCTTTTCTACGCAAACAAGAACCCATCTTTGGGGTTTGTTTTTCTCATTTGTCACAACTCTCATACACACACAAGAACCCTAGTTTTCTCTCTCTCCCTCACGAACTCGCGGCAGCCGGATCCCTCATCTCGAAGATTTTCTTGTTCGTTGTCCGGATCACTCTCTTCTTATTTGATTCTAATCGGTTAGTATATCATTACCATTGTTGATTCGAGTTCCTTTGATACATGAAACTGGATGAATATGTGTTACTTTATTGGATATGTCAATTAATCGAAATAAGTATGAGTTATTTGCATGAACTGAATGATTTGCCTGATTTCTAGCATATGAGTGTTAATCGATTACATGATTATGAAATTGGAATTTTATGATGATATTAATCCACTGTTTTGTTTCTAAGATTCGGACTATTAGCTTGTTGATGTGCTAGGGAATCGGGTTATGTTTATCGGCTACATGTTCATATAGATTGGATAGTACGAATGTTTTAAGTTGATTCATGAACGATTTGATTAGGGTTCATACGAGATTTTGAGTAAAACCGTGTTTTGATCGGATATGGATTGGTTTGAAACGGTTAATTGTGTTAATTGGTAATTTCCCAAATGGAAACCACGAAACTGATTGCATGAATTGTGTAACTGATTTGCCATGTTTTCGGGTAACTTAAACGGGTCGCACAAGTTGTTGATCACACAAGATCAGGTCGCACAAGACCTGATCTGATCACATAAGTTTCAATCGCACAAAATGCCCCGGTCACACATGAACTAATGGATCGCACTAGTGTTAAAGATATTGACTGTTGGGCCCAAAAAGCCCAAGATACTAGCACACAACCCGATCGGATCGTACAAGGCGACCCGGATCGCACAAGGCATCTATATGTTATGTTACTTGGGCTGGTATGTTTTGGACTGTTGTTATTGGGCCGGGTCTTGTGAATCGCACAACCCATTATGGACCGCACAATTATGCGGATCGCACAATAGGTTGGGCCGTTATTACTTGGGCTAGGATATGTAAATTTGCACAAGTTGAATGTGTTGCTTGACTGTAATTGTTGCCATGATCTACGTGCTTGTAACGTGTTAACTTGTGTGAAACATACGTGTATTACTTGAGTCCAAACCTAACTTGTATGGTAACCCTGTTAGGACGTGGTTGACCACCCTTAATTCAAGAACGTTTTGTGTATCTTACCGAGCAAACCAAGGTGAGTTCACTGCATTTCTCAAGCATGCGTCCCGGTGGTTTGGGACAACTAGTAAACATTTGGAAGGGAATCTTGGGTAAACAGTTAAATTGGGTTTTGGTTATTGAACATGGAATCAATCATTATCGGATTGCCTGTAGGGCAATGGGGTAATTAGTTGATAGCGCTATTAGGTTTGACACCTCACACCGGGCTGTAAGGACGGGCGTGAACTAATTATCTGGGCATCATTACCAATGCTTGGTTAGGGGCATTGGGGTCTGGACACTTCCAGGTTATTAAGGGGCACACTCCCCGGATACATATGGGCACACTCCCTAGGGTATCTAGCATGTTATAAGCAACATCGTATCATAACGTTGAATCGGCTTAATAGACATTCGGTAACATCACACGTAAACAAAACTTTGAACTCACCAGCGTCGTCTGACACACTTGTCTGCATGCTTGCAGGTCATTAGAATTCGTGATATGGACTTGCTATCTGGAGTGCTGGAGTGTTCATGGATCGAGGCTCTTGGATTAACTTATATTTGATACATTGGTTCCGAGTATTATTATGAAACAGTTGTTAAACTATTTACTACATGCTTCCGCTATACAACTCTTGGGAATTAATATTATGTTTGACATTTTCCATTGGTAATTAACGACATGTTTTATTTAAATATTTATCGTTGGTTCAATGTGATTGGTGGCTCAGACTCTGATGCGTAACACGCCTCGCGGAGTTCCCGCAGGTGGTATTTTGGGGGTGTTACAATCCTCTTGACAATGATCATGTGCGAAGCTCTCGGGTTAGATTGATATCTTGCTGCGAGGCACGTTGGGTACATGATATCAGGACGTGAAGCAGTTAGATACATCAAAGAACGTATCATGGAACGGTAGAACATTTCATCAGCCCTGTCTCCGGTGAGATCTGGGTGAATCCCATGATTTGTCGCAAGTGGGGTAGCAGCAGGAGTAGAACTTGACATTCCAAATTTCTCTAGAATATCATGCACGTACTTTGTCTGGTGAATGAAAATTCCCTCAGGTAGTTGTTCAACTTGTAAACCCAGAAAGAACTTCATCTCCTCCATTGATGACATTTCGAATTTTTGCTTCATCACCTGTTCGAAATCTTTGCACAATTTCTCATTTGTTGACCCAAAAATTATATCGTCTACATAAATCTGTACGATCAGAAGATGCCCGTCGACCTCTTTAGTGAAGAGAGTGGCATCTACTTTCCCTCTGATAAAGCTGTTAGCGAGTAGGTGTTGAGACAAAGTCTCGTACCAGGCTCTCGGTGCCTGATGTAGACCATACAACGCTTTGTCCAGCAGATAAACTTTGTTCTTGTGGATTGGGTCGGTGAAGCCCGGCGGCTGACCAACATACACCTCCTCTTTGACCTTCCCATAAAGAAACGCCGATTTTACATCCAACTGATAAACTTTAAGGTTCTTCCAAGACGCAAATGATAGGAAAATTCTAATTGCCTCTAGTCGTGCTACAGGAGCATAGACTTCTGTAAAATAAATCCCCTCCTGTTGACTAAAGCCCTGAACAACGAGTCGAGCTTTGTTCCTTACAACCACTCCTCTGTCGTATCTCTTACACTTGAATACCCATTTCGTATTGATTTTCCTTTAACCATCCGGTAAATCTACTAGCTTCCACACTCCCAACTTTTCAAACTGACTTAACTCTTCTTGCATTGCAATGACCCAAGAGTCTTTAGTAAGCGCCTCTTTATAAGTTCTCGGTTCGACCTGCGAGATAAAACAACTTAGTGAAAATTCAGTTTGTAAAGGTGCTACTGTAGAATAAAAACATGTTAAGCCCTAGTCTATTTGAGGTCTTGTGCGAACGCCTGAATGCAATTCTCCTATGATCAACTCCTCTGGATGATAAGAAAGAGTTTGGGTCATCACTTCGCTTGGAACATCATCAACATTTCCCTCCAGATTAGTAACATTCTGATCTGCATCTTGTTCACCAACTTGGTTTGTTTGACTTGAAAACTGGATCTGCTCCCCCTCAGAATCTGAATCACCATGATCAAATACTGGCATGTTATCAGCTTCTTGATCATCATTGACTGCCAACTGATTACCAGGAGCAACGTCATCATCATGTTCACCAATATTACTAGGACCTGCTTCATCGTCATTTGAAGTTTCCTGAGGTCTTCTAGAATACTCCGCTGGAAACCTTAACTGCGACTCATACTCTCGCAAAATATCCAGATCATCAAAGAAATCTTCATCATCCTCTGATTCTTCTCTCATGTCAAACGGATCCCAAAGTTTATCATAATGATATTTCCATGAATCACCAGGATTCTGCGGCGGCATAGTGTAACCTTGACATTCAACATTCGCTGCTTCAATAATCCGCTTCTCACTTGGAACGAAGACAGGTCGCAATGGATTGGCATAACCAACAAATATTCCCTCGATGCACTTCAGACCAAACTTTCCATGAGGCTCTATAACTGTACAGGGTGACCCGAACGGTTCTAGATACTTTAAATTCGGATTGCGGTTATTGATTAGCTCAAAACATGTCTTGTTGAACTTCTTGACAGTAAGAACCCTGTTGAGTGTATAACATGTGGCAGAAACAGCTTCAGCCCAAAAATTAATCGGTAACTTTGAATCTGCAAGCATAGTTCTAGCCGTCTCGATTAGCGTCCGATTTTTGCGTTCTGCTACTCCATTCTGCTGCGGAGTGTACGGAGCACTAAACTCATGCAGTATACCTCTTTCATCACAAAATTCTTCCATCTTACTGTTTTTGAATTCAGTACCATTATCACTTCTAATTCTACTGATAGGCCTCTGGTACAGATTCTCAATTCTTTTAAATAACGCCATTAAACTGTCAAACGTTTCATTTTCGATTTCAAAAATGTAACCCACGAAAATCTGGAATAATCATCAGTTACGACCAAACAGTAGTAATCTCCTGTAATACTCTTGACAGTCACTGGACCAAAAAAATCCATGTGAAGCCTTTCCAAAGGTCTCGAAACAGAATTGACTTGCTTTATAGGGTGTGACTTTTTCTTCTGTTTGCCTTTGACACAACTAATGCACTCCCCTTCCAGATGAAAACCTTTGACATGAACTCCTGTAACCAAATCATTATGCACCAAGTGATTCATCTTCCTTAGGTGAATATGCCCCATTTTCCGGTGCCACAATCTTGATTCTTTTTCCTCGGACACAAAACAATGAGCCTTACCCGTGGTTGTAGTAGCTACGCTCATGTCCAACACGTACAGATCATTGACTCTTGGTGCCCTCATGATGATCCATTCCTCAGGTATCACAAATCCCGGTTTCAAGATCAAACATTCTTTATCAGTGAAGTGAGTCGTATACATCCTGTCGCAGATCTGGGAGATACTCAGCAGATTGTTCTCCAGCTCAGCGATGTAGTTAACTCTCTCAAACGTTACGATTCCGTTGGATAACGTTCCTTCACCTATAATCTTTCCTCCTTGATTACCAGCAAAACCTACGTAACCACCATTGATATTTCTGACATCATATAGTAACGCAGTCTTCCCTGTCATATGTCTTGAAGCTCCACTATCCATGATCCATCTGGATACAAGTTTTGGAAGATCCTGCACATAACAAACTTTGACTTAAACAACTTCAAGAAAGATGCCGATTCATGCTTCGCGATCCAGGAAGCTCCGGCAATTCAAACTGCTTAGTCAAACATGGAGTCCACCCAGGCCTCATCAGCCTTAGGTGTAACCTTGACTCTCGCAATTTGAATTTTGAAATTTTCAGCCTTGAGAGGTGGGAAATTTGCATCATAATCAACCGTAATTGATTCTTCAGCCTTTTTCACCTCAGAAGTTGAAATTTTCTTCTCATTTTTTGGCTTCCAAACTTGTTGAGATAATGCAACCCTTTTGTAAAATTTGTCGTTTTTAGTTACCAACTTCTTTATGGGTTCATTTTTCACACTCTTTTTCTCAACAACGATTGGTGTTTTACCCTTCACATCTTTCTTCTGTTGAGTCTTCACAGTTTCAGTCTTAGGCTTCACATTGGTACACTTTCGTGCAATGTGACCAACTTGATTACATCTAAAGCAAGTTCGAGTATCAACACCTCGACTCGTGCCTTCAGACTGAACTTGTGAAATTCTCTTTTCAAAGAACTCTTTGTTTGATTTTGAAAAAATTTCTTTCTCTTCATCAGCAAGCGAACTCGAACTGTTCACAAACTTTTTCTTATCAACAAACCTCTTGTTTGGAACATTTCTCTTTTGATAATACTGTAGGTCCCCCGGAGGTTGAGGTTAAACCTTATCCTTGTTATGTTTAACACACTAGCAAGTGCGGAATCCAAGCTAGAATGCAAACCGGTAGTTTATATGAGAACACAAGCTACAAAGAGAAAGGTAGACACACGAGATATCAAAGTTTTCTCTTGTATTTCAGTGGACACGGTTACAGCCCTTGACCAAACTGAAAATACGCTCTCTACAAGACTAAGTTCACTCACACTTTTTCTCACACCATGAAGTGAACACATTACATGAGTATATATACCCATCACAGCTCGTCTGGTCGAAGGATCAGATAGACTGATCGAAGGATCATCTATCGATCTGAAACCTATCGAAGGATCCACATATACCTCGAAGGATGATATCCTTTGAGGTCCATCAACATCCATCGAAGGTTTATCTTTCGAGCTCATCGAAGGATCTAAACAATCCTTCGATGACTCATCCTTCAACACAAACATGTTACAACCATGTTCTAACTGTTTGGCCAAGTCAAACCAGGAGGATGGTTGACTTGGTCAAACTTACATCAAACACACATATTAACAAACCTAAGACGTAACCCAGACTAACAAAAGACATCGTTTTGTATCATGACAAAATACAGACAAAGTACAGACACAAGTGCACCAACAAACTCCCCCTTGGCTGTAGCTTTGTCTCGATCTCCGTGTCTTCAAGTCTCTGACGTCCTTTCAAGTCTCCAATGTCGGAGGATCTTCAAAGTCTTCACGTCTTGAAAGCAGAAAGTGTATCAACAAACTCCCCGTTTCATGTAGGATGTGTGTTGACAAACTCCCCCTTAACATAAGCTCCCCCTTGAGTTATGCTCGTGAAAGACTTGATCCTTATAGCTTGAGATCCTTGTAGTGTTGATGATGGTCAGCGACAACTCGATCATTTTCATCTTTTGAGGGCCTTCACGTCGTGTCTTCATTCCGAAGCTTGTCATCGACCATGTTCTCCTTGCCTTTAGAATCTGCACATGCAAGAAATCTAAACGCGTAATGAGAACAACTGCTTGGAATATAGTTTATATAAACAAATGACACACGAATGACCATGTCACAATCAAACACCGTCCGACAGTTTGAAAGTTTAGTAAATTTGTCAGTTTTAGTTTCTAACTTTCAAAACTTGCAAAGTTCGACCGTTTATGAAGATTTAGTCAATTCGGTTTTCGTTCAGGTTTCAGGCAACGAAGACTCGAGTTCCAACATCGTACGATCGAAAATAAAATAGAAATAAAATCTTTTTGGCTTTTATACAGTTTATATTAAAACACACCTAAAATCTTTTTGGTATTTTTGAATTTTTCAAATGTAAAGACTGAAAGCAGTAAATAAATATATACATACATTCTTTTTGCGAGTTTCGAGGGTAAGAGAATCATATCAGTGCACGGTCAAGCCAAAACACTCTCTTTGTTCAGTTAGTTAACATTAAGATAAGCATCCTATAACAATTATCGGTATTGTTGTCCACATAAGCTCAACTTATCAGATGTAATCATGGCGAGGGGATACGTTGAGGTATGATTTATACTTACCGACCGGTGTTCATCCACATCACGACACATTCCCGTATCAAGGTATGCACGAGGATTCATCTTACCGGTGAGTATACCGATTATCATCTGTTTGACCGTATATGATGTGAGATTCTCACTTATTTTGATTTGAAAACAAGCCCTATGTGATAGAATCACTTATTGATGAGGAACTTGATTTTCATATGCATGAGGGCACAGGAGCAAGTCCGTGAACAGGTCAGTACTTCCGTACAGCAGAGAGACGAACTTGACTCCCGGATAAATGTGATAGTTTATCACTTATTTGTTTGGACATGTGATTGTTTATCACTTATTGAGGTCGAATGCAGTATGTACACGTATGTATAGTATCATGGAAGATCTAGACTTGCGTCCCCGTTATTTTTCGGTAAAAGATACAACCATGATACCCAGATGATAAGCAGCATAAAGACCGAATATCTCAGAACCTCGACAATCTCTCAAACGAAATTTCGGTACTAAGACCATATGCCAATGAATGGTTCCCACCTGGTCTTCAGTCGATTTAAGATTTATATCACCCTGCACACTTTAAAATGATTGTGAGCCTACCGATACATCTTATATAGAGCTGCTTATCGTTTTTCATTTAAGGTTTAAGGAGGTTTGGATAGACCACTGATGTACTATCATTTTCTCTTTTGCTCGCCAGGAAACTCATTTTTGTTTTTCTATTGTTTTTGTGTTTTTGAAATTTTTCGATGTTTTTGGATTTTCAGATTTTTGGATTTACTCCCCCTAAAATCAATAAACTAAGACAAATTTAAAACACAAAGGTATTTACAAAAATGATTTTCCGATGTTGGTTTACTCTTGCTTGACCTTAATGCCGTTTACCAATAATAAAAAGTCAAATCTTGATTTGTCAAACGCTTTGGTAAATAGGTCGGCACGTTGGTCATCGGTGTGGACCTTAACAACATCGATTAGCCTTTTATCAAAGCAATCACGTATGAAGTGATATTTGATATCGATGTGTTTGGTCTTTGAGTGCTGCACAGGATTTCTAGTGATCTGTAATGCAGCAGAATTATCAACGTAAACAGGAGTAGTTAGGAATTCAAAACCGTAGTCGCGTAATTGTTGTTGGATCCAAAGGACTTGGGAGCAACAACTTGAGGCAGCAATGTATTCAGCTTCGCATGTTGAAGTAGCGACACACGTTTGCTTCTTGCACTGCCATGTGACTAGGCGATTTCCTAAAAACTGACATCCTGCTATAGTTGATTTGCCATCTTTCTTGCAGCCGCCGAAATCAGAATCACTGTAAGCCTTGAGATCGAAGTTAGCATCCTTAGGGTACCATAACCCGGTGTCAGGGCAACCCTTCAGATAACGAAAAATCCTTTTGACAGCAGCATAGTGAGAGACCTTCGGATTCGCTTGGTATCTAGCGAGAAGGCACGTTGGATACATAATGTCGGGTCTTGATGCGGTGAGATACATTAAAGATCCAATCATAGCATGATAAAGTGAAGAGTCCACAGCTTCCCCTTTTTCATCCGGAGTAATCCCGTGATTCTGCGGAAGAGGAGTAGAAATTGGCTTCGAATCGGACATCTGGAACCGGCTCAAGATGTCTCTGACGTACTTGGTTTGATGGATAAAAATTCCAGATTCAGACTGATTAACTTGCAAACCCAAGAAGAACGTCATTTCACCCATCACACTCATCTCGAATCGATCTTGCATCACCTTCTCAAATTCCTTGCATAACTTATCATCGGTAGAACCAAAGATAATGTCATCGACGTATACCTGTACCAACAGAAGATCTTCACCTTTTTCCTTGATGAAGAGGGTACAATCGATCAAACCCCGTCTAAACCCATTGTTCAGCAGGTAGGTAGACAGTGTCTCATACCAGGCTCGGGGTGCTTGATGAAGACCATATAGCGCCTTGTTAAGTAGTAAAACTCTGTCAGGATGTAATGGATCTTCAAACCCCGGTGGTTGCTCGACATATACTTCCTCTTCGACTACTCCGTGAAGAAATGCACTTTTAACATCCATCTGGTACACCTTGAATTTCTTGAAGGATGCGTAGGCTAGAAAGATTCTAATAGCCTCCAGACGTGCAACAGGTGCATACACTTCATTGTAGTCAATACCTTCTATCTGACTGAAGCCTTGAACAACTAACCTTGCTTTGTTTCGGACAACAATCCCACGGTCGTCCTTCTTGCACTTAAACACCCAACGAGTTCCGATCTTCTTGTAGTGGTCGGGCCTATCAACCAATTTCCATACGCCCAACTTCTCGAACTGCTGAAGTTCTTCTTGCATGGCTTCCACCCAGGAATCATCTTTCAATGCCTCCTTCCAAGATCTAGGCTCTTCTTGGCTAACATAGCAGGCGAAAGACCAATCATTTTGTTGTCTCGATTCTCGTATCTCAGCATACAAGCCAGCATTTTCGTTATTTCTGATTTGATTCCTTGTCCTTACACCACTGAGAACATCACCTATAATATTCTACTGAGGATGAATGTTATGAATTCGGGTTTCAGGAACTGGAGGAATTTCAACATTGGTCCTCAAGTTATTGATATTTAAATTCCCGATATCATTCTGAAGCTTTTGAGTTGTAGAAGATGATGCATTTTCTTCTTGTACACTTGGCGCAGACACTGGATCCGTTGCTTCTGAAGTACCTTGAACCGGATGCGGTGCTTCACCATCATTTGCATCAACATACTCCTCATCTTCCGATGACAAATTGTAGTCGACAGCATCATTAAACACCTCATTTGAAACGAGATTGTTGACAGAAGAAGATGCTTGTGAGTCAACAATGATTGGGCGAACTAACTGAGAGCCAGTCGCATTCTCGCTTTCAGACAACATTTGAGCAATTGCATTGTCATCATCAAATGTCGGCAGATTGAATGAGTCGAAAAGACCATCATAATCGAACATCCATGGATCTCCAGAAGGCTTCGGTGGATTAGAATATCTTTGAACTTTTACTTCACCCCACTCTTCAATCTTCTTGGTAGTCAGGTTCCATACTCGCAGATTAAGAGTAGCATACCCAAGAAAGTAACCTTCGATAGCTTTGGCACCAAACTTCCCGTCAGGCTCAATCATGGTACATGGTGCACCAAAAGGTTCTAGATATTCCAAGTCAGGAGTCTTCTTGTGTAGGAGTTCGAAGCACGTTTTGCCATGTCTTTTCACTGTGAGAACCCTGTTTAACGTGTAGCAAGCCGAGGCAACAGCTTCAGTCCAGAATCGAACTGGAAGCTGAGACTCAACCAACATGGTTCTTGCAGTCTCAATTAAGGTTCTGTTCTTTCTTTCAGCGACTCCGTTTTGTTGTGGCGTGTACCGAGTGCTGTATTCATGAAGGATTCGTTTTGCAGTGCAAAATTCATCCATAACCCTGTTTTTGAACTCGGTTCCGTTGTCGCTTCGAATTCGCCTCACCTTTAGATTATAAAGATTTTCCAACAAGGTGATCAAATTCTTTAGAATTTCTGGAGTCTCGCTCTTGTGGACCATGAAAGCAACCCATGAAAATCTTGAATAGTCATCATGTGACAACCGTCACTTTTCCGTACATTCCGTACACTAAATGAACAGTGATCTGTGCCTTAATGAACATACATGATCTAGTTTACAAGAGAAATAAGTTTCTGAATTCCATACAAGTGAATTCATGTACGTTTTATACTACAAAATATTGCTTTATGCAAAAACGAGAGCGTTGCGTCAAAAATATTAGTAAACTCACCGGTAAGACACACTGTGTCAACGGAACTGCAGAAAACAGTCAGACAATAAAATTGGAGCCTAGGTGTAGGTCCAATAACAAGAATACATTAAAACCCAAGAGTACATACAAGGGTTTAATATATATGCTATATGAAAGCAAAAATAAGCACTAAAAAGCACCCGAAACACACTTTAAGAGCAGAACTAATTGCGACAAAACTGCGAAACGAACGTTGATGGCCGCCCGGATAATATTTAATCCCACAAATATTCTGTTATGATTAAAATTTTATTTTAATCAAGTTCGTGTTGAAAAATAAATTAAAACGCTTAAAAACGTTATTTTTCAAGTTTAAGCACGTACCGTGTGTTCCTACGCGACACAGTGCTTACACTGCAAAACGCAGACAACGCAGAAAACCTAGGAATATTCCAGGAATATGCTAGGAATATGCTAGGAATATTCCAAGAATATGCTAGGAATATGCTAAGAATATTCCAGGAATATGCTAGGAATATGCTAGGAATATTCCAAGAATATGCTAGGAATATGCTAAGAATATTCCAAAGAATATGCTAGGAATATTCCAGGAATATGCCAGGAATATGCCAGGAATCTAGGAATATTCCAGGAATATACCAGGAATATGCTAGGAATATTCCAGGAATATGCCAGGAATATGCTAGGAATATGCCATATGGAATGTCTATAAATACCTCCACTTCTTACACAAGATAATACACACCTCAAATCACTAAACACTCTCCTCTCCCTTGCCCACCCATTCTCGGCCGAACCCACATAGGGTCACCACCATCATTTCGAGCTCTTGTTCATCCATTCCCACATCATACAAGGCTTACGGATCGCGTATTAGGAAGCTTGAAGCAAGCGGAAGTTGAAGGACCTCGTTTCTTTTCCTTTATCCACCTATTTTTCGCCTAGATTCTTCCCTAGCCCCGAGCTAGAGGTATAATGTTTAAAACCCACTCTTGATCGTATCTAAAGTGGTTAATATGATTTTTAACGGTTAAAAGTCGGAATCATGCGTTTTGAATCTCTAAAGTCTACTAAAACATGAATTTTGTTGGATAGAAGGTCACGTCTTGTGTAAAAGTTGTAGTAATTGAATATGTTGGTTATTGAGGCCCGATCTACGATGTGGTGGCTCTTATCATCGTTTAACCCGACTTTGTTAAGATCATAAATCTTGACATAGGCTTGTTTCTGTCGGTACGAGGGTTAAAAGGTGAAACTCCACCACACGGGAAACATGAACTTGTGTAAAAGCATTTTGACTTGTAAAATAGTGTTTAAAACGAGCCGATCTACGTATGTACATGTGGTATATTCGTAGAACCGGGTGTCAAGAAAATCATGTTTTATATAAGTTGGATAACATGTTAACAAATATGATTTTTACAAACTACAAGTGTATAAACACTTGTGAAACGAAAGATCCGACAAAGTGACAATTTTTATAAAAGTTGTCGGGAAGTTGTAAAAGAGTGATTTGTTCTAAAAACGGGGTTTTTACAAGACTAAACTATTATATACATAGATCCACTAAATATAACGAGATCTACACAATAGTTTTCGGAAAAACTACAAGTTCATGTAATAATACGATTTCACATGCTTGTCGACTTGTTTGATGTGTTGGAAATTGATTGGTTGATTTAAAGAAGTGTTGAAATGATTTTGTAAAAGAAAATGATACGCTAGAAAGCGTGGCCACCTCCAGTTACAGAGGAAACTCTGGCGAAATTTTTCCAGAAATATAACACTTGAAAATATTTTTACAACAAGTATTATGAATATATTTCAACTTGCTTTTCCAAATAAATTTCGCCATAATTTTGTTACAAAATTTCCAAGTGTCGGAGGTGGGTTTTCTTAAACGAAACTTGCTAAATATATATATTTAGAATATATATTATTTTATCACCAACTTTTGTGCTAAGTGTATATAGTATGTGTTATACGTGCTCGCGTATTATGACGTAAAAATACACTAAATACTCATGAGGAGTTTAAACATGAAAATACACATACGACACACAAGATACATAATTCGGGTGCGAAGTGCAAAGTGCAAAATATAAAATACTTATATTTATTTTTGAGAAAATAATATAAGTAAGGCACTTAGTTAAAAATATAGCTTATTTTTAACACAAGAATACATACACAAAAGATAGTGACTTGTACTTGTGCGACACAAGTCTAGTGACTAACGTTAATAAAACGCGTTTAGGTCACGACGCTAGATAAGCAACTCCGGTGAAGTTTACGACGCAGGAACGCAAAGTTGTGAGTTCATGTTCCCCCTTTTCTCTAACTGTTTTTGGTTTTATAACTCTCGGGGGTGAAATACATGTTACAAATATTACAATTTTTACAAGTGGTAAAAATATGAGAAGCACTCTCGGTGAGAACGAGTACCGAGTGCAATACGATTTGAGAATACAAAAATACGAGAAGCACACTTGGTGAGAACGAGTACCGAGTATGATGTGCTTTAAGAAATGCATAGAAAATACTAGATCATGTGAGCATAGACTAAAGATGCCATCAAGTCTTGGTGAAAACTAGTACCAAGCCATTAAAAACATTCATTAATTAGGGACGAGGGTTAGATCTAACGGGTACGGCCGAGCCCCACTCATGGTCCTTATGTGAACTCTTGAGTGCTTCGGTGTCCCAGTCGAGGTTAATCGACACAGTCGAGGTTAATTGACACAGTCGAGGTTAATCGACACAGTCGAGGTTAATCGACACAGTCGAGGTTAATCGACACAGTCGAGGTTAATCGACACAGTCGAGGTTAATCGACACAGTCGAGGTTAATCGACACAGTCGAGGGTAATCGACATAGTTAAAGGAGAAAATACTAATGCTCCATAAGTCCTCACATGCCTTAAAGGAGCCAACACTAATGCTCCATATGTCCTCACATGCCGTAATGTCTTTGCACAAACATTCAAGTAGTACGTGGTGTACACAAGAAAACTTGATTTTTACAAGAATACTTTATTTATACAAAATACATACCATGTTTTCATACATGGTATGCAAAACGCATGAACTCGCTCAACTTTATGTTGATGTTTTCCAAAAATTACATGTATTTCAGGTGACAGGATGGATCTTGGGCGCAAGTGTCGTAACTAGAAGTAGACTACAAGTTTAGATGTCATCCACTTTTGTTGAATTGAAACCTTGTCAAAGGTCGTGTTTTGAAAACTTAAATAACAAGTATTTGTAATACTTAAATTTTCATAAATGGATGAATATCGTTTTGATCATGTAGTTGTTTATTATGATTGAATGCAATGATAACAAGCTAGTCACACATCATACGCTTCCGCAAAAGACAGGGTGTGACAGTTTGGTATCAGAGCTTCGATTGTAGTGAACTAGGGTTCCTTCTCGAGTCTAGACTACAATCACTAAAGTGCTTTCACTAAAACATTTTACAAAATGGTTTTCATTGCATTCACGAAAGCGCCAAGATCCACGAGTCAGACACTTTTCAAAGAAAAGACAAGGCAAGGACATTAGTGAGGAATACCCATAGAGTAAGGTGCCAACCAAGGCATAGTCTACAAAAGTTAGACTTGACAAAATGACCCCCCCCAAAACGAGAGTTATACGTGGTATAATGCATTAAGTTACTTGATTATGCTAAGTAGCATATTTGTTATTTGTATTCATGCATACGAATAAGTGTACGGAATGATTATTGACGTGAATAAAATTCTTTCGACTCCGACTCCTATTACGGTACGTGACTCGCACGATGAAGCTATCGACCTCGCGTCCTTTGCAAAGCTCGTGGCTGGGAGTGATTACCAGACAAGACTCTGAGCTTACTTCCGTAGGAGATGGCTGCTCTTCCCTCTCGAACGTGAAGATGCCAAACTACGGTGGTGATGACGAGGCAGAGGCGGCGACCTTGAACGAACTCTTAATCAACGGGACGAGATCCCTCCGGATTATGTGAAGCAAATTTGACAACATACTTGACTAGAAAAGGAAGATGAAGTATTCATCACGAAGGTGCCCCTCCAACTACTAGGAATTCTCTCCATTCCTATTCCATCTAATCATCGTGCCTATACGCGCATAACAGTAACGAATGTTAGCGCATGGACCTCCGCAATGGTCCTTTCCATGGCAAGGAGTGTAAGGACAGTAGTGTCCCCTCCTAGATCAATCATCTGCTTGGACGAGAGAAAATTAGGGTAACTGTGCAAGACAATTTATTATTACGGGGGCCCACGTAATAACGACTTGTAGTGCACAGAAATCCTGGTGGACTCTACGGGTCGAGCTAATGAAAACCACACCAAATTCAATGTATAGGTGTCCTCACCTTCATCTGGTAGAACATCACATAGATCAGTGCTTTAGCACGTAAGAAAGTAGGAAGCCTGTCTCAGCCTACTTCGTGACTGACACTTCTACCTGCGTACGAGACGTTTGAGGAAAACGACATTTAAGCAAGTGAAGATGAGAAACATTCAAGAGATTCAGCGACTTTGCACTCTCTATCACCCATACACGAGCAACCCCCCTCTAAGGGAAAATGTACGCCCCAGTAAAGCCAAAAACCTAAGAAAATCAATGTAGCGGGAAATAAGTGAAACCTAAATGACCGAGGCAATGTAACCTCAAGTTCGTTTTAAGCCAAGTTGGCAAGCCTAAGTGAAGGCTCAGTAACTGTTTCCCGCTCATACATTGAGTATTTATGTATACATGTGAAATTGGGTGATTACATAATGGCTTATGGTGCTATGTACCTCATAGACACCTGGAATGTTGCCTAACCTACTTCATACCGTTTTGGCAGAAGGGAATGCCGCCCAGGCGAGACACAAACACCAGTACGCTACCAAGAACAGAAGCCGAGCTGCAAGAATGCATCTCGCAGGCAATTGCACGACATGAAGCCCTCCGCTCTAAGCACATCAATGGCACGACTGAGAATAACCCTCCAACTGGCTGCACCTATAAGCAGTTCCTGGACTGCAAGCCTTTGAATTTTGATGGCACAGGAGGTGCCGTTGCATTTGTTCGTTGGACAGAAAAGACGGACTCAGTTCTAAGAATGAGTAACTGTTCACCCCAACAAAGCGTTACCTATATCTCAGGGTTATTTCTGGATGGCGCACTCTCATGGTGGAACCTTCAGGTTCAGACCCTTGGTGCAGATGCTGCTTATGCACTGAGCTGGGACGAGCTCAAGGAATTGATGGAAAAGAAATACTGTTCTAGGACTGAAATCCAGAAGCTTGAGGTGGAGTTCTGGAATCTGAAAATGGACGGACCGAAGATTCCTGAATACGTCCAGCGATTTCACGACTTGTCTAGGGTCGTCCCCTACCTAGTCAAACCGGAATTCAAGAGGATAGAACGATTCATTTGGGGACTTGCACCCCAGATTAGGGGCATGGTTACTACCTCAAAACCCTCAACCATCGCAGAGGCTATTGATATGAGTGTCACCCTTACTGAAGAGGCTCTACGTGCGGGAAAATTTTCGCAATCTGAGGATAACAAGAAAGAGACTCATGTGGAGTCGTCAAGCAACAAGAAGAGGAAGTCCTCATACCTAAAGATGAGCACCCAACTCAACTATGGAGGCTCTAAAACAAACAAAAGAAAGAAAGTGAATTCGCCACATGGCAGGAGCACTGATGGAGCCATTAATAGGGCAGGTGGTAATGTTTACTCGGGGACTAAGAAGAGGTGCAGAGAATGCACTTTTCACCATAAAGGTCGATGTCTGAAGCGTAGGTGTGGAAAGTGTGGAAAAGAAGGGCACAACAGGGACGCCTGTTGGGCGAAGGACCCAGATGGAAGAAATAAGAGAATACCCGGTTGCTACAAATGTGGTGAAGCAGGGCACTTTAGGAAAGATTGCCCAAAGAAGAAACAAGCAAGGAAGGGTTTTCACGATCGAAACTCGTGAACCACGCTAGGATCCAGATGCGGTTACGGGTACGTTCCCTATTAACCACCCTTATGCATCTATTTCTAATACTGGCATCAACCTTAACCTTGCATGCTTAGAACTTAAGAAACTTCTTGGCCTAGTCTCAAGTAAGATAGACGTCCCATATTCTTTAGAAACGGGCATATAGAAGGATAGCTTTAACAGTCGAAGCGATTAAGGATCGTGATTAGGCACTCAGAGGGCCGTAATCTTCTGTTACCATTGACTCGTGAGGTCATAATAATCAGCATGGATCGGAAATCCAAGTATGCAGCTGAAGTCGTCAATACGAGAAAATCAGACGCATCCCTCGTGCGAATGATGAAACCCAACTTTACTGTAATAGGCGCAAGGATGCTAGACCCCATAAGGCGGCAGATCTACGACATCCTTCATTGGTCGAAGAGGCATAGAAATGCCTCTGAGTAGACTGCAGAACCTGGGAACATCCCCGCGATGGAAGAAGTTCTAGTAGCCTTTTCAAAAGACTTGCCAGAAATTCCCCTTCGTAGCGTCAAGAGAAGTTTAGGATAAACCACGTGCCAAGAGCAGCACCAGTGTCGAATAATGTCTTACCGACTAACTTCGTCCGTAAAGCATGAGCTCCAGACGTAACTGCAAGAGCTACCAGATAGAGGAAGTTAAGGACATGACGCCTTTAGTTAGGGATATGAGGAGAAAGTTGGCAGTTCCATTTTGCGTAAATTCCTGAGAATTGAGAATCAGAATCCTTTGCCAACGACTGGCAACATAAACAGACAAAATCATAAGATCCTAGCTGCCACCCAAGGATCAACTTGAGGACAGGATGACCATGACTGTGTATACCAGAAGGAAGTGTCCCTGAAACGACCTTTAGGACCCGCTTTGGAAGTTACGAGTTCCTTGTCGTACCATTTGGCCTAACACATGCATCGACAATATTCATGGACCTCATGAAATCGAACGTGTAAGCCATACCTAGATAAGCCATATACTTATTGACTACATTCTCATATGGCCAATGACCAAGGAAGGTCGTGAGCAACAACTGCAATTTACCTTGCAACTCTTAGAGAAAGAACAGTTAAGCGCTATAATGACGAAAAGCGGATTTCGAATTCGCGAAGTGAGAACTTTCAGATCCATGATGGATAAGAACGAGATTCATGCCAACCCTGCAACCAAGAGCTAAGGAGCTAGAGTTGCAATTATGTGACGCCTCTCGACAAAGTCTCGATTGTACGCCGATGCAACAAGACCACGACATTACATACGTGGCACATTGATTAAGGAATCATGAGAAGAACCCTTGAGATAGGTACAGTCATTGCGCGCAGCAAACTGGGCGTTATTACCTGAAAGAAAACGTTGCACGATCTTTACTGATCGCAAGGGATTGCAGCACACCGATGATCGTAAGAACTCGAATATGAACTGAGCTGTTGAATGATGCAGACTGTATGAACAAGATGCGTGCTTGTGTGATAAACTTTGATAAAAAGTTGGAACACTCACTTACCCTTAGTAGAGTCTTCCTACAACAGTATTTATCACGCCGCCGTCTAAACCGCTTTGTGTAAAGCTTTAGATGGAACGTAATGAGTCAATTCCCGTTGTGTTGAACGGAGACCGGGAATAATGGATCAACTGGCCAAGATGGTCCAGGAAAAATCTAGAGGCAAGGTCGTTCATATATGCGATTATATCAAGACAGCCCGCAGAACACAGAAAGATTACGCCGATGAGAGGCAGAAATCGTAAGAATTTGAGACAAGAAGCACGACTAAATTGAGAGCCGCACCTAGAAAGGGCGTAGTGTGAATTGGAAAACGAAAAGATTGAATCCCCGGTGTAAGGATCAGAACCATTGTTCACAAGATGAAGCTTCCAGAAAAAGATCAGTAGTGATCGCGACACATTCATGTGTCTAGTCTTTAGAGGAGTCTGACGCAAGGAACAGTCATAGTTCCCACAAATAAGATTCACGTCAATGATATACTATACAACCTGTTGAGGTTTCGGACCAAGAGTCCACAAAATGCAGAAAAGACATGATTGATTTACTTGAGAATGATAAAATACATGACATGAGAACACAAAGACGTGTTTCAAATATAAGTGACCATATTGGTTTCACAACTCCCCTGCGACCGATGGCATCGCTTGAATTTCGGGACGAAATTCTTTTAACGGGGGGAGACTGTGACAACCGTCACTTTTCCGTACATTCCGTACACTAAATGAACAGTGATCTGTGCCTTAATGAACATACATGATCTAGTTTACAAGAGAAATAAGTTTCTGAATTCCATACAAGTGAATTCATGTACGTTTTATACTACAAAATATTGCTTTATGCAAAAACGAGAGCGTTGCGTCAAAAATATTAGTAAACTCACCGGTAAGACACACTGTGTCAACGGAACTGCAGAAAACAGTCAGACAATAAAATTGGAGCCTAGGTGTAGGTCCAATAACAAGAATACATTAAAACCCAAGAGTACATACAAGGGTTTAATATATATGCTATATGAAAGCAAAAATAAGCACTAAAAAGCACCCGAAACACACTTTAAGAGCAGAACTAATTGCGACAAAACTGCGAAACGAACGTTGATGGCCGCCCGGATAATATTTAATCCCACAAATATTCTGTTATGATTAAAATTTTATTTTAATCAAGTTCGTGTTGAAAAATAAATTAAAACGCTTAAAAACGTTATTTTTCAAGTTTAAGCACGTACCGTGTGTTCCTACGCGACACAGTGCTTACACTGCAAAACGCAGACAACGCAGAAAACCTAGGAATATTCCAGGAATATGCTAGGAATATGCTAGGAATATTCCAAGAATATGCTAGGAATATGCTAAGAATATTCCAGGAATATGCTAGGAATATGCTAGGAATATTCCAAGAATATGCTAGGAATATGCTAAGAATATTCCAAAGAATATGCTAGGAATATTCCAGGAATATGCCAGGAATATGCCAGGAATCTAGGAATATTCCAGGAATATACCAGGAATATGCTAGGAATATTCCAGGAATATGCCAGGAATATGCTAGGAATATGCCATATGGAATGTCTATAAATACCTCCACTTCTTACACAAGATAATACACACCTCAAATCACTAAACACTCTCCTCTCCCTTGCCCACCCATTCTCGGCCGAACCCACATAGGGTCACCACCATCATTTCGAGCTCTTGTTCATCCATTCCCACATCATACAAGGCTTACGGATCGCGTATTAGGAAGCTTGAAGCAAGCGGAAGTTGAAGGACCTCGTTTCTTTTCCTTTATCCACCTATTTTTCGCCTAGATTCTTCCCTAGCCCCGAGCTAGAGGTATAATGTTTAAAACCCACTCTTGATCGTATCTAAAGTGGTTAATATGATTTTTAACGGTTAAAAGTCGGAATCATGCGTTTTGAATCTCTAAAGTCTACTAAAACATGAATTTTGTTGGATAGAAGGTCACGTCTTGTGTAAAAGTTGTAGTAATTGAATATGTTGGTTATTGAGGCCCGATCTACGATGTGGTGGCTCTTATCATCGTTTAACCCGACTTTGTTAAGATCATAAATCTTGACATAGGCTTGTTTCTGTCGGTACGAGGGTTAAAAGGTGAAACTCCACCACACGGGAAACATGAACTTGTGTAAAAGCATTTTGACTTGTAAAATAGTGTTTAAAACGAGCCGATCTACGTATGTACATGTGGTATATTCGTAGAACCGGGTGTCAAGAAAATCATGTTTTATATAAGTTGGATAACATGTTAACAAATATGATTTTTACAAACTACAAGTGTATAAACACTTGTGAAACGAAAGATCCGACAAAGTGACAATTTTTATAAAAGTTGTCGGGAAGTTGTAAAAGAGTGATTTGTTCTAAAAACGGGGTTTTTACAAGACTAAACTATTATATACATAGATCCACTAAATATAACGAGATCTACACAATAGTTTTCGGAAAAACTACAAGTTCATGTAATAATACGATTTCACATGCTTGTCGACTTGTTTGATGTGTTGGAAATTGATTGGTTGATTTAAAGAAGTGTTGAAATGATTTTGTAAAAGAAAATGATACGCTAGAAAGCGTGGCCACCTCCAGTTACAGAGGAAACTCTGGCGAAATTTTTCCAGAAATATAACACTTGAAAATATTTTTACAACAAGTATTATGAATATATTTCAACTTGCTTTTCCAAATAAATTTCGCCATAATTTTGTTACAAAATTTCCAAGTGTCGGAGGTGGGTTTTCTTAAACGAAACTTGCTAAATATATATATTTAGAATATATATTATTTTATCACCAACTTTTGTGCTAAGTGTATATAGTATGTGTTATACGTGCTCGCGTATTATGACGTAAAAATACACTAAATACTCATGAGGAGTTTAAACATGAAAATACACATACGACACACAAGATACATAATTCGGGTGCGAAGTGCAAAGTGCAAAATATAAAATACTTATATTTATTTTTGAGAAAATAATATAAGTAAGGCACTTAGTTAAAAATATAGCTTATTTTTAACACAAGAATACATACACAAAAGATAGTGACTTGTACTTGTGCGACACAAGTCTAGTGACTAACGTTAATAAAACGCGTTTAGGTCACGACGCTAGATAAGCAACTCCGGTGAAGTTTACGACGCAGGAACGCAAAGTTGTGAGTTCATGTTCCCCCTTTTCTCTAACTGTTTTTGGTTTTATAACTCTCGGGGGTGAAATACATGTTACAAATATTACAATTTTTACAAGTGGTAAAAATATGAGAAGCACTCTCGGTGAGAACGAGTACCGAGTGCAATACGATTTGAGAATACAAAAATACGAGAAGCACACTTGGTGAGAACGAGTACCGAGTATGATGTGCTTTAAGAAATGCATAGAAAATACTAGATCATGTGAGCATAGACTAAAGATGCCATCAAGTCTTGGTGAAAACTAGTACCAAGCCATTAAAAACATTCATTAATTAGGGACGAGGGTTAGATCTAACGGGTACGGCCGAGCCCCACTCATGGTCCTTATGTGAACTCTTGAGTGCTTCGGTGTCCCAGTCGAGGTTAATCGACACAGTCGAGGTTAATCGACACAGTCGAGGTTAATCGACACAGTCGAGGTTAATCGACACAGTCGAGGTTAATCGACACAGTCGAGGTTAATCGACACAGTCGAGGTTAATCGACACAGTCGAGGTTAATCGACACAGTCGAGGGTAATCGACATAGTTAAAGGAGAAAATACTAATGCTCCATAAGTCCTCACATGCCTTAAAGGAGCCAACACTAATGCTCCATATGTCCTCACATGCCGTAATGTCTTTGCACAAACATTCAAGTAGTACGTGGTGTACACAAGAAAACTTGATTTTTACAAGAATACTTTATTTATACAAAATACATACCATGTTTTCATACATGGTATGCAAAACGCATGAACTCGCTCAACTTTATGTTGATGTTTTCCAAAAATTACATGTATTTCAGGTGACAGGATGGATCTTGGGCGCAAGTGTCGTAACTAGAAGTAGACTACAAGTTTAGATGTCATCCACTTTTGTTGAATTGAAACCTTGTCAAAGGTCGTGTTTTGAAAACTTAAATAACAAGTATTTGTAATACTTAAATTTTCATAAATGGATGAATATCGTTTTGATCATGTAGTTGTTTATTATGATTGAATGCAATGATAACAAGCTAGTCACACATCATACGCTTCCGCAAAAGACAGGGTGTGACACATCAGTGACTACCAAGCAGAAAACCTCCCCGTGCACACTCTTGTGTTTGATTGGGCCGAAAAGGTCCATATGCAGACGTTCGAGTGGCATGTTTACAGTGTTAACCTTCTTCAATGGATGTGATTTCTTGATCTGCTTCCCTTTCTGACACGGCACACAGACATCTTGAAGTTGAAAATTCTTCACATTGACACCTCTCACCAGATTGTTTTTGACAAGGTGATTCATTTTTCTGAGGTGAATATGACCCATCCGTCTGTGCCAATAGATCGTCTCCTTTTCAGTGGCTTTTGAAATAAAGCAAGTAACTTGTTTGGACTTAGTTATTGCTTGGCTCATATTGAGGACATACAAATCATTAACTCTTGGTGCTGATAAGAGAATCCATTCTTCGGGAATCTTGAATCCTGGCTTCAGCACATAACAACCGGCATCATCAAAATGCACGGTGAACTTCTTGTCGCAGATCTGAGAAACACTCAGGAGATTGTGATCCAACTGTTGCACATAATTGATTTTGTCGAAACTCACAACTCCATTTGAGATCATTCCCTCGCCGGTGATATACCCTCCTTTGTCTCCAGCAAATGCGACATATCCTCCTCTTATACTTCGCACATCGAAAAGAAGACGATAGTCGCCCGTCATGTGCCTGGAAGCCCCACTATCAACAATCCAATGACTATTAATAGTTCCTCCTAGAGCCGCCTGCACATGCAACTAACTTATCAGTTTGAGAGGGGGACCCAAGCCTTTATGGACTTGGGTCGTCCTTGATCATCAAGGAAAGTGATTTCAATCACTTGATGATTAGGAAAAAGAACCTGTGGTGCTCCCCCTGATTGAATTACCTGCTTTTGCTTCCAAGCTGTTTGTCTTTTACCAGTATTTGAATTTATTGTTTTAGCATTTACTGGTTTTACAGTTTCAGGTTTTGCTTGTACAGGTTTTTCTTCTTTGACCTCTGATTTTAAGGCCTTTTCAATTACCTTTTGATTCTTTTGCTTTAACTTCTTTTCCCTTTCTTTCAAGACACGTGGGTCGTGTTTCGGGGAAACTGATCGTTTTTGGTAATCGATTTCTTGGGGAGCACTCGTTTTTGACTTCAGCTTTTGCACGTGTGGGCAATATCTTACAATATGCCCAACTGTGCCACATTCAAAACATGTTCTCCGCTCTACAAACTTCGGAGAAACATGTTGATGACCAGACGGAGAACCAGACAATGAACTTTGTGATCTAGACGTGCTTGGACCTAAATCACATCCGTTGGTGTGTTGGGTGTAATTATTCTGATCATTTCGTTTTAAAATTCTAACTTGTTTTACAAAATCAACGTTAGATTTATCCTGAAATGTTTCAAGTTTGTCTGAACCCGTGGATCCTACAAAGTTCATTTTCGGTTCTCGTTTCTTAACAGGAGCTCTTTTGTTTTGCACCTTTTGTTGTTGAACCTTAGGTTGCTCAACCTTTGATTGTTGAATTTTAGGTTGTGCAGCCTTAGGTTGAGTAGCCTTAGACTGTTCAACTTTAGGTTGTTGAACCTTTGGTTGTTCAGTCTTAGGCTGCTGAACTTTAGGTGCTTGAACATTCTTGTTCTGAGCCTTCTTTCCCTGTACCTTACCCTTTCCGGAGTTGACTTGTTGTTTTCGCTCAATTGGTAGTTTTTGGTTTCCGTATTGTATTCTAATTTTTCACACAGAATTGGATCACATTGAGTGACGGTAACTTTGCCACTTTTGTTCCCCAAAAACTTATCAGTGCATCCTTCAAAAATTTGCTCAATTAAATCTTGATTTACATTTTTAATTGGAAAATCTTTGTTAGAGTAGATTTTGCTATCTCCTTTTAGCATGTACAACAAATTATTCCCTTCAAGGCTAGATACAAGGGACTCCATTGCTTTTGACATTTCAGTCTTACTCGGTTTCACTGGTGGATCACACAGGATGTGATTCTCGATTGCAATATCTGTTGTAACCGAGTTAGACTGTTGTTTCACAATTTCTTCAGATTCATCGTCCGAAGAATCAGCATCCTCAACAATGGGAGGACTCTGTTCCTTAACACACGATGAATCTGTCACATTCTCAGATTCTGATTGACCCGAGGATGATGTACCAGTTGTGAACCCGAGGCCTGCTGCAAAATCATCTAGACCAAGTGGCACAGTAGGTTCAAAACGGGGCATATCCTCGTCATCAGGCAATTTGGAGTAATTGTGATTCATTGGGGGAGGACATGATTTGAATCCAATACATTTTGCATCCCCCTTTTTCTTTTGAACGTCAATGATGTGATCCAATACATAGCGGGAATTGGAATAGCTTTCCAGTTTCTGCTTAATTGTCTCACATTCACATCGAGCTGTTGCTAACTCTACCATTTGCTTTTCAATTGTGTCAATAAGATTATTGTTAGCATGTTGTTTTCGCAAAACAGCCTTTTGTAATTCTGAAACTTCATGTCTTAATGACGCAATTGTTGCTTTAAATTCCTTTTCATTTGTGGTTAAAGACAAGTTAGCTTCGGTTGCTTTAGAAAGATCTACAATCAATTCTTGATTGTGTTTGTGTGTGATTTCAAACTGACTTTCCTTTTCAGCATATTTTAAACACTTTGCACATTCAATAGGAACAGAAATAAAGTCAGAATTAGTATCACATACCTGAGAAGTCTGACCTTCTACGTGAGCCATAAAGGCTGTATGAAAAGAAAAAGATCCATCTTCAGAGAAGAACTGAGCAAGCTTCTCGGAAGTTCCAGCAGATTTCTGGCAGAGAATAGATCTCCTCTTGCATAATGCTTCAGCTTCAGCCAAAAGCTCATCAACTTCCAAATCTAAAGCATCACTTGATAAATCACCAGCATCAAGTGATTCCCTATCCATGCTCCCACTATAACCCGAACTATCTTCATCTTCTGAAGATTCACCAGCAGACACGGGTTCTACTACCTTCTCAATCACTTTAGCATAACATGCTGTTCCACCATTTCCTCCTTCTCCAAGCTGAAGGTTCCAGTTGCAGATTTCATCAGCTTGAACAACAAATCCTCTGTGGGGATTAGTGTTTGTGGATCCAGATGCATTTCCTCCAACGAGAACTATTGATCTGACAGAATTGTTGTTCAGTTGTTGTTGTGGCTGTCCTTGATTCCTGAAGGGATTCTGATTTCCTTGCTTAGGTGGCTTCTGACACTCCCGCTTGAAGTGACCCTTTTCACCACAATTGAAGCAAGTGACAACATTCTTATCAAAACCATACTTGGTGTTGTTGTTGCTATCCAAGTTGGTTCTCCCCGTCCTTTCCATAAACTCCTTTGCTCTTCGAATTGCACTAGGAAGAGCCCATTTGATATCCATCATTTCAAACTCTTCTCTATCCACTTGCTGATAATCTTCATTGGTTAGATTGATATTCCCAATCTGACCTGCGACCAATCCATAATAAGCACTAACCAAGGTGTTCAACATCTCCATATGCTCCTTGGCTATTTCGACACTGACTTTGGAAAAGTTGGAAGTGTCTAATCTGACTGTGTTCGGATTGGAAGTGGCTTGAAAGTTTGAAGAGCTTCCATAAAACCCTTGCTGTTGCGGTTGTTGCTGCTAAGCTCTGCTTGGGTCTAAGAAAGGCGGTGGTGTGAATTGCTGAGCTGTCGGTTGCACATACTGTTGTTGAGAAGAAGAATCTGGTCTTGAATACATCGTGTATGCTGAAGGATCAAACTGATTTGTTGTGGAAGGTCCGGTGTTTGAGATGAAAGCTGTTTGAAGCTTCGCGTGTTGAGAGGCTGGTTTTTCTCCACTGATACCTCCTGCAATCCCATAGTACATCTCTGGATTTTGAGGAGTTAGTGTTCTTTTTTCCTTAAGCTTTTCTTCTACATCCTTGTTCTCCAATTTTTGAATTAACTCATAAACGGTGATTGTGTCTAGAACACCATTTTGTTTGAGAATTTCAAGAAAACTGCTCCACTTTGCTGGTAAGCTATCAGCGAATCTCTGCACCATTTCTTGTGGAGTGGCAGTGACTCTAAAAGCAAACATCTCACTCAACAAGTGATGGAACCTTGTAGATAACTCTGCCAAAGTCTCATTCTCCATACACGTGAATCCTTCAAACTCTTTCTTCAGTAGTTCTTGCTTGATCTTTCTAGATTGAGCATTTCCTTCACATCATAACGTGAGCATATCCCACAAGCTTTTAGTAGTCGTGTAGTAAACAAACTGGTGGTAAATGTCTCTGTGAAGAGCTTGTGTGAGAATCATGAATGCTCTCTTTTCTAACTCAAATTTCTTCTTATCATCATCAGACATAGTGCTGTAAGTTGTTGGATTAGATCCTGCAACTTCCAAATCATTGTCAAATGCGGTGAAGAAGCACATCCATAGATCTTGACCTTGCCCCTGAACATAAGTTCTCAGCCTTTCTTTCCACCATCCCCAATCATTGATGTGATTTAGCTTTGGCGGTTTTGTGCTTGTACCAGTTTCATTGTCGTTCTGCATCATTGCTTGAATGCTGCTGCTTTGATTTGTGACCAATGCCCATTGATTTGCAGTTATCATTGCAGCTTGAGGTGGGGCAATAGCCTGCATCCATGCAGTTTTGTTGAAATCTGACGCAGATTGCGTAGCTGATGACTGTGGAGTCAAAGTTGTTTGAGTCCACGCGGCTGGATTAAAATCTGACGTTGTTGATTGATTTGTTTGATTCGTTTTAATATTCTGTGCCCAATCCCACTGACCGTTTGTTCCCATTTTATAAAAATTAATATATTAAGTGAAAATTGATTTAAAATTTGAAAAACAAGTTTTCCCTTTTTAAAAATTTAATTTTCACAAACTATGTTAATATCTCGAATGATAACAACCAGCCGAAGGATCCCTGATCGAAAGACCTGAAAAACATAAATTTGTTAAACTTAAACAGACTAGGATCGAAGGATCAATACTTGTTCGAAGGATCAACAGTGTTCGAAAGATCACTGTTGAATTTCGAACAATGGTTTCGAAAGATTCTCCAATCGAAAGATCCTTATCTTTCGAATAAGAACTGTAGATCGAAAGATATATCCTTCGAAAAGATTCCTTGGATCGAAGGATAAGTCACAGACTTCGAAGAATGTTCGAAGGATGATTATCTATCGAACTTCCTTTGATCGAAAGATGATCTTTCGACTTCGAAGGATATCCTTCGATTTGTACTCACACAGCTGACACAGTTGACAAAAAGTGACAGGTTGGTGAAAAGGTGATTGGTTGGTAGAAAGCTTTCGGCAGAAGGTATATTCAGACCATACTTTTTACCAAACCAGATTTGACCTAATAAAATATTACTTAAAAAGGAAGGTTCTTATCCAGAAAACCGGTAACCGGAGTAAGCCGAAATTTGGCCGGAAATTACCAAACTTCTTAAAAACAAGTTTTTAAGTTACCCAACCCGTCCTTTAACGCACCCGGTTAGTTTAGAACACGTTTTTACGTCTAGAAATGCGAGAAAAACACTAAAAACGGGTGCTAAACCATGTGAGTTTTTGTTCAAACACTCCAAAGTCTTGTATAAACTCGGTTTTTAACAAGGAAAAGAGCCACGGCTCTGATACCACTTGTAGGTCCCCCGGAGGTTGAGGTTAAACCTTATCCTTGTTATGTTTAACACACTAGCAAGTGCGGAATCCAAGCTAGAATGCAAACCGGTAGTTTATATGAGAACACAAGCTACAAAGAGAAAGGTAGACACACGAGATATCAAAGTATTCTCTTGTATTTCAGTGGACACGGTTACAGCCCTTGACCAAACTGAAAATACGCTCTCTACAAGACTAAGTTAACTCACACTTTTTCTCACACCATGAAGTGAACACATTACATGAGTATATATACCCATCACAGCTCGTCTGGTCGAAGGATCAGATAGACTGATCGAAGGATCATCTATCGATCTGAAACCTATCGAAGGATCCACATATACCTCGAAGGATGATATCCTTTGAGGTCCATCAACATCCATCGAAGGTTTATCTTTCGAGCTCATCGAAGCATCTAAACAATCCTTCGATGACTCATCCTTCGACACAAACATGTTACAACCATGTTCTAACTGTTTGGCCAAGTCAAACCAGGAGGATGGTTGACTTGGTCAAACTTACATCAAACACACATATTAACAAACCTAAGACGTAACCCAGACTAACAAAAGACATCGTTTTGTATCATGACAAAATACAGACAAAGTACAGACACAAGTGCACCAACAAATACTTACCCCCCTGATAACCACCCGACCAATTGTTTCGGTTGTTATTGTAAAAACACGGTGGATTAACAGATTTCTTGTTGTAAACTTTTTCTTTCTCAAATCTCATTTTACTATTCTTTTGACTCAAATTGTTCACTGCTGACAACTCAACTTCAACCAGTTTAAAAACATTTGTCAATTTGTTCATGTTTACATTCTCGATTGGAAACTCTGAATCCGAAAACAACTTATCCGAACCTAACATCTTGTACATGACAAGATTTGATTCTTCATTTAAGTTGTTCTTGGACTTTTGTTTCGAAATGTATTTGTCTAAGAAACACCCATCTTCCTCAGTAGTGTCACTATCCGTTTTAAACACGTTTTCAACATCTTTCACAATATTATTTTGGACACTATCGTCATTGGAAGATGTGAATGTGACATCAATGTTCTCAGGAAGTTTAACTTCACTATCTTCCTCAAGTTCAACCAACCCAGATTCCATTTTCGTGTAATTATGCAAAATCGGCGGTGGAACTTTGTGAAAACCCACCCCGGTTCCATCAGAATACACGTCTTCGCCAGCTTTCTTTTTGCCTATGGGTTTTGGAACAATATGTTGCAAAACAAAGCTTGCGGAGCTATAGCTGTTAAGCTTCAACTGGATTCGCTCGTTTTCAATTTCAGCCTCTTGAAATTTAAGTTTCAATTTAGCGATTTCATCCAGTTGTTTGTTGATTGATTCTTCTTTTACTCTCAGCACTGCTTTTAGATGTTCGTTTACTTTAAAAGTTTTACCATTTCGATCATCACTATCTTTCACTGTGCTTTTGAGTTTTTCAAATTTTTCAGAAATCTGACGGTTTTCGAGAATTAACCTTTCATTTTCTTTTTTAACCTTTTCATGATCAATTTTATCTTTTTCAATTTGGCCAGTTAATTCTCTTATTCGTTCAGTTGAAGCTTTCACTGTTTTGTCACGCGCAAGAATCTGATTCTCAACGCTTCTGACCGTTGCTGTCAGATCTTTGACTTTCTCACCGTTGAGATACGTGACAGTGTTACAAAATTTGCATTCTTTGTTGCAATTTTTGCAATCAGCATTTCCTTCGATCTTTTTACCAGACGCATTCGTTGACGAGTTTGGACTGACCTGGCCTTTTGACTCAGACACGGAGTTAGAGTCTACCTCAAGTGCTTTAGCAGCCAGCACTTTGTCAGCCATTTGTCCCAAGTTCTCTGCAGTCAACTCTTGTGTAGTATCGATAACTCCAGTATTAATCTTCTTTGTTTTCTCGATCTCTTCTTTTTCTTTCTTCTCTTTCTCTTCTTTTTCTTTCTTCTCTTCCTCTTTCATTTTCTCAGTTGGAGTTCCCCACCATTTGTTCTGCCAATACTCATCCTCATCTTTCATTTCCTTGATTAAGGCTTCTAGATCAAGAGTTTCGTGATCGATCGCAATATTTCCATACTCATCAAGATAACACTCTCTGTCCGGATCCCATCTTTTCGCTCTTTTCGCTTCCAGATAGATACCAGAAAGTCTAATCATTTTGTTTTCAGAAATCATTTTTCTGTATCTATACTGCTGCTGTTCAGTACGGTTGTCTTTCCACGGAATAGGTTCATTTTTCGCCATGAACGAGTAACCAACCGCATCTTCTTCCGGTAGAACCTCTTTACTCCAATCATACCCCTCATCATCCTAAATCACTGCAAGAGTGTGACAACCCTCACAAAACCAGGTAGCCGTACGATTTAATTAACTATTAATTGTTGCCTAATTAGTGTGCTTGACTGAGATTACTGACGAACTGCTACTTGATTGTTGATACTTGTTCATATCTGCATCATACTTTGATTTTCCGTCACTACATTATTTATTTACTGAACTCTAGTGACAAACATGATGCACAAAAGCACAGTAGCATTTGAACGGATAACCTATTGAACATGCTGATATAGCCAGCATCAGGCAGACACTGCCTCTAAAGGCCTGAATGAGCCAGAAATATTTTACTACACCCATAGTGTGTGTAGGGATACAAGGGTTGTTAAACTGCGTCTTTAGGAATAAGATACAGAGATTGGATGTGCCTAAAACGTACTCTAAGCACAAGACACAGCACTTTTATTAACACACTAGCTTCTAGCTAACTAATAAAGTGCCAAAACATGAGGAAATATTCCTGACACTTTGCAGAATAAATTGTGTCGCTAAAAATATTAATTACGACGCTTAAAGGATTACTTAAGCACTTTAACGGATTACTATCCAACCGAACAACCGGCCTATACCCGGAACATAAAAATATTGCCAAAAATATTATTAGTCTTTTTCTGAGCCAGTTAGGGTCCCTGATTACCCTAACACCCACTTTATAACGCATCAAACAACTAACGGGGTTAATCTCTAAAAGTAACCAACTTAATGTAACTGAACATTAACTGAACGATCAAGATCCAACCGGGTACCCCCCCCCTCTTGGGCCGGTTCCATTCTAATGGAACAAGGGTACAACCTTTTGATTATTATATTTGATGTTGTGGATATCTAGACGACATTAATCCGTTGGACGAAGGAGCATGATTTTTCTATAACTACCTCTCACACACACAAGATTACACACACACAAACACCACATCACTCTCTCTCTCTCTTGCTCCCTCTCTTCTCGGCCGAACTCCCCACAACCATCCATCATATTTTCGAGTTCTTGTCTTGCCATTCCAAGCTCACACAAGTGTTGGGGATCACGCATTAGGAGCTTTGAAGCAAACTGAAGTTGGAGGACCTCGTTCATTTGCTTTTATCCACGCCATTTTCGCCAAAGATCTTCCCTAGCCCCGAGCTAGAGTATAACATTTAAAACTCGCTCTTGATCGTATCTAAAGTGGTTAAAAGGATTTTTAACGGTTAAAAGTCGGTAACCCATCTTTTGAATCTATAAAGTCTACTAAAACTCGAATATTGTTGGTTAAAAGCTTATAACGCGTGTAAAAGTCGTAGTATTCGAATATGTTGGTTGTAGAGACCTGATCTACGATGTGGTGGCTCTTATCATCGTTTAACCCGACTTTATTAAGATCATGTATCTTAACATAAGCTTGTTTCTAGCGGTACGAGGGTTAAAAGGTGAAACTCCACCACACGGGAAGCATGAACTTGTGTAAAAGTATTTTGACTTGTAAAATAGTATTTAAAACGAGCCGATCTACGTATGTACAAGTGGTACATTCGTAGAACCAAGTGTCGAGAAAATCATGTTGTATAAAAGTTGGATAACATGTTAACAAAGATGATTTTAAAACTACAAGTGTATAGAAACTTGTGAAACGAAAGATCCGACAAAATAACAATTTTTTTTATAAAAGTTGTCGGGAAGTTGTAAAGGAAGATTTGTTCTAAAAACGGGGTTTTTACAAGACAAAACTATTATATACATAGATCCACTAAATATAAGGTGATCTACACTATAGTTTTCGGAAAAACTACAAGTTCATGCAATAATGCGATTTTACATACAAGTTGGCAAGTATGATTTGTTGAAACTTGTTTAATGTGTTGGAAATTGATTGGTTGATTTAAAAGAAGTGTTGAAATGATTTGTAAAAGAAAATGATACGCTTGATAGCGTGGCCACCTCCAGTTACAGGGGAAACTCTGGCGAAATTTTTCTAAAATCTAACACTTAGAATTATTTACAAGTGTCAGAATTATTTTTGATATGTTTTCAAAATATATTTCGCCACGACCTTATTTACAAATATTCGGAGGTGGGATTTTCACAAAAACTAGACGTGATAAATATTTATTCGATAAATATATTTTTCACCTCACTGTTTATGATTAGTTTGTGAAAATATATAAATATTATTTTTAGAGTAAAATAATATTTACAAACTTTGTCGAACCCAAAATAATACCAACGCCTACACGACAAACATATAAGTTACAATGGTAATTACTATTACCACTTAATCGCCAAAACGTAACTTACGCTTTATACGGAAATATTCACGAATGCGGATATTGTCAACGTATTATTTTGGAAAGTATTACACGAAGAGAAAATATATTATTTTTGAGAAAAATAATTATATTTTGGAATGAGAAGTAAAATATATTAAGTGAGACGTAATATTATAAACGCGCATGTATTAATTCCCCCATCCTTGGGAAGGAGATTTTCTACCAAGTATATACACGGAACGGTTGTCTAACCGTTTCCCGAAAAAAATTAAACTAAAAAGCTAAAGCACGGCCATCCGTCTAATAGAATTAGCACATGTAGGTCGTTGCACAACTTTCGGACATTTGGATTACTTGGTATTGTGACGCACTCACTGTGAGTTCATGTCCCCCTTTTCTCTTAACTGTTTTCAGTTTTCTAAACTGCGGGGGTGAAATACATGTTACAATGATTATGAATATGTTTATACATGGTTTGATTAGCGTAAGGAGGTTTGTTACTTAGATCATGTGAGTGGGTAGGCGGAAACTTGAGGCCATTAATCCTCATAGTAGGACCGAGGGACAGGAGCGGTAGATCTATCTGGGTGTAGCGAGCCCAGCCCCAGGTCCAGCTGAACGGACCTCGGGGTGACTTAGTGCCCGACGCATAAATCCGCTAGGTTTGAGTCTTCCTACTTGCACTTCACACATATCAATGGCCTTGCAAACCATTGGTGATCTCTTTTTCCTTATTTGCTACATACCAGGTTTTTGATAAAGATAAAGGTTTATTTACTTGCTATCGCATGAACTCGCTCAACATTATTGTTGATTTTTCAACTTACATGTATTTCAGGAAACTAACGATCTGGCGCGGTATGGCTTGTTTTCCGCTGCATTAGGCCCGAGGTCATCCAGGGTTCGAGACTTGTGACTCCTTCCTGGACAAGTCACAGTCCCTGAACCATGTTTAGTTTAAGTTTGCATTTGTAATGTTTAGACAAGGTTTGGTTGTTGGGTGTTAACCCGTTAAGACAATGTTTAATATTTTTATTATCAATGGATGATCTTGCATATTTTAATTCATATAGCTTGTTATGATTAAGCTATGGTATTAAGAAGTCACACCAAAATTAACCACGCTTCCGCAAAGCCAGGGTGTGACAGCTTCGTATCAGAGCTCTGATCATAGCGAACTAGGATTCCTTCTCGAGTCTAGACTATGATCACTAGGGCTCTCACGAAAACATTTTCTGCATACCACTTAAGTCCAGATCCAAAACGTTTTTACAAACAAATGTTGAGCACATTTCATTTATTCATTATTAGGCTCAGTCCTGAAGACTGAGGCTCGGTCTTGGAGGCCGAGGCTCGATCTTAGAGATCGAGGTAGATGTTATTTATGTTAGGCTCAGTCTTGGAGGCTGAGGCTCGGTCTTGGAGGCCGAGGCTCGATCTTAGAGATCGAGGTAGATGTTATTTATGTTAGGCTCAGTCTTGGAGGCTGAGGCTCGGTCTTGGAGGCCGAGGCTCGATCTTAGAGATCGAGGTAGATGTTATTTATGTTAGGCTCAGTCTTGGAGGCTGAGGCTCGGTCTTGGAGGCCGAGGCTCGATCTAAGAGGTCGAGGTGGATGATAGAGCAGTCTTAGAGACTGGGAGAAATTTGGCTAGTGGGACTAGGAATGTCAGTCTGGGAGACTGGGAGGCTAGTGGGACTAGGAGAATTATTTGATTTTTTATTGTTGACTCACATGTTTATATGAATATATGATTGATTATTATACGTATGTGTGTTTGTGTTACACACGGCATGCCTTCATCATGTACTAGAAAGATGGACACTACGAATCCCATGGCCATAGTATTAGACGACATAGTTTCATCGGAGCACGAGGTATACGTTCCCGATACTACCGACACAGACGATGACGACTCTCAGCCCTTTTTGCGCCGCCTGAATGTCGTAGTAGAGCCTACTGATGGCCATCTTGTTGGGAATTTACCCTTCGCGGTGATCCCTGTTCCTGTGCCCCTTGCCGCTTACCCTATTGTTGATATGCCCCCCCTGACGTGGCCTCTGACGACGATAACGATCTACTAGAAAGAGGACCCATTTGAGGGCGAAGCCCTATTGCTGCTGGAATTAACCTACTGCTTGCGGACGCTCCTGCAGGGGAAACTTATGCCCATTCCCCTGTCCCAGACTCATTTGAAATTCTGACATCCGCATTTTCGCATATATAGGGAGTGCAGCACCATTCACTCGACGCCGACCCTGATACGGCATCATCAGCTGCACCGGTTCCCGCACACAGCTTGAGTTTGATCACAGTATTGAGGGTGATCTTGTTCTTCCACCTGGTGTTGATCCAAACCATGACCTTGAGTTCATACACTTAGACCAGCCCTTGGAGGATCCTGTAACCCCCTGTGATGGTTAATCCAGCTGATTTTGAGATGGAATTTGTTGATCCGGAGCCAGCCATGGCCCCTGAGCCAGGCGTTGCTCCTAACACCGCATTGGAGCATGACCCTGTTCATACCGATGCACATGCTGTTGCTCCTTGATTGATCATCTGCTTGGACGAGAGAAAACCTGGGGTAACTGTGCAAGACAATTTATTATTACGGGGGCCCACGTAATAACGACTTGTAGTGCACAGAAATCCTGGTGGACTCTGCGGGTCAAGCTAATGAAAACCAATGTAGCAGGAAATAACTCAAACACGAATGACCAAGGCGATGAAGCCTCGACTTCATTCTATTTCAAGCAACAAGCCAAATTGGCAAGCCTATGTGAGGGCTCAGAAAATTTATTTTCCCCACCCATACATTGAGTATATTTATGTGTAAAATTGGGTGAGTACATGATGGCTTACGGTGCTATGTATCTCATAGACAATTGGAAAGTTGTCTAACCCACTTCATGCCATTCCGGCAGAAGAGAATGCCACCCAGGCGTGACACAAACACCAGTATGTTGCCAAGGATAGGAGCCGAGCTGCAAAAACGCAACTCACAGGCAATTGCACGACATGAAGCTCTCCGCTTTTAGCACAGCAATGGCACTATTGGAAATAATCCCTAGCTGACCACACCTATAAGCAGTTCCTAAACTGCAAGCCTTTGAACTTCGACAAAACAGAAAGCGCCATTGCATTTGTTCGTTGGCCTGAAAAGATTGACTCCATTCTAAGAAAGACAAACTGTTCGCCCCAAATGGAGTGATACCTTTACCTCAAGGTCATTACTAGACGGCACACTCTCATGGTGGGACCATCATGTTCAGGCCCTTAGCACGGATGCTACTTATGCACTGAGCTGGGACGAGCTCAAGGAAATGATTGAGAAGAAATGTTGTTCTAGGACTGGAATTCAGAAGCTTAAGGTGGAGTTCTGGAATTTGAAAATGGAGAGACCCGAGATTCCTTAACATGTCTAGAAATCGCACGACTTGCCTAGGGTCGTCCCCTACTAAGTCATTATTGTTGTATGATACAGTTATGTACATATAAGCTTTACATTGTGGTCTCGATCTGTGGTAATGCAATCGCAGTATTCTCATCACTTGTGATGTTTGATCTATGGTTTATGTTCTATGACATGAGATGTTATGTGGCTGATTTATTGATAGCATGAGCTGTTATGTGCTGATATTGTTGAATACATACGTACATTTTACCTGCTACGACCTAACCTATGTGAAACATCTTTTAGAAGATGCCACCAAGACGCGAAATGCGCATACCCACCAACGAGGCGGAACTTCAGGAAATCATTGCTGCAGTCATCGCACAATACGAGGCCCATCACTCCGAGCGCAACGGAGGTACCTCGGAAAATAATGGTTGTCCCTACTGGCACTTCCTCAACTACAAGCCTCCGAAGTTCGACGGCACTGGAGGTGCCATAGCTTTTGTGAAATGGATTGAAAGTATTGATTCCATCTTTCGAATGAGTGGTTGTACGCCAGAACAACAAGTCCTATACGTTTCTGGGTTGTTTCAAGATGGAGCTCGACTATGGTGGTACCTTCAGGTTCAAATGAAGGGCGAAACCGCAGCATATGCATTATCATGGGATGAACTGAAGGGAATGATGCAGGAGAAGTATTGCTCCAAAGAGGAAACCCATAAGTTGGAAGGGGAATTCCAGAGCCTGATAATGGAAGGTCCAAAAATGTTGGGATACATGCAAAGACTTCATGACTTGGCACGAGTTATTCCCCACTTAGCGGAACCAGAAATGAGGAAATTGGGACAGTTCATTTGGGAACTGGCACCAGAAGTCATGAGCTTAATGGCAGCATCTACGCCACCAACAACTATTGCTGCAAGCAAGATGGGTTTGGCACTCGTTACGGAAGCCATTAGACTAGAAAAACTTGCAAACCCTGATAGGGGGACTCAGGTAGAGTCATCTGGAAAGAACAAAAGGAGGCTTACCGAAGATACCCGAACAAATAATGATGAACAAAGATCTATTCGAGGTTGTTTTGACTGCGGAGACAAAGGGCATTTCAAGAAAGATTGCCCTAACAACAGACAGGCCAATGATAAGATTTGCTTGGAAACTAAAGCAAGACGTGCTGGGTGCAAGTATCACCATGAATGTGGATGTCGGAAGCCTAGGTGCGGGAGGAAAAGGCACAACAAGGATGGTTGTGGGATGAAGAGTCCCAAACAAGGAGAAAATCGTAACAACGCTCAAGGTGGAAGCAGGGAAGGAAATGGCCGAGTGCTAGGATGCTTCCATTGTGGGGACATTGGACATCTTAAGAGAGAATGCCTGGAATTGAAACAAGGCCGTGAGCGAACACCCAGCATCGGAGTTTGTGAAGCATGCCAGGATCCAGGCATGATTACTGGTACATTCTTTAACAACCAAAACTTTCGCATCTATCTTGTGTGAAACTGGTGCCGATTATAGCTTCGTATCATTAGAATTTAAGAATATGCTAGGTTTAACTGCTAGTAAATTAGATACTCAGTTGAATTGGCGAATGGGAAGTTAGTAGAAACTAACGAGGCGACTCGAGGTTGCGTAATCGAGTTGGGAGAGCGTGAGTTTGCTCTCGATCTACTACCAGTCCAGTTGGAAAGCTTCGACGTGGTAGTAGGGATGGATTGGTTATCGAGTAACAAAGCAGAGATAGTTTGTCACGAGAAGATAATTCGTATCCCGACCGATGATGGTGAGACCATTGTTGTTCATGGGGAGAAGCGTGAGACGCCGTTAAGGATGATTAGCTGCCTGAAAGCAAGGAAGTGTCTGCAGAAAGGATGTGTTGCTTTTCTGGCACACATTATGGATAAAAAGGCTGTTGGGCCGAAGATCGAAGACATCCCTGTCGTGAGGGAATACCCAGAAGTCTTTCCAGAAGACTTGCCTGGCTTGCCGCTTCAAAGGCAAGTGGAGTTTCGCATCGACTTAGTTCCAGGCGCCGCGCCTGTGGCTAAGGCACCCTACAGACTTGCTCCGTCTGAGATGCAAGAGCTGTCGACACAACTTCAAGAGTTGTTAGACAAGGGTTTTATCCGACCAAGCTTCTCGCCTTGGGGAGCTCCAGTTTTGTTTGTGAAGAAGAAGGACGGTAGTTTCCGTATGTGCATTGACTACAGAGAATTGAACAAGCTGACGATCAAGAATAGGTATCCTTTGCCAAGAATCGATGACCTATTCGACCAGCTTCAAGGTTCAAGCTTCTATTCAAAGATCGATCTTCGATCTGGATACCATCAACTACGGATACAGGAAGATAGTATTCCGAAGACAACCTTCAGAACTCGATATGGACACTACGAGTTCCTCGTTATGCCGTTTGGGTTGACAAACGCACCTGCTGTATTCATGGACTTGATGAACCGAGTTTGTAAGCCATACCTGGATAAGTTCGTGATTGTATTCATCGACGACATCTTGATTTATTCGAAGACGAAGGCTGAGCACGAGCAACATCTTAGAGCTATTCTAGAGTTGCTGAAGAAGGAACAGTTGTATGCCAAGTTCTCTAAGTGTGAGTTTTGGCTAAGAGAAGTGCAATTCCTTGGGCACGTGGTGAATGGAGATGGAATCCACGTGGACCCCACCAAGATCGAGGCGATCAAAGATTGGGAAACGCCAAAGACGCCAACCGAGATTCGGCAATTCTTGGGTTTGGCTGGCTATTATCGAAGGTTCATCGAGAACTTTTCAAAGATCGCTCAACCGTTGACACTCCTCACGCAGAAGGATGAGAAGTTTGATTGGGGAATCAAACAGGATGAAGCGTTTCAGACATTGAAAGATAAGCTTTGCAACGCGCCAATCTTAGCTCTACCAGAAGGCACTGACGATTTCGTGGTATACTGCGACGCATCGCGTCAAGGATTGGGTTGTGTGTTGATGCAACGTCAAAAGGTTATTGCCTACGCATCACGCCAACTGAAGGTGCACGAAAAGAACTATACCACGCATGATTTGGAGCTAGGCGCAGGGGTTTTTGCCTTAAAGATCTGGAGACACTACCTTTACGGTACAAAGTGTACAATTTTCACAGATCACAAGAGCCTCCAGCATATATTCAACCAGAAGGAGTTGAATATGAGGCAAAGGCGATGGGTCGAGTTGTTGAACGATTACGACTGCGAGATCAAGTATCATCCAGGGAAGGCGAATGTGGTCGCTGATGCCCTAAGTCGTAAAGAGAGAATCAATCCCATAAGGGTTAGGGCTATGGAAATGATAATTCAAACCGACCTTTCCTCGCGCGTTCGTGCAGCACAGAAGGAAGCTCTCAAGGAGGGAAACCTTGAGGAAGAATATCTCCGTGGGATGGAGAAGATTTTGGTGCCAAACAGGGAAGGAACGTTGTGTTTTGAGAAAAAGGATTTGGGTTCCTCTGTTTGGTGGTTTAAGAGAGGTTATCTTTGATGAAGCTCACAAGTCGCGGTACTCTATCCACCCTGGAGCGGATAAGATGTACAAGGATCTTAAAGATTATTACTGGTGGCCTAGGATGAAGGGCGATGTTGCTATTTACGTGAGCAAATGTTTAACTTGCGCCAAAGTTAAGGCGGAATACCAGAAGCCTTCGGGACTTCTACAGCAACCAAAAATTCCCCAATGGAAGTGGGAAGAAATCTCCATGGATTTTATTACGAAGTTGCCAAGAACGCCAAAAGGCCATGACACTATCTGGGTGATAGTGGATCGCTTAACAAAGTCAGCACACTTTTTACCTATCCGCGAGAAGGATAATACAAGCAAATTGGCTGAAATCTACATGAGAGAGATTGTTGCACGCCATGGAGTACCTCTCTCGATTATCTCTGATAGAGACGGAAGGTTCGTGTCAAGAATATGGCAATCCTTCCAGGAAGCTTTTGGCTCAAAGCTGAATATGAGCACAACTTTTCACCCGCAGACCGACGGTCAAAGCGAGCGGACGATTCAGACGTTGGAGGACATGCTGAGAGCATGTGTTATGGATTTAGGCGGTAGCTGGGATAAGCATTTACCCCTGGTTGAATTTTCATACAACAACAGCTACCACACCAGTATTGGTGCCGCGCCATTCGAAGCGTTATATGGGCGCAAGTGCAGGTCGCCGCTCTGTTGGTCTGACGCGGGTGATAGACAGTTGGTAGGTCCCGATGTAGTTCAGGAAACTACAGATAAGATCGCGCAAATCCGAGATCGCATAAGTGCGGCTCGTGACCGTCAGAAGACCTACGCGGATCTGAAAAGGAAACCTCAGGAGTTTGAGGTTGGGGATATGGTTTTGTTGAAGGTATCACCCTGGAAGGGTGTGGCACGCTTTGGGAAGCGTGGGAAGTTGAATCCGCGCTACATTGGTCCTTTCCAGGTTTTGGAAAGAATTGGGACCGTAGCATACAAGTTGGATCTACCTGCCGAACTGAATAATGTTCATGATACATTTCATGTATCCAATCTGAAGAGAAGTCCAACTCAAGTTAACGTTGCCATTCCTACCGACGAAATTCATATTGATGACACGCTCCACTTCGTTGAAGAACCTGTCGAGGTTACGGATTGGAAAGTGAACAAGACCCGCCGGAGCAGTGTCAAGCTCGTCACAGTTCGTTGGAATGCTAGACATGGTCCTGAATTCACCTGGGAGCGTGAAGACCGAATGAAAGAGAAATACCCCCACTTATTTCCTGAGAACCCTGCTTCTACAAGCAGAGTTTAAAATTCCGGGACGAAATTTATTTAACGGGGGGAGAATGTGACAACCCTCACAAAACCAGGTATCCGTACGATTTAATTAACTATTAATTGTTGCCTAATTACTGTGCTTGACTGAGATTACTGACGAACTGCTACTTGATTGTTGATACTTGTTCATATCTGCATCATACTTTGATTTTCCGTCACTACATTATTTATTTACTGAACTCTAGTGACAAACATGATGCACAAAAGCACAGTAGCATTTGAACGGATAACCTATTGAACATGCTGATATAGCCAGCATCAGGCAGACACTGCCTCTAAAGGCCTGAATGAGCCAGAAATAATTTACTACACCCATAGTGTGTGTAGGGATACAAGGGTTGTTAAACTGCGTCTTTAGGAATAAGATACAGAGATTGGATGTGCCTAAAACGTACTCTAAGCACAAGACACAGCACTTTTATTAACACACTAGCTTCTAGCTAACTAATAAAGTGCCAAAACATGAGGAAATATTCCTGACACTTTGCAGAATAAATTGTGTCGCTAAAAATATTAATTACGACGCTTAAAGGATTACTTAAGCACTTTAACGGATTACTATCCAACCGAACAACCGGACTATACCCGGAACATAAAAATATTGCCAAAAATATTATTAGTCTTTTTCTGAGCCAGTTAGGGTCCCTGATTACCCTAACACCCACTTTATAACGCATCAAACAACTAACGGGGTTAATCTCTAAAAGTAACCAACTTAATGTAACTGAACATTAACTGAACGATCAAGATCCAACCGGGTACCCCCCCCCCCTCTTGGGCCGGTTCCATTCTAATGGAACAAGGGTACAACCTTTTGATTATTATATTTGATGTTGTGGATATCTAGACGACATTAATCCGTTGGACGAAGGAGCATGATTTTTCTATAAATACCTCTCACACACACAAGATTACACACACACAAACACCACATCACTCTCTCTCTCTCTTGCTCCCTCTCTTCTCGGCCGAACTCCCCACAACCATCCATCATATTTTCGAGTTCTTGTCTTGCCATTCCAAGCTCACACAAGTGTCGGGGATCACGCATTAGGAGCTTTGAAGCAAACGGAAGTTGGAGGACCTCGTTCATTTGCTTTTATCCACGCCATTTTCGCCAAAGATCTTCCCTAGCCCCGAGCTAGAGTATAACATTTAAAACTCGCTCTTGATCGTATCTAAAGTGGTTAAAAGGATTTTTAACGGTTAAAAGTCGGTAACCCATCTTTTGAATCTATAAAGTCTACTAAAACTCGAATATTGTTGGTTAAAAGCTTATAACGCGTGTAAAAGTCGTAGTATTCGAATATGTTGGTTGTAGAGACCTGATCTACGATGTGGTGGCTCTTATCATCGTTTAACCCGACTTTGTTAAGATCATGTATCTTAACATAAGCTTGTTTCTAGCGGTACGAGGGTTAAAAGGTGAAACTCCACCACACGGGAAGCATGAACTTGTGTAAAAGTATTTTGACTTGTAAAATAGTATTTAAAACGAGCCGATCTACGTATGTACAAGTGGTACATTCGTAGAACCAAGTGTCGAGAAAATCATGTTGTATAAAAGTTGGATAACATGTTAACAAAGATGATTTTAAAACTACAAGTGTATAGAAACTTGTGAAACGAAAGATCCGACAAAATAACAATTTTTTTTTTATAAAAGTTGTCGGGAAGTTGTAAAGGAAGATTTGTTCTAAAAACGGGGTTTTTACAAGACAAAACTATTATATACATAGATCCACTAAATATAAGGTGATCTACACTATAGTTTTCGGAAAAACTACAAGTTCATGTAATAATGCGATTTTACATACAAGTTGGCAAGTATGATTTGTTGAAACTTGTTTAATGTGTTGGAAATTGATTGGTTGATTTAAAAGAAGTGTTGAAATGATTTGTAAAAGAAAATGATACGCTTGATAGCGTGGCCACCTCCAGTTACAGGGGAAACTCTGGCGAAATTTTTCTAAAATCTAACACTTAGAATTATTTACAAGTGTCAGAATTATTTTTGATATGTTTTCAAAATATATTTCGCCACGACCTTATTTACAAATATTCGGAGGTGGGATTTTCACAAAAACTAGACGTGATAAATATTTATTCGATAAATATATTTTTCACCACACTGTTTATGATTAGTTTGTAAAAATATATAAATATTATTTTTAGAGTAAAATAATATTTACAAACTTTGTCGAACCCAAAATAATACCAACGCCTACACGACAAACATATAAGTTACAATGGTAATTACTATTACTACTTAATCGCCAAAACGTAACTTACGCTTTATACGGAAATATTCACGAATGCGGATATTGTCAACGTATTATTTTGGAAAGTATTACACGAAGAGAAAATATATTATTTTTGAGAAAAATAATTATATTTTGGAATGAGAAGTAAAATATATTAAGTGAGACGTAATATTATAAACGCGCATGTATTAATTCCCCCATCCTTGGGAAGGAGATTTTCTACCAAGTATATACACGGAACGGTTGTCTAACCGTTTCCCGAAAAAAATTAAACTAAAAAGCTAAAGCACGGCCATCCGTCTAATAGAATTAGCACATGTAGGTCGTTGCACAGCTTTCAGACATTTGGATTACTTGGTATTGTGACGCACTCACTGTGAGTTCATGTCCCCCTTTTCTCTTAACTGTTTTCAGTTTTCTAAACTGCGGGGGTGAAATACATGTTACAATGATTATGAATATGTTTATACATGGTTTGATTAGCGTAAGGAGGTTTGTTACTTAGATCATGTGAGTGGGTAGGCGGAAACTTGAGGCCATTAATCCTCATAGTAGGACCGAGGGACAGGAGCGGTAGATCTATCTGGGTGTAGCGAGCCCAGCCCCAGGTCCAGCTGAACGGACCTCGGGGTGACTTAGTGCCCGACGCATAAATCCGCTAGGTTTGAGTCTTCCTACTTGCACTTCACACATATCAATGGCCTTGCAAACCATTGGTGATCTCTTTTTCCTTATTTGCTACATACCAGGTTTTTGATAAAGATAAAGGTTTATTTACTCGCTATCGCATGAACTCGCTCAACATTATTGTTGATTTTTCAACTTACATGTATTTCAGGAAACTAACGATCTGGCGCGGTATGGCTTGTTTTCCGCTGCATTAGGCCCGAGGTCATCCAGGGTTCGAGACTTGTGACTCCTTCCTGGACAAGTCACAGTCCCTGAACCATGTTTACTTTAAGTTTGCATTTGTAATGTTTAGACAAGGTTATGGTTGTTGGGTGTTAACCCGTTAAGACAATGTTTAATATTTTTATTATCAATGGATGATCTTGCATATTTTAATTCATATAGCTTGTTATGATTAAGCTATGGTATTAAGAAGTCACACCAAAATTAACCACGCTTCCGCAAAGCCAGGGTGTGACAAAGAGCTCTAGATTTCTCTCTGTTGTCTTCACTCTGCTTCAATCTAGGCGTCTCAGATTTATTCTGATGGTATATTGCCTTCTTGTAGTAATTTTCTCTGAAAGAATTCTCTGACTCATCAGCATACGCGTTTCTACATTCTCGTTTAAAGTGACCCTTCTGCTTACACTTGAAACACGTCACTTTGGATTTATCGAACCCCAACTTGGTAGATGGACCACCAATTGTCTTTCTGCCGGTAATTTCCATGAAACGCTGTGCACGACGAACAGCACTAGCCATAGCCCAACGAATATCAATTAGCTCTCAGGATCTATTTGGTCATAGTCCTCTTTTGTTAGGTTTGTGTTGCCTATCTTCCCAGTTATTAACCCTTCATACGATTCCAACACCGACGCCAAGAAGACCATCTGCTGCTTAGCCGACTCCTCGTAAGAATTCTGTGCATTTTTCAAATCTATTGCAATGTTGCATTGAAACTTCGCATCAGAATGACTTGCAGATGATGAAGATCCACCGTGATAACCACTGTGACTTCCACTGCTTTGACTGCTTTGACTTTCTTTGCTTGCTGTTGACACATTCTCAGCAGAAAACGCAGTTTTGGGAGAGGTTGCTTTAGGCATCATGCTTTTCGGATAATAGAGATCCAAATTCTGTTGATAAGATGAGTGATTGACTTTGTACGTCTTCTTCAGTTCCAGTTCGTGACTTTCAAGTCTCTCAATCACCAAATCTGGTTTCAAATTTTCAGGAGCAATAGTGTTCTTCAACATCAGCGCATAATATCTCCAATCCATCTCGTCTGGTAATGAATCGAACAGTTTGTCAACAAGTTCTTCATCAGAATATCTGATATCATGTCTTGCAAATTCCAGCTTCAGATGACCAAACCTTTCTATCATTTTACAAACTGACTCATTCTTGAGACAACCAAACATATCAAACTCTTTTCTAAGAAGTTTCTTTTTACTTTTCACAATTTCAGTACTTCCTAGACATTTCTTTTCTAGCTTTTGCCAAAGATCTTTTGCATTCGAATAATCGATCAAAGAGATGATGTCTTCCCGGACAGACTGGAACTACAAAGCCACACATTTTTGTTCAGCTACAAATGAATCAATCTCATCAGCAGATGTTAGAGCTTCACCATTCTTGTTTCTGTTTTCATAACCGTTCTTCAAACTTTTCCAACTGGGAAATGCAAATGCCATCATCCAATCTTCAAACTTTCTGGACCACCGATTGTACTCCTCGATAGCCATAAGCTTTGGGGGTTTATTGAATGTTCCAAAGGCACTTTCCGATTCCCAAGTTTCCTTTTTCTTTTCTTTCGGCGGATTCTCATTTGCATTGCTTGACGATGTATCATCGTTTCCGGTATTTCCTGCAAACGCGTACATTTCGCTGAATGGGTTCAAGAAAATATCATCCATCTTGAATGTACCTGCAAAATCAATCAACACTTAGAAATATTTTCAAGTTTTTGAAAAATGTGACAAATAAACGAAAGAATGTATGACTGAATAAGCGAAACCAGCTTGTGCCAGATAAGCGAAAGTATGTTTTGACAGATAAGCGAAAGTATGTTTTGACAGATAAGCGAAACTAGCAAGTTATCCTTATGAGCGAAACAACTAGTGTTCGTATGAGCGGAACTAGCAGAATGTCACTACAAGCGAAACTACTTGTTCTTTCAAGCGAAACGTTCAAATAAGCGGAACTACTTGTCTGAATAAGCGAGACTATCAGTTTGTTTCAAGCGGAACTATGTATTTCAAGCGGAACCTATAAGCGAAATGTACCTAAAAGCGAAACAACTAGGTTATTTCAAGTGGAACCTCCGATTGTCCATATAAGCGGAACCTAGTTCTAAGCAGTTTTCACCATGTTTTAGTTCGAATTTTAACTTGAAACTTTCTAGGGTTTGTTATTACTATATTTCACACGTTATAGTCAAAATTCAGGCCATTTCAACTGTAGAAACCAGTTCAAACTGAAAAAGTATGAGAGAAAGTGAGTAGAAATGAGAGATTTCTGAAGATTCAAGCTGTAGTAGTATGAACTCCTCGTCCTGAGCTCTGATACCACTTGTTGGACCATGTTCCGACCCTAAACAGTCAGTGTAAGGATGTTCATCTTCACATACGAAGGCGGAATCAACGTAAATGAAGTTACAACAGCTTTCCTATTCAATTCCTTTCCTTTTATTGCTTTCTGATACTGATTTGACAGAGTTTTGCTACCAAAAGCATACAACAGTTTCGCTCCAATGTACACAACAACTCTTTTCTGGTTTCGCTTCTATGTCCTATATATAGCCTATGAGGTTTCGCTTATACGACCTGACAAATAAGCGGAACCTCTTCAGCGAAACTACCTACTGACTAATAAGCGGAACCTTTACAAATCATTTTCACATAAGCGAAACTAACATAAAATACATGAATTTTACTTTCTAGCTCCTAATTTGACCAATCTTGACCTAAGACATGATGTAGACGCAGTCAACAGACATTCCATGCATCAACATCTCTTCATGTTCATTATTAGATTGTAATATCTTTCGATAATCTGCTTGGTGTTTTCTGTCTTTAAACCACGAAATGTAGGATCATTTTCGGCCCTGATTGAGTTGATCAGAAGAATTCTTATCCAAAACAAGAGGCAGAAACTAATGCTTTGGTGTGATTTCAGCAGTATTCACTTTAAAATGTTGTTGTATAGATCACAGATGCAATTACAAGCCCTGACAACACTTCGGTAGCACTTCGTGGCTTACCGGAAGACAACACCTACATCTATGTTGTGATTTCGCTCATACAACCTATTTATAGGTAACATGATTTCGCTCATACAGACCTGACATAAGAGCGAAACCATGCAATTACCATATAAGCGAAACCTCACAGTGACACATGAGCGAAACCTTGTCTATGTCACATAAGCGAAATCAGGTTAAGGACACATAAGCGAAACCCTATCTAACACATGTTTCCTGATTTTCGTGCCCTGTTCTAACCTATACACTACTAGACTCGATACAAGACGTAGTCGAGAGACGGATGCACCAACAAACTCCCCCTCGGATGTTGACGGAGTCTTTAGTGTCGAGTCTTCGATTGTCAACCGACAGTCTTTATCAGTCTTCGATCTTCCTCTAAAGTATTTGTCATTGCAAGAATCCTCAATCTCTATCTTCATCATCAACAAACTCTTCTCTCTCGGATGTTGACGCGGTGTCTTCAGACTGCCCCTCTCAATCTGCTGGGATCGTAGTCTGGAATTCTTTCATTCACTCTAAGATCGTGATCAGGCTCTCATCTGGTTCAGGATCGTCACCTGGCACACATTTACCTGCACAATCTCTACCCACACATAAGTTTCTTAAAAATTAAATCTTTTAACAATTTAGAAACTATGTCAGACATTTTATAAAAGATTTGATCTCTGAAAACCACTTGTAAATACAAAACATTTTCACACTCTCTCCCAAACCTGTTCTTCATGTTTAGCACTTGAAATTTCGAAAATCAGCTTTTCAACATCAGTTGTCGAAAATCTTTTTGAATTTTACAAAATTTATGCTAAAACACACTAAAATCTTTTTGGATTTTCTGAAAGAAAGTAACTGACATCACTTGTAAACAAAATAATGCAGAAATGAAATATTTATAGACAATTTTTGTGAGTTCGTGCAAGAGGATCATATCAGTTTCTGAGACATATCACCAACACCGTTAAGCTTGATTACATTTTAAGTTCTAAACAATTCACCTAGATTGTCAGTATGTTTGTCCACTTAAATTTTCACACAAAGTTCAACTGTTTTGAGATACACAATTAGTGTTTTAATTACTTAAACTCATTCGTGTGTCCCACCACTTGAATATACTCCCGTATCCAGATCCCAATATTCAGTCTTATAGGTGAGTATACCATAGATGATATCTGTAAAGGGGTTATGTGCGAGGGCCGTGAGAGCTCAGGTCGATACTTCCGTATACGCAGAGAGATGACGGCTTCGACTTTTGGTGTGTCCCCTTTAGAGGATCTTTTGATTACAACAGCAGCGACTATCAATTTTATTGTTTCATCAGCTTGCTGAGGGCGATGCTGTGTTTCAAGCATTTGCGGAAAGCATTATCCGGGGACTAGGTCAGTATTTCCATACAGCAGAAGTCCCGGGATAATACCCCAGATATCACTGAACATAAAGACCTAGTATCTCAGAATACGGGACCTTTCAAACAAGATTTCATGGGTTACCTATATATCCAAGAAGTTGTTAACCCACAGAATAAGCTTCATTCAAACTTGCTTAGGTTTATATCTCGTTACAGTTTACTAAATGTGTAAAAACCTCCTGACACATCCACAGTAAGATTGTTTATCACATTTTGACTTTACATTTCCTTAGCGTGCTGCGATAGTCCACTGATGTATTATCATTTCCTCTTTTATGCAACAAAAACTCATTTTTTATTTTATCATGTTTTTGGCTTTTTCAAAATTTCTAATGTTTTTGGATTTTCTAAAAATTTCTTACTCCCCCTAAAATTCAAAAACATCTAATGAAAATGAAAACAAACTGTACAGAACATGACAACTGATATTGAATTGCCACAATTCTCTATTCGCTTGGCATAAATAATCAGAACTCCCCCTCACAACAAACTATTTTCCCATTAAGATTTCAAAACACTTAAGTTTGTTTTAATCAGAATGGTTTTTCCGGAAAATAAGTTTTGTTGATTTTACCACTTGTAAAGTTTGGGGGATCAAATCATCACTTTGTTTGCCAATCTTTTGATTGATAGTTAATTCAAGTTCAATTTAATGACCTTGATTAACCACTTGTAAGATCAAACTTAACCAATTTCTGAACCACTTGTAAAAATCACAAACATACATACCACTTGTAGGATTAACAATTAAGCATTTCAAACCTGTTTTTCAACCAATTACCATCTGTTGGTTGAATTCTCAAGGTGCCGATTCCTACTCCTCGCTTACAAACCTGGGAGTTCCGGCAAATCCTGCTTTTCAAAAACACAATTTTTAAACATGATAAAGAATGATGCCGATTCAGGCTCCGCGATTACCAACTTAGGAGCTCCGGCAAGTCAAGTATTTATTCTTTGAAAAATATATCCACCCAAGCCTGACCTTCCTTGGGTGTAACAACATTTTCTTCTTCATCTTTTCTTTCAACAGATTTGTGAACACGTCTTTTAGAAGCATAAAAGTCTTTGACACTTTTGGCCTTACCATTGACCATTTGTCCAAAGATGTGTTTCACATTTCTGTTGAAAGTCTTTTCAACATCAAATTTCTTCTTCTCAGAATAAAATTGATTTGAAATTTCAACTTTTCCAACTTTCTTTATAAAATTTTCAGCACGCAAAGGTGGAAAATTTTCATCGTTCATAGTTGGAACTGATTTTTCAACCTTACTATCAACACGCGGCTCCTCTAATTTTGTGGAATCAGATTCATCACCAGAATTGTTACCTGAACCTTTCACAACCCATTTTTGATTTTTTACATTTTCATTCCTTTTCAACACATTCTTTGAACATTCTCCCTTCTCAAAGGTTCAATTTTCAAAGCCAGTAAATTTCCGAGTTTTCAGTTCAGTTTTCTCAACAACCTTCTCTTTCAGTTTACCAGAGACTTCCTGTTTCGGTTTGAACGTCTTCGGACAATCCCTAGCAACATGACCAACAGTCTTGCACTGAAAACAAGTTCTCTTTTCAATCTTCTTCTGAACAACATTCTTCTTCAGTTCTTCTTGCTTCTTGGCAAGGAATTCCTGATTCGTTTGCTTTCTGAACATTTGTTCTTTCTCAGCCTCTGACGTTTTCCCTGAAACAAACACAGTTTTTGGTTTATAAACTTTTTCATTTTTGTAATTTTTCGGTTGAATAAAACCTAATCCTTTCTTTTTGAAATTACGATTATGGTTTGGTTTCTTTTGGAAACTATAACCACAATTGTAACCCATTTTCTTGTTAATTCTTTGTTGATCTCTTGAAGTGTATTGTTTAGGTTTTCCGATAAGATTTAAATCTTTTATTTCAGAAATATTAATTTATGTGATTTTGAAAACCTTTTGAATCATTTCAAATCTGACACTTCTTATTGGAAAAGCTTCATCAGAATATAATTTGTCAGAATCTTTCAAAGTATATGCCACTTTGAATGATTCATCATTCAAATTAGATTTTGATAGCAAAAATTGTTTGTCATAAACCCGTTTGTCCTTTTTGATTGTTGGCTTTGACGCATCGAACTCAGACTTTGACTCGGGTTTGAACTCTGGTTTTGACTCCTCACAGTCATCTTTATCTAACACCTGATCAACCACACTTTTTATCAACTTTGACTCATGATCAGTGTGGGATGACGTGTATGTGACATCAATATTTTCTAGCAAGTTATCCGATGGCCCAGACTCCCATTGTAAGTTTATTGCCTTTTCGACTCTTTCTGAATTTGGATTTCGAGGTGAATATCCATTTTCGACCGGGGGCGGATATCTATTGTAGACCACACTTGGTTTCTTACCAGAACTCTTCATTTTATCTTCATCTTCTGTCACAGATTTCTTTTCTTCTGAAATCTTTACTTCTTCAAATGTCTTCAAATTCTCCACAACTGGATAAATCCTGTCAACAACAAAATTAGAACATGAGTAACTTTCTAATAACTTGTTGACTCTTTCAGTTTCGATTCTTTGTGTTTCCAGCTTTAGTTCCAGCTCAGCACACTTCTTTATGTGAAAATTAACATCATCAAGCTGCCTCAGGTATGCTCTCTTCAGCGTATTCATTGCCACAACTTGTTCACCATTTGAATCAGTATGCTTGTTGATTTCTTTGTTCATTGTATCATAGGATTCTTTCAATCTGTTTATGTTATGCAGCAAGTCATTATTCTGCTTGATTAAAGAATCACAATTCATGCACTTTTCAGGAACTTTGACAGGTTCTGTATCAATTTTGACTTCAAATTCAGGAACATCCTTGACTGTTCTGTTTGATCTTAAAAATTCAGCTCTTCTCTTTTTCTCAGCTTCAGCTTTAGCTTTTAATCTTGTAGGTCCCGGTTTTCACTCCGAATCGATTGCGAAACGATCGTGCGACGTGTGGAATCCGTGCACGAACGAGACCGAAACACAAACCGTACAATTTAATGTGATTCCATTGAATGATATGAAAAACATACAAACCTGGAATCACCACTTGGAGCACTTTCTCTCTCTAGTTTCTCTCTCTAACCTCTAAGCTCTTCAAGTTACAAATGGCCAAAAGTCTCTAAAACTAAGCCTATGGCTTCTATTTATAGGCCAAGGCATATGAAAGATTCCTTCATATTTACAATATTGCCACCTTGCCTTTTCTTACTAAAAAAACAATATAATGCTTGTTCACTTCAGTTTCAGCTACGGTTCGCATTGACGAAGGCGATAGACATTACTGCACTAACAAACTCCCCCTTGGATATTGCCGCAGTCAATCTCGTAGTCAAACGCGTAGCAACTTGTCTTTCTCTCTCTCTAAATCTTCTTGAAGGTTTGACGTTATCAGCAACCACAGACTCCATCTTTCTCTAACAGAATCCCGGTGGATCTGTCTTCAGGCTTCCGTTGCTCCCCCTCTCGTTATCCATTTTCTATATTGTTTTTTAGTAACAGATTTTTGGATTTTCTGACAATATCTATCTCTTCAGGCTCCCCCTTTCGTCAAGCTTCCGTGCTTTTGGGATCGACACCTGGCTTTCTGGTTACAAGCTATTCAGAATATAGATTCCTGGCATCTTGAATCCATGCTTCCGTTTGCGATGAGCTCGTCTTCAGACTCCCCCTTAGACTCGGCTGTCGGGATCGTAGTCTGGAATAACATCTGCAACACTCATACGTTTATAAGTGACAATGTTTTAAAATTGTCCAGAAATCATATTCTGGCTCTTTTTAAACTTTCTAAATCAAGATCCTGGCTCTAAGATATTATAATATGAATATATCCAGGAAAACTTGATTTTCTCCCCCTATCAACAAACTTTATGGATTTGGCAGTTTTAGCGAACTGGATTGTAAACTGGCTCTATTACAAAAGATTTTAACAATCTAAGCATCCAAATCCCTCACAATAAATCATCCAAGTCCAATTTAATGACCTTGGAGATTTCACAAACTGTTTTGATTTTTGATTTTAAAATTTCAAGTTTCAAATTAATGAACTTGTTTATTTTCAGAAAAACAATCAGCATATTTAGATTTTGAAACTCGTCATTCAGACATCGGTTGTCGAAAACAAATAAAAAATCAAAATCTTTTTTGTATTTTCTGAAAATATAAAGCAGTAAAGAAATATTTACAAACATATTTACAGACAATATTTTTGTTTGAGTTCGTGTTTGAGGATCATATCAGTTTATGACGCATCACTAGTGTCGTTGAGCTTTAAACACTTTAAGTTCTAAACGATTCACTTAGATTGTCAGTATACTACTGATCCACTTAAATTTTCACACAAAGTTCAACTATTTCGAGATACGAGATTAGTATATTAAGGACTTAAACTTATTTGCGTGTACCACCTCAGAATATACTCCCGTATCCAGATCCCAATATTCAGTCTTACAGGTGAGTATACCACAGATGATATCTGTAAGGGGTTAAATGCGAGGGCCGTGAGAGCTCAGGTCGATACTTCCGTATACGCAGAGAGATGACGGCTTCGACTTTTCGGTGTGTCCCCTTTAGAGGATCTTTTGTTTCAACAGCAATGATTATCAATTTTATTGTTTAATCAATTTGCTGAGGGCGATGCTATGTTTCAAGCAATGCAGAAAGTATTATTCGGGGACTAGGTCAGAACTTCCATTCAGAAGAAGTCCCGGAATAATACCCCAGATATCACTGAGTATAAAGACCTAGTATCTCAGAAAGAGGGACCTTTCAAACAGATTTCGGGGGTTACCCATATATCCGAGAGATGTTCCCCACGAAATAAGCAAGTATTGATATTTAGGTTTATATCTCGAAAACAATCTACTAAGCGTGTAAAAATCTACTGGCATATCATCAGTGAGACCGTTTATCACATTATAGCATTACAATTCTTTAGCGTACTGTGATTGTCTATTGATGTACTATCATTTCCTCTTTTTACACAAAAACTCAATTTTTGAATTTTATCATGTTTTTGGCTTTTTCAAATTTTCTAATGTTTTTGTATTTTCTGAAATTTTTACTCCCCCTAAAATTCAAAACATTTAAAGAAAATTTGACAAACCGACACTGATAACTTTGTCTCGCTATCCATTTTCTGCATCACATGCTCTGTTTTGCAGAAAACATAATGTACCTCCATGATTTACAACCCATTGACTTTCGACAGTTTGAAAACCGTTTTTCAATCTTGTGAAAGAAATCATGTTTGTTCTGCCGTGAGTGTTTCGGCATATTCAAGTAATATATTTTTGATTTTTCAGATTTTTGATAAAATAAAAACATATTTTTGATTTTTAAATTTTTCAATTTTTAGGGTTTTTGAAATATTGTTTATTTATGTACAAAAGATAAACTCCCTGTTCAACCAAACAAGGGTTCTGCAGCTTTCTCCTCCTGTGCCAGGCTGCTCATCAATTCTGTTTCTTGACATTCAAACTTCATGAGCACCTGCACATTCACAAAAAAAACTCAATTACTTGAACAATTTAGCCCAGGTCTGTTGGACCTTAGGCATTTCAACATAATATTCATTCAATGATGGAAAATCTTTGTCATTTTGTACAAAAACTTTTTCATCTTTGGTTTTGACTTTCTCATCATTCACAGTAGTCACTTCTTTCTTAATCACCCAGTTCTGTCCTTTTGAAGCACTTCTTTTGTAAAATCGTGACTCGTTTTGATTATTTTGATTTTGAACAACAACTTTTGGTTTCCAAAATTGATTTGGCTTTATCATATCAACTGAAGTTTGCCAACTTTTTATTGTTCTGAATCTGGGTGTAAAAGAATTCTGGGTTTGTCTTGAATCAGACCTAATATGTTTTGGTTTCCAAGTTTGATTCGAAGCAAACTTGTTTGTGTTGTACCTCCAAGTTTGTTTTGAATCAAATCTGGTAGACTTTTGTCTCACCTCCTCAGACTTCTATTTTTCAACATTAACAGGCTTTGTGTTTGGACACTTGCGTGCAACATGTCCAATTTGATCACATTTAAAACACATTTTCTTTGAAACATCTTTAGCCTATTGTTGTTTCTTTTTCTGAGCATAGAACTCTTCATTAGATTGTCGTCTAAATTGAAGTTCTTTCTCTTCTTCCGAACTTTTCCCGTGAACAAAATTCTTCTTTTGCTGAAAATTCGGTTTTTCATTTTGTTTCTGTTTCTTTTTATAACCCAACCCTGCTTTCATATTCTTCTTTTTGTAACCGGGTTTGTTATAAAAAGTTTTCTTGCTTTTCCCAGCAAACTTTGAAATTTCTGATTTTTCGATCTCAACCATCTTAAAAACTTTATCAATCTTTTCTGAAATCACATTTTGAATCGGGAATACAATATCTAAGAACAATTTGTCCGATCCAATCATGGTATAAACCAATCCTTTTGAATCATCATTCACAACTTTCTTAGATTTTGAATGTTTGAGATATCAATCATGAAAATTTCCCTCATTTTGATCATGTGATTCAGTCTTACCTTTGGTTGACTCATCTTTCAAAACGCTTTCAACAACCTTACTTACCACCTCTGAATCATCAGCTTCATCATATTTGGTGTAAATCACATCGATACATTCAGGTAATTGGTCAACAATGTTCAGACCTTTTGCCACCTTTTCCTCATCATAAAAGGTATAATTGTTTCTCAATGGTGGTGGTACCTGATGAAATTCTGAACCAATACCTTTTTTATTCTTATTAGTATCTTTGTCATCTGGTGTGACGTTGAAAATGCGTTCGAGAAGGTACGAAGAGTTATGATAACTTTGAAGTTTTGTAACAATCTTTTCTTTTTCAACCAGAACTTGTTTGAGATTAGCAACTTCATCAACACACTTGTTTAATTCAAGTTGCTTTTCTTTCAGTTTTCTCTCATACAATTCTTTGGTTGTTAAAGTTTCAGACAGTCTTTGATCAAAACTTTTGACTTGGCTCTTCAAACTATCATAAGCTTCTTGTACTCTCTGATTTGACCACTTCAAATTATCATATTCTTTTTGAAAATTTTGAAGCTTATTATCTTTTTCATCGCAACCAACACATTTTGTTGTACACATTTGTCTATACATTTCATTTTCCTTTTCAAGCTCATGACATTTCTGTGTCAGCTTATCAACCTTTTGTTTCAAAATTTCTTCTTTATCAATCATTTCTTTACATTTTATTGTGAAAACATTTTCAAGTTTATTTATTTCAATTTCTTTTGTTTTTATCATTTCATCTTTTTCAGTACAGGCTTTGCACATTTCTATGCAATTCCTGCACTTGTTTTCATTGTTATCAACAGTTTCAACATTCAATAGATCAGAAGATTTACTTACCTCAGTCCCTCTCAACACTGTTTCTTCTGTTCCAGCTTTCTGATCCCCTTCTTTCTTCTGTTCTTCTTCCTTCTTCATTTCTTCTTCCTTCTTCTGTTCTACTTCAGTAGCATCCTTTGCTAGACCCTTTACCTCTTCTACCATCTTTTTCAATTCTTCTTCTTTCCTTTTCTTCATTTCTACCACCTTCGGTAGACTTGCTTCACAAACTTCTCTTATCTTGCTTTCCAAATCCGGTAGATACGTTTTATCAGATAACCTTCTTGTGTTGAAAGTAGCCTGCCTTGGAAGCAAATTTGTTACAGCTTCAAAATCCACTTTTGATGGGTCAACAACTGGATTACCCCGTGGATCCATGTAACACTCCAATTCATCATTCCATCTTTTTGCTCTCTTGGCTTCTTTGAATGGTTCTCTGAATTTTTTGATTTCCCATCTTGCATAATCTCTTTTCCACCATTTATCAGGATCAACCTCAGCCATAAATGCATATCCGACCACATCTTCTTCAGGGTAAACTTGACTCCAGTCGTAACCTTCATCGTCATGAATAACTGCCATTGCCCTAGATTTTGATGACCCTTTATCGATCTGTTTCTGATTCACATTTGATGATCCACTGGAACGATGATAAATTGCTTTCTTGTAGTAATCATCTTTGAATGGATTCGTGGGTTCGTCAGTTTCCATGTTGGTACACTCTCTCTTGAAGTGTCCTTTCTGTTTGCATTTGAAATAGGTAACTTTTGTTTTATCAAATCCCAATTTCGAATCACTAGATGCCAAAGACGATCTTCCAGTGATCTCCATGAATCGTTGTGCTCTACTCATTGTGCTAGCCATGCACCATTTAATATCCATTAGCTCCATCTCCTCTGGATCGATCTGATCATAATCTTCTTTTTTCATTTTTGGGTATCCGACTTTTCCTGCGATCAGACTTTCGTATGATTCCAGGATGGATGCTAAGAACACCATTTGTTGCTTGGCAGCTTCAGCATTCAGACTTTGAGAGTTTTTCAGATCAATGGCGATATTGCAATGGACTATGTTTAGATTTGAAGAATTTGAATCAAATGAATGATAACCCGGATCTCTTAAAGAACTCTGCTGAGGTGAATCCTTTGAGCTTTCAGCACTAAATCCCGAATTTGACTTTTGCTCAAACATGTTTCCTCTGTAATATAGATCCACATTCTGTTGGTATGTTTTGACTTTATTGGTTTTTCTGTTCTCCAATTCATGACTTTCAAGTCTTTCAATCAACAAATCAACTGTAAGATCCTCAGACTTGATCGTATTCTTCAACATCAAAGCATAATATTGCCAATCCAGCTCATCTAGCAACGAATCAAACAATTTATCGACTAACTCTTCTTGAGAGTATTCAATCCCATGTCTTGCCAGTTCTAATTTCAAGTGCCCAAACCTCTCAATCATTTGACAAACTGATTCATTTTTAAAACAACCAAATAAATCATACTCTTTTCTAAGCAATTTCTTTTTGTTCTTTATGATTTCGGCACTTCCCAAACATTTTCTTTCAAGAGCTTCCCATAATCCCTTAGATGTTTTCTCATTTTCAAGCAGTGAAATAATGTCTTCTCTTACTGATTGATGTAACAAAGTGATCATTTTGTTTTCAGCTACTATATTTTTAACATCTATCTCTATGAACTCTTTTTCGTTTACTAACTCTCCTCCCTCTTTTACTGGTTCAGTATATCCATATTTTAATTTTAACCAGCTTTCAGGAGCGAAAGCTTTTACCCAACCCTCAAACCGATTTTTCCACCAGTTATAATCTTCAATCTTCATTAGTTTCGGTGGTTTCTGTTGACTTCCATACAAATTGTCATACTTCAAATGATCAGAAATCTCTTTCGAATAATTTCTTGTTTCAGATCTTCTTTCGGATGATTCTGAAGTGAAAGCGTTGTAAAACATATTGTAAAATTCTTCGCTGTTACTCGACATCTTCAAATTTTGTCTTGAATTTGCACTTTGTAAATCACCTCGAATCACCTGCAAACAAACAAACAAGCAAACGATTAGTTTAAAAATATCAAACAACTGAATCGGACGGGAGGTTGATCGATCGGATAGTATGCTGGTCGATCGAACAGAAACACTGTTCGATCGGTCAGGAATGCTGTTCGATCGGTCGGGAACGCTGTTCGATCGAGTGAGTCAACAAAAAGTCAACTTGTTGTTCGATCGGTTGGCGTTTTGACGAGAAAGTTGGTCGATCGATTGAGCGAACCGATTGGAAATGCTTCACACAAAGATGCTAGCCGATCGGTTGGTATAGCGGATCGGTTAGGCTAGCCGTATGAAAACACTACATAAACAGACTTAGAATCGGTTGGCACAAAAGGACAAAAGTTAACCGATTGACTGGCACGTTGATGCTGTTCGTTGGTTATCACAAAACGACAAACTGTTCGATCGGCTTACACTTCTACCAAAGGCACTAAATGACAAATCTTAATTCCACCAATACCTTACAAATTCATTGGACCCTTATATCACTTATGACTTTCAATTCACAAAGTGGCCGACAAGCATTTAATTTCAATACAAGCTCATTGGACCTCAAATAGTGGGAGGCAACATCTGTTACAATGATTTTCCTATTCGGCCAAATATTAAAGTGGGTCGGTTTATAATTTTTGTTTATTGAGGATAGTGTCGGTGATACATACACACATGCACAATGATTTCAATTCAAATGCATATGGGCCGTCAAAATGATATGATGCATTGATTGGGCCAATGTTTTAGTGGGACGGTGACAGTAACCTCACTTTGATTGGGTCGATTCAGAATCACGTGATATTCTGTTGTTTAATAAAGATGACAGGTGACAAAGTGTGACGTATTGCTAACCGATTGGTTGCCAAGGTCGGTCGATTGAACAGAAAAGCTAGCCGTTCGGCTAGAGTGCTAGCCGATTGGATGAATATGCCGGTGGAACGAACTGAAGTCCTAGCCGATCGGCTAGGTCAACAGGTCAAAGACTTAAATGAGTGTCAGTGATGCTGCTGTTCGATCGGTTACACCAGCCGATCAAGTGACATCTTACACTGCTGTTCGATCGGTTACGCCAGCCGATCGAGTTGCATATAAAGCTCTTGTTCGATCGATTATGCCAGCCGATCGAGTTGCATATAAAGCTCATGTTCGATCCAAGTTGTTGTTCGATTCAAGCTGCTGTTCGATCCAAGTTGCTGTTCGATTGGTTAAATGTTACGGTGGATCCTAGCCGATCGAGTTTGCTACTCGATTGAAACACTTCCTAGCCGATCGAGTGAGCTACTCGATTGAGACACTTCCTAGCCGATCGAGTTTGCTACTCGATTGAAGACACTATTCAACACGACAAAAAATGCAATCGGACAAAAGATTCTTACCACGAACTTTTAATCACATGCTAACTGACAACATCACATGCATATAATGACTTCTCATTCATATCACATTATCACATGAACTTTATCAAACAATTCAAATGACTGACAACTATATATAAAACAATTTCTGATTGGACCTTAAGAATTCAATCACGTGTACTTACCAAATGTTGACATATTTGTAAAGATCACATGCAATACTCTGAATATTATTAATGATGTTGACAGAATGTAAAGTGATGTAAAGGAACGGTTAGAGATGCTAGCCGATCGGCTGGGCTAGTCGTTCGGTTAGGCTAGCCGATCGGTTGGCATCTTCAACATCAACAGCAAACATATCTCAACTTTTTCGAACCAAAAATTCAAGACCGAAACACAAACCGTACAATTTAATGTGATTCCACTTGTAGAAACCTGGTTTTCACTCCGAATCGATTGCGAAACGACCGTGCGACGTGCGGAATCCGTGCACGAACGAGACCGAAACACAAACCGTACAATTTAATGTGATTCCATTGAATGATATGAAAAACGTACAAACCTTGAATCACCACTTGGAGCACTTTCTCTCTCTAGTTTCTCTCTCTCCAAGTTACAAATGGCCAAAAGTCTCTAAAACTAAGCCTAAGGCTTCTATTTATAGGCCAAGGCATATGAAAGATTCCTTCATATTTACAATATTGCCACCTTGCCTTTTCTTACTAAAAAAAACAATATAATGCTTGTTCACTTCAGTTTCAGCTACGGTTCGCATTGACGAAGGCGATAGACATTACTGCACTAACAAATCTCTCTTCCTCTTCTTCAAGCTTTCTCCGTCTTGCTTCCGCAGCTTCCATTACTTTTCTGCACTTTTCGGCACATTTCAAATCGTAGGCATTTGCAATGAAAGCGTTAACATTTGAAGTGTTTTTGGACATTTCTTTGGCCATGAGTTCTTGATCTGGGCAAAAATTGTCCCAACAGAAACCTTCAGCCAACTTTTCATCATCTTGTTCTGCCAAACACACTTTGCTGTTTGTTGGAAGATATTTATCTCAGGTAAAATTATCATATTTGCCCTGATTAACTAGACATGCTCTTTTTGAACCTTCAATCACATCTCTCCCGTGTGCAGTTTGTGCTTGATGCGGTGCTGGTGGTGTGACTTGATGATAAATCTCCTTTTTGTGATAATCGTTGTTTCCAAAAGGGTTCTGGGCTCCACTAGCTTCACGATTTTTGCACTCCCTCTTAAAATGCCCCTTGTCGCACCCCCAAAATCCACCTGCGGAGTATCACCGCTTGGGAGCGTGACTGACCAGGATCAAGCCACCAATCATATTGAACATTTAATTAATATCAAGTAAAATAAATGCAACCCAATCATTCAATACGATAGGTGTTCAAAACATAATTATAGTTTCAAAGTGTAGCGGAAGCATAAGTATGAAAACCCAATGTATAACATAAGTTCAAATGTTTAAATGTTTTAACATGGCATCCACGATCCATGCTCCACAACGACCAGCTCCTCCCTGTGCAAGCTCCATGTATCTAACGACCTGCAAGGCATGTAACAGAGGATCAACAACTAGTTGAGCGAGTTCACAGTTTATAGTTCAGTAATTGTAATAGTATAGTAAGCCTTGTGTTCGTTCATTAAGTCATGTATCGTATTAGTTCGTATCGCAGCCCTCTAGGCATGTATGCGAAGATTAGGGAAAGTTCTCAAGTATTCTAGACTAGGTATATTTGTATCGCGGCCACCCGGCACCTATGCGAAGTTTAACGTATAGTTCACAGCCTTCCTAGGCATGTGTGCGAAGATTAGTCATAATATCGCAGCCAACCCTGGCGTGTGTGCGAAGATCAGTCATATTATCGCAGCCAACCCCGGCGTGTGTGCGAAGATCAGTTCTATAAGTATCACTAGTCTAGTCGTATCTTATCAATAACCTTCCTCCCCGAGGATCATATCACTAATTTCCATTATCTAGGTAAGTACAAGTAAATAATCAAATCCCATTCCCACCCTGGGAACCCCATGCCTTGGCTATGTGAACTCACCTTGGTTTGCTCGGTATGTTATTGCTTCTAGGGTTAATTAAATGTCTAAGTCCGTTACACACAACCTAGGATACATCGCACATGATTCGATGTAAGTGTTTGTAGACAATTAGGGTTTACAAGTCTTTGATATCCAAGCAATCGTGTTCTGTGTGATTATCGTGTACAGAATGCTATAATAAGGATTGTTTATACATACAAGATCATGCAATTTCATTCAATAGCATACAGTCATATACAGAACATACACAACATATGGAATTCAGTCTATGCATCTCAATTGAAAGTCTTGTATCATCAGAAGTCAGACATCATAAATCATATTGTGATATTATAACTTTCAGTCATACAATCAGGGTAACATCATGTTTAAATCACAGAGGTTGGACACAACATCACAAGCAAAAGATCAGACAAGATTCCAAGGTAAGAAATTCGGACCCTAGGGTTTACTCCCTTCAAAACTCGGACAAGTTGGCCAAACTCTGACTTATCTTTCCCTAGGTTAAAACTCGGACAAGTGGGGTTACTTTCACAAGGTCGGACAAGGGTAACACCCCCCTCAAAACTTGGACAGGGGGTGTCCCTTCACAAAAGTCGGACTAAGGGGATCATGCCATAAAACTCGGACCTATCCCCTCTCTTTCATAAAACTCGGACCTATTACATCATAGATAAAATTCGGACATATCACTCTCTTAAAAGTCGGACCATGTGTTGTTACATAAAAATCGGATTACATGCTTGATACATATATAAGTCGGACCACCCTTGAATCTTTATGAAATTCGGACTATGTTACTACTTGCAAAAGTCAGATCATATCAACAATACAAAAGTTCGGACTTAGCCCCATTTAAAAAGGTCGGACCTAACTCTATGTGATAAAAGTCGGACTAGATTTCATGGTTTAAAACTCAAACAAACATATAAATCCAAAACTCTGACTAACAATCATGCGTGAATTCCAATCATTGCACAGAATCAAAAGAACAGAACAGTTACGTTTGCACACGATCCAGAACCCTAAATTCATTGCATTGCAGAAATCAAATCAATATTCAACCCTTCTATCATCACAGGCAACTTAACATTCAGCAGGTAATTTGCACAACGGATTCCACAGTCGATCATAAACCATTTACCACAATCAAACTCAATCAAACGCAGAACTATCACATATAGAATTAGGGTTTCTATGAATCACATATTCAAGAATTGAAAACAATCAAACAATCAATAACCATTTACCTTGGATTGATTCTAACTAGATTGCAAGATTAAGATTGATGCAGGAGACTTGTGCTTGTGATGGAGATGATGATTGCCAGAGAATTAGAGAATATCAAAGTACGTGCTTAGTTTCTTGGGTGGTGATTAGTGAAAGGAATTAGGGTTAAGAATGATTTAAGTTTCACTATTCGCACAAAGCACCCTAAAGAATTATCTATCACATATTTCATGCATAAGATATACAATTTACAGTTTCACCACCACATTTAAGTATTTGTCAAATCATTCACAAGTAACACATAACCATGCACAATCACAATACACTTTATTGTATCAAACGTACACAGTTTCATCGTAAACCAATTGTGCAAATAAACAACCAAACAAACAATGAACGTGCAATAAATGCGAAAGTGGAATCTCGGAAACTCGAGTTGTCACACCCCTTTTCCCTGCAATGAAAACATGTAACTTTAGATTTATCAAAGCCTAAAGTTGAAACGTTTGCATCACGGAAATCATCTCTTCCTGTAATTTGTTTAAACTTCTCAGCTCGTCTCAATACATTGGCCATGCACCATTTAATATCCATAAGTTCCATTTCTTCAGCATCAATTTGATCGTAATCCTCTTTTGTGAGCATTGGATTACCGATCTTTCTGGCCACAAAACTACTGTAGGATTCCAACACCATTCCCAACAAAGACATTTGATTTTTAGCTACTTCTTCAGAATAATCTTGATCACTTTCAAGATCTAATACAATATTGCATTGAAGTTTTCTTCCGTTCTTTGTTGCAGAAATGTTTGGATCAAATGATGAAAATCTTGTGCTGCTTGATCCCTGGGATGATTTCTTTTCAGAAGAATCCTTCACACTGAAAGCAGTTTCAATTTTTGGAGAATGATTTGTTGTTCCAGTAACACCACTTTTGTAATACAAGCTGATGTCCTGTTCTCCATCATAGTTCTTCATTCTGGCAATCTTTCTCTGCTCCATCTCTTGAGCTTCCAGGTGTTTGATGAAATCTCCCAGTGTCATCTTTTTATAATCCTTTTTGTTGGATCTCAGCATCATCAGAAATGTTCCCCAGATTTCATGTGGTAACGCATCTGCAAGTTTTTCAATCAATTCATCAGTATCTTTCTTAATACCAAGTTTTGTCATATTTCTCACCAAGTTACAATATCTATCAATTATTTGCTTGGTGTTTTCAGATTTCAAACCACGAAACAAATCAAATTCTTTCTTCATGAGAGACATTTTATGTTTGAGCATATCATCGCTTCCAACAAATTTAGCTTCCAATTCTGTCCAAATTGAATAAGCAGTTCCATCATGTTGAAGCAGTATCAGAATGTCTTCTTTTATCGCTTGCTGAAGCAGACTCACCATCAGTTTCTCATTTCTATATTTCTTTTTATCTTCAGTACTCATTTCTCTAATTGTTTGTTGCATACCATTTGTTGTGGGTCTAACATATGGTTCTTCAGTGTGTTCCCACGCATCCAAATGGTAAGCCTCAACCCAGTTTCCAAACCGTTCGGACCACGCATTGTAATCATCAATATCCATGAGCTTAGGCGGTTTATGAGATGTCCCGGTTTCATTTTCAAGTAAAGCATTTTGTGTGATTGTAATCGGGCTAGCAAAAGCATTATAGAATTCAGTGTCCATTGTACAAAATTCACAAGTTCACAAATTTCCAAGCTTAGGCAAAATTGATCCTTGGAGCGAAATCCCAAAGTTACCACAAAAGCGAAATCAAGTAGTATTCTTTGGAGCAAAACTCTATAATGACACTAGAGCGAAATCCCAAGTTGTCACTAAAAGCGAAAACCTGAGTTGTCACAAGAGCGAAACCTCAAATGTCACTAGAGCGAAACCTCAAGTTGTCCAAAAAAGCGAAACCCTAAGTTCACAAGAGCGAAATCCCAAAGTGCCTTATGAGCGAAATTACTGTGTGCCTTATGAGCGAAATCTTGAATTGCTGGTTCACAAGAGCGAAATCTGCTTGACCTTTAGAGCGAAATCAACTGATGACATCATCATTTTCACGAGTCACTAAAAGCAAAACCTCAAAAATCCTAAGTTTTAGATCGATTTTAGCTTTGAAACTTTCAAGGGTTTATTAATACATGATTACGAGTGCAGTGTGTGAATTTGAGCAGGTTTTACTGAGAAAAATTTTGTAATTTTGAAGAAAGTGTAGAAAATCAGAATAAATGCAGCTGAAATGGCAAGAACTCTTCCTCCTGAGATCTGATACCACTTGTAGGATCGTTTTCGGCCCTGATTGAGTCGATCAAAAGAATTCCTATCCAAAACAAGAGGCGGAAACTAATGCTTTGGTGTGATTTCAGCAGTATTCACTTTAAAATGTTGTTGTATAGATCACAGATGCAATTACAAGCCCTGACAACACTTCGGCAGCACTTCGTGGCTTATCGGAAGACAACACCTACATCTATGTTGTGATTTCGCTCATACAACCTATTTATAGGTAACATGATTACGCTCATACAGACATGACATAAGAGCGAAACCATGCAATTACCATATAAGCGAAACCTCACAGTGACACATGAGCGAAACCTTGTCTATGTCACATAAGCGAAATCAGGTTAAGGACACATAAGCGAAACCCTATCTAACACATGTTTCCTGATTTTCGTGCCCTGTTCTAACCTATACACTACTAGACTCGATACAAGACGTAGTCGACAGACGGATGCACCAACACGAAATAGATCAAACTCTTTTTTCAAAAGTGATTTTTTGTTCTTTATCATTTCTTGACTTCCAACAAACTTAGATCTTAAAGCTTTCCACATTGAATATGCACTTCCATTGTGTTGCAGTAAGACCAAAATATCTTCCTTAACAGCTTGTTGTAGTAAACTGATCATCATCTTTTCATTTTTGTATTTCTTTTTCTCATCAACACTTAGATCCTTAATAGCAATCTCCTCTTCCTCATCATTCACCGGTCTAACATATTTCATCTCAACACATTCCCAAGCATCTAAGTAATTAGCTTGCACCCAATTTTCGAAACGTTCTTCCCATCCTTTATACTCCTCAATGTTCATGAGCTTTGGCGGTTTTTGCATAGTGCTCGTTTCATTTTCCAACATTGCTTGCTGAGTAATGGTAATCGGAAAAGCGTTATAAAATTCCTCTTCCATGTTTCGGTTTTCAAGGTATCACAAACAGTCAGTTCAAACGAAATCAACTTTGTGCGGAATAAACTCCTTCACACAAAATTACCCTGTTCAAACGAAATACCTTCCCAAGCGAAATACCCTTTGAAGCGAAATAACAATCTGGTGCGAAATCACTAATTCCGTACGAAATATCACACTTTCAAACGAAATTGCTGATTCCGTGCGAAATACTCAAACGAAATTACAACTTGATGCGAAATCACTAATTTCGTGCGAAATTAAACCCTAATTTCGTGCGAAATTAAACCCTAATTTTGTGCGAAATTAAACCCTAATTTCGTGCGAAATTATGCTGATGTCATCATCTCGAGCTGAATTTTGTTAAATTGATCAAGTTTTAAGCCGTTTTAAGATCTGAAACTTTCAAGGGTTTGTTAAAACACTATTGCGCACATGATATGTGAAATTCAAAACATTTTGACCATGAAAATTTGTTAATTGTGAAAAAGAAGGTGTAGAAATCAGAATTTGCAGCTGAATTGGTAAGAACTCTTCCTCCTGAGCTCTAATACCACTTGCAGGATCGATTTTTGACCCGAACGAGTCGTTCAGAAGAGTTTTTGCTCGATACGAAAGGCGGAAATAGTCGTATCAAGTCAATTCAGCTAGAATATCACTTTAAACAGTCTTTTGATTGATTTGACAATGATTTACAGCGAGACGACACTTCGGCAGCAGTTCGGTACTCGAGCCAGAAAGTTACAAATGAAATCAAGAAACCACTATATATAGGCCTGCTAATTTGGCACGGAATTCCCAAACGAAATTAGATTTCATACGAAATTTGATTTCGTGCGGAATTACATCTTGATTTCGAACGAAATTAACAATGTGTAATTTCGTGCGAAATTACCATCACACCCATACTTGACATATTTCTCGAACAATGTGCCCTGATCTATCTACATACATACAAGACTCGATACAAGACGAAGTCGACAGACGGATGCACCAACAGACTCTACCTCGGTTGTTGACGAAGTCTTCAGTGTGTCGAGTCTTTGATCTTCAGTCTTTATCAGTCTTCTCGAACTCTTTAGAAGTATCTGACAATGTAAAGCATCTTCAATCTCTACTCTCTTACGTTTGTTATTCCCAGAATCGTGATTTTAGCTCTATCTTCTTTCTTTCTCCAAGATCTCGACCTGGCTTTAATTCACTCTATCATCCCAAGATCTGTAGATGGCTCCTACATTTCTCTTGATCAGATCTCTTGATTCCTTAAGTTCATCAGCATCATCAGCTAGCATGAACATCAGGATCTAAACTTGGCTCTATAAATTTCAAACTCTCTATCGTTAACAGACTCCCCCTTGATTTGTGCTCGGGATCGTGGTCTGGCTCCACAGGATCAGGATTGTAACCTGGCTCTCTACTTAGAATCAGAATCCTGGCTATCCTGCACATCCTCTACCTCACAATAAGATTTACAAATTTAACCATTTGACAAATTTTATTCTTTGTTTACCACTTGTAGAAGATGAATGATTTGACATTTAAAAGCTTCTGATGACCACTTGTAGACAAAACATTCAAATCTTTTCATTATATACAGGCTCCCCCTCACGAAATGTTCATCATGTTTAGCACTTGGAATTTTGAATATCATCTTTTCAACAACAATTGTTGAAAATAAGATGAACTAAAATCTTTTTGGATTTTCAAAACTTTATGCTAAAACACTCTGAAAATCTTTTTGGGATTTTTGAATTATACAGAAATGAAATGCAGAAAAAAATATTTACATACAATATTTTTGTGAGTTTGTGTAAGAGGATCATATCAGTTTATGAGATAAATCACTAACACCGTTAAGCTTTAAACATTTTAAGTTCTAAACAATTCACCTAGATTGTCAGTATACTGGTCCACTTAAATTTTCACACAAAGTTCAATTGTTTCGAGATACGAGATTAGTGTTTTAATGAACTTAAACTTATTCGCGTGTCCCACCTCTTGAATATACTCCCGTATCCAGATCCCAATATTCAGTCTTACAGGTGAGTATACCTAGATGATATCTGTTAAAGGGTTAAATGCGAAACCATGAGAGCTCAGGCTATTGCTTTCCCAAAATCAAAGAGACGATGGTTCGACTTTAGGTGTGTTCCCTTTAGAGAATCTTTTCTTCAACAGCACATGATTAGCATTTTTCAATGTTTCATCATTTTTGTACTGAGGGTGATGCTATATTTCAAGCAAGCGAAAAGTATTATACGGGGACTAGGACATTGCTTCCGCAAAATCAGAAGTCCCGGGATAATACCCCAGATATCACAGAGTATAAAGACCTAGTATCTCAGAAAGAGGGACCTTTCAAACAAGATTTCGGGGGTTACCCATATATTCGAGAGATGTTCCCCACGAGATAAGTAAGCTTGAATTTAAGTTTATATCCCGAAAACAATTTACTAAATGTGCAAAAACCTACTGGCACATCCGCAGTGAGATTGTTTATTACAATTGACTTCCCAATTCTTTAGCGTGTTGTGATAGTCCACTGATGTACTATCATTTCCTCTTTTTCACAACAAAACTCTTTTTAAGTAAATCTTCTGATGACCACTATAGCTCATTTTAAGAGAGATGGAAGGCTCACCCACCTGGTGAAAGGCGGGAAGCATGATAACTGTTAAATTCACAGAAGAGAAGAAGGGCCAGACAACAAAATCAAGGGCAATGTTTTTGCTTGGTCTAAGTAGAGCGCCATCACATATCCTTTAGCATCATATTGGCCATTGATTTGCCCCGCTACGAGCATGGAGTCCACATGTGCCTCGATGTTTTTGACTCCCATCTTGATTGCTAATCTCAAGCCAGCAAGGAAAGCTTCATATTCGGCTTCGTTATTCGCACTCTTGAAGTCTAACCGAATGGCATACGTGAATTCGTGTTTCTCTGGACTTACCAGCCTTAGACCTGCGCCTGCGCCATCTTCGTTAGACGCGCCATCTGTATACAGTAGCCATGGTTCTTCCGAATGTTGCCTTTCCGCTCTTTCCATTGCGTTGCACTCTCTATCCTTGTCATCCGGTACCTCTGTTAGGAAGTCGGCTAATACTTGGCCCTTGATTGCTGGTCTCAGCCTGAAAACCACGTTGTGACCTCCTAGTTCTATGGCCCATTTTGCCAACCTTCCTGGTATCTCGGGCCTCGAGAGTATGTTGCCAATGTTGTAATTTGTTAAAACGTGAATGACATGATTGGCGAAGTACCTGCGCAATCGTCTCGATGCGTGAATTAATGCCAGCACCAGTTTCTCCATTATGGCATAACTTGTTTCTGGATCGTTGAGAGTGTGAGACACATAATAGACTGGTGTCTGTATGCCTTGTCGGTCCACGAGCAGAACCCCATGTTATGATCAGTTTAAAAATAAATAAAAAATCGTCAAAAATCCCAAAATATTATATTACATCAGTGGGTTAAAGGTTTGGTGTCATAATTTGGGCTTAAATAGGCTTTATGCTAAATATGCCGGTTAATTAATAAAAAGCTTTCAAATTACGATATCGAGCATAACTCCTAATTTAGACCTCAAACTGATGTCAAATTTTTAGGACATGTTTATAAATCAGTAACAAAGGTTTTTTATCCTCTCACATTTTCAAAAATATCGTTTTAATGTCAAAAGGGCATAATGGTCAATTTTAGGCATTTAACGGAAACATGCAATGAACTAGGATTACGAAGGAACCACAGTGTATAAACTTAAAGGGTTATACTAACATGTAATATGGTCCTAATGGAACCCTAAGGCATTTCTAAAACAAGCCAAATCGGGTCAGAATTGAAAGTCAAGGAAAAAGTCTATTTTTGCGACTTTCGGTTCCGAACCGAGCCTAAACTCAGAATTGTCGGGTTGAACATGCTTAGACATGTTCTTACATTATTTACCAAGTTATTTTAGTGTTAAAACAGGTTCCATAACTTCTACGTTGCTAGTTATGAATTTATTTGCAAAATAGCTTTCTGTTGACTTTTTAATATTAAGTTTGACCCGACAATTGACCAAGTTAGAGTGTTAATCAGGGGGTACCCTTTTAAGAACTTATTACCAACATAATTACCAACTCATAGCCACTTTCAATTTGAAAAATGACTGGACCATTGGTGATTAATCACTAAGTCAAAGCTTAATTACGACGGCTTTGACTTTTGGTCATTAAGCTAATAAAACTTGAACTAGGAAGGCTAAGAATGTTTACAAAGGCTCTTAGCACGAATTAGGAGCTGAAGGAAACTTGCTTCAAGTCCAGAGAGCTCTAGAGAGTGAGTTATGAATATTTTTTTGAAAGTGAGCACATGAACTATCAAACAAGAACTCTTATATAGGAAATTCAAACTCACAAGATCAATCCAACAAGGTCTACAAGTGATTCCTGATCATCCCAGGTGTCTCCTATGCATGTAAAACCATTGGTTCAGTCCCTGAATTCGAAAACCACCATGCAAAGGCGGTGTAACCTGCTGTACATGCAACTGTCTTGTTTTTCTGCATTTGGCAGTTCTACGCGGCCCACGTAAGAACTGCCTTGATGCTTACGTGGCCCGCGTCAAGGCTATCACCGGTCACCAAGTTTCAGTTAATTGCAATATCAGTCCCTGGTCCCTCTAAACTTGTTTTAATTTTCATTTATTGCACTTATAACCCCCAAATTTGACTTCTAAGGACTCTAAGCCATAAAAAAACTCCGTTAAGCTCCCGATTAGTTATACGATCACCCGAAAAGTCCTGAATTTCAATGTTGACACTTTTGACCCTTATTTCTTGGAATTAACACTTTATTTATTTATGAGCGTCGAACCCCACGTATTAATATCCGATATTCTCGAGATCATAATATATAATTATTACAATGTTTTTGGGTTCGTTAAAAGGTCACTCAGAGGTTACTTTCAACATGTTGACACTCTTAACCCCTATGTTTCCCAAGATCCTTATTTCGAGCACAAACGACTTTTCAAGTTCGATAAATTATTCTTTAAAGAATACGAACGTCGTATGAGGTCAATCAGAGGCACAAGAATGGCTTGTTGACAATTTGGATCCCTTTATTAACATATTTACCTTGTTTAACAATTTTAGTCCCCCAGAAACAATTCCTTACACGTTTAAAGTCCATGACACGTGTCTTCATTATATTGGTCGTGATTTTACGAGGTGTTACATAGTAGGCTAAGGGTGGGTTTAGGCCCAAGGAGGAAAGACTTTGGCCCTAAGCCTTACTATATATAGAAGAAGATGGAAACCCTACCTATAATCATCATCTCCATCAAAGGTTCTAGAGAGAGAAAGTTGGTGGAGCTTGATTCAAGTTGTGCTTTTGGAATATTTAAACTTGAAGGTTGATTCTCCTTGATTCCTAACCGTCCAAGCAACAAACTCATGGAGATTCGGATTAAGTGACATTCATGTTATCTTAGGCAGGGTAGTACACGTATATTGACTGTGGACATGTGAGTTGTAGATCTCTTTTAAAGACACCTTTTGGAGTTGTTGTGCATACGTGTAGAAGAAAGATGCTTAGAAAGGGTTTAGCGAAAACTTTACTTATTTATAAAGTTTGAAAGGTCGACACTTGTTAGTGCATGCGTCTGTCGACTTCGTCTTGTATCGAGTCTTGTATGTATGTAGATAGATCAGGGCACGTTGTACGAGAAAATGTCAGAAATAGGCTTGAAGGTAATTCCACACGAAATTACCTTATGGTAATTTCGCACGGAATTAAGCAGTAATCTTGCACGGAACTTAATTCCGCTTGGAACTTAATTTCGTGTGAGTAATTCCGCACGGAATTACTCTGCCTATATATAGGGGTGTCATGATTTCATTTGTAACATTCCGGCTAGTGTACCGAAGTGCTGCCGAAGTGTCGTCTCGCTGTAATTCTTTGTCAAATCAATCAAGAAGACAGTTAAAGTGATATTCTAGTGAATTGAAGTCGATACGTCTGTTTCAGCGTTTCGTATTGAGCAAAAACTCTTTTGATCGACTTGTTCGGGTCTGAAAACGATCCTACAAGTGGTATTAGAGCTCAGGAGGACCAATTCAGCTGCAATTTCTGATTTCTACAACTTCTTTTTCACAATTAACAAGTTTTCACGGACAAAATGCTTTGATTTTCACACATCATGTACGCATTACTGTTTTAACAAACCCTAGAAAGTTTCAGAACTAAAATCGGCTCATAACTTGATCAATTTGACAAAATTCAGCTCGAGATGATGACATCAACATAATTCCGCACGGAATTAAGGAATAATTTGGCTTCAGAAGTTAATTTCGTTTGAAAGTTCACACGAAATTAGCTAATTCCGCACCAGATTGTAATTTCGCTTGAACAGGTCCACGCGAAATTAGTGATTTCGCTCCAAATCATAATTCCGTTTGATAATTTCGCATGGGATTATCTAATTTCGTTTGAGAGTGTGATAGTTCATACGGATTTAGTAATTTCGTTTCAAGGGTGATATTTCGTTTGAACTGGGTAATTTCGCACCAAAGAGATTTCGTTTGAAAAGATAATTTCGTTTGAACATTCTGAATTTGTGAATTTTGAAAACCGAATCATGGAAGAGGAATTTTACAACGCGTTTGCTACTCTGATTACCATTACTCAGCAAGCATTGTTGGAAAATGAAACGGGCAAGATGCAGAAACCACCTAAACTCATGAACATTGAGGAGTATAAAGGATGGGAAGAGCGTTTCAAAAATTGGATTTAAGCAAATTATTTGGATGCTTGGGAATGTATTGAGACTAAATATGTTAGACCAACGAATGATGATGAAGAGGAGATTGCTATCAAAGATCTTAGTGCGGATGAGAAAAGAAATATAAAAATGAAAAGATGATGATTAGTTTATTGCAACAAGCAGTGAAAGAAGATATTTTGGTCTTATTGCAACACACTGGGAGTGCATATTCGATTTGGAAAGCGTTAAGATCTATGTTTGTTGGAAGTCAAGAAATGATCAAGAACAAGAAATCGCTTCTGAGAAAAGAGTTTGATCTATTTTGTGGTTTGAAAACTGAAAGCACAAAACAGATCATTGAACGACACTGCAATTTGTTAGTCAACATGAAGAGAGTAAGCATTACAAAAGACAATGAGGAATTGATTGAAAAGCTGGCTGATGCATTGCCACATGAAACTTGGGGCACATACCTCATGATGTTGAGAATCAAGAAAGGTTTTGGGAATCTAACATTGAGTAAGTTCATTGAAAAGCTTGAAGCTCAGGAGATGGAACAAAGAAAGATTTCAAGAATGAAAGACTTTGATGGTGAACAAGATATTGGGTTGTATTACAAAGCAGGGTTAAATGATAAAACCAACATGTCACCAAAGGTTGAAACGACATTCAATGCTAAGAGTTCATCAGGAAGTTCTTCTAAAGGATCAAACAGCAAAACGAGTTTTTCATCATATCTGTCATTTGATCCAACTTATCAACAACAAAGAATGGCAGGAAGTTACAATGCAACATTGTATTGAATCTTGAGAATGATCAAGATTATTCAGAAGAAGTTGCAAAAAGTGACATGTCTCTGTTGGGAACTGTGTTGGAGTCATATGGCAGTTTACTAGCTGGAAGGATCAGGAATCCAATGCTTACGAAAGAGGATTACGATCAGATTGATGCTGAAGAGATGGAATTAATGGACATAAAGTGGTGTTTGGCTAGCGTGTTGAGGAGAGCTGAGAAATTCAAACAGATCACAGGAAGAGATGACTTCCGTGATGCTAATGTTTCTACTTTAGGTTTTGATAAATCTAAAGTCACTTGTTTTCGTTGCAGGGAAAAAGGACACTTCAAGAGGGAGTACACAAACCGCGAAGCAAATGGAGCTCAAAATCCGTTCAACAACAATGATTACTATCGAAAAGCAATCTAGCATCAAGTTGCTCAACAACAACAACAACCACAAACTGCTCATGCCAGGAAGGAGATTGAAGAATCGTCAAAGAGAGCATGTATGGTGAATCAAGAGGATAACAAATCATCAAAAGGATTCAGTTGGGACAAATACGTTTCAGCTGATAACAAGGCATGTTTGATAAATCAAGATGATGAAAAGTTACCAGAAGGTTTTAGTTGGCAAAATTTCAGTTGGGATAATTACTGTCCGGATAAAGAAATACTAAAAGCCAAAGCTTTTGTTGCTCGAATTGAAGAAGATAGTGATGATGATAATGATTATTATGCAAAACCAATGCAGAAGCATTTGAAAATGATGGAAGAAAGTGACAGTGATGATGAAAAAGCTAAAAAGAAAAAGAAAAAGGTCAAAACACCAGTCAGTGATGATGAGGAAGTTCCAGTGATAAAGAGAAAGGTAAAGGAAGTTCCAAAGTTCAAAGTAAATGAAGATGCTGATGAACAAAAGATTTCAGTGAATTGTGAAACCTGTGAGATCATGAAAAAAGAAAAACAGCGAATTGATTAACAACATGAACAGGCTGAAAGAATCGTATGATGTTCTAAACAAAGCCATGAATCAATACAATGAATCCAGCAGTGAACAAGCAACAGCAATGAAGACACTTCAGGGAGCTTTCATGACAAAGCAAAAAATTGTGAATAATTACATTGAAAAGTGTGTTGTTCTGGAATAAAAACTGGAAACTCAAAGAATTGAAACAGAAAGAGTTAATAGATTGTTAAAAAGTTACTCATGTACTTCTTATGTGATTGACAGAATTTATCCAACTGTTGAAGGCATGAAGGCATTTGAAGATGACGAAGTAACTGAAGAACAGACGGTATCTGAAGAAACTACTTCTAAAAAGAAAAAGGAAAAGAAGAAGGATACTGAAGTTAAGACATCTGGTAAGAAACAAGGTGTCAGTTACAACAAGTGTCCACCCCCGCTTGAAAATGGATATTCGCCAAGAAATCCAAATTCAGAGAGAGTTGAAAAGGCAACCAACTTACAGTGGGAGTCTGAGCCTACAGTTAATTTGCCAGAAAACATTGACGTCACTTTTACATCATCCGACACTGATCATGAGTCCGAGTTAATAAAGAAAGTGGTCGATCAGGTGTTGGATAAAGATGAACCAAAGGAGTTAAAGTCGGAATCAAAATCAGAGTCAAATTCTGAGTCCGACACGTCAAGTCAAAAGTTCAAACAGGGAAAAAGAGTTTACAATAAAGAATTCTTGTTATCAAAATCTAATTTGAATGATGAAACATTCAAAGTAGCATACACTTTGAATGATTCTGACAAATTATATTCTGATGAAGAATTTCCAATAAGAGGTGTCAAAACTGAAATGATAAAAAAGGTTTCCAAATTAACAAAAATTAACATTTCTAAAATAAAAGATGTAAATCTTTCTGATAAACCTAAAAAATACACCTCAAGAGTTCAACAAAGAGAAAACAAGAAAAAGGGTTACAGTTCTGGTTAGGGTTTTCAAAAGAAACCAAACCATAACGGTAATTTCAAAAAGAAAGGTCTTGGTTTTATTCCACCAGAAAATCATAAAAATGAGAAAACTTATAAACCAAAAACTGTATTTGTTTCAGGAACAAGCTCAGAAGAATAAGTAAAAAGCTTATTCTGGAAGCAATCTAACAAAGAATTCTTTGCAAAGAAGCAAGAAGAAATGAAGAATGAAGTTGTTCAGAAGAAAGAAACAAGAACCTGTTTTCAATGCAACACAGCTGGTCATATTGCCAGGAATTGTTCTATGGCAATCCATTCAAAACAGTGAGTTTCTCGTAAACTGAAAGAAAAGATGGTTGAAAATGAACCACCAACCAAACCTTTTATTGTTTTCAAAGATTCAAAGTTTGAGGTTGGTGAGTGTTCAAAGAGATTTTACAAGAAGAAAGCAATTCTTGACAACCAGAAATGGGTTGTTAAGAGATCTGATGATAGTTCTAGCAATGATTCTGATTCATCAAAATCAGAGGAGCTATCTTCTGGCGATGAATCTGATTCCACAAAGTCAGAGGAGCCACAGATTGAATCAAGAGTTGAAGAATCAGTACCTCCAATAGATGATGCAAATTTTCCACCATTGAGGGCTGAAAATTTTAAACAAAAGGTTGGAAAAGTTGAGATTTCAAATCAATTTTTTTCTGAAAAGGAAGATTTTGATGTTGAAAAAGCCTTTAATCCTAAAGTAAAACATATTTTTGGTAAAAGGATTGACAGAAAGGTCAAAGGGGTAAAGGAATACTATGAAAAGAAAATGGAAGGTAAGAAACCGAGTGTTGGTAACTCGGAATCACCCAAGGCTGGTCAGGCTTGGGTGGATATATTCTTTGATTAAAAACCTGACTTGCCGGAACTCCCAGGTTGGTAATTAGGGAGTAGGAATCGGCATCTTTCTTGAGAAATTCACAGGTTGGTAACTGTGGTATTTCGATCTCTCAAGTGGTAAATCAGGGACATTAAGTTGTACTTGATTTTCTACATATGGCATTTTTTGTGATATTGTCATATCTTTACAAGTGGTATGTTTTGGTGTGTGAACCTACAAGTGGTTGAAAACAAAGTGATGAATCGATCCCCATTTACAAGTGGTATCAACAAAACTAATTTTCCGGAAAAACCATTTTGATTAAAACAAACTTAAGTGTTTTGAAATCATAAAGGGAAAATAGTTTGTTGTAAGAGGGAGTTCTGATTGTTTATGCTAAGTGGATGGTGAATTGAAGCAATTCACAACAGTTGTCACTTTACTTGTACAGTTTGTTTTCAAATTTCGTTTAATGATTTGAATTTTAGGGGGAGTAAAAATTTCAGAAAATCCAAAAACATTAGAAATTTTGAAAAATACAAAAACATGATAAAATTCAAAATGAGTTTTTGTGTGAAAAAAGAGGAAATGATAGTACATCAGTGGACTATCACAACACGCTAAAGATTTGGAAAGTCAAATGTGATAAACGATCTCACCGTGGATGTGATAGTATATTGTTTTCGAGATATAAACCTAAAATTTCAAACTTACTTATATCGTGGGGAACATCTCTTGGATATATGGGTAGCCGCTGAAATCTTGTTTGAAAGGTCCCTCTTTTTGAGATACTAGGTCTTTATACTCAGTGATATCTGGGGTATTATCCCGGGACTTCTGATTTTGCGGAAGCAATGGCCTAGTCCCCGTATAATAATTTATGCTTGCTTGAAATATAGCGCTGCCCTCAGTACAAAAAATGACGAAACATTGAAAAATGCTAATCATGTGCTGTTGAATAAAAGATTCTCTAAAGGGAACACACCAAAAGACGAGCCGTCATCTCTCTGCTGAACGGAAGTTCTGACCTGAGCTCTCACGGTTTCGCATTTAACCCTTTACAGATATCATCTAGGTATACTCACCTGTAAGACTGAATATTGGGATCTGGATACGGGAGTATATTCAAGTGGTGGGACACGCGAATAAGTTTAAGTACTTAAAACATTAATCTCGTATCTCGAAACAGTTGAACTTTGTGTGAAAATTTAAGTGGATCAGTATACTGACAATCTAAGTGAATTGTTTAGAACTGAATATGTTTAAAAGCTTAACGGTGTTGGTGATTCGTCTCAAGAACTGATATGATCCTCTTACACAAACTCACAAAATATTGTCTGTAAATATTTCTTTATTGCATTTTAACACACTTAAAATCTTAAAAAACCAAAAAGAATGTGTTTTAGCATAAAATTTTGAAAAGTCAAAAAAAATTTATTTCATCTTATTTTAGACAACTGATGTTGAAAAGTTGATTTTCAAAATTCCAAGTGCTAAACATGATGGACAATCTGTGAGGAGGAGTTTGGTTGTAATAAAATGTTTTTCCTGCAAATGGTTCATCAGAAATTAATATTGTAGAACCATTCTTGATTATTTGTCAATCAACAAGTGGTAAGCAGAGAACATAAATTTGTCAAATTTTTAAATTCATGAAATTTATGTTGAGGTAGAGGATGTGCAGGTACGCCAGGTTTCGATTCTTGAGAAGTTTGTGTTTAGAGAGACAGGTTTTGATTGTGAGCAGAGTGTGAACCAGGTCACGATCCAGACTGTGATCCCAGCATATCGATAGGGGGAGTCTGTGGATGAAAAGAGCCAGATTCTGATCCTAGAAGCCTGTATTCACGCGAGCTACTGATACTGAAGAACTTAAGGAATCAGAAGATCTGATCAAGAGAATGTAAGAGCCAGCTACAGATCTTGGGATGTTAGAATGAAGGTAAGAGCCAGGTTGAGATTCTGGAGATAAAAATGAAGATTGAAGATTAGATCAACATCTGAGGGGAGATTATCTGTTGGTGATGATAGAGAAGAGAAGAGAGAGTTTGATAAAGTTTTACAATGTTAGATATTTCGAAGGAATTCGAGAAGACTGATAAAGACTGAAGATATTGAAGACTCGACACTTAAGACTCGTCAACATTCGAGGGGGAGTCTGTTAGTGCATGCGTCTGTCGACTTCGTCTTGTATCGAGTCTTGTATGTATGTAGATAGATCAGGGCACGTTGTACGAGAAAATGTCAGAAATAGGCTTGAAGGTAATTTCGCACTGAATTAAGTAGTAATCTCGCACGGAACTTAATTCCGCTTGGAACTTAATTTCGTGTGAGTAATTCCGCATGGAATTACTCTGCCTATATATAGGGGTGTCTTGATTTCATTTGTAACTTTCCGGCTAGTGTACCGAAGTGCTGCCGAAGTGTCGTCTCACTGTAATTCTTTGTCAAATCAATCAAGAAGACAGTTAAAGTGATATTCTAGCTGAATTGAACTCGATACGTCTGTTTCTGCCTTTCGTATTGAGCAAAAACTCTTTTGATCGACTCGTTCGGGTCTGAAAACGATCCTACAACACTATATAATATTTAAATAGCAGCGCAGTCCGAAGGTAATTATTTATAAAAGTAAAGAATAATGTTTTTAAAAGAGGTGAACATTTTCAAAAGAGTTATTACCTAGCCCTTATCTGTAAGCATGGTGCCTTCGGGAGACCCGTCCTTTCTAGAACAATGATGCGCCTTTGGGTGACTAAATTAGTAGGGATTGTCCAATCTATAAGAAGATGCCATGGTCACAACTATGGTAGGTGATGACGTTATTGAACGGTCCTCTTGGGCACAAAAAGAAAGAAGGTTAATACATATTTTAGTGTGTAACGGCTTTGTAAGTAAGAAGGAATTTTCTTGATGAGAAACTAAGTAGATAAGGCTATTCTTTTTAAATAATTGTATGTTATTTTTTTGTATAATGATCAAACGTTTCTCTTTTATAAATAAAACTAAAATTCACACAACTGTGCTCGCTTTTTTATGCACATTAAACTTGTGTAGGTATGAAGAGGATGGATCAGATGAAGACTAGCATCTAAGTTTGAAAGAATGTTAGTTTATATCTATTATATATAATAAATGAAAGTTATTTGGGCCACGTGTCAGTAGATTAGAGCATCACTTTTTGCCTTTTCCCGCCCAACAGTACCACTCCCCTAAAAAACCCTAAAATCTTCTCCTTTACTTCACTTCTCCTGTACTCTCTTCTCTTCTCTCTTCATCGAAACCCCAGCTTATGAAATCCTCCTTTTTCTTAGTTGTTCTATGATTCAAACCCTAAATCGATTCAATCCTATGAAATCTTCTCCTTCTCCTGTCGTCGAGCAATTGAATGGTCGAAGAAAACCCTAGATCAATGAGTGCAAGTTCGTGTTCTTCACTCTCATATTCATCAATCAAGAACATAGGTATGTTTATCCCTTCCGATTTTGATGTTTTTGTTATGTGATTCCAATCATAACAGTCCTGTTTTTGGTTTTTGTTTTTAATTCCAATCATAACAATCCTTATGTTAGGAGCATTAAAATATGGGTGCAATCAGTTAATAAGGTTCAGCCTAATTATGTTTTTGAGTGGAATTCGTGGGTTTGAAAGAACGTAGGAATTGTGGCATGGATGGCTTAATGGACTGTATCCTTGAATAATAATATTTAGTTGTCCAATCATTGAATAATAATATTTAGTTGTCCAATTTTTCAAAGGGTTTCAAGATTTTTGTTGGTTTTTGTGAAAGTATGGTTAGATATGTCTCTAATTTTATACACAATTTTATGGTTTGTTATTATAGATCAAAATGTCATTTAAGAAATTTGATTATGCAGGTGGGATGGAAGTGAACCATACAATAGAAGTATAGTTGGGGGTTTAGGTTTTGGTAGTAACAGAAGGCATTGGGAGAAACAGGGATCGTTCGACAACAGAGGGCGTTGAAGCGAGCATAGGTATGACTGCAACTTTTTTACAGTGTTTCGTGTTTCTGGGTAGATGTTTTTTTAGGTTGTTTAGGTTGTTTTCTGTTTTGTCTATGAAAGTTGTAACACATGTTCACAAGATATTGAATTTGGAAAAGATTTAATACATGAAAGAACAAGATATTGAATTTGGTTGTAAGGTAAGTTGTTTCTTGAATAATAGATGTCTTGGATATATAAAAGATTATATGAATTGCTTCTAAAGCTTTCCAGCGGTTGGCGGCCAATACGGAGTTCTACTGTTGCTTCTGTTAGTGAAAGCTGTTATTTTGAACTTATTAAAGAATTTAGGGTTAAAGGATTGCATCTCATATGTACAATAGATATAATGAAGGAAACGCGTTATACCCAAGTCTTAAAGGTTTGGGATATACTACCCTTTCACGAGATTGCAGCGTTATCATCAAACATTTGGAAGGAATCATGGGATGTATACTCCAGAGTATGTTGATCATTGCAAGGAAAGATGTGTTCAAAGGTACGTTTGATATCACTATTGCTTTCATGCATGACTTTGATCTTTTATATGGGAAGAAGTTTCTAAATTTTCTGCATTTACAGGGGTTCCGAGTATGGAAGCTTCTCCATAGTCAAAACTTAACAGTGTAGTTGGGTTGGTCATTTACTTCGTTATTCAATTATTGTACCTTATCATGGATGGTGTGCTTTGTTGTTACTGATTCTGTTTCAGTTGTTTTTCTAATGAATTTGTAGTGTTTGATTTGTTTGTTTTATTATTTTGGTTGGCTGATACAGGAGAATCACCCATAGAACTCTCCACCAGAACCATGGGGCATGTCGAAAACGATGAATCTTGGCATCCGGTGAGTCTCTTTCTATTAGTTTTGAGGTTCACCTTGTTGTATGCCCCATGCTTGCATACCCTTTATGTTTAAAACCATGAATTTAATAAAATTTACTCCCCAAAATTATGTTTATAATGAGTTTGGACATGTTCAGCTTTTTGTACATGTTCTACGTACTAAAGTCTTAATGAGTTATGAATTTACAGTGGAGTCCTAGCCAAGGAAAGAAAGGCTCACATGGCGATTTATTTCTCCCTAATGAAAGGAAAAACATCATCACGTCAACGGTGTGTTGGACAGCCATGGCTACTTTGCTTGTGGGGTTATCCTTTACAATGGGTCCTCTCCAAGTACTTAAACTCCATGGCATCCCTTATTGGGTCAGTTATAACAATTTATTTTCTTCAAAAGGCTTCATGTTCTTTCATTTATTTACATTAATAATCATGTTTCTTGATTTAACTTCAGGGTTTCGTCACATGACTTGACTTGGTAACATACTTGCATCATCATGGTCATGAGGATAAACTCCCATGGTATCGCGGAAAGGTTTGAACTTTAAACCGACCATGATTTCCAATTTGCATTTCATCGTAAAAATGAACTTTTTTAAATGGGTACGATAGGAATGGAGTTTTCTAAGGGGAGGACTAACACACGTAATCGCGACTATGGATGGATCTATAACATCGGAACTCATGTACCAAATACGCAATTTATGAAAGCAATTGCTTGCTTAAAGGTGAGGTTTTTTAAGATATATAGATTTCTAAATGTTGAAGGATAGATGCATATTATTTTTTTTTATATGTGTTAGGCTTCGGCAGCGTACTGGAGGGGAAACAAAGATCGTGAGAGCTTACAAAGAGTTTAAGGGATATCTTACCCTGACCAAAAGCGTCTAAAGGTTATTTTTTAATCACTTGAATGTTGAGTTATATATCAATAATTTATTCTTTTTGGGTAGTATATATCTGGTGGTGTACCTTTTAAGTATTGTTTTGATTAACAAAAAATAAATCTTTTCTTGAATGAATATAAAAAATATTATGTTTAATGAATCTCTATACACGAATAGAATATCAAAAAAAAAATGTAAATCATATTCTTAATTTTAATTGTATTTTACATAAAACCTATAGTTTTTCAAACAGTGTTTTAATCCGAGAAAAAGTGAAACCACTGTTTTGGGTTAAAACAGTGTTTTGAAACCACTTTTCGGTTAAAACAGTGTTTGAAACCACTTTTCGGTTAAAACAGTGTTTGAAACCACTGTTTGGTTAAAACAGTGTTTTGGAACCACTTTTTTAACCCAAAAGTGGTTTCAAAACACTGTTTTAACAACACTGTTTTAACTCAATAGTGGTTTCAAACACTGTTAACCCAAAAGTGGTTTCAAAACACTGTTTTAACAACACTGTTTTAACCCAAAATTGTTTTAACAACAGTTGTTTGACTTTGGTCAAACAGTGGTTTGACTTTGGTCAAATAGACTTTTGAACCACTAAGAATCATATTTTTGCAGTCAAACAGTTGTTTGACTTTGGTCAAACAGTGGTTTGTGGTTTATTATAATTTATTGAGTAAAGTACATGGATGATCCATGTGGTTTATCAAAATTCTGCATTTAGTCCCTGGCTTTTCAAAAGTACACGGATGGACCTGTGGTTTGCATTTTGTAACGCATTATGTCCCCAGCCAACAAATCTAAAGGTTTTAGCATGTCTATGTTAGGGATGAAATACGTTACAAAGTGCAAACGCTAGAGGCCATCTGTGTACTTTTGGAAAGCTAGGGTAGACCAGGGACCATCCGTGTATTACACTGTAATTTATATAACCATGTTTTCTATATGTAGATTTGGTTAATATAGGAATAATATTTAGAGGATAGAAAACGATGTGTTTAAAGTGATCCATATTGTGAATGAAAGGTAACAAAGTGATTGGTAATGTATTTTGCAATGCAGGCATGTAGAAACTAACTCAACTTTTAGAGGGTGTTAGAGAGTCATTCAGACGCCTTTCGAGTATAACATGGATGGCAGAAGAATTGTTGAAAGTTGCAGATTATTATATGCCCAATAAATGGGTGAGTTAACTCTATTAATTAGACGAAGTTGCAAAAACTTAAACCAACTTACATTTTATTTTGTCTATTTTAGCTACCAACTTACAGTGTATTAGTAGGTCATTTTTTTGCTAATCTTTGAAAATCGACTATAACACCTTATTTTTAAGGAGCTTTTGATGCATGGAATGTCTGTTGACTACGTTTACATGAAGTCTTAGGTCAAGATAGGTCAACATAGGGTCAAGAAAGTCAAAAACATGTTTTATATATGTAGTTTCGCTTGATTGTCATAAGTTGTTGAGGTTCCGCTTGCAAGTCATAGGGGTTTCGCTTATTAGGCAGGTTCGCTTATACGACATGTCCGTATAAGCGGAACCACTGGGACTATATATATCATTCATAAGCGAAACCTAGTTATTTCAGTTTTGCATGTTGAAGCGAAACTGTTGATTGTATTGGAGCTAAAACTCTGTTAAATCTGATTCAAATTGCAATAGAAGAGAAGGAATTGAAAAGGAAAAGCTGTGTTACTTCGCATATATTGATTCCTCCTTTATACGTGAAGATGAACTATCTCAACTGACTGTTTAGGGTCGGAACACGGTCCAACAAGTGGTATCAGAGCTCAGGACGAGGAGTTCATACTACTACAGCTTGAATCTGCAGAAATCTCTCATTTCTACTCACTTTCTCTCATACTTTTTCAGTTTGAAGTGGTTCCTACGGTTGAAATGGCCTGAATTTTGACTATATTGTGTGTTATACAGTATTAACAAATCCTTGAAAGTCTCAGGTTAAAATTCAGACTAAAACATGGTGAAAATTGGTTAGAACTAGGTTCCGCTTAAACGGACATTGAAGGTTCCGCTTGAAAAGACCTAGTTTCGCTTGTAAGGCCTAGATCTGCTTGAAGGTTCCGCTTGAAATACTACTTTCGCTTATATGTTCCGCTTGTATGACATAGTTTCGCTTGAAACTGCCAGTTAGTTCCGCTTATTTGGACGTTTCGCTTGGTTGGTTTCGCTTGAAGAAACAATTAGTTTCGCTTGTAGTGACAGTCTAATAGTTCCGCTTGTACGAACACTAGTAGTTTCGCTTATTCAGACACTTGCATACTTTCGCTTATCTGTCTCAAACTGTTTCGCTTATTTGTCACAGTTTTAAAAAACTTGAAAATTTTTCTAAGTGTTGATTGATTTTGCAGGAACGTTCACGATGGATGATATTTTCTTGAACCCATTCAGCGATATATACGCGTTTGCAGGAAATACCGGAAACGATGATACATCGTCAAGCAATACAAACGAGAACACGCCAAAAGAAAAGAAAAGGGAAGCTTGGGAATCGGAAAGTGCTTTTGGAACATTCAATAGACCCCCAAAGCTTATGGCTATCGAGGAGTACAGTCGGTGGTCCAGAAAGTTTGAAGATTGGATGATGGCTTTTGCATTTCCAAGTTGGAAAAGTTTGAAGAACGGATATGATAATGGAAACAAGAATGGTGAAGCATTAACATTGTCTGATGAGATTGATTCGGTTGTAGCCGAACAAAAATGAGTGGCTTTGTTGTTCCAGTCTGTTCGGGAAGACATCATTTCTTTGATTGATTATTCAAATGCTAAAGATCTGTGGAACAAACTTAGAGCAAAATGTTTAGGAAGCGAGGAAATTGTGAAAAACAAACGAAAGCTTCTTAGAAAAGAATTTGATCTTTTTGGATGTCTGAAAAACGAGTTGGTTTGTAAAATGATAGAAAGGTTCGGTCATCTGAAGCTGGAATTAGCAAGACATGGTATCAAATATTCTGATGAAGAACTTGTTGACAAACTGTTCGATTCATTACCAGACGAGATGGATTGGAGATATTATGCGCTGATGTTGAAGAACACTATTGCTCCTGAAAATTTGAAACCGTATTTGGTGATTGAGAGACTTGAAAGTCACGAACTGGAACTGAAGAAGACGTACAAAGTCAATCACTCATCCTATCAACAAAATCTGGATCTATACTATCCGAAAAGCATGATGCCGAAAGCTACTTCTCCCAAGACTGCATTTTCAGCTGAGAATGTTTCGTCAGCAAGCAAAGAAAGTCAAAGCAGTAAAAGCAGTGGAAGTCACAGTGGTTATCACAGTGGATCTTCATCATCTGCAAGTCATTCTGATGCAAAGTTTTCATGCAACATCGCAATAGATTTGAAGAATGCACAGAATTTTGATGAGGAGTCAGCTAAGCAACAAATGGTTTTTTTGGCGTCGGTATTGGAATCGTATGAAGGGTGGGTAGCTGGTAAGATCGGGAACACAAATCTGACGAAGGAAGATTATGATCAGATAGATCCCGAAGAAATGGAGCTGATCATATTCGTTGGGCGATGGCAAGTGCTGTTCGTAGAGCACAACGTTTTATGGAAATTACCGGGAGGAAGACGATCGGTGGTCCGTCTACCAAGCTGGGGTTCGATAAATCCAAAGTGACATGCTTCAAGTGTAAGCAGAAAGCTCACTTCAAACGCGAATGCAGAAACGCTTATGCTAATGAATCGGAGAACCCTTTCAAAGATTATTACTACAAGAAGGCGATTTATCACCAAAATAAATCTGAACCGCCTAGATTGAAGCAGGCTAAAGATAACAGAGACAAATCGAGGGCTCTTGCGGTGATCTACGATGATGAGGGGTATGATTGGAGAAAAGAAGTTCTACCAGAAGAAGATGCGGTTGGTTATGCATTCATGGCGAAAAATGAACCTATTCCGTGGAAAGACAACCGTACTGAAGAGCAGAAGTATAGATACAGAAAAATGATTGCTGAAAACAAGATCATTAGACTGTCTGGTATCTATTCGGAAGCAAAGCGAGCGAGAAGATGGATCCGGACAGAGAGTGTTATCTTGATCCGTATGGAAACATTGCGATCGACGACAAAACACTCGATATCGAAGCTATCATCAAGGAGTTTAAAGAAGAGGATGAGTATTGGCAAAACAAATGGTGGGGAACTCCAACCGAGAAAATGAAAGAAGAAGAAAAAGAAAAAGAAGAGAAAGAGAAAAAGGAGAAAGAAGAGATCGAGAAAGAAAAAAAAGATTGATACTGGCATTATCGATACAACGCAGGAGTTGACTGCAGAGAACCTGGGAAAAATGGCTGACAAAGTGCTGGCTGCTAAAGCACTTGAGGTAGACTTTAACTCCGTGTCTGAGTAAAAAGGCCAGGTCAGTCCAAATCCATCAACAAATGCGTCAGGTAAAAGGATCGAAGGGAATGCTAATTGCAAAAATTGCAACAAAGAGTGCAAATTTTGTAACACTGTCACGTATCTCAACGATGAGAAAGTTAAAAATCTGACAGTAAAGGTCAGAAGCGTTGAGGATCAAATTCTTGGTCGTGACAAAACTGTTAAAGCTTCAACTGAACGGATAAGAGAATTAACTGCTCAAATTGAAACTGATAAAATTGAACATGAAAAAGTTAAACGTGAAAATGAAAAGTTAATTCTTGAAAACCGTCAGATTTCTGAAAAAATTGAAAAACTCAAAAGCACAGTAAAAGATAGTGATGATCGAAATGGTAAAACTTTTAAAGAAAACGAACATCTAAAAGCAGTGCTGAGAGTAAAAGAAGAATCAGTTAACAAACAACTGGATGAAATCGCTAATTTGAAACTTAAGGTTCAAGAGGTTGATATTGAAAACGAGCGAATCCAGTTGAAGCTTAACAGCTATAGTTCAGCAAGCTTTGTGTTGCAGCATATTGTTCCCAAACCCATTGGGAAAAACAAAGCTGGCGAAGACGTGTATTCTGATGGAACCGGGGTGGGTTTTCACAAAGTTCCACCACCGATTTTGCATAATTACACGAAAAAGGAATCTGGGTTGGTTAAACTTGAGGAAGAAAGTGAAGTTAAACTTCCGGAGAACATTGATGTCACGTTCACATCTTCCGATGACGATAGTGTCCAAAATGATGTGGTAAAAGGTGTTGTTGAAAACGTGTTAAAACCGGATGGTGACACTACTGAGGAAGATGGGTGTTTCTTGGATAAATACATTCCGAAACAAAAGTCCAAGAACAACTTAAATGAAGAATCAAATCTGGTTATGTACAAGATGTTGGGTTCAGATAAGTTGTTCTCGGATTCAGAGTTTCCGATCGAGAATGTAAACATGAACAAATTGACAAATGTTTTCAAACTGGTTGAAGTTGAATTGTCAGCAGTGAACAATCTGAGTCAAAAGAAAAGTAAAATGAAGTTTGAGAAAGAAAAGGTTTACAACAAGAAATCTGTTAATCCACCGCGTTTTTACAATAACAACAGAAACAACTGGTCGGGTGGTTATCAGGGGGTTAAATCATATCAGAAATGGAATGCTCAAAACAAGAGGTTTGTCGAGAAGAAACAATTTGTGAACAGTTCAAGTTCACTTGCTGATGAAGAAAAAGAAATTTTTTCAAAATCAAACAAAGAGTTCTTTGAGAAAAGAGTTTCTCAGTCTCAGTTTGAAGGCACAAGTCGAGTGGCTGATACTCGAACTTGCTTTAGATGTAATCAAGTTGGTCACATTGCACAAAAATGTACCATTGTGAAGCCTAAGACTGAAACTGTGAAGACTCAACAGAAGAAAGTTGAAGTGAAGGGTAAAACACCAATCGTTGTTGAGAAAAAGAATGTGAAAAATGAACCCGTAAAGAAGTTGGTAACTCAAAATGACAAATTTTACAAAAGGGTTGCATTATCTCAACAAGTTTGGAAACCAAAAGTTGAGAAGGAAATTTCAACTTCTGAGGTGAAAAAGGCTGAAGAATCACTTACGGTTGATTATGATGCAAATTTTCCACCTCTCAAGGCTGAGAATTTCAAAATTCAAATTGCGAGAGTCAAGGTTATACCTAAGGCTGATGAGGCCTGGGTGGACTCGATGTTTGACTAAGTAGTTTGAATTGCCGGAGCTTCCTGGATCGTGAAGCATGGATCGGCATCTTTCTTGAAGTTGTTTAAGTGATAATTTGTTATGTGCAGGATCTTCCAAAACTTATATCCAGATGGATCATGGATAGTGGAGCTTCGAGACATATGACAGGGAAGACCGCGTTACTGTATGATGTGAGAAACATTAATGGTGGATACGTAGGTTTTGCGGGTAATCAAGGAGGAAAGATTATAGGTGAAGGAACGTTATCCAACGGGATCGTAACGTTTGAGAGAGTTAACTACATCGCTGAGCTGGAGAATAATCTGCTGTAGGTCCCTCGGAGGTTGAGGTTTAACCTATTCCTTGTTATGTTTAACCCACTAGCAAGTGCGGAATCCAAGCTAGCAAGCAAACCGGAGTTTATATGAAAGCAAAGTGAACAAGAGAAAGAGTAGACAAGCAAGTATCAAAGTTTTCTCTTGTATTCCAGTGGACACGGTTACAGACCTTGACCAAACTGAAAATACACTCTTACAAGACTTGGGTTCACACACACAAAAGCTCTCAACAATGAACACAAACTTTGGACAGAACTTATGAGGAGTGAAACCCTCATGGGATATATATACCCAAAACAGATACCCATGCACGAAGGATAGGAATCCTGGTCGAAGGATCATCTGTCGACCAGAAAAGCTATCGAAAGATCTCGAAGGATCTAGACATACCTCGAAGGATGGTATATCCTTCGAGGTCCATAAAGATCCTCCGAAACATCATCTTTCGAAGTCATTGAAGGATACTAAACATCCTTCGATGACATCCTTCGAGACATGTTATCTTTCAACCACTAAGTGTTGTTGTTTGGCCAAGTCAAACCAGGAGGATGGTTGACTTTGGTCAAACATACATTTCAACACATAAATAACATTACAAATACGTAAACACAACAGACAAAAGACATCGTTTTATACAATACAAAATACAGACAAAGTACAGACACAAAGTGCACCAACAAACTCCCCCTTGGCTGTAGCTTTGTCTCGGTCTTCATGTCTTAAGTCTCTAACGCCCTTTCCACGGCTAAATGATGCGACGACCATGCACTTCCTGCGTTGATTAACAAGTTGAAGCAGTATCGGGCCATCCTTTGAAACTTCATGGCTTGATCTCGATCTTGAACTAAGTAATTGATTTCATGATCCTTCAAAACAATGATATCCGATCTGGACATATTTGTGATCCACATCGGATCGATTATCCTGAAGTTCTCCGAATTGTCTCTGAACAAGATCACAGCTTCACCGGTATCCGCATCATAAACCCAGCAGCGGAAATTTTCAAGAAAGTCGGTCTTCATTTTCAGTAACGGAATCTTCTTCATCACCCTAGGAGGATCGTATACCAAGCGATAACGAGCGGTGTTAGTCTCTGGATCAAGAGTGAACTTGATTTGCTCGTATCTTGGAAATTGAGGCTTGTACAGAGGATCCTTGCAACCCAATCTTCTCTCTAACCTGAGCTTCTTCGCGAATAGATCCACCATATATTCTTTAGCTCGATTGATTACATCAAGCTGCGCCAACACTGCCACATCATAATATGGAAGTGTGAGAATACTAAGGAGAGTCCTGAAGTATTGAAGACCAGATTCTCTCTTCACAACCATGCAATGTAAATCTTTCACAAACATCCAGCTGATGATGCGACCCCTAGCCTGATTTTTCTCCAACATCATGTAATTAGCCTGATCCAATGGGGCAAGCGGAGGAGGATTCCTAGCAAGGATATCCGCTCGCCATTCATTAATAGTTTTCTCACGGCTTTCCTGAGCTGATGGCGAATCAGAAGACAGATTTTCAAACTCTGCGGTCTTTTCAGCAACAAAGGTATCATCAAGAGCATTCATCTCGGTATCGTCCTCTCGAACATACACAGGACGTTCAGGATCAGAACTGATGAAGATTTCATCAATTGAAGAGAAATCAGTCTGATCCTGTACCAGTGGAGTAGCATCAATCAAACACTCAGCAACATCATCCAAATTAGTTAAGATTGTAATCTGTTCATCAGTCATTTCTGAAATAAACTCTCCCTCTTCCAGTAGTTCACCCGTGATAGGATGAAACTTTTGAGCACTTGAGGATTCAGGAGGATCTTCAGTAAATGTTTCCGGTTCCAGGCTGATCTGTGCAGGATCTACAGACATTTCCAGTGTTTCAGTCTGTTCAGTTGGGCCGGTAGTAGCTGTAGGAGGAGCAGACGGAGTATCTTGAGGAGTACCAGATCCGCCTGCAGCACCGGATGCAGTTGCACCGGAGCCTGAGGCAGTTGTTTGATCTGGATTAGCAGCATCATCATCCTGATCATCCTCACGCCTTTCGGGAACTATTCCTAAGGTTTTGCACCTTTCGTTCCACAATGTACCAACCTGTTTATACACCCTACCAAAGTTTGTATGCATCGGCTTAAAGGCATTTATCAGTCTTTCATCACGACTGCTAACCGTTTCCCTTAACGCTTTTGCTGAATTTTCCAGATTAGTGCTGTGTCTTTTCATGATCTCCACCTCTCTATCTCTTGCCAAGTTAGCCTTCTTTAATCTATCAATTTCTTCAGCTTGTTCTTTGATCTTCATACTTTGAGCACTTACAATAGAACACAGCTGATTGTGAGCCTCTGCATCCTTCACTCGTTGTACACGATGTTCTTCAATCGTTCGTGTATGTCGACTGACAATAGAACCTAATTCACTGATTTGTCCAATCAGGAATTGAATCTTTTCAGCATCAGATAAGCCTGACAGAGTCTCTGCCAATGTCGGTAGAGATGGTTCTGGTCCTGATGACCCAGATTGACCAGTAGCTCCTGTAGGACCGGAAATAACGAGAGAAGGTCTAGTATGTGTACCTGAGGCGGGAGTTGCAGGCGTCTGTCGATCAACAGACACCGTGCGTGTCCCAGAAGACTTTGGTGGAGAAGACATGAGCTCCAGCGTCTCAGAAGCAGACATGAGCTCCAGCGTCTCAGAAGCAGTCAGCTGATCGCCAATTGGAGGAAACTGTTGCTCTGGCTCAGAAGAAGGTTGTACTGACACAGGAATAGAAGACACATCAGCAGCCTTTTTCGATGCACGTACACCCTGTTTCTGTGCCTTCCTCTTCTTAATAAAGCCCGGAGAAGTAAGCATATAGTCTTCATCCTTATCAGATTCTTCATCATCACCTGTCTTCTTTATCTTTACAAACCGGGGATTCCCGCGTTTGTCAAGGACTTTCTTCAACCCTGGAGGAGGAGGATTATCATCATCAGAGGATGAACCATCACCATCAGGACCTCCTTCCTCTTCAGAAGATGAACTGCTTTCATCTATTAAGTTCCTCGCCTCATCGATCTTGCCTTTACCCTTGTCAGTCGCCACAGAAGCAGACTGACCAGCTACATCACCAGTACCACCAGCACCAACACCAGGATCTATAGACACATCCTGAACCTCTTCTGCAGCCACATTTATATCAACCTCAGTACTAGCTGCTGCACCAGAACTTCCAGCAGACCTTCTAGTTGCCTTGATTCCATGTTTAGCTGTGAGTTGCTCATCAGCCATAGCAATTAACGCTGGTTCTTCATTATCAGAAACACTTCCTTCACGACGCCATCTGTGATTCTGCGGAGCCTCATAATCAGGAGCATTAAGATGACCGATCAGTTTCCTATCCGGATCCGATCCCTTGTAAACCCCCATAGACTTGACGATTAGCAGTGTGCGTTCGTTCATCGGATTCACAGGAAACACATCTGCCTCAGCTTTAGCAAGATCAGGAATCTGATCATCTATCATCATTTGCAGAAACCGAGGGTATAACCAAAACTTGGTGTTAGTTCGCTGTGTATCTGACGGAAGTGGCCTCCGAGTGTTCTCCTTCAGATTATTGAAGATATACCGAGAAATGTTGAACGGCTTGTTCAGAATCAGCGCCGTAAACAATCCCGTCAAATCAATAGGAGACAAATCATACCCAGAGCGCTTGTTGCTTAGGCAATGAATGAGAATGTGCAGAAGGAACTTATATCGAAGCGGCAGGAACTTCTTGTTGATCTGATTGGTAAGAACGTTCTCGCTGTACTTAATCCTTAACAATAACCCACGCTGGCACTGTAGCTCTATAGACGTTGGATCTTCAGATTTATCTCCAAGCCGAAGACGTTCTCTAATAGAGTTTTCAGTAATAACAACTGGCTTTTCAGCGACTACTGCCCTGATTACTTCCTGATTATCCACCGTTTCAACTACAGCTGTATTCCAGAATGCCTTGATGTATGACTGATAGGCGACATGCTGAGTTGTGATAGCGTAGTTGATTCGCGACCGATGTAGATACTCCATGATTCCATCAAACTCTGCCTTGACACTTCCTTCAGGTTGTAAATACGCCACCATGTTATGTCTAGATTCAGACATAGCGTCCAGCTCTGATTTCACCTTCTTTGTTGGCTTTGCCCGCTCCTTTTTAACCTTTGGTGCCATCTCTGTGCATCAAAAACGACACGTAATAAGAACAGGTCAAACAGTCAACAGAGAATTCTACACTTAGAAAATTTCCAATTTCTTGAAAATATTCTAAGTGTTGAACCCTTCGAAGGATCTATATATCCATCGAAGGATAGAAATTGAGCCCGAAAGATGAAAATCAGTTCGAAAGATGAAAATCAGTTCGAAGGATGACAAATGGTTCGAAGGATGTTGATCCAGCTCGAAAGATGCTATTTATCTTGAAAGATGTCAAACTTATCGAAGGATAATCTTTCGAATGAACAAGAAATTTTGAAAGATATCTTGATCTTTCGAAGGCTAATCAATCGAAAGATGATCTTTCAAGATATGTACCATCTTTCGAGATTCACCTCGAAGAATGCTGTTTAGCACATCTCTCGAGGTGATGACTCATCATCTTCCGATACGGCGACTCATCATCTTCCGATACGGCGACTGTTCATCTGCATATTTTTCCGGTGGGTTTTCCCGGTGGTGTTAAATGTTTTTCCGGTCAGAATATTAAACGAATTTGGTTATGTTTTATACCAAACATTAACATATCAACACCCTTAAAACGATTTCCAATTTCAAATCAAAACACATTTAACCCAAACCGGACATAAACACAAGCCAAACACTTAAACTTTACCCAAAACCCTAACCTCCCCTGTTTTAATCAACCCAAACATTCAGTCAACAATGTTCAATCTAAACAACATAACATCCACAAACAGATACAGGATAATCAGATGATTATACACACTATCACTGATTCAAAAACAAAAATACAGAACATTCAGATTAAAGGATGAACATTAATGTATAATGAGAAAGATCAATGACAAGTTTATAATGTTCCTGTTTAAATGTTGGTTAAGTGATTAGAACAAAATCATCCTACCAAGTATTGTAAACGAATCCTGATATCTTTAACAAATTTTGAAAATTTTTGGCAGAGGTTCGAGAGGATTTTGAGGGTTTTTGAGAGACTTTTGAAACTGTTAAGGATGAATGATGAAGAAGACACCTTTTTATACTCCACCTCGAAAGTCGAACCGTCTCGAAAGACTCGAACCTACTCGAAAGATGAACAGTGGTCTCGAAGGATAACTTCTGGTTCGAAGGATCCATATAAGGTTCGAAAGATCCAGATATTTAAAGGATCTGGATCGAAAGATACCAGATATTTATGGATCCTTCGAAAGATATCCTTCGATCTAAAACCATCTTTCAAGTGGTCTGGTCAAATCGAAGGATCACTTGGTCAAATCCTTCGTTGACCAAGGTATCTTTCGACTAAAACCATTGACTTTCATTGACTTTCTTGACTATCTGATCTTTCGAGGGCCATTGCTTCCTCGAAGGATCAGATTTCCCACCAACACTTTGGATTTTTCGGAATTTTCAATTTCCACACTTCAAATTTTGGAGATTTTTCAGGAATGACCATTTTGAAAAGTTGTCCGTTATGAAGTTCTGCAAGGTTAATTTTATGAAGTATCTCGGCTTGTCAGGTATCGGATCGAGCACCAACATCAGTTAATAAAAAATAATGTTTGAATTGAAAATCTTTTTGGATTTTGTGGTTTGATAAAATAAAAGGTAACAATTTTAAAATCCTTTGAATGTTATCAAACGACATCACCGCTAATGTCGTGCTGATATGCACCAAACGACAAAAACTGTTTAAAATAAAGCAGTAAATAAATATATACAAACACAACAATATTTTTGCGAGTTTCTGGCGAAGAGAATCATATCAGCTTGCGGTCTTTTGTCAAAACACACTTCCTTTTAAAATTCTTTTACAGAAGCGGATATGTATTCTACCACAATTACCGATATTGTTGTCCACTTAAACTCAACGATCAGGTGTAATCATAATACAATGAGATACGTTTAAGGTATGATTTATACTTACCGACCGGTGTTCATCCACTCACGACACATTCCCATATCAAGGTATGCACGAGAATTCATCATACTGGGGAGTATACCGTTTATCATCCGTTTTTGACGTATATATATACAATGTGAACAAGTCACTTATTTGAGTTTGAAAACAAGCCCTATGTGATAGAATCACTTATTGATGAGGAACTTGATTTTCGATGCATGAGGGCACAGGAGCAAGTCCGTGAACAGGTCAGTACTTCCGTACAGCAGAGAGACGAACTTGACTCCCGGATAAATGTGATATTTTATCACTTATTTGATATGGACATGTGATTGTTTATCACTTATTGAGGTCGAATGCAGTATGAGATATGTACACGTATGTATGGTATCAGGGAAGAACTTAGACTTTGTCTTTTATAGAAACAACCATGATACCCAGATGATAAACAGCATAAACCCCGAATATCTCAGAACCTCGGCAATCTATCAAACGAAATTTCGGTACCAAGACCATATGCCAATGAACGGTTCCCACCCGGTCTTCAGTCAGTTATGTTTATATCTCCTGCATACTTTGAAATGATTGTGAGTCTACCGGTACATCATAAGTAAAGCTACATATCATTTTCCGTTTCTTTTGATTTTTAGAAACATGTTTCAACTGACCTCTGATGTAATATCACTTTCCCTTATATTACCAAGAAACTCATTTTTGTTTTTCTATTGTTTTTGTGTTTTTCTGGATTTTACTCCCCCTTAAATGCAGAAAGTAAATAAATTAAAGACATATTTTTGTATTTTTGAGATTTTTCAATGTTTTTGTATTTTTCTTGAAATTTTCTCCCCCTAAAATTCAAAAATAAAAAGAAATGAAAATATTTTTGGATTTTTGATTTTTAGAAAAATATTTACAAAAACGATTTCCTGATGTCAGTTACTCTTGCTTCACCTTAATGCCGTTTACCAAAAGTAAGTAATCAAATCTTGATTTATCAAATGCTTTGGTAAAAAGGTCGGCACGTTGGTGGTCAGTATGAATGTGAACCACATCGATAAGTCTCTTTTCAAAACAATCACGTATGAAGTGATATTTGATATCGATGTGTTTCGTTTTGGAGTGCTGTACAGGATTTCGAGTGATTTGTAAGGCAGCCTCATTATCAACATAAATAGGAGTAGTTAGAAATTCAAAACCGTAGTCCCGCATCTGTTGTTGGATCCATAGAACCTGGGAGCAGCAACTAGACGCAGCAATGTATTCCGCTTCACATGTAGACGTAGCCACACATGTCTGCTTCTTGCATTGCCAAGTGACTAGGCGATTGCCTAAAAACTGACATCCTGCTGTAGTTGATTTTCCATCCTTTTTGCAGCCACCAAAATCAGAATCACTGAAAGCTGTGAGATCAAAGTTATCATCCTTAGGATACCATAACCCGGTGTCAGGGTAAGTCTTCAGATAACGAAAGATCCTCTTGACAGCAGCGTGGTGAGAGACCTTCGGATTCGCTTGATACCTAGCGAGAAGACAAGTTGGATACATAATGTCGGGTCTTGATGCGGTGAGATACATTAACGATCCGATCATAGCACGATAGAAAGAAGAATCCACAGCATCTCCTTCGTCATCCGGAGTAATTCCATGATTCTGAGGAAGAGGAGTAGAAATAGGCTTCGCATCGGACATCTGGAACCGGCTCAAGATGTCCCCGACGTACTTGGTTTGATGAATAAAAATTCCAGATTCGGATTGATTAACTTGCAAACCCAAGAAGAACGTCATTTCACCCATCGCACTCATCTCGAATCGATCTTGCATCACCCTTTCAAATTCCTTGAACAGCTTATCATCGGTAGAACCAAAGATAATGTCGTCGACATACACTTGTACCAACAGAAGATCTTCACCATTTTCTTTGATGAAGAGGGTACAGTCGATCAAACCTCGTCGAAAACCATTGTTGAGCAGATAGGTAGACAACGTTTCATACCAAGCCCGAGGTGCTTGATGAAGACCATATAACGCCTTGTTTAGAAGTAAAACCCTGTCAGGATGTAATGGATCTTCAAACCCCGGTGGTTGCTCGACATATACTTCCTCCTCGACTACTCCGTGTAGAAAAGCACTCTTAACATCCATCTGGTACACCTTAAATTTCTTGAAGGATGCGTAGGCTAGAAAGATTCTAATAGCCTCCAGACGTGCAACAGGAGCATACACTTCATTGTAGTCAATTCCTTCAATCTGACTAAAGCCTTGGACAACTAACCTTGCTTTGTTTCGGACAACAATCCCACGGTCGTCCTTTTTGCACTTGAACACCCAGCGAGTTCCGATCTTTTTGTAGTTATCGGGCCTATCAACCAATTTCCATACGCCCAATTTCTCAAACTGCTGAAGTTCTTCCTGCATTGCTTCCACCCAAGAATCATCCTTCAATGCCTCTTTCCAAGATTTAGGTTCTTCTTGGCTAACGTAGCAGGCAAAGGACCACTGATTCTGTTGTCCCGATTCTCGTATCTCAGCATACAAGCCAACATTTTCGTTGTTTCTGATTTGATTTCTTGTCCTTACACCACTGAGAACGTCACCTATTATATTCTGCTGAGGATGAATATTATGAATTCGGGTTTCAGTAACTTGAGGAACTTCAACATTTGACCTCAAGTTAGTGATATTTAAATTCCCGATATCATTCTGAAGCTGGTGAGTTGTAGAAGATGATGCATTTTCTTCTTGGATAATTGGTGCAGACACTGGATCCGTTGCTTCTGAAGTACCTTGAACCGGACGCAGTGTTTCACCATCATTTGCATCAACATACTCCTCATCTTCCGATGACAAATTGTAATCGACAGCGTCATTAAACACCTCATTTGAAGCGAGATTGTTGACAGAAGAAGATGCGTGTGAGTCAACAATGATTGGACGAGCTAACTGAGAGCCAGTCGCATTCTCGCTTTCAGACAACATTTGAGCAATTGCATTATCATCATCAAATGTCGGCAGATTGAATGAGTCGAAAAGACCATCATAATCAAACATCCATGGATCTCCAGAAGGCTTCGGAGGATTAGAATATCTTTGGACTCTTACTTCACCCCATTCTTCAATCCTTTTGGTAGTTAGGTTCCATACTCGCAGATTAGGAGTAGCATACCCAAGGAAGTAACCTTCGATAGCCTTGGCACCAAATTTCCCATCAGGTTCAATCATGGTACATGGTGCACCAAAAGGTTCGAGATATTCCAAGTCTGGAGTCTTCTTGTGAAGGAGTTCGAAGCATGTTTTTCCATGTCTTTTCACTGTGAGAACCCTGTTTAATGTGTAGCAAGCCGAGGCAACAGCTTCAGTCCAAAATCGAACTGGAAGCTGAGACTCAACCAACATGGTTCTTGCAGTCTCAATTAAGGTTCTGTTCTTTCTTTCAGCGACTCCATTTTGCTGTGGCGTGTACCGAGAGCTGTATTCATGAAGGATTCCTTTTGCAGTGCAAAACTCATCCATAACCCTGTTTTTGAACTCGGTACCGTTGTCGCTTCGAATTCGCCTCACCTTTAGATTATACAGATTTTCCAACAGGGTGATCAAATTCTTCAGAATTTCTGGAGTCTCGCTCTTGTGGACCATGAAGTCAACCCATGAAAATCTTGAGTAGTCATCAGTAACTACCAAGCAGAAAACTTCTCCGTGCACACTCTTGTGTTTGACTGGGCCGAAAAGATCCATATGCAAACGCTCGAGTGGCATGTTGACAGTGTTAACCTTCTTCAATGGATGAGATTTCTTGGTCTGCTTTCCCTTTTGACATGGCACACAGACATCTTGAAGTTGAAAGTTCTTCACATTGACACCTCTCACCAAGTTGTTTTTGACAAGGTGATTCATTTTTCTGAGGTGAATATGACCCATTCGTCTGTGCCAAGAGATCGTCTCCTTTTCAGTGGCTTTTGAAATGAAGCAAGTAACTTGTTTTGACTGAGTTATTGCTTGGCTCATATCAAGGACATACAAATCATTAACTCTTGGTGCTGATAAGAGAATCCATTCAGCGGGAATCTTGAATCCTGGCTTCAGCACATAACAACCGGCATCATCAAAATGCACGGTGAACTTCTTGTCGCAGATTTGAGAAACACTCAAAAGATTGTGATCCAATTGCTTCACATAATTGATCTTGTCGAAACTCACAATCCCATTAGAGATCATTCCCTCGCCGGTGATATAACCTCCCTTGTCGCCAGCAAATGCAACATATCCTCCTCTGATACTTCGCACATCGAACAGAAGACGATAGTCGCCAGTCATGTGCCTGGAAGCCCCACTATCAACAATCCAGAGACTATTAATAGTTCCTCCTGGAGCCGCCTGCACATGCAATTAACACATCAGATTGAGAGGGGGACCCAAGCCTTTGTTGACTTGGGTCGTCCTTGGTCATCAAGGAAAGTGATCTCTATCACTTGATGATTAGGAAATAAAACTTCTGGTGCTCCCCCTGAATTCAATACCTGTTTTTGTTTCCAAGCTTGTTGACTTTTACCAGTATTCGTATTAATTATTTTTGAGTTTACTGGTTTTACGTTTGCAGACTTAGCTTGTACAGGTTTTGCATCCTTGACCTCAGATTTTAAGGCCTTCTCAATTACCTTTTTGTTCTTTTGTTTCTCCTTCTTTTCCCTTTCTTTCAAGACACGTGGGTCTTGTTTCGGGGAAACCGGTTGTTTTTGGTAATTGGTTTCCTGGGGAGCACTTGTTTTTCCTTTCAACTTTTTCAAATATGGGCAGTATCTTACGATGTGCCCAATTGTTCCACATTCAAAACACATTCTCCGCTCAACAAACCTCGGAGAACTGTGTTGATGACCTGACTGAGAACCAGAGACTGAACTTTGTGGTTTAGATGTGCTAGGACCTAGGTCACATCCATTTGTGTGCTGGGTATAATTGTTCTCATCATTTCGCTTTAAAATTCTAACTTGTTTTATGAATTCAATGTTAGATTTATTTTGAAATGTCTCCAGTTTGTCCGTACCCTTTGATTCAACAAAGTTCATTTTCTGTTCTCCTTTCTTGATAGGAGCTCTCTTATTTTGCACCCTAGGAACCTTAGGTTGCTCAACCCTAGATTGTAGAATTTTGGGTTGTGCAGCCTTAGGTTGAGTAGCTTTAGGCTGTTCAACCTTAGGTTGCTGAACCCTTGGTTGTTCAGTTTTAAGCTGCTGAACCTTTGGTGCTTGAGCATTCTTGCTTTGAGCTCTCTTTTCCTGTACCTGCCCCTTACCTTTTCCAGAATTTACTTGTTGTTTTCGCTCAGCTGACAGTTTTTTATTTCCGTATTGTTTTCTAATTACTTCACACGGAACTGGTTCACATTGGGTGACCGTAATTTTGTTACCCTTGTTTCCCAAAAACTTGTCAGTTCTTCCTTCAAAAATTTTCTCAATTAACTCTTGATTTACGTTTTTGATTGGAAAATCCTTGTCAGAATAAATTTTACTGTCTCCCTTGAGCGTATACAACAAGTTATTCTTTTCAATGCTAGGTACATTTGGCTTCATTGCCTTTGGTGTTTCAATCTTACTTGGTTTCACCGGGGGATCACACAAGATGTGATTCTCAAATGGAATTTCTGGTGCAACCAAGTTAGACTGTGGTTTCTCATTTTCTTCAGATTCATCGTCTGAAGAATCAGCATCCTCAATGATCGGAGGACTCTGTTCCTTAACAAACGATGAAGTTTCCACCTTTTCAGACTCAGATTGCCCCGAGGATGATGTACCTGTTTTGAACCCGAGGCCTACTGCAAAATCATCGAGATTGAGTGGCACTGTAGGTTCAAACCGGGGCATCTCCTCGTGATCAGGCAATTTGGAGTAGTTATGATTCATTGGAGGAGGACATGATTTGAATCCTACCCCAGTGAATTTCTCATCCTTCTTTTTCTTTTGCACATCAATTATGTGATCCAAAACATAGCGGGAATTGGAATAACTTTCCAATTTCTGCTTGATTGTTTCACATTCACACTTTGCTGTGGCTAACTCAACCATCTGTTGCTCAATTGTGTCAATTAAATTGTTATTAGCATATTGTTTCCTTAAAACAGCTCTTTGAAGTTCAGAAACATCATGTTTAAGTGACGCAATTGTAGCTTTAAACTCTTTTTCATTTCTTGTCAAAAACAAGTTAGCCTCAGATGCCTTTGAAAGATCCACAATCAATTCTTGATTGTGTTTGTGTGTTATTTCAAAAAGACTTTCTTTTTCTGCATATTCTTTACATTTAGCACATTCAACATTAGCAGAAATAGATTCAGGCTTAGAGTCACATACCTGAGAGGTTTGTCCTTCAACATGAGCCATAAAGGCTGTATGAAAAGAGAAAGATCCGTCTTCAGAGAAAAATTGAGAAAGCTTCTCAGAAGTTCCAGCAGCTTTCTGACAAAGAATAGATCTTCTTTTGCATAAGGCTTCAGCATCAGCCAATAACTCATCAACCTCCAAATCCAAAGCTTCACCTGATATATCACTAACATCAAGTGATTCCCCATCTGAACTTCCACTGTAACCCGAGCTATCTTCATCCTCAGAAGATTCACCAGCATGCACGGGTTCTTCAACCTTTTCAACTACCTTGGCATAACAAGCTGTGCCACCATTACCTCCTTCACCAAGCTGAAGATTCCAGTTGCAAATCTCGTCAGCTTGAACAACTAATCCTCTGTGGGGATTAGAGTTTGCAGATCCAGAAGAATTTCCTCCCACGGGAACTATTTGTCTGCCAGAATTGTTCTGTTGTTGCTGAGGCTGTCTTTGATTCCTAAAAGGATTCTGATTGCCTTGTTTGGCTGGTTTCTGACATTCCCGTTTGAAATGACCTTTTTCACCGCAGTTGAAGCAGGTGACAGCATTTTTATCAAAACCATACTTGGTGTTGTTGTTGCTTTCCAAGTTGGTTCTTCCTGTTCTCTCCATAAACTCTTTAGCTCTACGAATAGCACTCGCAAGAGCCCACTTTATATCCATCATCTCGAACTCTTCTTTATCAACCTGTTGATAATCTTCGTTGGTCAGGTTGATATTTCCAATTTGACCGGCAACCAACCCACAATAAGCGCTGACCAAGGTATTCAACATCTCCATATGTTCCTTGGCTATCTCAACACTGACTTTTGAGAAATTGGAAGTATCCAATCTGACAGTGTTAGGGTTGGAAGTAGCTTGAAAGCTTGAAGAACTTCCATAAAACCCTTGTTGTTGTGGTTGTTGCTGTTGAGCTCTGTTTGGATCCAGGAAAGGTGGTGGAGTGAACTGAGGAGCTTTCTGTTGCACATACTGTTGTTGTTGAGAAGAAGAAGAATCTGGTCTTGAGAGCATAGTATATGCTGAAGGATCAAACTGATTTGCTGTTGACGGTCCGGAGTTAGAAAGAAAAGCTGTTTGAAGCTTAGCATGTTGAGGAGCTGGCTTATCTCCTTGAATACCACCTGCAATCCCAAAATACACTTCTGGATTTTGAGGAGTGATTGTTCTTTTCGCCTTGAGCCTTTCTTCAACATCTTTGTTTTCTAACTTCTGAATTAGCTCATAAATGGAGATTGTATCTAGAACACCATTTTCTTTGAGAATCTCGAGATAACTGCTCCACTTTGCTGGTAAACTATCAGCAAATCTCTTAACCATTTCTTGTGGAGTGGCAGCAACTTTGAAAGCAAACATTTCACTCAACAGATGGTGAAATCTTGTAGACAACTCTGTTAGACCCTCATTCTCCATGCAAGTAAAACCTTCAAACTCTTTCTTAAGCAGTTCCTGCTTGATCTTCCTTGATTGAGCATTTCCTTCACATCTCATAGTAAGCATATCCCACAATTGTTTTGTAGTTGTGCAGTAGACAAACTGATGGTATATGTCTCTGTGAAGCGCTTGCGTGAGAATCATAAATGCTTTCTTCTCCAACTCGAACTTCTTTTTATCATCATCGGACAGGCTGCTGTAAGTCTGAGGATTAGATCCTGCGACTTCTAACTCATTCTCAAATTTATTGAAGAAACACATCCATAAGTCTTGGCCTTGTCCTTGAACATACGTTTTCAATCTTTCTTTCCACCAACCCCAATCATTTATGTGATTAAGCTTTGGCGGCTTTGTATTTGTACCCGTTTCATTATCATTTTGCATCATCGCTTGAATACTGCTGCTTTGATTTGTAACTAAGGCCCACTGATGTGCAGATATCATGGCAGCTGAAGGTGGGGTAATAGCCTGCATCCAAGCATTCTTGAAATCTTGATCAGATTGAGAAGTAGATGATTGCGTATTAGATGATTGCGAAGCCAAAGATGTCATAGTCCACGCGGATGGATCCCATTGACCGTTTGTTCCCATTTTATATTTAATATATTAGGTGAAAATTAATTTTAGAAAAATTGATTTTCACAAACTATGTTAAACAATTTCGAAGGATAACAAAGCAGTCGAAGGATGTAGGATCGAAAGACCTGAAATTCACAAACTGTTAAGTCTAAACAAATAAGACTCGAAGGATCCACGAAAGATCACACCTGTTCGAAGGATCAACAGTGTTCGAAAGATCACTGTTGAGATTCGAACAATAACCTCGAAAGATGAACTTGAAAGATTCACCTATACGAAGGATCCTTATCTTTCGAAATGAACAGTAACTCGAAAGATGATCTTTCAAAAAGATTCCTTGACTCGAAGGATAACCTATTGACTTCGAAGGATGTTCGAAGGATGGCTATCTTTCGAATCTCCTTGATCGAAGGATGATCTTTCGAGATCGAAAGTTATCTTTCGATGGTTCTGACACAAGGACAGAAAGTACGACATGTTGGTGAAAAGTTGATGTGGTAGGTGACCAACTTTCGGCAAAAGAGTATGATCTGACAACAACTTTTCCCAAGCAGATTTGACTTTCAAAATAATACCCAAATAGGAAGGTTCTTATCCACACCAAGGCAACCGGATTTTTGACCGGAATAATGGCCGGAAAAACACAAACCTTTTCAAATATGATTTTTAAGTTACCCAAACCTTCCCGTAACACACCCGGTTAGTTTAGAACACGTTTTTATGGTTAAAACTGCAGAAAACACACTAAAAACGGGTGCTAAACCAAGAAACTTTTTGTCCAAAAACAACCAAGTCTTGCACAAAAACCCGGTTTTAACAAGGAAAAGAGCCACGGCTCTGATACCTCTTGTAGGTCCCTCGGAGGTTGAGGTTTAACCTATTCCTTGTTATGTTTAACCCACTAGCAAGTGCGGAATCCAAGCTAGCAAGCAAACCGGAGTTTATATGAAAGCAAAGTGAACAAGAGAAAGAGTAGACAAGCAAGTATCAAAGTTTTCTCTTGTATTCCAGTGGACACGGTTACAGACCTTGACCAAACTGAAAATACACTCTTACAAGACTTGGGTTCACACACACAAAAGCTCTCAACAATGAACACAAACTTTGGACAGAACTTATGAGGAGTGAAACCCTCATGGGATATATATACCCAAAACAGATACCCATGCACGAAGGATAGGAATCCTGGTCGAAGGATCATCTGTCGACCAGAAAAGCTATCGAAAGATCTCGAAGGATCTAGACATACCTCGAAGGATGGTATATCCTTCGAGGTCCATAAAGATCCTCCGAAACATCATCTTTCGAAGTCATTGAAGGATACTAAACATCCTTCGATGACATCCTTCGAGACATGTTATCTTTCAACCACTAAGTGTTGTTGTTTGGCCAAGTCAAACCAGGAGGATGGTTGACTTTGGTCAAACATACATTTCAACACATAAATAACATTACAAATACGTAAACACAACAGACAAAAGACATCGTTTTATACAATACAAAATACAGACAAAGTACAGACACAAAGTGCACCAACATCTGCTGAGTATCTCCCAGATCTGTGATAGGATGTACACTACTCATTTCACTGACAAAGAATGTTTGATCTTGAAACCGGGATTTGTGATACCTGAGGAATGGATCATCATGAGGGCACCAAGAGTCAATGATCTGTACGTGTTGGACATGAGCGTAGCTACCACAACCACGGGTCAGGCTCATTGTTTTGTGTCCAGAGCAACTGAGAAAGAATCAAGATTATGGCACCGAAAGATGGGGCATATTCACCTAAGGAAGATGAATCATTTGGTGCATAATGATTTGGTGACAGGAGTTCATGTCAAAGGTTTTCATCTGGAAGGGGAGTGCATAAGCTATGTCAAAGGCAAGCAGAAGAAAAAGTCACATCCTACAAAGCAAGTCAATTCAGTTTCAAGACCATTGGAAAGACTTCACATGGATTTGTTTGGTCTGGTGAATGTCAAGAGTATAACAGGAGATTATTACTGTTTGGTTGTGACTGATGATTATTCCAGATTTTCGTGGGTTTCATTCTTGAAATAGAAAGACGAAACGTTTGATAGTTTGATGGCGTTGTTTAAGAGAATTGAGAATCTGTACTAGAGGCCTATCAGTAGAATTCGAAGTGATAATGGTACTGAATTCAAAAACAGTAAGATGGAAGCATTTTGTGATGAAAGAGGTATACTGCATGAGTTTAGTGCTCCGTACACTCTGCAGCAGAATGGAGTAGCAGAACGCAAAACCCGAACGCTAATCGAGAACGCTAGAACTATGCTCGCAGATTCAAAATTACCAATTAATTTCTGGGCTGAAGCTGTTTCTGCCGCATGCTATACGCTCAACAGGGTTCTTACTGTCAAGAAGTTCAACAAGACGTGTTTTGAGCTAATCAATAACCGCAAACCGAATTTGAAGTATCTAGAACCGTTCGGGTCACCCTGTACAGTTATAGAGCCTCATGGAAAGTTTGGTCCGAAGAGCATTGAGGGAATATTTGTTGGTTATGTCAATCCAATGCGACGTGTCTTCGTTCCAAGTGAGAAGCGGATTATTGAAGCAGCGAATGTTGAATGTCAAATGTACACTATGCCGCCACAGAATCCTTGTGATTCATGGCGTTATCATTATGACAAACTTTGGGATTCGTTTGACATGAGAGAAGAATCAGAGGCAGATGAAGATTTCTTTGATGAGCTGGATATTTTGCGAGAGTATGAGTCGCAGCTCAGGTTCCCAGCGGAGTATTCTAGAAGACCTCAAGAAACTTCAAATGATGATGAAGCGGGTCCTAGTCATGCTGGTGAACACGATGATGAAGTTGCTCCTGGTAATCAGTCGGAGGTGAATGATAATCAAGAAGCTGAAAACATGCCAGTTTTTGATCATGGTGATTCAGACTCTGAGGGGGAGCAGATCCAGTTATCAAGTCAAACAAACCAAGTTGGTGAACAAGATGCAGAACAGAATGTTACTAATCTGGAGGGAAATGTTGATGTTCCAAGCGAAGTGATGCCGCGAACTCTTTCTTATCATCCAGAGGAGTTGATCATAGGAGAACTGCATTCAGGCGTTCGTACAAGACGTCAAATAGACCAGGGCTTAACATGTTTTTATTCTATAGTAGCACCTTTACAAACTGAATTTTCATTAAGTTGTTTTATCTCGCAGGTCGAACCGAGAACTTACAAAGAGGCGCTTACTGAAGACTCTTGGGTCATAGCGATGCAAGATGAGTTAAGTCAGTTTGAAAAGTTGGGAGTGTGGAAGTTAGTGGATTTGCCGGATGGTCAAAGGAAAATCAATACAAAATGGGTTTTCAAATGTAAGAGGGACGACAGAGGAGTGGTTGTAAGGAACAAAGCTCGACTCGTTGTTCAGGGCTTTAGTCAACAGGAGGGGATTGATTTTACAGAAGTCTATGCTCCTGTAGCACGACTAGAGGCTATCAGAATTTTCCTAGCATTTGCATCTTGGAAGAATTTTAAAGTTTATCAGTTGGATGTTAAATCGGCGTTTCTTTATGGGAAGGTCAAAGAGGAGGTTTATGTCGGTCAGCCGCCGGGCTTTACTGACCCAATCCACAAGAACAAAGTTTATCTGCTGGACAAAGCGTTGTATGGTCTACATCAGGCACCGAGAGCCTGGTACGAGACTTTGTCTCAACACCTACTCGCTAACATGTTCATACGTGGAAAAGTGGATGCCACTCTCTTCACTAAAGAGGTCGACGGACACCTTCTGATCGTTCAGATTTATGTAGACGATATAATTTTTGGGTCAACGAGTGAGAAATTGTGCAAAGATTTCGAACAGGTAATGAAGCAAAAATTCAAAATGTCATCAATGGGAGAGATGAAGTTCTTTCTGGGTTTACAAGTTGAACAACTACCTGAGGGAATTTTCACTCACTAGACGAAGTACGTGCATGATATTCTAGAGAAATTTGGAATGTCAAGTTCTACTCCTGCTGCTACCCCACTTGCGACTAATCATGGGATTCACCCAGACCTCACCGGAGACAGGGCTGATGAAACGTTTTATCGTTCCATGATAGGTTCTTTGATGTATCTGACTGCTTCACATCCTGATATCATGTACCCAACGTGCCTTGCAGCAAGATATCAATCTAACCCGAGAGCTTCGCACATGATCATTGTTAAGAGGAAATTGTTGTTGAGAATGAGGACCAAGATAAGACAAAAGTATAAGAACCGGTTCGAAGTGAAGTGAACTTCACTCTTATACCTCCATTCCCATCAAGGCTACGAAGCACAAAGAAGGAGAGGGAAGAACAAGAAATCATGGAGACATTCAGGAAGGTAGAGGTAAATTTTCCACTCCTTGACGCTATAAAACAAGTACCACGTTATGTGAAGTTCCTCAAAGAACTTTGTACATCAAAAAAGAAGCTTAAAGGTAATGAAACGATCAAGGTAAGTGAAAATATTTCTACAGTGCTACAAATGATACTACCTCCAAAGTGCAAGGATCCAGGTGTTTTCACTGTTCCATGTAAATTAAGGAATATCATTGTGCCTAGAGCTATGTTGGACCTTTGAGCCTCTATTAATGTCCTACCATACTCAATTTTTAAAACACTTAATGTAGGATTGTTAAAGAGGACTATGGTAGTCATTCAATTTGCCGATCAGTCCATCGTACACCTAAAAGGTGTATTAGAAGATGTATAGGTTCAAGTGAATGAATTAGTGTTTCTAGCTGATTTTTACGTGCTAGACATGGAGGGTGATGAAGCCCCAAATTCAAGTTCCATATTATTAGGGAGGCTGTGACAACCCGTACTCTCGACCCTAATTGTCGGGAGAAGGGCATTTGATTACTACTACTACCACTACCACTACCACTACCCCTACCACTACCACTACCACTACCACTACTACTACACGGGCCCAAGCCTAACCCAACTCACCTAAACCTAAACCCTAGCCTTAGCCTATATAAAGAAAATTATAACCTTCTTATCTCTTTTCTCTAAGAAAACCCTAACCCACACTTCCCTAATGTGCGGCCGCAGCCCCCTGCACCCCTCTATTCCTCCGACGACCGGAGCTGGCACTCCGGTGATGTTCTCCGGCAAGCAAACCACACCCTAAACATAGCTCTTTTGTACCACCATACACATGAATCCGAGAGAGAGGGAGAGAGTAACAGAGAGAGGAGACACAACGACAATGGTAGATGGCGGCCGCAAACTGTAACACCCTTGCTATTATTTTACGGTTTTCATAGAATTTACGAAAATAAACAGGTAATTATGATTACATATATATTAAAAATACGGTTGAATTAAAACTTTTACAATTTACAAAAATAATACTACATGATGTAACTGAGTTCGTCGTTTCAAAATAACGACGAGGCAACGTGTGGAAGCTTCTTTTCCATGTGTTCGGTTCTTGCACTTCGCTTGACCTTGATCCGGTACTCCTGACACTTACTAACTAGGTTGATAGTCCTAGTTACTTGGTGAGTTCCGGGAGTTATAACCCGTCTTATTTTAAATCCTGTTAACTCGGGCCCTTTTTATAAACTTTGTTTTTCTCAAAGTATTTATCCTCCTTGTAATTAATATTAGGTTTATTTATTTAATTCCTAATATTTATCGGGTTAATTTCACCACTAACGGTATTTTACCCGTTCATAAATGTTAACGTGGTTTGATTACCAAACCCGTTTTCGGGGTGTTACAAGTCTACCCCTTAAAGAGGTTTCGTCCCCGAAACCTTTCTTACGTAGTTTATTGGTTTATACCAAACGAACTTAGTATCGTTTTTATGGCATTCCTTCTTTTCGGTCTATAGTTATCATTTGTATTGACGTGTACGTCTTCCATGTGCATGGCCTCATGGGCCGTAAGTTTTATCATGTATTTCTTATCATTTGACCGAGTTTCATTTGATCACCCGGTCACTAAGCCTGTCAACATGTTTACTTCACGCTAATCTTATATTGACGAGTGCTTTACATAGTTCATAACCTTTCTTTGACTTCGAATAGTTTTACCGGCTAGACGGATTAGTCGCCGTTACTTCATACCCCGTCATTCAGGTGTACCACATTGCCATCCTCGGCCTTATGTGAATTGCTGATCTAATACTTCTTATGTTTTATTAAATCTTTGCTTTTGACTAAAACTGAATTTTAGTTTAATATTTTTCTCTTTAACTTATGTCAATTACTCTCATCAGAGAATTGATGACTAAAGGTTTATTCCTTTCCGTTAGTATTATTATGCGGGGAATCATCACTAGTTCCCACGCTTTACATTATTGACCCGTAGGTTCCTACACTTAGCCTCGTAGGCTATTTTATTAGATCTTTTACCTTTTTAAGTATAGAAATCGTTCATTTCCATTCTTGAATTCTATGGGCCTTGACCGTAGTCTAAGGCTATATTGGTTTTCCTTTTTCAACTAATCTTCGGACTTTATGACTTCTTACGTCATTTACACGTCGGTTTGTTTTCCGCTTACCGTTATTTGGCTTACGCCTCTATTTCCTTTCAACCCGTTCCCCGGGTTCTATATCTTAATGTTTGTAACTCTTCGGTTTCACTGGTTTGCGTTTTCCTTTCTATAATCTTTTACGACCTATCCCATAGGTTCATTAATATTTTGCGCTTCCATTATTCGGTTTGCGCTTATTGGACAATCAAGTATTTATACTTTATTTGACCAGTTTGACATATTCGTGTGAATCCATCACTTACGACAGTCAAACTTTATTTTTTTATTTAACTCGTCCAACCTCAAAATAGTTGAACATCCCTATCGAAATTCTGTTTGCAAAATTTTATTATTCTTTTAGTCATAACTCATAAATCTGAGTCTTTTGACTTCCTAATCCGCGTTCCCGTCTCTTTGTTTACGCATATACTCAAAATCCCACCCATCTATCGGGTATTTTACCGAAGTCATCATCAAAGCAACCATTCTGGTATGCATTTAGACTTTGTTTTAATTTGTTTGGTCGTCTAAGCGAATTCCATCGTTTTTATTCGACCAAGTCCTTTGTTATTTATTCAATTCGTTTGACTTGTCCGTGTGAATTTCATCACTTATGACAGTCAAACTTTATCCCCACGCCTTAGCATTCTTATTAGTCGGTTTGTATTTTCATTTACTTTAATTCTTGTCCCTTCCCTCGGGCTCGTTATTTTAATGTAATATGCTTCCGTTACCCGGCTTGCGTTTTCATTTATTATCAAATGTTTTACTTATTTGATCCGTTTTGGGTACCTTTTTAATTCATCTCATTCACCCCATCCTTACTACATCGAACGTGAATGTGTCCATCATAAAAAGTTCATGGTATCATGTGTTCACCACTTACTTGGCCAGAGTAAGCGATCAACACCTGACACGCATGACCGTTTTATAATTTTCACATCACGCCCATGTAAGTAATGTCTCTATTTATTTCTCTTGGAAACAATATCTTGGATAGGTATTCTATTCAGGTTTTTCCAAGTTTTTAATCTATATATGCAACAGTCAGTCTCTACGTATTTGTTGCATATTACTATTCGTGCAATAAAATTAAAACGTGCACCTGGTAAATGCTTTCCCTTACGGGCTTTCCTTGCCATTAACTTATTCGCGGTCGTTATGCGATTTAGGTCCTTGATAAGCATGCTCTGCTTGTCATACTTTGGAGCGTTCCTTCTTCAGATCCGCAATTTGTTAAACTCCCGCTATCTTTGGATGTGAGTGTCCTTCAACTACAACATTTATAAAAATTAGTAATTTCGACATTAATGAACGCCCGTATTATAATACAAGGCTTTCCCACTATACGTGTCGACACACGTAATTTTGTTGACTATGTTGGTCCTTTATCGATTTAATTTGGGTAACGTGTATTACACGATGACCCTATGTGTTGTTCACAATACTTTAATCATACTAAACTATTAATATACATGTACTTACCGGATTTGCGATCAAGCCTCGAACCGAACACACTTTACTCTTTAACCATGAGCTCTGATTACCAACTTGTAACACCCTTGCAATTATTTTACGGTTTTCGTAGAATTTACAAAAATAAACAGGTAATTATGATTACATATATATTAAAAATACGGTTGAATTAAAACTTTTACAATTTACAAAAATAATACTACATGATGTAATTGAGTTCGCCGTTTCAAAATAACGACGAGGCAACGTGCGGAAGCTTCTTTTCCATGTGTTCGGTTCTTGCACTTCTCTTGACCTTCATCCGCTACTCCTAACATTCACTTGTGATCAAAACCAACTCGTAAGTTAGTTTTGATAGCTTAGAAACAAGTATAAACAAGTTCCATATTCAAATAAACGAAATCAAAATAAATAAAAATTCAGATCTAAGTCTCTCGCACCACGCGAGAGATTTCTTTAATTCGTTCACGAGCCACGACAGGCCCCGCGTGTCGCGCCAGCATTCACTCATCCCCTCGCGTGCCGCGGGGGAGTCTGTTTTCCAGCGGGTCCATTCTCTGGACCTGCATATTTGCCCAGCTCCATTTTACAAAAATAACAAATTTCAAATTGCCATAACTTTTTATCTACAAGTCCGTTTTTCGTGATTCTTTTTCCCACGCGTCCGTAATTAAACTACGGATCCGTTTATCACCTTGATTTGCATAAAAATCTGAATTATAAGCTATTGGCATATAAATCCTTTATATGATTATTCGACCCGTTTGACTATAACATCACACACTTGTTTCTAGTTAATCATAAATCATACATCAAAGTATTTAACTCAAAATCTTTATTTCAGATTTGTAACTTTTGTGAATTACGCAACCAATACCCAAGTTATGCGCGTAATTCGTTTTGACCCGTTTAGAGAATTTAAACTTTTAAGTTTAAATTTCGCTCATTCTTTTCACCCATCATTTTCCTAAATTTTAATTATCTACTTACATTCACCACAACTATACTCATGGTGGATTTAGTATATTTGACCAATTTTTTTTCGAATTCTACACTTCGGTTGATTGTTTTACGGAAAAGACCCGTTTATAGCACGTGACCCAAAAAGGCTTATGTCTAAAACGTATAAAACTTACCAAACATTATTTATGTTGTTAAACAACTTCTGGCCAAATATCATGTCAAAACTCGATAGTTAAGACATTGAAATAATTTCTGCAAGTAACGGAACTGTTGCTGTCAAAAACTAATTTATTGAAAAAACATCCATGAAAAACTCGTCGAACAACTTTAAAAAAATCTATAAAAGTTACTAAACATCCTTTATGTTGTAAACCAACCTCAGGTCAAATATCGTGTCAAAACTCGATGGTTAAGACCTCGAAAAAATTTCTGCAAGTAACGGAATTGTTGCTGTCAACAACTAATTTATTGACAAAACATCCGCGAAAACCTCGTCAAACAACTTTACAAAAATCTATAAAAATTACTAAACATCCTTAATGTTGTAAACCAACTTCTGATGAAATATCATGTCAAAACTTGATGTTTAAGACCTCGAACTAATTTCTGCAAGTAGCGGAACTGTTGCTGTCAACAACTAATTTATTGACAAAACATCCGCGAAAACGTTGTCATACAACTTTATAGAAATCTATAAAAATTACTAAACATCATTTATGTTGTAAACCAACTTCTGCTCAAATATTGTGTCAAAACTCGATGGTTAAGACCTTGAAATAATTTCTACAAGTAGCGGAACTGTTGTTGTCAACAAATAATTTATTGACAAAACATCCGCGAAAACCTTGTCGAATGACTTTAGAAAAATCTATAAAAATTACCAAACATACTTTACGTTGTAATTCTAATCAAAGATTTACTTACATTTGTCAACGCGTGACTAATTTGCTATTTTACCTTTTTTTCCACAACCATCATGGTTTTCATCACTTTTACTTGTTCCTACCCGTATCAAATTACGTCAGAACATCACATTTAATCATTAACTTATCATATTCATAACCATTGTAATTAATTAGGCATTCTACAAAAAGGTGTAAGCTTTACTTACCTCGTATCCAAACCATGCTTTTCTCCGCGTACTCGATTTGTTTGACCCGCTTCTTTCCCAAGCCTCCATCAATCTTGTCAAGAGTCAAACTATCATCATAATTCATAAGGCGGTTAGATTAGTCATTATCATATACGACTATTCCATCTTACGAATTCTATGTCGAAACTACTATTCGACTTCATCATTGGTTAATTTGACTTATGTTTTGGTCAAAAATTACCGAAGCAATTAAGTGATCAAATTAGTTAAGTGAGGTAGTGTGCTAGAAATATGTGTTGGAAATATGCTAGTTAAGTTATTTGCAAAAAATAGTTTCAGGATATGGCTCAGGATATAGAGCTATATCTATGATCAAACAATGAGCGAAAATGTAAAGGACGACACAAGATGTACAAGGAAAGCCCTTGATCAATCTAGATCGCTGGCACAAAACCTCGGGAGCTGACAATCGCAGCTGCCTTGTTCTTCTATTACTTCAAATATCACGATACAGTGCAGGATATGATGTGGATCAACTAGGTGTTACAACGTAGTTTGAGTACAAGTGTTTGAGTGTAGTGATTGTTTGCAACAGGAGAGTAAAAGTGTGCGTAAGCATGTGTGCCTTAGCCTGATCCGATCAATCTATTTATAGTAAACGAAAATAACTAACTATCCTATTAAACCAAAATGCTTCGAATATTCCTCAAGTGAACGTTGTAGTCCACTTCTTCCGGGTTCAACGTCTACAAGCTAACTGATTTGCCCGAGTCTCGAGGGGAAGAAGTCCTCCTGACCATTGGAGACTTGTTACAATAATCTGCACGTGAGCTAACTGGTTAGTACCGGGATATCGTATCAGGATGTTACCAATATCCTGATCCGGTATCCTGATCGCAAATAAACAATCAAATCCAGAATATTAGTCAGGATATATATGCAGAAAATGACCCATAACAATTGTCCCCAAAATATATCTGTTGGAATTCCGAATTCAAAGGGATATATTTTAAACTTTATCACCTGGATCGAAGCAATCAATACGACTAGACTCTTGAAATGAGTATGTGCAACTTCCAATGCGATATTTACTCTTTACCCCCTACACTCAGCCTATAATTAGCTGAAATACTTTGCATTGTGATCATTACTCCTCAAGCAAAACTCAGGTACTTCTCTTATCTTTTCTTCTCTGTTTTTCTTTTCTTTGAATTTCTTGTTTCTTGGTCGATACCCCTTATGGCATCTCGAACAAGATCACGGTCAAACGAGCCGGTCACAGCCCTCACGAGTCAAAACCTCATCCGAGAACCGCAAAATGAGATCTGCTCTTTCAACAACGCCGATATCGTCGCTTTGAAGGATTCCAGTGCCTTTCCCGCCGGAGTAGTTATTCGTCCTTTCGATCGGGAGGTCCGATCAGATGCGTCATTGGCCGAGTGAGTCTGCTTTTTTGCCTACCCCTTCTCTTTGGGACTCCGGTATCCGTTTCCACCTTTCATTTCTCATTTCTTCGAGCTTACCGGTCTCAGCTATGCTCAAACTATGCCAATGGTCTGGCGAGTTTTAATGGTGTTAAACCAAATTAAATCTTGTCATTGCCCTGACCTGTGTATCGAAGACCTTCCCATAGCATACCGACTGAGATCCCATGGCAATAGCCGCTTTCTTTTGTTCTCTACTTCCAAGAACCCCCCTAATCCTTAAGGCCACCAAGAATGAAGATCAGTGGCCACGAAAGTTCTTTTTCGTTAAAAGGGACTCTATTAACAAGGGTTTTGATCTGCCAGTTAGATGGTTAACCAAGGGTAGGATCTAGGGTTTTAGGAATATCCCCAAATATATCCTTAACTGTATCCTTGACTGATATCCTAATACTTGTGCAGCGAATTTCAGAGATCTAGCACCCCCAAGTGCAGAATCGCAGTCTAGGATCAAAGAGGTTTACCGACTTCCTGCCAGTGAAAGAACTTTCTCACTGTCTCTCACAAACTCAAGTCAGAAATCTAGTTTAGAAATGTCTGGTAAGTATATATGAGTAAATTTATTATAGAATATAAATGACATGAATGACACATTTCTCCCTTTACACATTGTTGGTCATCAACCTTGAAGGCTTCCAACTCGATGAGTTGGATAGTTATACCAGCCTCGCACCTGTCAAACAAGAGATCAATCCGAAGCCAGCTGATACTCCAAAGCCTAGCAGCTCAAAGACTGCTACCGCTCCCAAAGCTCCTCCAGCATCCAGGACCTGGGCCTCCAGCTCCCGAAAGAGGAAGGAAGCAGATCATCCTGCTACACCTCATGTATTCCCATTTGAGAATCACGGGTTTACGGAATCCAGCAAATTCATCACAGGCTTCCTTAACCAGGTTAGTATCCTTGACCTATATCTTGCACCATATGCTGATTACAAATGTTAATTTAGGTTGATACCTATTTCCTTACCTTGCAGGGTCTTGAACGCCTGGTGTTCCTCTATGAGGATGCATGTGGCTCGAATGTCATGCTAGAAAGTAAGCTGAAAAAGGCCGAAGCCACTATTGCAGACCAAGCTGCGATTGCCACCGCTAAATAGAACACTTCGAAGCCAAATACAAGGCAATGGCCCAAGAGCATCAGTCTGCCATCCGAAAGGTCACCCATGAAGCTCAGGCTAGGTTCGACGCCACCCAAGTTCAACACGAGCAGGCTATGGCTTCATACCGGGAGAGTCTCAAGAATTCTGTCGTCATCTCCCTTCTTCAGGACAAACCGAAAATGGCTTATGAGGCAATGGCCTTGGGCTTTCAATGCCCTTCTTGGAACACCAAGGCCTGGGAGGCGAAATTGAGAGATCTTGGGGGGGAATCATGTGGAGCCTCCTGTCAAATCTGCTGCGGAAGAGCCTGCCAAGGTGCTTGATGCTAGTGCTTCAGAGGATGTTGGTGGTGATGCTGGGACAAACGCTGGAGAGGATGCTGCTGGAGAGGATGCTGCTGATGATGCTGGGACAAATGCTGGAAAGGATATTGCTGGAGAGGTCACGATGGAGGAGGGAGCTGCCCCCCTAAGTGCAGCGATGTGGGCGATGATGGATGTATGTGCCAAGGCCAGAGCCCACTTTTTTAGATTTGATCGTTGTAGCTTGTTGAACAATTTACTTTTCATGTCTTCGAACAATTTACATTTCCTGCACTAGAACAATATGATGACCAAAGGTGGATGGGTCCTGGGTTTCAGGATGAAGCCCCTGGTCATCAATTAGTATAATCTGTTTTGAATGATGCAACGGTTGGAGGCGGATGGGTCTCGTTTTGAGATGAAACCATCAACCGTTGCGTAAATATGGTAAAAAACAAATCGGGCTTTTGACGGATGGGCCTCGGTTTGAGGTGAAACCAAAAGCACCACTTTTGACATGTTAATAATATAACCACCTTTTGACTTATTTGTTGTTGCTTTTTAATTTTTTGACATGCATTGCTCAGTTTAGATTTCAACTTTGCAAAATTATTTTTCGAAAATATCCTGATCAACATACTTGGCGATATCCCATGAAGACTTTCGTCAAGCAGGGTTTTTTTTTTAAATTCAAACAATTTAGATAAGGTCTTTAATGAATAAAGGATAGTTTATTTTTCAAAATCCGTTTTGATAACACTTGTTTGACCAGAGTACTAGTCTTCAACCCAAGTATTATTTCCCAGATATTCCAATCAAATATCCTAAAACATTTCCCGAAAACACATTTTGAGAATATATCCTAAAGATATATCCTAGCCAGGATATTTAAGCCTTAAACATAGTTTCAAAAGTTTAAACAACTTATGTAAGGTTCACAAAGGAAAGATCATACCAGGAATAGAGTGTAACCCTAGTATCGAACTTCAATCCTTTTGCAACTTCTTCCACTAAGATGTCCCCAGTCTTAGTACACTAGGTTCAAAGTTGATTCTTTGAGCCTTACACAATCCCCTTAGGAGGACTGTCCCCTGTGCATAAAGTCTTCGAATACTTAGAAATGTTTTGAACATTAGTTTCAATCGTCTGAACAGTTCTTATGTTACAAGGGGTAAACCCTAAAGTATACTGGAGATAATTCCTTAGTATCCTGGGGATAAACCCATAGGTATCCTGGGGAAAATCCCAAATTTTCATGCGCTACAGGCGGGAGTGTATAAACTCCAAGACTTAGAAAGGTGAAAACCTTTAAACCTTAGAGAGTATTAAAATACCCTTTCGCGAGAGAGGGTGATCAATCCTCATATACCTTAAGGATCCATGATATAGCCAACAGTGACGAAATTGTCAGCCACTTTTACATGAACTAGTCCCGCCACCTTGAACTATCCTTGGATAACTTGCGCTCCAGGCGGGGTGTTTAAACCCAATTCGTGAGAAAGGTGAATACCTTTAAACCTGTTAGGGATCAGGATCCCTTAAACATGAGAGAGGGAGCCAATCCTCTAATCTTTCGAAGTATCCTGAATGTGTATCCTGGAGCTATATCCCGAAGCATATACTGCAAAACAATTGTAAGCTAAGGTGGGTGTTAGCCTGGCTAACACCCCTCCGATGCTTAAGTCAGTAATGGGTTCAAAACAATAGATAATATACTAAAAGAGATAGAATCCATACTGTTATGGGTGAAATTCTGAGCCCATATCCTGACCTTGTATCTTGATTTTTTATTAGTTGTATATGATCAGGATACCGGATCAGGATACCGGATCAGGATACCGGACCAGGATATTAGTCACATCCTGAGGCAGTATCCTGATTATTACTAACAATTTTCTTGTAAACGTTGGCTACAAGGGACTAACGTTCATGAAGACCAAGTCATCCTGAAGACCCGCTCAAATTGGTTAGGATAAGGACGTTGATGGCGGAAAAATAGCTCTTGTAACGGTCAGCATTGAAGATTGGCATGTTTTATGGGAAGTTACGAATGCTGGTAAAAAGATATTAATGTTGTAACGGTTATGGAAGCTTAAATATCGGAGTTATAGTTAGTAAGCGCGTGGAAAACGAGTGGAGACAGCCTTGCAACGTTTAGAAAGGAAATAATCTCAGTATCCCGGATTTTTAGCATAATATCCCGGATTTTTAGCATAATTAGTTAATTCTTGTAACTATATAAAGGAGATGCCAGATCCATGTGACAACTCGAATTTCCAAGATTTCTATTTCGCATTTATTGCACGTTCGTGTATTTATTAGTCGTTTATTTGCACAATTGATTGCTATGGAATTGTATACGTTTTAATACAATGAAGTGTATTGTATGATTATGCATGGTTATGTGTTAATTGTGTTAGACTTGTCAATGCATAAACTTGGTGGTGAAACTGTGAAACTGTTTGAGATGGTGTACTATTGTAAGATATAGTAATTCAGGGTGTAGAGATCAATTAGTGAAATCTAAATCATACTTAACCCTAATCTCTTTCCCTAATCATTCACTAATCATCACAAGAATCAAAACACGTACTTTCACCTCCTCTAATCCTCTCTACAACCATCTTCTCATCATTCTTGGATTTACAAGTCTCCTGCAACAAGTTTAATCTTCCAATCCATTTAGAATCAATCCAAGGTAAATGGTTATTGATTGTTTGATTGTTTTCAATCCTTGATTATGTGGTTCTTGTAAACCCTAGTTCTTCACATGCTAAATTCTGTAATGTTCTGTGTCTATTGGCTCTGACCATTGAGATATGAATAGGGTTGTTGTTGTATAATTATTTTCTTGATGATTAGGTTGCATGAGGTTAGAAGTGTAATGATCTATTCGATTACTGCAATATGACGCCGCGAATTAGGGTTTTCTGGTCGAGCAAACGAAAGAAAACGTAACTGTTTCAATGATTTGCATGATTAACTGTTGATTGATTTTGATAGCTTGTAAGTCCGACCTTGTTTGATGATTTTATGTCCGAGTATTTAAAGTTGTATGCTATCCGAGTTTCTATATGTTTAAGGAGGTCCGATCTTTATATATATATGCATAAGTCCGAGCTTTGTGTCAAGAATGTCCGAGTTTCAATTGAATTAAAACTGGTCCAAAGTATTCAAGGGGGTTTAGGTCCGAGTTTTTTAACAACACATATGGTCTGACTTTCATGATTGTTATCTTGTCTGACTTTTGAACAGGGGAAACCCCCCTACACACTTGTCTGAGTTTTGCAAAGGGCAAGGCCCTGTCTGATGTTGTGTAATGATCAATTTGAAACAACGAGCTGCATGTTAAATAATGTTAATTCTGTTAAGCTGTGTTTGACACTTGGCTAAGTCCCTGACTTCCTTAAACATGTGAAGTTATTAATCACTGCTAACAGTGGCCACTAGATTAATATCCATGTAAGATTAAACCGTGAAATCAGGGACGCTACGCATGAATTATGTGAATAGGATTGACTGCTTACATGACGTATGATTCTATGTAAATGATTGTATGATATTGAATGCAACTGTATGATTCCACATGCGTGAACATTCTATGTGATATCATCATGTACACAATAAACACACAAGACACAGCTGCTTGAATGTCAATGATTTGCAAACCCTAATTTGATGCAAAAACTTACATCGAATCATGTGCAATATATCCTAGGTCGCGTGTAACGGACTTAGACGATTAACAAAACCCTAGAAGCAATAACATACCGAGCAAACCAAGGTGAGTTCACACCCTTACTAAGGCATGGGATTCCCAAGGACTTGGGAATGGGATTGAAGGAATAAGGTTGAATAGATTCGTACTGACACTAATACTAGACTACCATACCATTGTCCTCGGTTGAGCAGGACACATACGTATGCTATTCACTGTCCTCGGTTGTGCAGGACACATACTTACAATCTACGTAGACTTATACTTATTACTATCCTCGGTTGTGAAGGATACTCACGTAAAACCTACGTGTACTTATACTTATAACTATCCTCGGCTGTGAAGGATACTCACGTAAAACCTACATGTACTTATACTTATTACTATCCTCGGTTGTGAAGGATACTCACGTAAAACCTACGTGTACTTATACTTATTACTATCCTCGGTTGTGAAGGATACTCACGTAAAACCTACGTGTACTTATACTTATAACTATCCTCGGCTGTGAAGGATACTCACATAAAACCTACGTGTACTTATACTTATTACTATCCTCGGTTGTGAAGGATACTCACGTAAAACCTACGTGTACTTATACTTATTACTATCCTCGGTTGTGAAGGATACTCACGTAAAACCAACGTGTATTTATACTTACTACTATCCTCGGTTGTGAAGGATACTTATGGTTACGAGTAGTCTAGTGGTTATACAACATGGGAAGCCCCCACCAATAGAACGTACTAACGGCCCAGTAGAGCCACCTATTACAAACGAACTTACTATTACGCATTTACTTTCTGTGAACTCGCTCAACTAGTTGTTGATCCTCTGTTACATGCCTTGCAGGTCGTTAGGTACATGGAGCTTGCACAGGGAAGAGCTGGTCGTTGTGGGCTTGGATCGTGATTGTTTCTTTAAACACTTATGACATTACATTATTATTTATGTTGGGTTTACTTACATGCTTCCGCTACTTAAACAAATGTTTGATTTTGAACATCAATCATGTCTTGTTGAATTACATTATCTATTTTTATTATTAAATGCTATGTTCGATATGATTGATGGCTTGATCCTGGTCAGTCACGCTCCCAAGCGGTGATACTCCGCGTGTGGATTTTGGGGGTGTGACAGATTGGTATCAGAGCCATTGGTTATAGAGAACTTGGTTTTAATATGGGAAAACGTTTTATTAAAACCAGACTATAACCAGAACAGTGCTCTCAACGATCCACAACGACGCTTCGCTCCACGTGCAAGACTCAATATCCTAGGTAATAAGGTTTATGTTTATTGCCTACATGCTAGAATTACATAGAACTTTGCTCGTGGTATGCTTAGATTACATTACTCACTACTTGTTATTGCTTGAGAACACCTACGTGCTTATACTCTTCTGTCATCGCACTACTCGCGAACCATTCATACTTACGCTACCTTTACTGTTCGATCATGTCTGGACGTCTTAACATGACTCAAGCCCAGTTGACGGCTCTCATTAACGAATAAGTTGCTGCGGCGCTTGCAGCCGCACACGCAGGAGGTATAACCTGCTATTCCAAACCTATCCTAGGATGTTAGATCCTACTCTCGTGACCCAACTCTCGCGCTTAACCTTGACCTATCTTTCTCGCGCAACGGGCCAGAACGCACAGCAACCTGTCTGCACATTCAAGAACTTCATGGACTGTCGTCCAAGCACATTCAGTGGCACAGAAGGAGCAGTGGGACTACTCCATTGGTTTGGGAAGCTCGAGTCGGTATTCGAGATGTGTGAATGCCCTGAGACTCGCAGGGTCAAGTACGCCACTGTTACGTTGGAAGGAATTGCGCTAACCTGGGGGAACGCGCAAGTTCAGATATTAGGGCTGGCAGCTGCTAACACCACCCCCTGGAACGAATGCAAAGAACGCATTAAAAGGGAATACTGCACGCGTGATGACATCCACAAGTTGGAAGTGGAGCTTTACCATTTGAAAATGACGGGGTCAGGAAATTGATGCTTATACGAAACGGTCGAACGAACTGGCCACCTTGTGTCAAACCATGGTGGACCCTCCAAGCAAGCATATCGAATTGTACCTCAAGGGTCTAGCCTCAGAGATTCAGAGCCATGCTACATCGGCTAACCTCGACAATATCCAAGACATTCAGTGTCTTGCTCATCGCCTCACGGATCAGGCAGTGGAACGGAACAGGCTGCCTAGTTGTATCAGCGCTATTACTACCGCTACCACTTCTGCTACTCCCGCTACTCCTACTGACAACAAGCGGAAATGGGACGGGTATTCTAGCAAGGGTTCCGCTACCGTTCAGTCTCAAGCAGCAGCAGCGCAAGAATAGTGATCACCAGAGCCCGAGTCAGCCAACTTCTGGTGGTCAGGGGCAGGGTGGATATCGGGGAATTCACCCAATGTGTAACAAATGCAACAGACACCACGGTGGTTAGTGCATCGAGGGACGTTGCCAGAGGTGTCTCAAGATGGGCCATGAAGCTAAGGATTCAGGAACCCACGGCCTGCAAATCAGAATTGCCAGCAGCAATAGCAAGCAGAAATCCTATGCAAAGGAAAGATTGTTCGCATTTCCTCGTTCTGGCCAAGAACCTCTCGAAGTTCAAGGCGACAAGAGTGGTGCTGTGGTTGGCATCATCTCTTTCTTGAAGGCTCAGAAATGTTTACGAAAAGGTCACACTGCCATTTTGGCACTTGTAACTGATGCAGCGACGAAAGAGAAAAGAATAGAGGATATTCCAGTTGTACGCGAATTTCCTCAAGTGTTCCCTGAAGATTTACCAGGCCTACCGCCTCATCGTCAAGTCGAGTTTCAAATCGAGCTAGCTCCAGGAGCAGCACCTATAGCTCGCGCACCGTATCGTTTGGCTCCAACGAAATTGGAAGAACTGTCTAAGCAACTACAAGAGCTCTTGGATAAGGGCTTTATTCGTCCAAGCTCTTCGCCTTGAGGAGCTCCAGTATTATTTGTGAAAAAGAAGGATGGCACTTTCAGGATGTGCATCGACTACCGCGAACTGAACAAGGTCACAGTGAAGAACCGCTATCCTCTTCCACGTATTGACGATTTATTCGACCAGTTGCTAGGGTCGAGTTACTACTCCAAGATTTATCTACGGTCTGGTTACCATCAGCTGAGAGTCCGGGATGAGGACATCTCCAAGACAGCATTCAGAACTCGCTACGGCCATTATGAGTTTCTAGTCATGCCTTTCGGGCTTACGAACGCGCCTGCAGTCTTCATGGATCTTATGAACAGGGTGTGCAATCCATATCTTGACAAGTTCGTCATTGTCTTCATCGACGACATTCTGATCTACTCCAAGAGTCAGGAGGAACACGAGCAGCACTTACGTCTTATCTTGGAACTCCTTCGGAAGGAACAATTGTACGCAAAGTTTTCAAAATGCGACTTCTGGCTTCGTGAAGTCCACTTCTTAGGCCATGTGGTGAACAGGGATGGGATTCATGTCGATCCATCCAAGGTAGATTCGATCAGGAACTGGCCTGCACCGCGCACACCAACGGAAATACGCCAATTCTTGGGTTTGGCGGGGTATTACAGACGATTTATTAAAGACTTCTCCAAGATCGCACAGCCGCTCACTATGTTGACACAGAAAGGTGTTACCTATCGTTGGGTAATACACAAGAAACTGCTTTTCAGTACCTAAAGGATAGGCTATGCAGCGCACCTATCCTCTCACTGCCCGAGGGCACGGATGACTTCGTGGTTTATTGTGACGCATCGATACAGGGGCTTGCTTGTGTATTGATGCAACGGGATAAAGTTATTTCCTACGCCTCTCGTCAACTCAAGGTTCATGAACGGAACTACACGACGCACGATTTAGAGCTGGGAGCTGTTGTTTTCGCGCTTAAGATATGGCGACACTACCTGTACGGTACCAAGTGCACAATTTACACCGATCACAGGAGTCTCGAGCATATCTTCAAGCAGAAGGAATTGAACATGCGTCAACGACGATGGGTCGAGTTACTTAATGATTACGAATGCACCATCAAGTACCATCCAGGCAAGGCCAATGTTGTGGCTGACGCTCTTAGTCGGAAAGACACTCTACCTAGACGCGTACGAGCCTTGCGGCTCACTATTCAGTCCAGTCTTCCTGCACAGATACGAACTGCTCAGATGGAAGCATTAAAGCCCGAAAACGTCAAAGCTGAAGCCTTACGCGGCTCAAGGGAACGATTGGAACAAAAGGAAGACGGTGCCTATTATGTAACGAGGCGTATTTGGGTCCCACTATATGGCGGTTTACGAGAACTTGTGATGGATGAAGCTCATAAGTCTCGCTACTCGATACATCCAGGTTCGGATAAAATGTATCACGACATCAGAACTACATATTGGTGGCCTAGCATGAAGGCCCACATAGCGACTTACGTTGGCAAGTGTTTGACATGTGCAAAAGTCAAAATGGAGTATCAAAAACCAGCGGGCCTACTTCAGCAACCCAAGATACCGCAATAGAAATGGGAAGAAATTTCCATGGATTTTGTTACAGGCCTACCTAGATCCCAGCGTGGGAATGATACCATATGGGTGATCGTGGATCGACTCACCAAGTCTGCACATTTCCTGGCTATTAAGGAAACGGATAAGTTCTCCACTCTCGCAGACGTTTATCTTAAAGAAGTTGTTTCGAGGCACGGAGTGCCCACCTCCATCATTTCGGATCGGGATGAACGATTCACGTCAGAACTATGGCAAGCGATGCACAAAGCGTTTGGCTCTCATTTAGACAATGAGCACAACATATCACCCTCAGACGGATGGGCAGTCTGTGCGCACGATTCAAACTCTTGAAGACATGCTTCGAGCATGTGTTATTGATTTCGGCAACGGCTGGGAAAAGCATATCCCTTTGGTGGAGTTTTCGTATAATAACAGTTATCACACCAGCATACAAGCCGCTCCATTCGAGGCATTGTACGGACGTAAATGCGGGTCACCTCTCTGTTGGGCAGAGGTGGGGGATAGTCAGATCACGGGTCCAGAGATTGTAGTGGACGCCACGGAAAAGATTGCACAGATACGACAACGCATGACGGCAGCACGCGACCGTCAGAAAGCATACGCGGATAAGCGTAGGAAACCGTTGGAATTTCAGGTCGGGGACCGGGTTTTACTTAAAGTCTCACCCTGGAAGGGTGTGGTTCGATTTGGTAAACGAGGCAAACTCAATCCACGGTATGTTGGACCGTTCGAAATCACTGAAAGAATAGGCCCAGTAGCCTACAAGCTAAACCTACCAGCTGAACTCGTTGCAGTTCACAATGTATTTCACGTGTCGAATCTGAAGAAGTGCCTATCAGATGAGACCCTCATAGTTCCTTTCAAGGAACTCACTATCGACGAGCGGTTGCAGTTCGTCGAGGAGCCAGTTGAAATCACGGACCGGGATGTTAAGGTCCTCAAACACAAGAGAATCTCTCTTGTCCGAGTTCGTTGGAACTCCAAACGTGGCCCAGAGTACACCTGGGAACGCGAAGACCAGATGACAGAAAAGTACCCCCAGTTATTCGGAACCAATGCAACCACTACTGAGGCTGAAGCTACTACTACTGAATTTCGGGACGAAATTCCAAATCAACGGGGGGTTGATGTGACACCCCAGGAAAACCAGTGAACAATACAGCTTACCTAGCTTCCTCAGTGAGTGCGTACCAAATTTCGGGATGAAATTTCTTTCAAGTTGGGGATAATGTGACAACTCGAATTTCCAAGATTTCTATTTCGCATTTATTTTCTTTCAAGTTGGGGATAATGTGACAACTCGAATTTCCAAGATTTCTATTTCGCATTTATTGCACGTTCGTGTATTTATTAGTCGTTTATTTGCACAATTGATTGCTATGGAATTGTATACGTTTTAATACAATGAAGTGTATTGTATGATTATGCATGGTTATGTGTTAATTGTGTTAGACTTGTCAATGCATAAACTTGGTGGTGAAACTGTGAAACTGTTTGAGATGGTGTACTATTGTAAGATATAGTAATTCAGGGTGTAGAGAGCAATTAGTGAAAGCTAAATCATACTTAACCCTAATCTCTTTCCCTAATCATTCACTAATCATCACAAGAATCAAAACACGTACTTTCACCTCCTCTAATCCTCTCTACAACCATCTTCTCATCATTCTTGGATTTACAAGTCTCCTGCAACAAGTTTAATCTTCCAATCCATTTAGAATCAATCCAAGGTAAATGGTTATTGATTGTTTGATTGTTTTCAATCCTTGATTATGTGGTTCTTGTAAACCCTAGTTCTTCACATGCTAAATTCTGTAATGTTCTGTGTCTATTGGCTCTGACCATTGAGATATGAATTGGGTTGTTGTTGTATAATTATTTTCTTGATGATTAGGTTGCATGAGGTTAGAACTGTAATGATCTATTCGATTACTGCAATATGACGCCGCGAATTAGGGTTTTCTGGTCGAGCAAACGAAAGAAAACGTAACTGTTTCAATGATTTGCATGATTAACTGTTGATTGATTTTGATAGCTTGTAAGTCCGACCTTGTTTGATGATTTTATGTCCGAGTATTTAAAGTTGTATGCTATCCGAGTTTCTATATGTTTAAGGAGGTCCGATCTTTATATATATGCATAAGTCCGAGCTTTGTGTCATGAATGTCCGAGTTTCAATTGAATTAAAACTGGTCCGAAGTATTCAAGGGGGTTTAGGTCCGAGTTTTTTTAACAACACATATGGTCTGACTTTCATGATTGTTATCTTGTCTGACTTTTGAACAGGGGAAACCCCCCCACACACTTGTCTGAGTTTTGCAAAGGGCAAGGCCCTGTCTGATGTTGTGTAATGATCAATTTGAAACAACGAGCTGCATGTTAAATAATGTTAATTCTGTTAAGCTGTGTTTGACACTTGGCTAAGTCCCTGACTTCCTTAAACATGTGAAGTTATTAATCACTGCTAACAGTGGCCACTAGATTAATATCCACGTAAGATTAAACCGTGAAATCAGGGACGCTACGCATGAATTATGTGAATAGGATTGACTGCTTACATGACGTATGATTCTATGTAAATGATTGTATGATATTGAATGCAACTGTATGATTCCACATGCGTGAACATTCTATGTGATATCATCATGTACACAATAAACACACAAGACACAGCTGCTTGAATGTCAATGATTTGCAAACCCTAATTTGATGCAAACACTTACATCGAATCATGTGCAATATATCCTAGGTCGTGTGTAACGGACTTAGACGATTAACAAAACCCTAGAAGCAATAACATACCGAGCAAACCAAGGTGAGTTCACACCCTTACTAAGGCATGGGATTCCCAAGGGCTTGGGAATGGGATTGAAGGAATAAGGTTGAATAGATTCGTACTGACACTAATACTAAACTACCATACCATTGTCCTTGGTTGTGCAGGACACATACGTATGCTATTCACTGTCCTTGGTTGTGCAGGACACATACTTACAATCTACGTAGACTTATACTTATTACTATCCTCGGTTGTGAAGGATACTCACGTAAAACCTACGTGTACTTATACTTATAACTATCCTCGGCTCTGAAGGATACTCACGTAAAACCTACGTGTACTTATACTTATTACTATCCTCGGTTGTGAAGGATACTCACGTAAAACCTACGTGTACTTATACTTATTACTATCCTCGGTTGTGAAGGATACTCACGTAAAACCTACGTGTACTTATACTTATAACTATCCTCGGTTGTGAAGGATACTCACGTAAAACCTACGTGTACTTATACTTATTACTATCCTCGGTTGTGAAGGATACTCACGTAAAACCTACGTGTACTTATACTTATTACTATCCTCGGTTGTGAAGGATACTCACGTAAAACCTACGTGTATTTATACTTACTACTATCCTCGGTTGTGAAGGATACTTATGGTTACGAGTAGTCTAGTGGTTATACAACATGGGAAGCCCCCACCAATAGAACGTACTAACGGCCCAATAGATCCACCTGTTACAAACGAACTTACTATTACGCATTTACTTTCTGTGAACTCGCTCAACTAGTTGTTGATCCTCTGTTACATGCCTTGCAGGTCGTTAGGTACATGGAGCATGCACAGGGAGGAGCTGGTCGTTGTGGGCTTGGATCGTGATTGTTTCTTTAAACACTTATGACATTACATTATTATTTATGTTGGGTTTACTTACATGCTTCCGCTACTTAAACAAATGTTTGGTTTTGAACATCAATCATGTCTTGTTGAATGACATTATCTATTTTTATTATTAAATGCTATGTTCGATATGATTGATGGCTTGATCCTGGTCAGTCACGCTCCCAAGCGGTGATACTCCGCGTGTGGATTTTGGGGGTGTGACACATAGGTCACACACTCTCGAATTTACCGACTCATTCACTCTTTTTTCTAGCAGCAATCACTCACTAACACTCATCACTTGCAATCATTGTAACACTTAGTAGAGATCTGAGCATTATCCCGCACTGTATCCTGTTATTCAAGCAATAAGAAGAACAAGGCAGCCGACGATTGTCAGCTCCCGAGGTTTTATGCCGGAGATCTAGATTGATCAAGGGCTTTCCTCGTACATCCCGTGTCAACCTTTACATTTTTGCTCATTGTTTGGTCGTAGATACAGCTCGATATCCTGAGCCGTATCCTGTTAACTGTTTTTGCAAACAAACAAACCAACATATTTTTCACAAAGTATTACTAGCACACTACCCCACTTAACTAATTTGATCACTTAATTGCTTAGGTAATTTTTGACCAAAACAATTTGGCGCCCACCGTGGGGCAAGTGGTGCTATCTTTACTCAAAATATTTGTAAAATCATTTATTGGTTTTCTGGTTTCAAAACTTTTTGCCACATTATTTGCAATGGCCACAAGATCAAGCATGAGCTCCTCCACTGTGCCTGCTATGGCTTCTTCTACTATTGGTTCGGTGCTTCCACTGTCACACCCCCAAAATCCACCTGCGGAGTACCACCGCTTGGGAGCGCGACATGACCAGGATCAAGCCACCAATCATATTGAACATGTAAGTATATAGTGAAAGTTATCCATCAATACGAAAGGTGTTTATCAAAACTGTCACACCCCCAAAATCCCACACGCGGAGTACCACCGCTTGGAGGCGTGACTGACCAGGATCAAGCCACCAATCATATCAAACATAGCATTTAATAATAATCAAAGACATAATTGGTGTTCAAAGCCAAACACTGTTTAAGTAGCGGAAGCATTAAATGTAAAACCCAAAACATAGGTATCAATGTGTGAATGTAAAAGTGTTTAATAAGCGTTCACGAGTTCTTGTCCACAACGACCCGCCTCTCCTCTGGTGCAAGCTCCAAGTATACCTAAGGCCCTGCAAGGCATGCAGCAAATAATCAACAAACTAGTTGAGCGAGTTCACAGGAAACAAGTTTGTAATAATCATGCGTCAGTTCATCTAATAAAGCTTCCCAAGCAAGTGTATTCTATTGGTGAGGAATCCTCACGTTCATCCTTTATAACGGGCTTCTCATTATGGTACTTACTAGACTAATTTCCGACCATGTGTTCTTCTTTACCGAGAACAGGAAAACGTACAGGGTCACGTAGGCTTTACGTGACGTGCCCTTCCCCGAGGACATGGTACGCGTGGGGGCTACGCAGGCTTTACGCAGCGTGGCCTTCCGACCCGGAAGCCAGTGGATGGTATTGGGTTACGTAGGCTTTACGTAACGTGTCCTCCCGACCCGGGAGACAAATGGCAAATACTGGGTTACGTAGGCTTTACGTAACGTGTCCTGACTAACCTGAGGACGATGGTCTATAGTCTGGTAAATGCGTAAGTACGAGTAATCATTCCATTTCATCATATCCAACCCAATTCCCAACCCGGGAATCCCATGCCTTGGCTGTGTGAACTCACCTTGGTTTGCTCGGCAGATACACAATATAAGACTCTTGAACTAAGGGTGGTCAACCACGTCCTAACAGGGTTACCATGCAAGTCAGGATTTGACTAAGATAATGCACGTATGAATCACATAAGTTAACACGTTACTATCACGTATAGATCATGGCAACATCGTATAGCACGTAAACAGTCAAGAGTGAAATGAAATCATGCTTGTGCGTTTCGGATGGTTGGGCCATTGAACTTGTGCGAGCCCAACCATCTTGTGCGATGTGAATGTATATGCCCAAACATTATCGGCCCAACCTATAAACAAACAGTGCATCATATACGGCCCAGATAAGTAGTCAAACAATGAAGTCTCGGCCCAACCTAAGCCTTGTACGATTAAACAACTTGTGCGATCAATTAATATGGACGGCCCAATTATAACGTTTAGTGAACTTGTGCGGTCCAATAGTGTGAGCGGCCCACACAATAACTTGTGCGGTCCGGATACAGTTGTGCGTCTAGGCGGACTGGGCTGCCCGGCCCACCATCAAACACTTGTGCGACCAGGCAGTTTGGGCTTATGCGATATGGATCCCCTTTGTACGACTGGGAGCAGGCCCGCGGCCCAGACAGTACTCAAGCCCAACAGACGGTCCGATTGGCCCTTTTTCTTGTGCGATTTCACGCAAGCCCATCCGGATTGTGCGACCAGAGCGGCTTGTGCGAGAGGGGCTTCCTTGTGCGACCTGACTTCTTGTACAATCAAGAAGTCTTGTGCGGTCAGCCCATGATGTGCGATCAGTTTAAGTTACCCGAATTACATGCTTGTTCGGTTACACATTAATTAGTTTCCAAACACACCATTATCAATTAACACAATCTCAGTACATCACTTAGCATAATATCGATCAATCAAGATAACCTATTACTAATTCGCATGAACCCTAGTAGCATAATAACCTGAATATCATATTCAATCATTAATATTCAATCACATATAAGCCGATCAACCGCACAACCCGATTCACTAGCACATGATTAACCATCGATGTAATCCCTATTACAGCCGAATGATTATTTAATCAGTATTATCACTTGTTCATCAATCCTTATGTAACTCACACATGACATTTAAGCAATCCAGTAACAAGAACATTAATCAGAAATCAACATCATCAACTCGCATGAAATCAAATATGTAACCATACATCAATACTGAAATCGTTATGTGAATCATGCAATTCAAGGATTAACAATCATGCGTTCAAGTAAATAAACTAACCGGTTTAAGGGGGTAGGTGATCCAAACAACGAACCAAAGTGTTTCGAGATGCAAGATGGTTGCCGCCGGCTTCTTAGAGAACTAGGGTTCTTGTGTGTGAGAATGTTTTGTGAAAGTGTGAGATGATTACACCCATCTCACGTGTTATGTGCCAAGGTGAGTGGGCCGGACCCCTCAATGGGCCGCCCCCTTTGGTCCGTTTATAAGCATAAAGTCCAAATATGTTGTGCGATCGGTTGTGAATGTTGTGTGGTTGGTTGTGTTGTGCGTTCGGGTTTCATCCAACATGTATTTCACACATTTATGCATTTCAAAAATCATAACACACATATAACATTTAATGAATCAGAGTTCGTATAATCATAACATGTTCACCTATGTTACATCAAAGCACAAAAGTAGGTTCGGAACTACGAGTTGTCACAAAAACCAACATAGTTAAGTATAGCGGAAGCATTTAAGTAAACCCAAACATAAGTATTAAATATCATAAGTGTTCGAATAGCATTCACGATCCTTTGCCCACAACGACCTGCTCCTCCTTGTGCAAGCTCCATATGATACCTAAGGTCCTGCAAGGCATGCAGCAGAGAGTCAACAACTAGTTGAGCGAGTTCACAGAAAGTAAAAGCATAACAGTAAGTTCGTATGTAGCATGTGGCTCTACTGGGCCGTTATAGATTTCTATTGGTGGGGGCTTCCCATGTTATTAATCCACTAGACTATGCGTAACCATAAGTGTTCTTCACAACCGAAAACAGTAGCGCGTATGGGGTTTACGTAGGTTTTACGTAAGTATCCTTCACAACCGAGGATAGGAGTACGCGGGGGTTTACGTAGGTTTTACGTAAGTGCCTGACACAACCGAGGCAGTAATGAGTATCCGTTCACGCAGGTTTTACGTGAGTATCCTTCCCAACCGAGGATAGCGAGTAACTTAGTTATACGCAGGTTTTACGTATGTGTCCTGCACAACCGAGGACGATGGTATGGTAGTCTAGCAACAGTGTCCGTATGAATCTATTCAACCTTATCCTTATCAATCCCATTCCCAACACCCCGGGAATCCCATGCCTTGGTAAGAGTGTGAACTCACCTTGGGTTGCTCGGCAGATACACAATAAAAGGGTTCTTGAACCAAAGTGGTCAACCTCGTCCTAACAGGGTTACCATACAAGTCAGGTTTTGACTCAAGTAATGCACGTATGAATCACATAAGTTAACACGTTAAAAGCACATGTAGATCATGACAACCATTTAATAGTCAACAGTACATTCAACTTGTGCGAACCCAATGTCTAAGCCCAAAAGATAAACGACCCAAATAACATAACAGTCTAATAACTATATCGGCCCAATTAATCAACACCTATGTCTTGTGCGACCCGGTCAACTTGTACGATCCGGGTAGCTTGTGCGAACCCTTTGGGTTGTGCGATCTAAACCAGCCCAACCCAACATAACACCCGACCCAACAGTTATAAACATAATACTTGTGCGACCCATGCATCTTGTGCGACTGGAAACCATGTTGTGCGAGTGGGGTCTTGGGCGGTCCGGCCCAATAACCAGCACAGTCCTTCATGAACTATAAACACGGCCCAATAAGCAGGCCTTGTGCGACCAGGAGCCATGTACGAATGGACTCCTCTTGTGCGATTGACTTTGTGTTGTGCGATTAGTTTTAATATACCCGCAACTTATGGAAATCAGTTTCACATGCTAATCTAATTAATCTGTTACAAAGTTTCCAATCATACAATCAATCAACAACTTCCATTCAAGCTAAACATCGATCAAACAGGCAAATAAATCACTAATTCGTATGAACCCTAATCTAATCATGTGAACAATAACCCGACATAGTCGATCATATTCATCTAAGGTTCAATTAACAAACGGCAATCCAATCAACAGGACATGGTAACCAGGTTAGCATATAATCTGTTTCATAATAACATGCCATCCAATTCGTATGAACCTATATCCGGTTAACAAACATCATTCATCATTATATATATACGACACATACATATGAAACATCACATGTTTATTTAATCATGGCATCACTTATGATCATGCAACTAACATTCCATAGTCTAGCCATCTCATCGATCCTACTGCCACACAATTCAAGTATCAGACATATCAAATCATGCTCTCTACTTAGTTTATTTGCCACCAAACACCCTTCCCATGTGCGATCCATTATTAACAGTCCATATTGATTAGTGTGAAAGCATAAACAATCACCATAATTATTATTCAATTTGAAATATCATCAACTCTTGTCAGATACTCCCATGTGTTTATTTGTTCTATGTTGACTTTAACAACACAATGATCCATATAATTTGTTTAATACAAAACCATGATCCATCACATAACATCATTGATTCATTGTATACATATAAGCGCACATATGGACAAGATCAAACCAATAGTAATACACTAACCGATTGAGAAGGGAAACGAAATCAAAGAAAGCTTCGAGATACAAGATGATTGCCGCCGGCTTCTAGAGAGGGAATGAGAGCACTAGGGTTTGCAAACTTGTGTGTGTTAAGTGTTTTTGTGACAAATGAGAAAAACAAGTCCCTAAGGCGTGTTTGTTAGCGTGAAAGGGGAGTGGGCCGAGCCCAACTCGGCTACTCATTGATCCGAATGCAAAGTGTAGCCCAAATGGGCTTGTGCGAATGAACGGTGTTGTGCGATTCGGTCAAGTAATGTAATCACATAATCATAACATAATAAATACACTCACATAACATTAAACCAATTAATGTAGCACACATAAGCATGTAACGTTACAATATAAGTCTAAAGTACGAGTTGTCACATTATCCCCAACTAAAAAGAAATTTCGTCCCGAAATTTGGTATGCACTTACTGAGGAAGCTTGGTAAGTTCAACCGTTCGTTCACTGATTTTTCCTGGGGTGTCACATCCTCCCCCCGTTGATCTGGAATTTCGTCCCGAAATTTCGAAGTAGTAGCTTCAGCCTCAGTAGTGGTTGCATTGGTTCCGAATAACTGGGGGTACTTTTCTGTCATCCTGTCTTCACGTTCCCAGGTGTACTCTGGGCCACGTTTGGAGTTCCAACGAACTCGAACAAGAGGGATTCTCTTGTTTTTGAGGACCTTCACATCCCGGTCCGTGATTTCAACTGGCTCTTCGACGATCTGCAACCGCTCGTCGATGGTGAGTTCCTTGAAAGGAACTATGAGGGTCTCATCTGACAGACATTTCTTCAGATTCGACACGTGGAATACATTGTGAACTGTACCGAGTTCAGCCGGTAGGTTTAGCTTGTAGGCTACCTTGCCTATTTTCTCTATGATTTCGAACGGTCCGACGTACCGCGGATTTAGTTTGCCCCGTTTGCCAAAACGGACCACACCCTTCCAGGGTGAGACTTTAAGTAAAACCCGGTCCCCGACCTGAAATTCCAATGGCTTTCTACGCTTGTCCGCGTAGGCTTTCTGACGGTCGCGTGCTGCCGCCATGCGTTGTCGTATCTGTGCTATCTTTTCTGTGGGGTCCACTACAATCTCTGGACCCGTAATCTGACTATCCCCCACCTCTGCCCAACAGAGAGGTGACCGGCATTTACGTCCGTACAATGCCTCGAATGGAGCGGCTTGAATGCTGGTGTGATAACTGTTATTGTATGAGAACTCCACCAAAGGGAGATGTTTTTCCCAGCCGTTGCCGAAATCAATGACGCATGCCCGAAGCATGTCTTCAAGTGTTTGAATCGTTCGCTCCGACTGCCCATCCGTCTGAGGATGATATGTTGTGCTCACGTCTAATCGTGAGCCGAAAGATTTATGCATCGCTTGCCATAGTTCTGACGTGAATCGTACATCCCGATCCGAAATGATGGAGGTGGGCACCCCGTGCCTCGAAACAACTTCTTTAAGATAGACGTCTGCGAGAGTGGAGAACTTATCCGTTTCCTTTATAGCCAGGAAGTGTGCAGACTTGGTGAGTCGATCCACGATCACCCATATGGTATCATTCCCACGCTGGGATCTAGGTAGGCCTGTAACGAAATCCATGGAAATTTCTTCCCATTTCCATTGTGGTATCTTAGGCTGCTGAAGTAAGCCAGCTGGTTTCTGATATTCAACCTTGACTCTCGCACAGGTCAAGCATTTTCCAACGTACGTAGCGATGTGGGCCTTCATGCTAGGCCACCAATAAGTAGTTCTGATGTCGTGGTACATTTTGTCCGACCCTGGATGTACCGAGTAACGAGACTTGTGAGCTTCATCCATCACAAGTTCGCGTAGACCGCCGTAAAGTGGGACCCAAATACGCCCCGTTACATAGTGGGCACCGTCTGCCTTCTGTTCCATTCGTTGTCGTGAGCCGTGTAAGGCTTCAGCTTTGACATTTTCGGGTTTCAATGCTTCTACCTGAGCATTTCGTATCTGTGCAGGAAGGCTAGACTGAATCGTAAGCTGTAGCGCTCGCACGCGCCGAGGTAAAGTGTCTTTCCGACTGAGAGCGTCAGCCACAACATTGGCTTTGCCTGGATGGTACTTGATGGCGCATTCGTAATCGTTCAGTAACTCGACCCATCGCCGTTGACGCATGTTCAAATCCTTCTGCTTAAGGATATGCTCGAGACTCCTGTGAACGGTGTAAATCGTGCACCTGGTACCGTACTGGTAGTGTCGCCATATCTTAAGCGCGAAAACAACAGCTCCTAGCTCTAAATCGTGTGTCGTGTAGTTCCGTTCGTGAATCTTAAGTTGGCGTGAAGCGTAAGCAATAACCTTATCGCGCTGCATTAACACACATCCAAGTCCCCGAATGGATGCATCACAATAAACCACGAAGTCATCTGTGCCCTCTGGCAAAGAGAGGATAGGTGCACTGCAAAGTCTATCCCTTAGGTGTTGAAAAGCAGTTTCCTGGGGATCTCCCCAACGGTAGGTGACACCTTTCTGTGTCAGTAGCGTAAGCGGCTGAGCAATCTTTGAGAAATCCTTGATAAACCGTCTGTAGTAACCCGCCAAACCCAAGAATTGGCGTATTTCCGTTGGCGTACGTGGTGCAGGCCAGTTTCTGATCGAGTCTACCTTGGATGGGTCGACATGGATCCCATCCTTGTTCACTACGTGGCCTAGAAAGTGGACTTCACGAAGCCAGAAGTCGCATTTCGAAAACTTAGCATACAGCTGTCCCTTCCGTAGGAGTTCCAAAATAAGGCGTAGATGCTGCTCGTGTTCCTCCTGACTCTTGGAGTAGATCAGAATGTCGTCGATGAAGACAATGACGAACTTGTCAAGATAGGGTCTGCACACCCTGTTCATAAGGTCCATAAATACGGCAGGTGCGTTCGTTAACCCGAACGGCATGACAGGAAACTCGTAGTGGCCATAACGAGTTCTGAATGCGGTCTTGGAGACGTCCTCCTCTCGGACTCTCAGCTGATGATAACCAGACCTCAAGTCTATCTTGGAGTAATAACACGTCCCTTGCAACTGGTCGAATAAGTCGTCTATGCGTGGAAGAGGATAACGGTTCTTCACCGTCACCTTGTTCAGTTCACGGTAATCGATGCACATCCTGAAGGTACCGTCCTTCTTTTTCACGAAAAGTACTGGAGCTCCCCAAGGCGAAGAGCTTGGACGAATGAAGCCCTTTTCCAAGAGCTCTTGTAGCTGCTTTGACAGTTCCTCCAATTCTGATGGAGCTAGACGATATGGTGCGCGAGCTATGGGTGCTGCTCCTGGACCGAGCTCGATTTGAAATTCGACCTGACGGTGAGGCGGTAAGCCAGGTAAATCTTCAGGAAACACCTGAGGGTAGTCGCGAACAATTGGAATATCCTCCAATTTCTTTTCCTTCACTGATGCATCTGAATTGAGTGCCAAGATTTGCGGTGTGACCCTTCCGCAGACATTTCTGAGCCTTCAAGAAAGAGATGATGCCAACCTCGGCACCACTCTTGTCGCCTTGGACTTCGAGAGGTTCTTGACCAGAACGGAGAATACGAACAATCTTTTCCTTGCATAGGATTTCTGCTTGCTGTTGCTGCTGGAGATACTGATCTGCAGGCCGTGTGCTCCTGAATCCTTAGTTTCATGGTCCATCTTGAGACACCTCTGGCAACGTCCCTCGTTGCACTAACCACCGTGGTGTCTGTTGCATTAGCTACACATTGGGTGAATTCCCCAATATCCACCCTGCCCCAATCCACCAGAAGTTGGCTGACTCGGCTCTGGTGATTACTATTCTTGCGCTGCTGCTGTGCTTGAGACTGAACGGTAGCGGAACCCTTGCTGGAATACCCATCCCATTTCCGCTTGTTGTCACTGTGTGTAGCAGGAGTAGCAGAAGTGATAGCGGTAGTAATAACGCCGATACAACTAGGCAGCTTGTTCTGTTCCACTGCTTGATCCGCGAGGTGATGAGCAAGACGCTGAATGTCTTTGTTATTGTCGAGGTTAGCCGATGCAGCATGGCTCTGAACCTCTGAGGCTAGACCCTTGAGGTACAATTCGATACGCTTGTTTGGAGGGTCCACCATGGTTGGACACAAGATGGCCAGTTTGTTCGACCGTTTCGTAAGAGCTTCAATTTCTGACCCCGTCATGTTCTAATGGTAAAGCTCCACTTCCAACTTGTGGATGTCATCACGCGTGTAGTATTCCCTTTTAATGCGTTCTTTGAATCCGTTCTAGGGTGTGGCGTTAGCAGCTGCCAACCCTAGTATCTGTACTTGCGTGTTCCACCAGGTTAGCGCGATTCCTTCCAAAGTACCAGTGGCGTACTTGACCCTGCGGGCCTCAGGGCATTCACACATCTCAAATACTGACTCGAGCTTCTCAAACCAAATGGAGTAGTCCCACTGCTCCTTCTGTGCCACTGAATGTGCTTGGACGACAGTCCATGAAGTTCTTGAATGTGCAGACAGGTTGCTGTGCGTTCTGACCCGTTGCGCGAGGAAGATAGGTCAAGGTTAAGCGCGAGAGTTGGGTCACGAGAGTAGGATCTAACATCCTAGGATAGGTTTGGAATAGCAGGTTATACCTCCCGCTTGTGCGGCTGCAAGCGCCGCAGCAACTTGTTCGTTAATGAGAGCCGTCAACTGGGCTTGAGTCATGTTCACACGTCCGGACATGATCTTTATAGTAAAGGTAGTGTAAGTAAGAATGGTTCGCGAGTAGGGCGATGACAGAAAAGTGTAAGCACGTAGGTATTCTCAGGCAATAGTATCATGTGTATCTAAGCGTAATGCGAGCAAAGTTCTAAGCAGTTCTAGCAAACAGGCAATAAACATAAACCTTATTACCTAGGATGTCGAGTCTTGCACGTGGAGCGAAGCGTCGTTGTGGATCGTTGAGAGCACTGTTCTGGTTATAGTCTGGTTTTAATAAAAACGTTTTTCCTATATTAAAACCAAGTTCTCTATAACCAATGGCTCTGATACCAATCTGTCACCCCCAAAATCCACCTGCGGAGTACCACCGCTTGGGAGCGCGACATGACCAGGATCAAGCCACCAATCATATTGAACATGTAAGTATATAGTGAAAGTTATCCATCAATACGAAAGGTGTTTATCAAAACCAACATAGTTAAGTATAGCGGAAGCATTTAAGTAAACCCAAACATAAGTATTAAATATCATAAGTGTTCGAATAGCATTCACGATCCTTTGCCCACAACGACCTGCTCCTCCTTGTGCAAGCTCCATATGATACCTAAGGTCCTGCAAACTCTCTGCTGCATGCCTTGCAGGACCTTAGGTATCATATGGAGCTTGCACAAGGAGGAGCAGGTCGTTGTGGGCAAAGGATCGTGAATGCTATTCGAACACTTATGATATTTAATACTTATGTTTGGGTTTACTTAAATGCTTCCGCTATACTTAACTATGTTGGTTTTGATAAACACCTTTCGTATTGATGGATAACTTTCACTATATACTTACATGTTCAATATGATTGGTGGCTTGATCCTGGTCATGTCGCGCTCCCAAGCGGTGGTACTCCGCAGGTGGATTTTGGGGGTGTGACATCCACCACCTCCTCCAAGGATGCCTACTCCTTCACGACCTTAGGATGTTATCCCTACTCGGAGTGTTCAGGGATCTGCTCCCGTTTTAGCTTCTAATGATGAAATTCTAACCTTATTCGGAAGTGTGCAGGACAAATGAGGCAGCAACAGGAAATAAACCAGATGCTGTTAAGGGAAATACAACTCTTGAAATCTGGTTCACTCCTCTACAGCCCAGGGCTTTGAACTTCGGTTCTACAGTTTACGCTGAAGATAACCGAGGAAATATTGTGCCTAGCCATCCCCAGAATCCTACTCCTGAGATGCCCTCTTCGGTTAGAGTGTCAACTATGAGGAGCTCAGGATATGCTTCAGGATATGGCCAAAATCCTCAGATCGGTAACGTGTCTAATAATAATAATGCTCTTGCCACTAACAATGTTGGATCTTTGCAGGATACAGGTGTGACATTGCCATTATCTAGGGAGCTCCAGAAGCTGAAGGATATGATATCCAGTGTACCTGGGGTGGTTCAGCCGATTCCTGAAGTATCCCAGGATACAGGATATCTCGGTTTGTGCATTCCATTTGTGATGCTGAAATCCCTAAAAGATTTCAAACTCCCGACATGAAGCTTTATGATGTAACCACGGATCCAGAGGAGCATATTGCCCAGTATAGGGAATAGATGGAAATCAACCCTATCCCTCCAGAACTTAAGGAAGCATGCTTATGCAAGGGTTTCGGCTCTACTCTAACAGGATCAGCCTTAAAATGGCTGTTAAACGTTCCTCCTCACTCAATTACTTCTTTTGCTCATTTGGTTAACTTATTTAATAGTCAATTTTCTTGCAGCCGGAGTTTTGAGAAATTAACCAGTGATCTTTACAGGATAACTCAGGGACAGTTAGTGCAGTAATGTCTATCGCCTCCGTCAATTCAAACCGTAGCTGAAACAGAAGAAGTTTATTGCTTAAACTGTTAAATTCTAGGCTTTATGTTGTTTTTAGTAAGAAAAGGCAAGGTGACAATATTGTAATTATGAGGGAATCACTTATATGCCTTGGCCTATAAATAGGAGCTTTAGGGTTAACATTAGAGACTTTGGGCGATTTGTAACTTGGAGCTTAGAGGTTAGAAAGAGAAACTAGAGAGAGAAACTAGAGAGAGAAAGTGCTCCAAGTAGTGATTCAAGGTTTGTACAACTTTCATATCATTCAATGGAATCACAGATTTAGTACGGTTTTGTGATTCGGTCTCGTTCGTGCACGGATTCCGCACGTCGCACGATCGTTTCGCAATCGATTCGGAGTGAAAACCGGGACCTTCAAGTGGTATCAGAGCGGGTGCTCGGTTGTGAAGATCAAACTCACAGATTCGTACAAGTTTTGAGCAGATTCAGAGCCAAAATCATTCAGATTTGTCAAATTTCTTCATATTTTCTTGTTCTTCATGTTTTTAACTGAATTTTGACTGATTGAACAGGTTTTCACGGTCGAAATTTGCTGATTTTTGGATATGATGTTCGAAAACACTTGATCTACAAGCCTACAAATTTTCAGATCTTAATTCTTAACGGTTTGAGAGAAATCTAAAATTTTGTGTTCAAAAAAGTTGTTCATGTTCACTGTTGATGTTGAAGATGGATGTCAGCCGATCGGCTAGCCCAATCGATCGGCCGACATCTCTAACTGTTATAGCATTTAAAAAACATTGACTTTGTTGACCCTAGCCGATCGGCTAGGACTCACCGTCATTGCATCCAATCGAACAACATCACCGTTAGATTAACAAGTCATATTACAACACATCATTCATTTCAACTTACTAAGTCAACTTCATTAAATGTTTGCATGTGATCAAAATCAATCGGTTCAATAAAATCAAAGTAATCATAAGTTGTTTTCGGCTGGAAAGCATGTGATAGGATAAATTTTGCATGCATGTGATATAATAATTGCCTAGAGATTGTCGGTTCAATAGGATAAAGTTGTATCATATCTTTGTCGGCCACATTCATACTTCATGTGATGAATTAACTGATTTGTAGGCCATCTTTGATTGTTAGAGTGCATGTGATTAATTGATTCAAGTTTGCAGGTACTTGATCGAACAGCAGTCTCATTTCTCAGCCGATCGGCTAGCCCCCAGCCGATCGGACGTGATACTTGAATAGGCTAGCAACAGTTCTCAGCCGATCGAACCAACCACTCGATCGGCTAGCAAAACTTTCTGTTTGATCGAAGCAGTCACTCTCGGCTATGAAGTGTTTCAATCGAACCAGCCACTCGATCGGCTAGGACTCGGCCGATCGAACAGCAGACATATATTCCCAGCCGATCGGCTAGTCTTTTGTGTATTGAACATCTCACTCGATCGGCTAGCTTTCAGCCGATCGGCTAGAACTCGGCCGATCGAACAGCAGAGTAAATTGTCACTTGATAGGCTTGGCCAACCGTTAGGTTAAGCAAATAGATTCATGACACATCACATTCAACCGATCGATTAGCAAGTCATAATATACCACATCATTCATTTAGTCAACTGTCATTTTTAACAAGTCTTGCCGCCCACTTTTAGTTCGGTCCAATCAAGTTGGTCAACACCATTAATTGCCGGCCATATTCATACTATATTGAATATAATTGTCAGTCATAATTGCTTCAGAATGTCATATTAAGTTGGTCAACATCATTAATTGCATTCAGATTTTGCATGAGACATGATTATTAGCGGTCATATAGAATTAAAGATACATGGAATAAAGAGGTCAAATAAGATGTTGTTTGAATAGCGTGTTGTCGGCCATGATCTATTTGAGTTAATCAAGATTGCATGTAAATTTGAAAGCTTGTGTTTGTTTTGATTAGATAAGAAAGCTTTGTGTCAATATTTTGTCGTGTAGTGTCTTTGATCGAACAGAATTTGAATCGGCTAGGAACTTCGATCGAACCAACCACTCGATTGGCTAGCTTTCAGCCGATCGGCTAGCAATAAACCCCACTCGATCGGCTAGAATCAAACCCCACTCGATCGGCTAGCATCAAATCTCGTTCGATCGGCTAGCAAGTTTATTCAATCGAGTAACTCACCCGATCGGCTAGCAGGTTCCAAACCGATCGGCTAGCAATTCCCAACCGATCGAACAACAAGTTGACTTTTTGTTGACTCACTTGATCGAACAAGCATTCCCGACCGATCGAACAGCACTCCATCCAATCGATCAGCATTCTGTTTGACCGATCAACCTTCCGTCAAATTTAGTTGTTTGATATTTTTAAACTGATCATTTGTTTGTGTGTTTGCGGATGATTCACAGTGTCTTACAAATTGCAAATTCAAGACAAAATTTGAAGATGTCAGACAACAGCGAAGAATTTTACAATACTTTTTACAACGCTTTCACTTCAGAATCATCTGAGAGAAGATCAGAAACAAGAAATTATTCGAAGGAAATCTCAGATCATTTGAAGTTTGATAGTCTGTATGGAAGCCAACAGAAACCGCCAAAACTAATGAAAATTGAAGATTATAATTGGTGGGAAAATCGGTTTGAGGGTTGGGTAAAAGCTTTCGCTCCTGAAAGCTGGTTAAAATTAAAATATGGATATACAGAACCAGTAAAAGAGGGAGGAGAGTTAGTAAATGAAAAAGAGTTCACAGAGATAGATGTTAAAAATCTTGTAGCTGAAAATAAAATGATCACATTGTTACATCAATCGGTAAGAGAAGACATTATTTCACTGCTTGAAAATGAGAAAACATCTAAGGGATTATGGGAATCTCTTGAAAGAAAGTGTTTGGGAAGTGCCGAAATCATAAAGAACAAAAAGAAATTGCTTAGAAAAGAGTATGATTTATTTGGTTGTTTTAAAAATGAATCAGTTTGTCAAATGATTAAGAGATATGGGCACTTGAAATTAGAATTGGCAAGACATGGGGTTGTATACTCTCAAGAAGAGTTAGTCGATAAATTGTTTGACTCGTTGCCAGACGACCCGGATTGGCAATATTACGCTTTGATGTTGAAAAATACGATCAAGTCTGAGGATCTTACAGTCGACTTGTTGATTGAAAGACTTGAAAGTCATGAATTGGAGACGAGAAAAACAAACAAAGTCAAAACATACCAACAGAATGTGGAGCTATATTACAGAGGAAACATGTTTGAGCAAAAGTCAAATTCGGGATTTAGTGCTGAAAGCTCAAAGGTTTCACCTCAGCAGAGTTCATCAAGAGATCCGGGCTATCATTCATTTGATTCAAATTCTTCAAATCAAAACATAGTCCATTGCAATATCGCCATTGATCTAAAAAACTCTCAAAATCTGAATGCTGAAGCTGTCAAGCAACAAATGGTGTTCTTAGCATCCATCCTGGAATCGTACGAAAGTCTAATCGCGGGAAAAGTTGGAAACCCTAAAATGACAAAAGAAGATTATGATCAGATCGATCCAGAGGAGATGGAGCTAATGGATATTAAATGGTGCATGGCTAGCACGATGAGGAGAGCACAACGATTCATGGAGATCACTGGAAGATCGTCTTTGGCATCTAGTGATTCGAAATTGGGATTTGATAAGGCAAAAGTTACCTGTTTCAAATGCAAACAGAAAGGACACTTCAAGAGAGAGTGTACCAACAGGGAAACTGACGAACCCTCGAATCCTTTCAGAGATGATTACTACAAGAAAGCAATTTATCATCGTTCCAGTGGATCATCAAGTGTGAATCAGAAACAGATCGATGAAGGGTCATCAAAATCTAGGGCAATGGCAGTTATTCGTGACGATGAAGGTTACGACTGGAGTCAAGTTTACCCTGAAGAAGATGTGGTCGGACATGCATTTGTGGCTGAGGTTGATCCTGATAAATGGTGGAAAAGAGATTATGCAAGATGGGAAATCGAAAAATTCAGAGAACCATTCAAAGAAGCCAAGAGAGCAAAAAGATGGAATGATGAATTGGAGTGTTACATGGATCCACGGGGTAATCCAGTTGTTGACCCATCAAAAGTGGATTTTGAAGCTGTAACAAATTTGCTTCCAAAGCAGGCTACTTTCAACACAAGAAGGTTATCTGATAAAACGTATCTGCCGGATTTGGAAAGCAAGATAAGAGAAGTTTGTGAAGCAAGTCTACCGAAGGTGGTAGAAATGAAGAAAAGGAAAGAAGAAGAGTAAAAAAAAGATAGTTGAAGAAGTGAAGATTATAGCAAAGGTTGCTGCTGAAGAAGAGCAGAAGATTGAAGAAGAACAGAAAGAAAAAGAAGAAGAAAAGAAAGAGGAAGTTCAGACAGAAGAAACGGTGCTGAAAGAAACTGAGGTAAGTAAATCTTCTGATCTATCGAATGTTGAAACTGTTGATAACAACGAAAACAAGTGCAGGAATTGCATAGAAATGTGCAAAGTCTGTACTGAAAAAGATGAAATGATAAAAACAATAGATAATGAAATAAATAAACTTGAAAATGTTTTCACAATAAAATGTAAAGAAATGATTGAAAAAGAAGAAAGTTTGAAACAAAAAGTTGAAAACTGACACAGAAATGTCATGATCTTGAAAAGGAAAATGAAATGTATAGACAACTGTGTACAGCAAAATGTGTCGATTGTGTTGAGAAAGAATCTAAATTTCAAGATTTACAAAAGCAGTATGCTTCTTTAAAATGGTCGAGTAAAAGGGTACAAGAAGCTTTTGATACTTTGAAAACTCAAGTCAAAAGTTTTGATCAAAGACTGTCTGAAACTTTAACAACCAAAGAACTGTATGAGAGAAAGTTCAAAGAAAAGCAACTTGAATTAAACAAGTGTGTTGATGAAGTTGCTAATCTCAAACAAGTTCTGGTTGAAAAGGAAAAGATAGTTACAAAACTTCAAAGTTATCATAACTCTTCGTATATTCTCGAACGCATTTTCAACATCACACCAGATGACACAGATACTGACAAGAACAAAAAGGGTATTGGTTCAGAATTTCATCAGGTACCACCACCATTGAGAAACAATTATACCTTTTATGATGAGGAAAAGGTGGCAAAAGGTCTGAACATAGTTGACCAATTACCTGAAAGTATCGATGTGACTTACACCAAATCTGATGAAGCCGATGATTCAGAGGTGGTAAGTAAGGTTGTTGAAAGCGTTTTGAAAGATGAGTCAACCAAAGGTAAGCCTGAATCACATGATGAAAATGAGGGAAATTTTCATGATGGTTATCTCAAACATTCAAAATCTGAGAAAGTTGTGAATGATGATTCAAAAGGATTGGTTTATACCATGATTGGATCGGACGAATTATTCTTAGATATTGTCTTCCCGATTCAAAATGTGATCTCAGAAAAGATTGATAAAGCTTTTAAGTTGGTTGAAATTGAAAAGTCTGAAATTTCAAAATTTGCTGGGAAGAGCAAGAAAACTGTTTATAACAAACCCGGTTAGAACAAGAAGAATATGAAAGCAGGGTTGGGTTATAAAAGGAAACAAAATCAAAATAAAAGTTTTGAAAAACAAAATGTTCAAAAGAAAACGAATTTTGTTCATGGGAGAAGTTCGGAAGAAGAGAAAGAACTCCAATTTAGACGACAGTCTAATGAAGAGTTCTATGCTCAGAAAAAGAAACAACAACAGGCTAAAGATGTTTCAAAGAAAACATGTTTTAAATGTGATCAAATTGGACATGTTGCACGCAAGTGTCCAAACACAAAGCCTGTTGATGTTGAAAAACAGAAGTCTGAAGATGTGAGACGAAAGTTTACCAGATTTGATTCAAAAGAAACTTGGAGGTACAACACAAACAAGTTTGCTTCGAATCAAACTTGGAAACCAAAACAGACTAGGTCTGATTCTAGACAAACCACGAATTCTCACACACCCAGATTCAGAACAACACAAATTTGGCAATTATCAGTTGATATGACAAAGCCAAATCAATTTTGGAAACCAAAAATTGTTGTTCAAAGTCAAAATAATCAAAACGAGTCACGATTTTACAAAAGAAGTGCTTCAAAAGGACAGAACTGGGTGATTAAGAAAGAAGTGACTACTGTGAATGATGAGAAAGTCAAAACCAAAGATGAAAAAGTTTTTGTACAAAATGACAAAGATTTTCCATCATTGAATGAATATTGTGTTGAAATGCCTAAGGTCCAACAGACCTGGGCTAAATTGTTCAAGTAATTGAGTTTTTGTAAATGTGAAGGTGCTCATGAAGTTTGAATGTCAAGAAACAGAATTGATGAGCAGCCTGGCACAGGAGGAGAAGGTTGCTGAACCCTGGTTTGATTGAACAGGGAGTTTATCTTTTCTGTATATAAATAAACAATATTTTCAAAAACCCTAAAAATTGAAAAATTTGAAAAATAAAAAATATGTTTGTTTTTAACTTTATGTTACTTGAATATGCCGAAACCCTCACGGCGGAACAAACATGATTACTTTCACAAGATTGAAAAACAGTTTTCAAACTGTAAAATATCAATGTGTTGTATATCATGGGGGTACATTATATTTTCTGCAAATCAGTGCATAAGAGGCAGAAAATGGATGGCGAGACAAAGCTATCAGTATCAGGTTGTCAAATTTTCTTTAAATGGTTTTGAATTTTAGGGGGAGTAAAAATATATTGTCAGAAAATCCAAAAATATTAGAAAATTTGAAAAAGCCAAAAACATGAAAAATTTCAAAAATATGAGTTTTTGTGTAAAAAGAGGAAATGATAGTACATCAGTAGACAATCACAATACGCTAAAGAATTGTAATGCTATAATGTGATAAACGGTCTCACTGATGACATGCCAGTAGATTTTTACACGCTTAGTAAATTGTTTTCGAGATATAAACCTAAATTTCAAACTTTGCTCATTTCGTGGGGAACATCTCTCGGATATTTGGGTAACCCCCGAAATCTTGTTTGAAAGGTCCCTTATTCTAAGATACTAGGTCTTTATACTCAGTGATATCTGGGGTATTATTCCGGGACTTATGCTGAATGGAAGTTCTGACCTAGTCCCCGAATAATACTTTCTGCATTGCTTGAAACATAGCGTAACCCTCAGCAAATTGATTAAACAATAAAATTGATAATCATTGCTGTTGAAACAAAAGATCCTCTAAAGGGGACACACCGAAAAGTCGAAGCCGTCATCTCTCTGCGTATACGGAAGTATCGACCTGAGCTCTCACGGCCCTCGCATCTAACCCCTTTACAGATATCATTTGTGGTATATTCACCTGTAAGACTGAATATTGGGATCTGGATACGGGAGTATATTCTGAGGTGGTACACGCGAATAAGTTTAAGTCCTTAAAACATTAATCCGTATCTTGAAACAGTTGAACTTTGTGTGAAAATTTAAGTGGATCAGTATACTGACAATCTAAGTGAATCATTTAGAACATAAAGTGTTTAAAGCTCAACGGTGCTAGTGATTTGTCATAAACTGATATGATCCTCTAACACGAACTCAAACAAAAATATTGTGTGTAAATATGCTTGTAAATATTTCTTTACTGCTTTATATTTTCTAAAAAAAATTCAAAAAGATTTTGATTTCTGCTTTATTTTCGACAACCGATGTCTGTATGCTGAGTTTCAAAATCTAAGTATGCTGAATATGTTTCTGAAAATAAAACAAGTTCATTAATTTGAGACTTAAAATTTCAAAAATCAAAAAGAGTTTGTGAAATCTCCAAGGTCATTAAATTGGACTTGGATGATTTACTGTGAGGGAGTTGGATGCTTAGATTGTTAAAATCTTTTGTTATAGAGCTAGTTTACGATCCGGTTCGCTAAAACTGCCAAATCCATGAAGTTTGTTGATAGGGGGAGAAAATCAAGTTTTCCTGGATATATTCATATTTTTATATCTTAAGAGCCAGGATCTTGATTTAGAAAGTTTTAAAAAGAGCCAGAATACGATTTCTGGACAAATTCAAAACATTGTCACTTATAAACGTACGAGTGTTGCAGATGTTATTCCAGACTACGATCCCGAAAGCTGAGTCTAAGGGGGAGTCTGAAGACGAGCTCAACGCAAACGGAAGCGTGTAAGGAGCCAGGTATCGTTCCTGGAAGAGCTTGTAACCGGAAAGCCAGGTGTCGATCCCAAAGCATGGAAGCTTGAAGAAAGGGGGAGCCTGAAGAGTCTACTGAAAGGGGGAGAAGCTGAAGCCGAAAACAGATCCACGGGGATTCTGTTCGAGAAAAAGGGAGTCTGTGGTTGCTGATAATATAAAATTCTTCAAGAAGACTCAAAGAGAAAAAGATAGACTAGTCGCTACGAGTTTGACTACAGATTAACTGCGGCAATATCCAAGGGGGAGTCTGTTAGTGTAGTAATGTCTATCGCCTCCGTCAATTCAAACCGTAGCTGAAACAGAAGAAGTTTATTGCTTATACTGTTAAATTCTAGGCTTTATGTTGTTTTTAGTAAGAAAAGGCAAGGTGGCAATATTGTAATTATGAGGGAATCACTCATATGCCTTGGCCTATAAATAGGAGCTTTAGGGTTGACATTAGAGACTTTTGGCCATTTGTAACTTGGAGCTTAGAGGTTAGAGAGAGAAACTAGAGAGAGAAACTAGAGAGATAAAGTGCTCCAAGTAGTGATTCAAGGTTTGTACAACTTTCATATCATTCAATGGAATCACAGATTTAGTACAGTTTTGTGATTCAGTCTCGTTCGTGCACGGATTCCGCACGTCGCACGATCATTTCGCAATCGATTCGGAGTGAAAACCGGGACCTTCAGGGACCTCAGGAATCCTTGAGGGATTATGTGAATAAGTTTAGCCGGGAATCCTTAGATATCCCACATCTTGACGTTGCAATGGCCGTGCAGGGTTTCAAGATGGGATTGCAGAAAGATTCCCAGTTTTACCAGGATCTTGTTATGAATCCCTGCAGGAATCTGGATGAAGCTCGTAATAGGGCATTGAGATATATTAGGCTAGAGGATGATAAGAAAATGCAAGAGAGGATGAATGCATCCTCAACATATGAGTTAACTAACAGGAAGTCAGAATCCTCGTACAAACCGTGCCGCTCTAAGCCATATGGCAGGAATGATAGCAAAAAAGTGAACGCTGTTGAAAATGAGGATCCTGAGGAGTATCCTGAATTGTCAGAATATTGTTTTTCTGTTAATATACCTGAACTAATGTATGCTATGCAGGGTTTGGGAGATAAAGCCATGTGGCCTCGGAAGAATCAACAAAAAGCTGATTGGAAGGATAAGTCCAAATGGTGTGCCTTCCATGAGGATTTCGGACATGTTACTGAGGATTGCATTGCCCTGAGGAAAGAAATAAGCTACCTACTAAGCAAAGGATATATGAAGGATCTTCTGGGCAGAAAGAAGAATAAGGGTCAGGATATTGAGAAGGATCCTGAATGAGCAGCATCACCTCCCGCCGATGCCAAGATAATTAACTTTATCTCAGGAGGGTCCGATATCTGCGGAACTTCTTATTCTGTAGCCAAAAGACATGCAAAGGAGGCTAAGGCCGAAAGGGGGAATAAGCCAACCAGGATATCGACCTTCACGACTGATAAAATGATCACGTTCGATAGTGATGACAGGGATACTGTCCAGGATCCTCATCATGATCCTCTGGTAATAACTTTATATGTTGCTAATCACTTTGTACACAGGATACTGGTGGATAATGGCAGCTCAGTCAACATTATCCAATTGGAAACCTTGAAGAGAATAAACATCCCCGAGATGGAGATTACCTCAAAGTCCACTGTGCTTGTAGGGCTTAGTGGAGAAGCAAAGAATACTGTTGGGGAGATAAAACTGCCCGTATATGTCAAAGGACTAAACTTGATGCAACGGTTTTGTGTCATGGATTCATTATCCTTCTATAATATTATATTGGGCAGGCCATGGATTCACGATATGAAAGTTGTACCTTCCACCTATCATCAATGTGTCAAGATCCCTACTCCTTGGGGGGTAGTCAAAGTTGAAAGTGATCAACAGGAGGCAAAGGAATGTTACTCATCCTCGATGAAATCCTCAACCAAGCCCAATGCAGGATAACAATTAAAGATGCGAGCCCAGGATATCGTGGAGGCTTCGGAGCAGGATATTAAGAAAATTATCCTGGACCAGAATAATCCAGATATCTCGGTGCTCGTAGGAGCTAATATCCCTCATGATATTGAAAATTAGTTAACTAACTTTTTGAAATGCAGGATGTCAACATTCGCATGGAAGCATGAGGATATGACAGGTATTTCTAGGGATATTGTAACTCACAAGCTTGGAATTGACAGGTCTTTCAAGCCTGTCCAGCAAAAGAGAAGGAAGTTTGCTCCACAACGAAACATAATTATTCAAGAAGAAGTTGAAAGACTATTGAAGTCCAAGATGATCAGGGAAGTCAAATTTCCCAGGTGGCTAGCAAATGTGGTCTTAGTTCAAAAGAAGAATGGGAAATGGAGAGTTTGTGTAGATTACACAGACTTGAACAAAGCATGTCCTAAAGACCCATTCCCTCACCTCATATAGACTCGATGGTGGATGCCGCTGCCGGTCATGAAATGTTAACCTTCATGGATGCATCCTCAGGATTCCAGCAGATCCAAATGGAACCTTCAGACCAGGAGGATACTACTTTCATGACACCAACATGTATTTACTATTATACTGCTATGCCTTTTGGTTTGAAAAATGCATGTGCAACGTACCAGAGATTGGTGAACATGATGTTTAAAGACAAACTGGGGGACACCATGGAGGTGTACATTGACGATATGGTAGTCAAATCCAAGAAGGCTGAGGATCATCTCCAGGATATTAAAGGAGCATTTGATATCCTGGACCAGTACAATATAAAACTAAATCCTGCCAAGTGCCATTTTGGAGTGGGGGCAGGAAAGTTTTTAGGATACATGGTGACTAAAAGGGGGATAGAAGCAAGCCCGGAGCAGATTAAAGCTATCTTGGATATCAAGTCACCTTAAAATATGAAAGATGTTCAAAGATTAACAGGGCGAGTAGCAACATTAAACAGATTTATAACAAGATCCTCGGAAAAATGCAAGGAATTCTATGATATCCTGAAGAAGAATAAGAGGTTCGAGTGGGGAGAAAAGCATGAAGCAGCCCTACAGGAATTAAAGCAATATCTTTCAACCGCACCTCTATTAATGAAGCCTGAGGATGGTGAACCATTATCCCTATATCTCACAGTATCAGGGAATGCAGTAAGTGTTGTCCTTGTAAAGGATCATGAAGGTCAGCAGTACCATGTCTATTACGTTAGTAAAAGTTTACTAGATGCTGAAACTAGATAGTCTCATCTAGAAAAAATGATATTAGCCCTAGTTATGGCATCAACTAAGCTAAGACATTATTTTGAGACACATAGGATTCATGCTAAAACTAATTACCCTGTTAAGAGTGTGCTTAGGAAACCTGAGATGTCGGGTAGAATGGCTAAGTGGTCAAAGAAAATTAAGTGCCTATGATCTAATATATGAACCTAGAAATGCTATAAAGTCTCAGGCTCTAGCAGACTTTGTGGCTGTTTTCAGTAGTGATATTCAAAATGAAGTAGACCTAGAAGTGCAACAACTCGGAGAAAATATAGAATCTTGGACACTATATATTGATGGTGCATCTAATATAAGAGGTGTAGGTTTGGGTATACTACTAAAATCGCCACAGGGGGACATATTACCCCAGGCCATTAGATGTGAGTTTCCTGCCACTAATAATGAAGCAGAATACGAAGCTCTGATAACAGGATTAGAGTTGGCTAAAAATATGAATATTAGATGTTTACAAGTATATGTTGATTCCCTTTTGATTACTAAGCATTTCAATGGATCTTATACAGTAAAAGGTGAAAAGTTAGCTAAATATCTTGAAATTGTTAAAAAAATTAGCAGGATATTTCGAAATTTTTACACTTGAACAGGTACCAAAAGAAAAGAATGCTGAAGCTGATGCTCTAGCAAAATTAGGATCTACTGTCAGGATATCGGAGGGAACTCAGATACCAATAGTGCACATCTTGTATCCTGCAATGGAACATTTCAAATCTCAGGATAAAGAAGTAGCAGGTATCCAGGATCCTGGTGATGGATATCCTGAGAAGGATCCTCAATCCTGGATGAATCCAATTGTGAAGTATCTTCAAGGAGATATCCCAAAAGATGCAAATCCTAAGGCTTTTAGGATGAAGGTATCTCCTTTTACTATTATAAATAATGTTTTGTATAAGAAATCTCTTGCAGGACCATATCTGAGGTGCTTGGAGGATCCCGAAACCAAGGAGGTACTTCAGGATATACACGAAGGAGACTGTGGCAACCATACTGGGGGTAGATCTCTGTTCTCGAAGGTGTTGAGAACAGGATATTACTGGCCGACCATGAGAAAGGATGCCGCGGAGTATGCTCAGAAATGCGATGCATGTCAAAGACACGACAACATCCTGCACCAGCCTGCAGGACCATTATGTCCTATCGTATCCCCTTGGCCGTTTATGAAATGAGGAATGGACATAGTGGGAAAAACTTCCAAAGGCTCCAGGAGGAAAGGTTTTTATGCTGGCAATGACAGATTATTTCTCCAAGTGGGTCGAAGCCGAGGCCTTTGTTCAAGTCAGGGATCAAGAAGTGGTATCCTTCATAAAGAGGAATATCCTGACCAGATTTGGGGTACCAGCTGAGATAGTTTGTGACAATGGCTCTCAATTCATCAGCAAAAGAACTACTGATTTTTGCAAAAGTTGGGGAATTAAGATGATCACGTCAACACCAGTGCATCCTCAAGCAAATGGACAAGCAGAATCCTCGAACAAGATAATCGTCAACAATTTAAAGAAGGGGTTAGGTGCCAAAAAAGGAAAATGGGCAGAGGAACTACCATTCGTCCTATGTGCTAATAGAACAATTGTGAAGAATGCTATTGGGCAAACCCCATTTTCTTTGGTATTTGGGGCAGAAGCAGTGATCCCGACAGAAATGGTGATACCGACACCTAGATCAAGCCTACGGGATCCTGAATCAAATCCTGAAATCTTCTGTCAAGAACTGGATACTATTGATGAGACAAGAGATGCAGCAAAGCTAAGGATGGCGGCATATCAACAGAGGATATCCAGAGCATATAACAAGAATATAAGGACTAGAAGGTTCCAAGTCGGAGATTGGGTGTTAAGGAAAGATTTTCAGAATACTACGAATCCTGCTGATGGAAAGTTGGCTCCAAAGTGGGAAGGACCCTATGAGATTGAATCGGAATCCGGAAAAGGAGCATACCAGCTTAAGAATATGGAGGGGGATATACTACCAAGATCCTGGAATGCTATACATCTTAAAGCCTATTTCAAGTGAGTTTAGAATTTAATTTCTAACTGAAGATGGTATGAATTATGTCTCTATTAAATATAATTTATTTTATTTGAACCCAATACTAACTTAAGCATCGGAGGGGTGTTAGCCAAGCTAACACCCACCTTAGTTTAAGGTTGTTTTGCAGAATATGCTTCGGGATATAGCTCCAGGATACACACTCAGGATACTTCGAAAGATTAGAGGATTGGCCCCCTCTCTCACGTTTAAGGGATCCTGATCCCTTCACAGGTTTAAAGGTATTCACCTTTCTCACGAATTGGGTTTAAACACCCCGCCTGGAGCGTAAGTTATCCAGGGATAGTTCAAGGTAGCGGGACCAGTTCATGTAAAAGTGGCTGACAATTTCGTTACTGTTGGCTATACCCTGGATCCTTAAGGTATATGAGGATTGATCACCCTCTCTCGCGAAAGGGTATTTTCATACTCTCAAAAGTTTAAAGGTTTTCACCTTTCTAAGTCTTGGAGTTTATACACTAACGCATGTAGCGCATGAAAATTTGGGATTTTCCCCAGGATACTAAGGGTATATCCCCAGTACATTAAGGGTTTATCCCCAGTAAAACTAAAGTTTTTAACAAGATTGCAAAGATATGACAAGCTGTGATTACACACGTTCTTTTGTGGATAAGAAGCTACGAAGTTTAATCACTAAGTGAAGATATACTCAAGTATGTCATGCACTGATGCCATATCCTGCACAGACAGGGGACATCCATGCCGAGGATATTGCAAAGGATTCGAAGGTTAAGGTTGGAAATTATTGCCTAAGTGTTTCTGGTATGATTTATTATTCTTCAAGTCTCGAAAACCTTATTTAAACGATCTAAGTTTTCTAAAAAGTCATATTCAACCAAGTTTTGTCTAATATTTTGATAACATAAGTATTGAACATTTCATCAGTATCCTGACCAGGATATTTGATCAAGATATTCAAAACATACCTTTCAAAATAAAAACATAACAACAACAAATAAAAGGTTAGTTTATTATTATTGGTCCAAAAGATTGTATTCTTGGTTTTATCTCAAAAGAGACCCATCCACCAAGAATACAACTAGTTTTAAAGCATGTATACATAAACAGCTGAAGGCTCCATCCTTAAAACACAGGATCCCTCCACCTTCAACTGTCAAACTATTTTACTTGCAGGAAATTAAAATTGTTCTAAGTGCAGGACAACCGGATGACTTAGACCCTACAAAATATAGGTATCATTAAAGACAGACTAACCAGGATACAGGTTCAGTATATGTGTAGCAGATACAGGATCTGGATACTTACCTTATTAGGGAAGGAGGTCATGGGCTCGATAGATTCCGTGAAGCCAAGGTCATCATAAGAGAAACCTTCGACAGCAGCGATAGATGGCTCCTTTTTCACCAGGACATGCTTGGGATAGCTGTCAAGCTTCTCATGATTGAAGAAAACTTATATCCTTGCCAGGCATGTTAGAATGACTAAAAAATATATCCGTTGGAATCATGATATCCAACGGTTATATTTTTGGGGACAATTGTTATGGGTGAAATTCTGAGCCCATATCCTGACCTTGTATCTTGATTTTTTATTAGTTGTATATGATCAGGATACCGGATCAGGATACCGGACCAGGATATTGGTAACATCCTGAGGCAGTATCCTGACTATTACTAACAATTTTCTTGTAAACGTTGGCTACAAGGGACTAACATTCATGAAGACCAAGTCATCCTGAAGACCCGCTCAAATTGGTTAGGATAAGGACGTTGATGGCGGAAAAAATAGCTATTGTAAAGGTCAGCATTGAAGATTGGCATGTTTTATGGGAAGTTACGAATGCTGGTCAAAGATATTAATGTTGTAACGGTTATGGAAGCTTAAATCCCGGAGTTATAGTTAGTAAGCGCGTGGAAAATGTGTGGAGACAGCCTTGCAACGTTCAGAAAGGAAATAATCTCAGTATCCCGGATTTTTAGCATAATATCCCGGATTTTTAGCATAATTAGTTAATTCTTGTAACTATATAAAGGAGATGCCAGATCCATACGTCACACACTCTCGAATTTACCAACTCATTCACTCTCTTTTATAGCAGCAATCACTCACTAACACTCATCACTTGCAATCATTGTAACACTTAGTAGAGATCTGAGCATTATCCTGCACTGTATCCTGTTATTCAAGCAATAAGAAGAACAAGGTAGCCGACGATTGTCAGCTCCCGAGGTTTTATGCCGGAGATCTAGATTGATCAAGGGCTTTCCTCGTACATCCCGTGTCAACCTTTACATTTTTGCTCATTGTTTGGTCGTAGATACAGCTTGATATCCTGAGCCGTATTCTGTTAACTGTTTTTGCAAACAAACAAACCAACATATTTTTCACAAAGTATTACTAGCACACTACCTCACTTAACTAATTTGATCACTTAATTGCTTAGGTAATTTTTGACCAAAACACATACGATTCTGAGTTAGAATTTAAATTCCAAACTCATTTGAAATAGAGCTTTAGATGTATAGCATTCCAGGATCTTCGTAGCATATCCCCCTCCATATTCTTGAGTCGTTATGCTCCTTTTCCTGATTCCGATTCAATCTCATAGGGTCCTTCCCATTTCGGAGCCAACTTTCCATCAGCAGGATTAGTAGTATTCTGAAAATCCTTTCTCAATACCCAATCTCCAACCTGGAACCTTCTAGTCCTTATATTCTTGTTATATGCTTTAGATATCCTCTGTTGATATGCTGCCATCCTTAGCCTTGCTGTGTCTCTCGTCTCATCAATAGTATCCAATTCCTGGCACAGGACTTCAGGATTCTGCTCAGTATCCCGGAGGCTGGATCTTGTTGTAGGTATTACCATTTCTGTCGGGATCACCGCTTCTGCTCCAAATACCAAGGAAAACGGGGTTTGGCCAGTTGCACTTTTCACCGTCGTCCTATCAGCCCATAAAACAAAGGGTAGTTCTTCTGCCCATCTTCCCTTCTTAGCTCCAAGCCTTTCTTCAAATTATTGACAATTATCTTGTTTGAGGATTCTGCTTGTCCATTTGCTTGAGGATGTACTGGTGTGGATGTGATCATTTTGATTCCCCAACTCTTGCAAAAGTCAGTAGTCCTCTTACTTATAAACTGAGATCATTTGTCACAAATTATCCCAGCTGGTACACCAAACCTAGTCAGGATATTCTTTTTTATGAAGGATACCACTTCTTGATCTCTAACTTGAACAAATGCTTCACCTTCGACCCACTTAGAGAAATAATCAGTCATTGCCAACATGAAGACCTTTCCTCCTGGAGCCTTTGGCAATTTTCCTACTATATCCATCCCCCACTTCATGAATGGCCAAGGGGAAGCTATAGGATAAAGTGGCTCGGCCGGCTAATGTATTATATTACTATGTCTTTGACATGCATCACATCCTCGAGCGTATTCTGCAGCATCTTTTCTCATCGTCGGCCAATAGTATCCTGTTCTCAATACCTTTGAGAATAACGACCTGCCCCCAGTATGGTTACCACAATCCCCTTCGTGTATATCCTGAAGCACTTCCTTGGTTTTGGGATCCTCTAAGCACCTCAGATATGGTCCTGCAAGAGATTTCTTATACAAGACATTATTTATAATAGTGAATCGTGATACCTTAATTCTAAAGGCCTTAGGATTCTCATCCTTTGGGATGTGTCCTTCCTTGAGATATCTCACGATTGGAGACATCCAAGACTTATGATCCTCCTCAGGATACTCATCATCAGGATCCTGAACACTTACTACTTCCTTGTCCTGAGGATCCGTCACATGATATAGGATATGTAATATCGGTATTCGGGTTCCTTCCGGTATCCTGACTGATGATCCTAGATTTGCCAAGACATCAGCTTCAGCATTATCCTCTCTTGGTAGCTGTTCAAGTGTGAAAATATCGAAATATCCTGCTAACTTTTTGAGAATTTCGAGATACTCGATTAACTTCTCTCCTTTAACTGCATAGGTTCCATTAAAATGGTTAGTGATTAACAAGGAATCAACAAATACTTGTAAACTCTTGATATTCATACTTTTAGCCAATTCTAATCCAGCAATTAAAGCTTCATATTCTGCTTCATTATTAGTGTCAGGAAACTCACATCTAATAGCCTGGGGTAATATGCCCCCCTGTGGCGATTTTAGTAGTATACCTAAACCTATACCTCTTACATTAGATGCACCATCAGTATATTGTTAGGAATAGATTTTCTACACCTAAGGATCACGGATCCTCATATACTACAAGGATCACGGATCCTCAATTCTATTTGAATTAAGGATCCTCAGAAGACATTGCAGGATCAAGATCCAGGATCCTTATTGTTATCCTTACACTAACGGTTGCCTTCACTATGTTTAAGTTTGTTTTGCAGGAGTATACATGTTGGACTTGGTGTTGCCGATATGCTTGGAGAATATGCTCTTAATATTCCGCACATGGTTAGCTGAAATAACCGCTATGGAAGCAGTGGGAGGCTAGCATGATTTGTGGATAGTTAATTATTTAGACTATTTCCATTTTTAAAGGGGATAACAAGCTTGAATTAGAACACATTAGCTAACACACACACTCTCGCAAGCTCTCGGCAATACATTGGCGATTTCATACACCTTTGCACTCTAGTGATCCTTGTAACAAGCTTGTTATCATCCTGAGTTCTAACAATCATTTGTTTAATTGTAACTGGTGATCGGTAGTATCCATCACCCGAGGTTTTTTATGCCGGAGATCAACTTTTGATCAAGGGCTTTTTCCTCGTATAAATCCTTGTGTCACTTGTTCATTTCATTTGCAAGTTATTCATACCTTTGTTCATTGATTCAAGCATCACACCTCACAATAAAAGATTTGGTTGCATTATCCTTGTGTGATTTTTGACCAAAACAGTTTGGCGCCCACCGTGGGGCAATTGGTGCTTCATTCCTAGAAATTTTTGTCACTGTGATCATTTCGGTTCATTACATCCAAGCAGATGGCTTCTTCTGCAAAGAGCACTTCAAGTTCCATGCCGGCAATCACTTCTTCACAGGGCCTTCTACCTTTGCCTCCTCCACCTTTTGGATCTCAGAAGAATGCTGAGAATGCTGCAAAGAGACAGTGCCCCATTTTCCCAAAACCACCATCTTCTTTTGTTTCTTCTAATCCTACTAACAGTGATCTTTTTACTTTGATTTTGCAGATGAGGGATCACATACAAGAGCAGGATAAAACCAACGAAAGGATCCTTTGGGAGATTGGTGACATCAAGAAACAGAAGAAATCAGTGGAGGATCACTCTCTATTGATGCCTAGATCGTTGAAGTTCGACACTCCGGTCATAACTTCCCATCATTCTGTAGCTCCGGATGTCCAATACCAGGGTGGATCAATGGGAATGCGTTTTGGATCATCAGCAATGTCTCAGGCTCTAGGATCCTACTTTCAACCTTCAGGATCCTCTATTCAGCATCAAAGATCCTTCTTCCAACATCAGGGATCCTTCGCCAGTTCAGGAGGATACATGGGAACGCAGCCAGTTCAAGGATCCTCTCAGGTTCAAGGATCCTCCCAGGTTCAAGGATCCTCCTTTCAGCCTCAAGGATCCTCGTCTTAGGTCTTCAGATCCATGGATTATCCTCCAAGACCCCCAACTACAGCACATCAGGGATCCAACATCTTTCAGGATCAAGGATTCTTAAGGAGTGTACAACCTGGAAGTTCAGATGTTCATCAAGGAGACTTCATTCCAATGCAGACCATTGCTTCTTCTGGTCCCTCAATTATACCAGAATCCCGCCAATATGAATTCATATATGGAATTCCAAACTTGAATCCTCCGGGAGGTAACACTTTGAATAATTCTTATACTGCTAACCATGGCTTTATGCAGGATACAGGTATCAACCAGGCTATGGCCAGGGAATTACAGAAATTGAAGGATATGATATCCAACGTACCAGGAGTGGTTAAACCCATTCCTAAAATCCCAGATGGAAGCCACAGGATATCTCGTTTTGCACCACCTCTTTGTGATGCAGAAATCCCAAAAATGTTCCAGATACCAACCATGAAGCTATATGATGGTTCAACGGATCCGAAGAGCATATGGCTCAATACAGAGAAAGGAAGGAGATCAACCCCATCCCGGAAAGGTTAAAAGAAGCATGTCTATGCAAGGGTTTCGGATCCACATTAACAGGATCAGCTCTTAAATGGCTGCTGTTTTGGTCAAAAATCAAGCTAAGATAATGCAACCAAATCTTTAGATGTGAGGTGTGATGCTTGAATCAATGAACAATATTAAGGATCACTCAGAAATGTAATGAACACGTGACGCAACGATTTATATGAGGAAAAAGCCCTTGATCAAGAGTTGATCTCCGGCATAAAAAACCTCGGGTGATGGAAACTACCGATCACCAAATCAAATTAAACAGAAAATGTATTACAACTTTGGATGATAGCGAGCTTGTTACAAGGATCACTAAAGTGTAAAGTGCAAAAAAAGTGTGTAATCGCCAAGCAAACAGTTGAGAGCTAATGAGAGCAGTTACGAGTGTATGTGTTTAGCCAAAAATAGCCAAGTGTTCTAATCAAGCTCGCTATCCCCATATAAATTTGGAAAATATCTAAGCTAACTAACTATCCGCATTTCGTGCAAGTCTTCCACGATCTCCATAACGTTCACAATGGTCAAGCACGTGCGGAATATAGAGAGAATATGCTCCAGGAATATCGCCAAGACCAAGTCCAAGCACGTACTCCTGCAATATAACTTCATATTCAAAGCAGACAATTGTTAGTATAAGGATCACTATGATGATCCTGGATACTGATCCTACAATACCCTCTGAGGATCACTAATTCAAACAGAATTGAGGATCCCAAAACCCAACAGTAATTGAGGATCACTGATCTTTGGAGAATCCTCCCCTAACAATTGCCCCCAAAATATGAGGAGTAAAGTGTAAATAAACGAGTTATATTTTCTTGTTCTTATCTACAACAAACCAACAGATATATAACCATTACATCCTTACTAGCCGTTGCCATTCTGACGTCACTGAAGTGACTATCCTTCAAAATCATGATTATAAATTGAAGTTAGAGATAAGGGTTATGAAGCATTTAAATTCGTGCATTTCATCCTTTAAATCCTCATTCGAAGATCCGATCAGGTACTTCTCTTTCCTTTCTCTCTTCATATTTTCATTCTGTTTCTTCTTCTTCACCATCATCATGACCAAGATGATGCTAAGATCTTCACCGGCTAAGGATCACAAAAAGGACAGTCCTTTGAACAGTCAAGGGACCAGCAAAGATTCTGCGAAGTAACGATGCTCCTTTTCTGAACCGGAAATAGACAGGATTCGCCATTGTTTTCCGGCGAACACCGTTTTTAAAGCTTTTGACCCCACCGTCCTAAGTGACTTTGTTTCTAAAACTTGGGTAGCTTTTCCGGTCACCCCCTTCATGATAGGATACTCGTATCCTTTTCCTGATTTCACCCAATCTTTCTTCTCTATCACCGGCATCTCCTACATCCAAGCGATGCCAATGATGTGGAGGGTCTTGTATACCCTCGAAAGAATCATTGAGCAGGAAGGTATTGATATGGGGATGTCAGAGTTAGCAGAAATGTATGACCTTGTGAGCCATGGATCTCATTGATATCTGTTCAAGCACAAACCCGGTGAAGAACACCCCATCTTCAAAACCACTAAGAATGACACGAACTGGAAAAGGCGATTCTTCTTCGTCAAAAGGGATTCCATCCCCGATGGGAAGGATCTCCCAAGGAGATGGGTTACTCATGGTAGGATAGAGGATCCTTAGAAGGATCACAGGATAACCCTGTTTTCAATGAGGATCACTGACCCCTTTGTTTTTATCTTGCAACTATTACTGTTTCACACATTATTCCATCACCTGCCACCAAGGAGAGGCTTGTTGCTTTCCGAAAGTTTGATCCTGCAATAAGATCATTCCAAGCAAATACCCAGGATTCTCAAGAAGTATCCTCAGGATCTGTCACAATGTCAAGTAAGTATCCCAATTTATGCATAATTAAATGTTTAAATAAAAATTAAATAAGGATACTTATCTGTTTTGGATTTGTAGGTGCTGGAAAATCATCCAAGTCTGCTACCCATTTCAGTGTTACCGACCTTACTGCCGTTGGTCCTAGGTCTGGGAGAAAGAAGACTGCTGCTAGCCCAAGTACTGCCCTTCCCAAGCCTGTGACCTCCAAGGGAAAGAAAAGAAAGGCCTCTGAAACTGAAGACCTTGACGGGCTATCCCTCATCCGCCATCAATTCTTGGAGTATTTCTCTGAGGTAAGGATCCTGGATCTTGACTGAGTATCCTGCCCTGTTAAGGATCACAAGTTTCTGAACTTTACTTTGTCTCTTGCAGAAATTCGCCGAGATCCAGATGTGGTACGACGCACATGTTGAAGAAGCTGAACAGAAACATCTAGAGTTCCATAAAACTTTCCTAGCCAAGGACCAGACCATCTCCTCTCTCGAAAAGGAACTCAGCCAAGCAAAGAAGCAGGTGGTCTCTACTCAGATAAACGCTGATTACGAGAAACATGAGATCATGGAAGATGCTAAAGTCTCTGCTGCCATTACCATGTACAAGAACAAACTCCAGATGGCCTAAGAAGCTGAGGATCCTGATTTTGACAGGAGCACCTGGGACAAGGAGGGATGGAAGGCGAAATTGGCAGAGCTGGAGGATGAGGAGGAGACTACAGAGGTTCTAGCAATCGAGGCAAGTGGCAGCGGCAAGGATCAGGCTGGTGGAGGAGCCGGTGTTGATGCTGGTGAAGATGCGGCCAAGGTGTGAGCTGTAAGGATGGGCGACGATGGACATTTCTAGACGCAGTCGGAGCCCATTTTTTATAGCTTGGTAGTGGTTTTTGTGGTTGTTGATGTTTTTGTTGAACAATGGTTGGTCTGTACTTTGAACAATAGTTTTTACGATTATGGATCAAGGATCCTTAGACAATAGGTAGGATAATGGGTGGTGGATGGATCCTCTGTTTGGGGGATGAAGCCACTTGTTATCCTGCCGTCCTTTATTTCCTGCACTCTTAAGACCCGTTAACAATGGACACCCTTTGCCAACCCATGTGGACCGGCCACGTTTTGCTGGTAGAAACGTGGGTTGGCAATTTTGACAACCTTAAAGGGCTTAACATTTTGTGAATAAATAAAACTTTAATCTTTTTGGGATATCATATGTTGTTTGATTTGGATATGTTTTATCTTTCAGTTGTTATGATATATTTTGTTTGAATTTACTAAGTAAAGAAGAAAAGTTTAGTAAATCTTCTCAAAAAGTTTAGGATATGATCAAGGATCAAATATCCTATAATCGACAAATTATGAAAAGTAGTACAATTTAAGGATCATAAGTCCTGTTGTCAAAGGACAAGGGTCACTTATGTAAATGATAAATAAAATCAAAGCAATTTAAGGATCATACCTGGGAATCCAAGTTAGGATCCTAACCTTTAACACTTATGATCAGAATAACCGAAAGACAAACCTTAGTAGTAGATAAGGATTACGGATCCTTAGGTGTTTAGCTTCAAAAACCTGAAATAGGATACAACTTGGGACTAAGCCAATATAAGATAAAAGTTAGTAACTGGGGACAAGACCAACAATTTTGGGGACAAGCAAAAACAATTCTGGGGACAAGCCCAAAGGATAACTGGAGACAAGCCCAAAGGATAACTGGGGACAAGCCCAAAGGATAACTGGGGACAAGCCCAAAGGATAACTGCGGACAAGCCCAAAGGATAACTGGGGACAAGCCCAAAGGATCTTGTGTCAATTGGAGTATGGCCCTCACTGGCGACTATCCAAACTTAGTGACATGAAAATGCCAAAACCTTAGGAATGGATGTATGGTACGTCTACCATTATACGTAGGATCCTGGATACAGCAGTACAATGAAATTGTCAGCCCCTAAAGCGGGTACTGGTCCCATTGCCATGAACTGTACCAGGATCATCGTGCGATACTAGCGATACTGGGGACAGGCCCAAACTGGGGTCAAGCCCAAATAACTGGGGTCAAGCCCAAATAACTGGGATCAAGCCCAAATAACTGGATACTTCTGTGGATAGTCAATCATTTGTTAAGGATACCTAAACCTTCTGCAAAACTCAGATTCAAGTGAAAAGGGGATAAAGGATCCAGGATCTTTATCCTTGTATATAGGATAATTAAAGAATGAAATAGTTTGAGATTAGATCATTACCAAATTGAGGATCCTCTGCTATGTAAGGATCCTTCGAGGATACTTGTTAGCAAAGGATCATGGATCCTTATTGTTTTGGTCAAAAATCTAGTGAGGATAATGCAACCAAACTCTTAGTTACGGGGAATGATGCTTGAAATGAAGAACGATAATAAGGATCACTTCGATGTAAATTGCACAAACAACACAAGGATTTATACGAGGAAAAAGCCCTTGATCAATGAATGATCTCCGGCATAAAAAACCTCAGGTGATGGAAACTACCGATCACCAAACTCAAATAAATCAGTAAATGTTTACAACTTCGGATAGTGACGAGCTAGGTACAAGGATCACTATGGTTAACTGTGTAAAAGTGTGTGAAAACTGTTAAGTGTTTGCTGAAAGCTTCAAGAATGCTGTTTTACGAGAATGTGTGTAGCTGAAAGTGGCTAAGTGTTCTAAAAATAGCTCGTCACCCCTTTAAAAATAAAAGCTAACTAAGCTAACAAACTATCCGACTTTTGTGCCATGCTCCCACGTTCTCCACAACGTCCATTTCCATTCAAACGTGTGCGAAATACCCGTGGAATATTCCATAGTAACGTTGCCAAGACCAAGTCAAGCCTATTACTCCTGCAAAACAATATGAAACATAAACAAGCAATCGTTAGTATGAGGATCCTTAGGGTGATCCATGATCCTGATACTGAAGGTCTTCTGAGGATCACTATCTGTCACAGAAGTAAGGATCACTATTAGGATAACAAATAAGGATCACTAATTGTTAGAAAATCCTCCCCTAACAATTGCCCCCAAAATATAAGGAGTAATATGTAAAATGAACGAGTTATGTTTTCTTGATCTTATCCGCAACTAACTTAACGGATATATAGCCGTTATTGTAGAACTATCCGTTGCAACTATGACATCACAGAAGTGACAGCCCTGCAAAATCATGATTATAAATAGGAGATATAGATAGGATCGTTTGCATTTAAAATCCAGAGTTACTCCCTTTATAACTGCATTCCAAAGATAAACAGGTATTCATCTTCTTCCTTCTTTTGCTCTGTTTTCCTTCTCTTTTCATTATTCCGTCAAAATGTTGCTCCGGAACTCCCCATCTAAGGATCACACGAAGAACAGCCCGCTAAAGAGCCAGGGAACCATTGAAGATTCCATAAAAGAACGATGTTGCTTCTCCGATCCGCAAATTGACAGGATCCGCTACTGCTTCCCGGCGAACACGGTGTTTAAATCGTTTGATCCTAACGCCCTCAGTGATCATATTTCTGATAACTGGGTTGCGTTTCCTGTTACCCCGTTCACCATAGGCTACACATATCCCTTTCCAGCTTTCACCCAATCTTTCTTTTCCCTAACCGGCATATCTTATATCCAAGCCATGCCGATGATCTGGAGGGTTTTGTATACCCTTGAAAGGATCATCGAGCAGGAGGGGATAGACTTAGGCATGGCAGAACTAGGAGAATTGTATGAGCTCACTACCTTCGGTTCCCATCGTTATCTGCTCAAACGTAAACCTGGTGAGGAACACCCGATCTTCAAAGCTACCAAGAATGATACCAACTGGAAGTGACGTTTCTTCTTTGTCAAGAGAGATTCTATCCCTGATGGGAAGGATTTACCCAAGGAGTGGGCTACCCATGGTAGGATGGAGGATCCTGAGAAGGATCACCAGAGAACTTATCCTTTGATATAAGGATCACTGACATTCTTTTGCTTTCTTGTTGTGCAGCTATCTCCGTTTCACATCTTAGACTGACTCCTGCTGCTAAAGAGAGACTCGCCGCGTTCAAGAGGCTTGATCCTGAAACAAGATCTTTCAAGACAACCACCCAAGATTCTCAGGAAGTATCCTCAGGTTCTGTCACGATGTCAGGTAAGTATCTTTGCTTAAAAATTCAAATAAATAATGAAATACAAGTGAAATTAAGATACTTATCTTGTTTTGGTTGTGTAAGTGCTGGAAAATCCACCAAGTCTGCTTCAAAGTTCAGCGTCACCGATCTCACCACCGTCAGATCCTCCAAGAGAAAAGCTCCTACCAGCCCGTCAGCTTCGGTCCCCAAGGCACCTGTTAGGGCTGGATTTTTATGACTTATGATCCTTACATATGATCCTAACCAGTGATCCTTATTTCTTTGGCAGATTGTGATCCTCAGAAGAGTTCCAGGATCAGGATCACGGACCATCACAGGGATCCTCATACTAACAGTTGTTTTCATTGGATTTAATGTTATCTTGCAGGAATGTCTGGCAGGATCCGCTCTTAGCAACGTAAACAAGGGACTCGTCTTTACGACTTTGGCATATGCTTAATCAGAGATGAACGTTGTGGACGATATGGAAACTCGGCATAATTTAAGGGCGATAATTTAGGCTAGATTTACTTTTATTCCTAAAGGGGTAACGAGCTAATAGTTAGTCTATTTACCTAAAATAGGGCCACTCACACTTGTATAAATAGCACTCTTCCACATTCGGAAGACACAACACACTTCCCTCACGCTTTGACACACGATACTATAGTGATCCTTGTACTTAGCTCGTTACCATCCGAAGTTGTAACCTTTATTTGTTATATTGAAGTTTGGTGATCGGTAGTTTCCATCACCCGAGGTTTTTTATGCCGGAGATCATTTATTGATCAAGGGTTTTTTCCTCGTATAAATCCTTGTGTCACTTGTGCATTTTATATTTAAGTGATCCTTCACTTTGTTCATCATACCAAGCATCATTCCCCGTTTACATAAAGTTTGGTTGCATTATCCTTGTGTGATTTTTGACCAAAACAGTTTGGCGCCCACCGTGGGGCAATTGGTGCTTCATTCATAAAAAGTTTTTCTGTTGGTGACCATTCCGGAGTGTTGCATGGCTTCGTCGTTGAAGAATACCTCCACAGCGATGTCGGCAGTCAATTCATCTACTGGCATTCCACCTTTGCCTCCACCACCAGCCGGATCTCAGAAAAATGCTGAGAAGAGACCAACTTCTATCTCCTCTAAACCATCATCTTCTGCTCTAACTTCTTCTGTTCCCAGTACTAGTGATATATTTACTTTGATTTTGCAGATGAGGGATCGTATGCAGCAGCAGGATGAAACTAATGACAGGATCCTCAGAGAAATCGGAGATCTCAAAAGACAAAAGAAAACGGCAGAGGATCATTCCCCACTGATGCCCAAATCTTTGAATTTTGATACTCCAATGATTACTTCTCAGCCATCAGAGGTCCCAGACATTCAATATGTGGGTGGATCAAGAGGAATGCATTTCGGCCCAGCAGCAGTGACTCAGGCATCAGGATCATATTTCCAACCGGCAGGATCCTATACTCAACATATGGGATCCTTCATGAACTCAGGATCCTCCTTCGTTCCAGGATCATCTCAGGTTCAAGGATCCTCCTTCGTCCCAGGATTATCCCAGGTTCAAGGATTCTCCTTCATCCCAGGATCATCCCAGGTTCAAGGATCGTCCTTCGTTCCCGGATCATCCCAGGTTCAAGGATCCTCCATCGTTCCAGGATCATCCCAGGTTCAAGGATCCCTTCAGATACCAGGATCCTTGAAGAATTTGCAAACAGGAAGTCTAGATGTCCATCAAGGAGATTTTATTCCAATGCAGACCATTGCTTCCACTGGTCCATCCATTATCCCAGAATCCCAGCAATATGGATTCACACCCAATGTTCCTAACTTGAACTCGATGGGAGGTAACACTTTTAATAATTCTCTTACCACTAACCATGGATTAATGCAGGATATAGGTATCAATCATGCTATGGCCAGAGAACTACAAAAACTGACGGATATGATATCAAGTGTTCCAGGGGTAGTCAAACCTATCCCGGAGATTGCAGATGGAAGCCATAAGGTATCTCGTTTTGCACCACCAATTTGTGATGCTGAGATACCCAAAAGGTTCCATATCCCTACTATGAAGCTGTATGATGGTACAACGGATCCTGAGGAACACATAGCACAATACAGGGAGAGGATGGAGATCAATCCAATTCCAGAAAAGTTAAAGGAAGCATGCTTATGCAAAGGATTTGGATCCACTCTTACTGGATCAGCTCTTAAATGGCTGCTAAGTCTTCCCCCTTACTCTATTACTTCATTTGCTAATTTAGTTAATTTATTCAATAATCAATTCTCTTGTAGTAGAAAATTTGAAAGATTGACTAGTGATTTATATAGGGTAACTCAGGGTCATAATGAATCATTAAGGGATTACATAACCAAGTTTAGTAAAGAATCCTTGGATATTCCTAACTTGGATATGGCCACAGCTGTTGAGGCCTTCAAGATGGGATTGCTTAAGGATTCATTGTTCTATGATGATCTTGTTATGACACCATGCAGGAACCTAGATGAAGTAAGAACTCGGGCACTCAGGTTCATCCGGCTAGAGGATGACAAGAGGATCCAGGAGAGACAAGCAGGATCCTCAAAGCAAGAAAAGCAAGGATCCTCTTTCAAAAGCAACAGATTCAAATCCTACAATAGGAATGACAACCAGAACGTGCATGCCGTTGACCAAGAAGAGGATGATGAGGATTATCCTCCGATTTCTGAATATTGTTTTTCCGTTGATAATCATGAACTAATCCTTGCAATGCAGAATCTACGAGAAAAAGCCAGATGGCCCAGAAAAAACGACAAACCAACTGGAACTAAAGACAAATCGAAGTGGTGTGCATACCACGAGGATTTTGGGCATTTAACTGAAGAATGTATCGCATTAAGAAAGGAAATTGGATATCTGCTAAGCAAGGGGCATCTAAAAGAGTTGTTGGGAAGAAAAAAGCAAAGGACTCAGGATCCTGAAAGGATCCCTGAGAAAGCTCCAGCTCCTCCGGCAGATGCCCAAGTGATCAACTTTATTTCTGGAGGATCAGACATCTATGGTACATCCTTCTCAGCAGCTAAAAGGCATGCAAAGGAAGCTAAAATGGATAACGAAGAAAGGCCTATTCGAACATCAAGTGTCTCGGAAGGAAAAGCGATAACCTTTGATGAGGATGATCGCATTAACATCCAGGATCCTCATCATGATAGTCTAGTCATCACTCTCTTTATCTCTAACCATTTTGTCCGCAGGATCCTTATTGACGGAGGAAGCTCAGTAAATATTATCCAGCTTGATGTTCTGAAGAAGATGGGTATCCCTGAATCAGATATCACACCAGGATCCTCCGTACTTGTGGGATTCAGTGGCGAAACTAAGAAAACCCTGGGGGACATCAAACTCCCAATTTATGTGGAAGGATTACATAATTATCAAAACTTTTGTGTTATTGACTGTTTGTCTTGTTGTAATGTTATCCTTGGCAGACCCTGGATACATGATATGAAGGCAGTTCCATCCACCTACCATCAATGTGTGAAGCTCCCTAGCCCATGGGGAATAATCAAGATCGACAGTGATCAGTAGGAGGCTAAGGATTGTTACACCTCGTCAATGAAACCAGCCTCGAAGCCAAGGCAGCAATAGCAATTACAGTATCCTCCAAGGAATGTCTTGGAGGCGAGAGAACAGGATGTGGACGAAATCCTTTTGGATCCTAATGATCCTGAATCAAAAATCTATATAGGATCAGGGATCCTTGGCAAGATGAAAGAAGACCTAGTATCCTTCCTCAAAAGAAGAAATTCTACCTTTGCATGGAAACATGAGGATATGACAGGTATATCTAAGGATATTATAACTCATAAACTTGGCATTGACAGGTCAATCAAACCAATCCATCAAAAAGGGAGGAAGTTTGCACCGGAAAGAAATGCCATTATCCAGGAAGAGGTAGAAAGGCTACTTCGAGCAGGTATGATTAGAGAGGTAAAGTATCCAAAGTGGCTAGCCAATGTGGTTGTAGTTCAAAAGAAAAACGGAAAGTGGAGGGTATGTGTCGATTTCACTGATTTGAATAAAGCATGTCCCAAGGATCCTTTCCCATTACCCCACATTGACTCCATGGTGGATGCAACGGCGGGGCATGAACTGTTAACCTTTATGGATGCATCATCTGGATTCCAACAAATTCAGATGGAGCCATCTGACCAAGAGGATACGGCTTTTATGACCCCAACCGGTTTATATTGTTATATTGCCATGCCTTTTGGATTAAGAAATGCAGGTGCAACATATCAAAGGCTGGTGAATATGATGTTCAAAGATCAAATTGGACAGACTATGGAAGTGTACATAGATGATATGGTAGTAAAGTCAAAGAAAGCTGAGGATCACCTAAGGGACTTGGAGGAAGCATTTGATATCCTTGATAATTATAACATGAAGCTTAATCCTTCAAAATGTCACTTTGGTGTTAAAGCAGGTAAATTTCTAGGATATATGGTAACTCAGAGGGGCATTGAAGCAAGCCCGGAACAAATTAAAGCATTGGTGAATATCAAATCCCCTGCCAACGCTAAGGATGTGCAAAGGCTAACAGGCAGGATAGCAGCTCTAAATAGGTTCATATCCAAATCCTCAGAAAGATGTAAAGAATTCTATGATATCCTAAGAAAGAACAAGAAATTTGAGTGGACTGAAAAGCATGAGAATGCTTTACAAGCCCTCAAAGAATACATGTCCTCAGCTCCAGCATTGATGAAACCCGGAAAAGGAGATGTGTTATCCTTATACCTGGCGGTATCCTCAACAGCTGTAAGTGCAGTCCTTGTTAAGGATCATGAAGGTACACAATATCCTGTCTATTATGTAAGTAAGATTTTACTTGATGCTGAATCCAGGTACTCACACCTTGAAAAACTTATTCTTGCATTAATTATGGCGTCTACTACGCTAAGACATTATTTTGAAACCCATGCTATTGTTGTTAGAACTAATTTTCCAATCAAGAATGTCCTCAGGAAACCAGAGATGTCCGGAAGGATGGCTAAGTGGGTAGTAAAGCTTAGTGCCCATGATATAAAATATGAGCCTAGAACAGCCATCAAATCTCAAGCATTAGCAGACTTTGTGGCTGATTTCAGTAGTGATCTACAAAAGGAAGCCGAATTAGAGGTCCAGCAGCTGGATGAGACCAAGGATCCTTGGATACTACATACTGATGGATCCTCAAATGTCAAAGGCACAGGGCTTGGCATACTACTAAAATCGCCACAGGGGGACATAATACCCCATTCCATAGCTTGTGAGTTCCAAGCCACTAATAATGAGGCTGAATATGAAGCCTTAATCGCTGGCTTACAAATTGCTAAGCATATGGGGATCAGGTATCTTGAGGTATATGTAGATTCATTGTTAATTACTAACCACTTTAATGGATCCTATGCTGTGAAAGGTGAAAAACTAACTAAATATCTAGAGATAGTCAAAGAATTGGCACTCTCCTTTGTTTCTTTCAGTTTGTCACAGGTACCAAGGGAGGAAAATACAGAAGCTGATGCATTGGCCAATCTAGGATCATCTTTGAAGATCCCAGAGAATATAAGTATCCCCATCATCCATATCCTGGCTCCTGCTATTGAAAAACAGGTGGCCATGGAAATAGAAGAGGATACTGCAATGATCCCTAGCGAGGATACTCAATCTTATTCAGGATCATGGATCTCACCAATCATGAGATACTTACAACACGGGGAGATTCCTATGGGAGAAAATCCTAGGGCTTTCAGGATTAAGGTATCTCAATTCACAATCTTAAATAATGTGTTATATAAGCGATCTCTTGCAGGACCATATTTAAGATGTATTGAGGATCCTGAAATTCAAGAAGTGTTAAAAGACTTCCATGAAGGAGATTGTGGAAACCACACTGGGGGCAGGGCATTGTTCTCAAGGATCCTTAGGACATGATACTATTGGCCAACTATGAAGAGGGATGCTGTGGAGTATGCTAAGAAGTGTGATCCTTGTCAAAGACACAGCAATATCCTTCATCAGCCGGCTGAATTTCTACATCCTATACCATCCTCTTGGCCATTCATGAGATGGGGGATGGATATAGTTGGCAAGCTCCCTAAGGCACCTGGTGGAAAAGTATTCATGCTTGCCATGACTGACTACTTCTCCAAGTGGATAGAGGCCGAAGCCTTTGCCCAAGTCAGAGAAAAGGAAGTGATATTCTTTATTAAAAGAAACATTATAACTAGATTTGGCATTCCTTCTAAAATTGTATGTGATAATGGTTCCCAATTTATTGGGAGCAGGACTACTAACTTTTGTGACAGTTGGGGAATTAAGATGATAACATCAACACCAGTCCATCCACAAGCTAATGGTCAAGCAGAATCATCCAACAAGATCATCATCAACAATCTGAAGAAGAAACTTGGATCCAAGAAGGGGAAATGGGCAGAGGAATTACCTTATGTGCTCTGGGCTGATAGGACAACCCCCAAGAATGCTACTGGTCAAACACCCTTCTCTTTGGTGTTTGGGGCAGAAGCAGTGATCCCAACAGAAATGGTGGTTCCAACTGCTAGAACAAGTACCCGTGATCCTGAGGAGAATGATGCAAACCTGGCTCAAGACTTGGATACTATTGAGGAAATCAGGGATTTGGCTAGGATAAGGATGGCAAGCTACCAACAAAGAATGGCTGGTACCTACAACAAAAATGTCAGGATAAGGAAATTCCAAGTGGGGGATATGGTATTGAGAAAAGCATTCCAAAATACCATCAATCGTGCTGATGGGAAATTAGCACCAAAGTGGGAAGGCCCTTACTTGATTGAAGCTGAAGCAGGAAAGGGGGCATATAGATTGCTAACCATGGAAGGAAATTTGTTACCTAGAGCCTGGAATGCTGTTCACTTAAAGAAATATTTCATGTGAACATGATCCTCCTGGCACATATGATCCTTACATTGAAAGCATCCTCGAAGGATCCCGATAATGTCAATGATCCTTACTCTGGTAATATCCTAATCCTAAACTATTCCATTTTCTTATTTTTACCAAAGGATAAGGATCATGTATCCTTCATCCTCCTCTCACGAGAATTTGAGTTTTGATAGTCCAGGTATCCTCAGCATATTATTGATAGTCTTCAAAAGCATCTCAGATCCTTGGGTTCAACCCTAGTTATCCTTGGGCTTGTCCCCAGTTTTCGCCTGTAGCGCACGATGATCCTGGTATAGTTCATGTCTTTGGGACCAGTACCCACTCCAGGGGCTGATAACCTCATCGTACTGGCTATACCTAGGATCCTACGTATAATGGTAGACGTACCATACATCCGTTCCTAAGGTTTCTAACGTTTTCACGTTAGCTAAGGTTTTGGCATTTTCATGTCACTAAGTTTGGATAGTCGCCAGTAAGGGCCATACTCCAGTTTACATACGATCCTTGGGCTTGTCCCCAGTTATCCTTTGGGCTTGTCCCCAGTTATCCTTCGGGCTTGTCCCCAGTGATCCTATGGGCTTGTCCCCAGTTATCTTTTGGGCTTGTCCCCAGTTACTAACTTATCTTTTATATTGGCTTAGTCCCAAGTTATATTCCATTTTTTCAGGTTTTCGAAGTTAAACAATTAAGGATCCTTAATCCTTATTATCCATTAAAGTTTTACTTATGGTTATCCTGATTAAAGGTTAGGATCCTAACTTGGATCCTCAGGTATGATCCTTAACTATTTTTAATTTCATTATCCATTTGAATAACCTTTAGACCTTGACAACTGAACCTATGATCCTTAAAATAAACTACCTTGAAAATTTTCGATTATAGGATATTTGATCCAGGATCATATCCTGTATTTCTTAAACATAATTTGCTCAACTTTTCTTACTCAAACAAACATGTGCCAAAACAATTGAAAATAAAAAGGATAATAACACAAGATAAGCGACAAAAGTTTAAGATTTTATTTATTAACGAAAGGATTAACCCTTCAAAGGTTGTCAAAATTACCTACCCCGAGCATCTACCAGCAATACGTGGCCCGTCCGATGGGGTAGGTAAAGGGTGTCCATGATAATAGGTTCAAAAGTAATGCAGGGATATAAAGGCGGCATGATCACAATGGCTTCATCCCCCAAAAAGAGGATCCCTCCACCATTTGCAATCCTACCTATTGTCTGAAGGATCCTGGATCCTTAATCCTAAAACTATTGTTCAGAGTTACAGACCATCATCGTTAAAACATCAACAAACACAAAAAAAATTGGGCTCCGGCTATGTCTAGAAGTTTCCTTCATCGCCCAATTCTGCAGCTCAAACCTTCGCTGCACCATCACCACCAGCTCCACTTGCTTCTCCCTGATCCTTGCCAGCATCACCACCTTCAAGCATTGGGATCTCCTCAGCTTCATCATCATCCTCCAACTCTGCCAGCCTTGCCTTCCAGCCCTCCACGTCCCATGTGCTTTTGTCGAAGGCAGGATCCTGAGCCTCCGCAGCCATCTGCAACTGGATCTTGTACATGGTTATCGCAGCAGAGACCTTGGCATCCTGGGTGATATCATGCTTCTCATAATCGAAGTTGATCACCATTTTGGCAGCTTCATCCTTGGTAGCCCGAAGCTCCTTCTCATGATCAGCAATCTTGAGATCCTTCAGCACACCCATCTGTTGGAGGTCAGCGATTTGGCGGTCTTGATCCTCAACGTGGCCAATATAGGTTTCTATTTCAGCAAATTTCTGCAAAAAGGGAAAAGGGTAAGCCCAGGACCAGGTGATCCTCAAACAAGCAGGATATACAAGCAGGATATTCAAGCAGGATATTCAAGCAGGATATACAAGCAGGGGCAGTGATCCTTACCTCATTGACGTAATCAAGAAACTGTTGGCGGAGCAGGGGAAATCCTTGGAGACCCTCAGCATCAGAGGTTTTCCTCTTCTTTCCTCCCTTCCCTCTCACAGGTGCCTTGGGGACAGAGGTACTCGGGCTGGCAGGATTCTTCCTCCTTGAAGGTTTGACGTTGGACAGATCTTCAACGCCAAATTTTGAAGCAGACTTAGCAGATTTTCCAGCGCCTACACAACCAAAATAAGATAAGTATTCTAACTAATTTAGAAATCCTACATAGAACTACTTTTTAACAAGGATACTTACTTGACATTGTGGCAGATGCGGAGGATACTTCCTGTGAATCTTGGGTGGCAACTTGAAAACTTCTAATCTCGTGATCAAGCTTCTTGAAGGCTAAAACTCTCTCTTTTGCAGCAGGAGTCAACTTGAGATGAGCAACGGATATGGCTGCACAAAAAACAAAGAAAATATTAGTGACCCTTATCCTAAGGAACAAACCTTATGGTGATCCTTCCAGGATCCTCTATCCTACCATGAGTAGCCCACTCCTTGGGCAGATCCTTCCCATCAGGGATGGTATCCCTCCTAACAAAAAAGAGCCGACGCTTCCGGTTTGTGTCGTTCTTGGTGACCATAAGAACAGGGTGATCCTCTCCAGCTTTCCGCTTAAACAGATACCGATGGGATCCAAACGTTGTGAGATCATACATCTCAGCCAGCTCCGCCATTCCTAAGTCAATCCCTTCCTGCTCAATGATCCTTTCAAGGGTATATAAAACCCTCCAGATTATTGGCATGGCCTGGATGTAGGAGATGCCGGTAAGGGAAAAGAAGGACTGGGTGAATTGAGGGAAAGGATATGAATATCCTATCAAGAACGGAGTAACAGGAAAGGCTACCCAAGTATCAGAGATGAAGTCACTTAAAGCGGTAGGATCAAAAGATTTAAAGAGGGTGCTCGCCGGAAAGCAATGACGAATTTTATCAATCTGAGAGTCGGTAAAACAACACCTCCCAGTTGAAGAATCCTTGATGATCCCTTGACCCTTCAAGGGACTGCTCTTCTTAGGATCCTTGTGCGGGGAGTTCCGGAGCAACATCTTTGCAGAATAATGGAAAGAAATAGAAGAACAGAGTAAGAGAAGGAAGAAGGAGGAAAAGAGATACCTGATTGATCTTCGGACGAAAATATAAAGGGAGTCTTTCTTGAATTTAAATGCAAATTGATCCTATCTCTAACACCGATTTATAATGATGATTTGCAGGGCTGTCACTTCTGTGACGTAAGGTTCGCAACGGCTAGTCCATCTCTAACGGCTAGTTATTCGATTAACTTGTTGAGGATAAGATCAAACAAAATACAACTCGTTTATTTACAATATTACTCCTTATATTTTGGGGGCAATTGTTAGGGCTGGATTTTTATGACTTATGATCCTTACATATGATCCTAACCAGTGATCCTTATTTCTTTGGCAGATTGTGATCCTCAGAAGAGTTTCAGGATCAGGATCACGGACCATCACAGGGATCCTCATACTAACAGTTGTTTTCATTGGATTTAATGTTATCTTGCAGGAATGTCTGGCAGGATCCGCTCTTAGCAACGTAAACAAGGGACTCGTCTTTACGACTTTGGCATATGCTTAATCAGAGATAAACGTTGTGGACGATATGGAAACTCGGCATAATTTAAGGGCGATAATTTAGGCTAGATTTACTTTTATTCCTAAAGGGGTAACGAGCTAATAGTTAGTCTATTTACCTAAATTAGGGCCACTCACACTTGTATAAATAGCACTCTTCCACATTCGGAAGACACAACACACTTCCCTCACGCTTTGACACACGATACTATAGTGATCCTTGTACTTAGCTCGTTACCATCCGAAGTTGTAACCTTTATTTGTTATATTGAAGTTTGGTGATCGGTAGTTTCCATCACCCGAGGTTTTTTATGCCGGAGATCATTTATTGATCAAGGGCTTTTTCCTCGTATAAATCCTTGTGTCACTTGTGCATTTTATATTTAAGTGATCCTTCACTTTGTTCATCATACCAAGCATCATTCCCCGTTTACATAAAGTTTGGTTGCATTATCCTTGTGTGATTTTTGACCAAAATAGCACCCCTCAAAGGAAAGGGAGGCAAGAAGAGAAAAGCCTCTGAAGTTGAGGATCTGTAAGGTCTCCCCTTGATCCGCCAACAATTCCTTGACTACTTCAGTGAGGTAAGGATCACTGTCCCTGCTCCTATATCCTGCTGATATATCCTTCTGATATGAGGATCACTTGGTTCTGACCTTATCCTTTGTCTTCTTTGCAGAAATTCGCTGAGATTGAGAACTACGTTGGCCACGTTGAGGATCAGGATAGCAAGATTGCTGATCTTCAACAGGTTGCAGTGCTAAAGGACCTCAAGATTGCTGATCTTCAGAAGGATCTCCAGAATGCCAGAAACGAGACGGCCAAGGTGTTGATCAACTTTGACTACGAGAGGCATGAGATCACCGAGGATGCCAAGGTCTCCGCCGCCATAGCAATGTACAAGACCAAGCTGTAAATGGCCCTGGAAGCTCAGGATCCTGCTTTTGACAAGAGCACCTGGGATGTGGAGGGCTGGAAGGCAAGGCTGGCTGAACTGGAGGATGAAGAAGAGGCTGAAGAGATCCTGACCATTGAGGCTGGAGGCAAGGGTGAAGGTGGTGAAGCAAGTGGAGCCGGAGGTGGTGATGCAGTGAAGGTCTAGGCTGCATGATTGGGCGATGAAGGAAACTTCTAGACATAGCCGGAGCCCAATTTTTTTTGTTTGATGGTAGTTTGTTGAACAATTTAATGGTTTGTACTGAACAATAGTTTTTAGGATTAAGGATCTAGGATCCTTCAGACAATAGGCAGGATTGCAAATGGTGGAGGGATCCTCTGTTTGGGTGATGAAGCCATTGTGATCCTGCGGCCTTTATATTCCTGCACTACTTTGAACCTATTATCATGGACACCCTTTACCTACCCCAGCGGACGGGCCACGTATTGCTGGTAGATGCTCGGGGTAGGTAATTTTGACAACCTTTGAAGGGTTAGTCTTTTTGTTAATAAATAAAATCTTAATCATTTGTCGCTTATCTTGTGTTATTATCCTTTTGGTTCCTTTAATTCTCAATTGTTTTGATGTACACTTATTAAATAAGCAATTTTGAATAAGTCAGATTGAAAATATTTAGGATATGATCCATGATCAAATATCCTATAGTTGAAAAATCCCAAAAAGTAGTATATGTTTTAAGGATCATAAGTTCAGTTGTCAAAATATAAGGGTTATTCAAATAATCAACGAATATAATTGAAATAGTTAAGGATCATACCTGAGGATCCAAGTTAGGATCCTAACCATAATCAGGATAACTATAAGATAAACCTTAGGGAGAAGTAAGGATCAAGGATCCCTAGTTGTTTAGCTTCAAGGACCTAAAATAGAGCATAACTTGGGACTAAGCCAATATAAGATAAGAGTTAGCAGCTGGGGACAAGCCCAAGGATAACTGGGGACAAGCCCAAGGATAACTGGGGACAAGCCCAAGGATAACTGGGGATAAGCCCAAGGATCGTATGTGAACTGGAGTATGGCCCTAATTGGCGACTATCCAAGCTTAGTGACATGACAATGCCAAAACCTTAGCTAACGTGAAAACGTTAGAAACCTTAGGAACAAATGTATGGTACGTCTAGCATTATACGTAGGATCCTAGGTATAGCCAGTACAATGGAATTATCAGCCCCTAAAGCGAGTACTGGTCCCACTACCTTGAACTATACTAGGATCATCGTGCGCTACAGGCGGAACTGGGGTCAAACCCAAATAACTGGGGTTAAACCCAAGGAATTGGATTGCTTCTGTAGATAATAAACGCTTTGCTAAGGATTCCTGAACTTTCAAAACTCAAAATCTTATGAGAGAAGGATAAAGGACACATGATCCTTATCCTTATATGAGAAAATAAGGAAATGAAATAGTTCAAAATTAGGACATTCTAAGCTCTTGGTAACAAATCACCTTCCATGGTCAGCAATCTATATGCCCCCTTTCCTGCTTTAGCTTCAATCAAATAAGGGCCTTCCCATTTTGGTGCCAATTTTCCATCAGCAGGATTGGTGGTATTCTGAAATGCTTTCCTTAATCCCATATCACCAATCTGAAATTTCCTGATCCTAACATTTTTGTTGTAGGCACCAGCCATTCTTTGTTGATAGCTAGCCATCCTTATCCTAGCCAGATCCCTGATTTCCTCAATAGTATCCAGGTCTTGAGCCAAGTTCTCATCATTTTCCTCAGGATCATGGGTACTTGTTCTAGTAGTTGGAACCACCATTTCTGTTGGGATCACTGATTCTGCCCCAAATACCAAAGAGAATGGTGTTTGACCAGTAGCATTCTTAGGGGTTGTCCTATCAGCCCAAAGCACATAAGGTAATTCTTCTGCCCATTTCCCTTTCTTGGATCCAAGCTTCTTCTTCAAATTGTTGATGATGATCTTGTTGGATGATTCTGCTTGACCATTAGCTTGTGGGTGGACTGGTGTTGATGTTATCATCTTAATCCCCCAGCTGTCACAAAAGTTAGTAGTTCTGCCCCCAATAAATTGGGAACCATTATCACATATAATTTCAGAAGGAATACCAAATCTAGTTATAATATTTCTTTTAATGAAGGATATAACTTCCTTTTCTCTGACTTGGGCAAAAGCTTCAGCTTCTATCCACTTGGAGAAGTAATCCGTCATGGCCAGCATGAACACTCTTCCACCAGGTGCCTTAGGGAGCTTACCAACTATATCCATGCCCCATCTCATAAATGGCCAAGAGGAGGATATTGGATGTAGAAATTCAGCCGGCTGATGAAGGATATTGCTGTGTCTCTGACAAGGATCACACTTCTTAGCATATTCCACAGCATCCCTTTTCATAGTTGGCCAGTAGTATCCTGTCCTTAGGATCCTTGAGAACAATGCCCTGCCCCCAGTGTGGTTTCCACAATCTCCTTCATGGAAGTCTTTTAAAACTTCTTGGACTTCAGGATCCTCAATGCATCTTAAATATGGTCCTGCAAGAGATCGCTTATACAATATATTATTTAAGATTGTGAATTGAGATACCTTAATTTTGAAAGCCCTAGGATTTTCTCCCGTAGGAATCTCTCCGTCTTGTAAGTATCTCATGATTGGTGAGATCCATGATCCTGATCCTGAATAAGATTGAGTATCCTCACTAGGGATAATCGTAGAATCCTCCCCTATTTCCATGGCCACATGATCCTCGATGGCAGGAGCCAAGATATGGATAATGGGGATACTTATATCCTCCAGGATCTTCAAGGATGATCCTAAGTTAGCTAATGCATCAGCTTCTGTATTTTCTTCCCTTGGTACATGTGTCAAACTAAAGGAAACAAAAGAGAGTGCCAACTCTTTGACTATCTCTAAATATTTGGTTAGCTTTTCACCTTTAACAGCATAGGATCCATTAAAGTGATTTGTAATTAATAATGAATCTACATGTACCTCAACATACCTGATCCTCATATGCTTAGCAATTTGCAAACCAGCAATCAAGGCTTCATACTCAGCCTCATTGTTAGTGGTTTGAAACTCACAAGCTATAGAGTGGGGTATTATGTCCCCCTGTGGCGATTTTAGTAGTATTCCAAGCCCTGTGCCTTTGACATTTGAGGATCCATCAGTATAGAGTATCCAAGGATCCTTGGTCTCCTCTAGCTGCTGGACTTCTAACTCAGCTTCTTTTTGTAAATCATTACTGAAATCAGCCACAAAGTCAGCCAATGCTTGGGATTTGATGGCTGTCCTAGGCTCATATCTTATATCATAGGCACTAAGCTTCACTGCCCACTTAGCCATCCTTCCTGACATCTCTGGTTTCCTGAGGACATTCTTAATTGGAAAATTAGTTTTAACAACAATAAAATGAGTTTCAAAATAATGTCTCAACTTAGTAGATGCCATAATTAATGCAAGAATAAGCTTTTAAAGGTGTGAATACCTGGATTCGGCATCAAGTAAACTCTTACTTACATAATAGACAGGATGTTGTGTACCTTCGTGATCCTTAACAAGGACTGCACTTACTGCTTTTAAGGATACTGCAAGATATAAGGATAGCACATCTCCTTTCTCTGGTTTCATCAAGGCTGGGGCTGAGGATAGGTAATCTTTGAGAGCTTGTAAGGCATTCTCATGCTTCTCAGTCCACTCAAATTTCTTGTTCTTCCTTAGGATATCATAGAATTCTTTGCACTTCTCTGAGGATTTGGATATGAATCTGTTCAAAGCTGCTATCCTGCCTGTTAGCCTTTGGACATCCTTAGCATTGGCAGGAGATTTGATATTCACTAAGGCTTTGATCTGTTCCGGGCTAGCTTCAATGCCTCTCTTGGTCACCATGTATCCTAAGAATTTACCTGCTTTAACACCAAAGTGACACTTTGAAGGATTATGTTTCATGTTATATTTGTCAAGGATATCGAATGCTTCCTCCAAGTCCTTTAGGTGATCCTCAGCTTTTATGGATTTTACCACCATATCATCTATGTAAACCTCCATAGTTTGCCCAATCTGATCCTTGAACATCATATTCACCAGCCTTTGATATGTTGCACCCGCATTCCTTAATCCAAAAGGCATAGCAATATAACAATATAAACCGGTTGGAGTCATAAAAGCCGTATCATCTTGATCAGATGGTTCCATCTGAATTTGTTGAAATCCAGATGAAGCATCCATAAAAGTCAACAGTTCATGACCCGCCGTTGCATCCACCATGGAGTCAATGTGGGGTAATGGGAAAGGATCCTTGGGACATGCCTTATTTAAATCTGTGAAATTGACACAAACCCTCCGCTTTCCATTTTTCTTTTGAACAACAACCACATTGGCCAACCATCTTGGATACTTGACCTCTCTAATCATACCTGCCCGGAGCAATTTCTCTACCTCTTCCTGGATAATGGCATTTCTTTCGGGTGCAAACTTCCTCCTTTTTTGATGGATTGGTTTGAATGACCTGTCAATGCCAAGTTTATGAGTGATAATATCCTTAGATATACCTATCATATCCTCGTGTTTCCATGCAAAGGTAGTCTTCCTTCTTTTGAGGAAGGATATGAGATCTTCTTTCATTTTGCCAAGGATCCCTGACCTGATATAGATTTTGGATTCAGGATCATAAGTGTTAGGGCTGGATTTTTATTATACGTGATCCTTATAAGTGATCCTAACCAGTGATCCTTGTTCCTTTGGCAGACAGTGATCCTCAGGAGGACTTCAGGATCAGGATCATGGGACATTATAGTGATCCTTATACTAACGGCTACTTCCGCTCAATACAATATTGTTTTGCAGGAACCTCTAGCAGGATATGCTCTAGACATCATGATCCAGGGACGCGTCTTCACAAATATGGTAAGAGCTTAATCGAAGAAAGACGTTGCACAGGATATGGAAACTAGGCTTGATTTATGGGCGGCTATTTAGGCTAGATTGTATCTCATTTCTAAAGGGGTAATGAGCTGAATAATAGTTTAGCTACCTAAAATAGGTCACCTACACATGTATAAATACCACTCTTCCTCATTCGGAAGAACACACACGACATACGACGCAACTCTCACACACTTAGACACCAAAAGCAATAGTGATCCTTGTACTCAGCTCATTATCATCCAAAGTTGTAATCATATTGTTGTTATATTGAAGTTGGTGATCGGTAGTTGCCATCACCCGAGGTTTTTTATGCCGGAGATCATTCATTGATCAAGGGCTTTTTCCTCGTATAAATCATTGTGTCTTTGCATCTTTATCACAGAAGTGATCCTTTACTTTCATAATTAACCAAGCATCATACCCCGTTTTCATAAAGTTTGGTTACATTATCCTTGTGTGATTTTTGACCAAAACAGTTTGGCGCCCACCGTGGGGCAATTGGTGCTTCATTCATAAGAAAATCTTTTGTTCGAAATCATTTCAAAGAGTTACATGGCTTCATCATTGAAGAACACGTCCACGGCGATGTCTGCAGTCACCTCATCACAGATCACCTTGCCTCCACCACCGGCAGGATCTCAGAAAAATACTGAGAAGAGATCAACTCCCACTTTCCCTAAACCTCTATCTTCTTCTGCTATGAATTCTTCTATTCCCAGTACTAGTGATGTATTTGCTTTAATTTTGCAGATGAAGGATCGTATGCAGCGTCAAGATGAAACTAACGAAAGGATCCTCAGGGAAATTGGAGATCTCAAAAGACAAAAGAAAGGGCAGAGGATCACTCTCCACTGATGCCCAAATCCTTGAGCTTTGATACTCCAATGATCACTTCCCAGCCATCAGGGATCCCGGACGTGCAAATCACAGGGGAGTCAAGAGTATCACATCTCAACTCGGCAGCAATGACTCAGACATCAGGCTCACATTTTCAGCCTGTAGGATCCTATCCTCAGTACATGGGATCCTTCAGGAATTTGGGAGCCTATCCGGAGACACAGCAGTTTCAAGGATCCTACTTTATTCCGGGATCATTCCAGGGCCAAGGATCCTCCTTTGTTCCAGGATCATCCCAGGTTCAAGGATCCTCCTTTGTTCCAGGATCATCCCAGGTTCAAGGATCCTCCTTTGTTCCAGGATCATCCCAGGTTCAAGGATCCTCCTTCGTTCCAGGATCATCCCAGACACCGGGATCCTTCCAGATACCAGGATCCCTAAAAAATCTGCAAACAGGAAGTCTAGATGTCCATCAAGGGGACTTCATTCCAATGCAGACCATTGCTTCCACTGGCCCCTCCGTTGTTCCAGAACCCCAGCAATATGGATTCCCTAACTTGAACCCAATGGGAGGTAACACTTTAAACAATTATCCTACCACTAACCATGGATTCATGCAGGATACAGGTACCAATCATGCTATGGCCAGGGAGTTGCAGAAGCTAAAAGATATGATCTCAAGTGTTCCCGGGGTAGTCAAGCCTATCCCAGAGATTGCAGATGGAAGCCACAAGGTATCCCGTTTTGCACCACCAATTTGTGATGCAGAGGTACCCAAAAGGTTCCATATCCCTACCATGAAGCTGTATGATGGCACAACGGATCCAGAGGAGCATATAGCACAATACAGGGAGAGGATGGAGATCAATCCTATCCCAGAAAAATTGAAGGAAGCATGCCTATGTAAAGGATTTGGATCCACTCTTACTGGATCAGCTCTTAAGTGGCTGCTAAGTCTTCCCCCTTACTCTATTACTTCATTTGCCAATTTAGTTAATTTATTCAATAACCAATTCTCTTGTAGCAGAAAATTTGAAAAATTAACTAGTGATTTGTACAGGATAACTCAAAATCATAATGAATCATTAAGGGATTATATAACTAAATTTAGTAAAGAATCCTTGGACATTCCCAACTTGGATATGGCTACGGCTGTTGAAGCCTTCAAAATGGGACTGCTTAAGGATTCATTATTCTATGATGATCTTGTTATGACACCATGCAGGAATTTAGATGAAGTAAGAACTCGAGCACTCAGGTTTATCCGACTAGAGGATGACAAGAGGATCCAGGAGAGACAAGTAGGATCCTCAAAACAAGATAAGCAAGGATCCTCCTTCAAGAGCAACAAGTTCAAATCCTACCATAGAAATGAGAACAAGAATGTGCATGCTGTTGACCAAGAAGAGGATGATGAAGGATATCCTCCAATCTCAGAATATTGTTTTTCCGTTGATAATCATGAACTAATCCTTGCAATGCAGAATCTAGGTGAAAAAGCTAGGTGGCCCAGGAAGAATGATAAACCATCCGGGACTAAAGACAAGTCAAAATGGTGTGCATACCATGAGGATTTCGGGCATCTAACTGAAGATTGCATAGCCTTAAGAAAAGAAATCGGATACCTGCTAAGCAAGGGGCATCTAAAGGAGTTATTGGGGAGAAAAAAGCAAAGGACCCAGGATCCTGAAAGGATCCCCGAAAAAGCTCCAGCACCTCCGGCAAATGCACAAGTGATCAACTTTATATCCGGAGGATCAGACATCTGTGGTACATCCTTCTCGGCGGCCAAAAGACACGCAAAAGAATCAAAAATGGATAATGGAGAAAGGCCTATTAGAACATCAAGTGTCTCAGAAGGGAAGATGATAACATTTGACGAGGATGATCGCATCAACATTCAGGATCCTCACCATGATAGTTTAGTTATCACTCTCTTTATCTCTAACCATTTTGTCCGCAGGATCCTTATTGATGGAGGGAGCTCAGTGAACATTATCCAGCTTGATGTCCTGAAGAAGATGGGAATCCCAGAATCAGACATCACACCAAGATCCTCCGTGCTTGTAGGATTCAGTGGGGAGACGAAGAAAACTCTGGGGGACATCAAACTCCCAATCTACGTGGAAGGATTACATAATTACCAAAAATTTTGTGTTATTGACTGTCTATCTTGTTGCAACGTTATCCTTGGCAGGCCTTGGATACATGATATGAAAGCAGTCCCATCTACCTACCATCAATGTGTGAAGCTCCCTAGCCCATGGGGAATAATCAAGATCGATAGTGACCAGCAGGAGGCTAAGGATTGTTATACCTCATCTATGAAGCCAACCTCGAAGCCAAGGGAGCAATAGCAATTACAGTATCCTCCAAGGAATGTCTTGGAGGCAAGGGAACAAGATGTAGATGAAATCCTCTTGGATCCTAGTGATCCTGAATCAAAAATCTATATCGGATCAGGGATCCTTGGCAAGATGAAAGAAGACATGATATCCTTCCTCAAAAGAAGAAAATCTACCTTTGCTTGGAAACATGAAGATATGACAGGTATATCTAAGGATATTATTACTCACAAACTTGGCATTGACAGGTCTATCAAACCAATCCATCAAAAAAGGAGGAAGTTTGCACCAGAAAGGAATGCCATTATCCAAGAAGAAGTAGAGAGACTACTTCGAGCAGGTATGATCAGAGAGGTAAAGTATCCAAAATGGTTAGCCAATGTGGTTGTTGTCCAAAAGAAAAACGGAAAGTGGAGGGTATGTGTCGACTTCACTGATCTGAACAAGGCATGTCCCAAGGATCCTTTCCCATTACCCCACATTGACTCCATGGTGGATGCAACAGCGGGGCATGAACTGTTGACCTTTATGGATGCATCATCTGGGTTCCAACAAATCCAGATGGAACCATCTGACCAAGAGGATACAGCCTTTATGACCCCAACCGGTTTATATTGTTATATTGCCATGCCTTTTGGACTAAGAAATGCAGGTGCAACATATCAAAGGTTGGTAAATATGATGTTCAAAGATCAAATTGGAAAAACTATGGAGGTGTACATAGATGATATGGTGGTCAAGTCAAAGAAAGCTGAGGATCACCTAAGGGACTTAGAAGAAGCATTCGATATCCTTGATAATTACAACATGAAACTTAATCCTTCAAAATGCCATTTTGGTGTTAAGGCAGGAAAGTTCTTAGGATACATGGTAACCCAAAGGGGCATTGAAGCAAGCCCGGAACAAATCAAAGCATTAATAATTATCAAATCTCCTGCCAATGCCAAGGATGTTCAAAGACTGACAGGCAGGATAGCAGCTTTGAACAGGTTCATATCGAAATCCTCAGAGAAATGCAGAGAATTTTACGATATCCTAAGGAAGAATAAGAAGTTCGAATGGACTGAGAAGCATGAGAATGCTTTACAAGCCCTAAAAGAGTATATGTCCTCAGCACCAGCATTAGCAAAACCGGAAAAAGGAGATGTGTTATCCTTATATCTGGCGGTATCCTCAACCGCTGTAAGTGCTGTCCTTGTTAAGGATCACGAAGGTACACAATATCCTATCTACTATGTAAGTAAAAGTCTACTTGATGCCGAATCCAGGTACTCACACCTCGAAAAACTTATCCTTGCATTAATCATGGCATCGACTAAGTTAAGACATTATTTTGAAACCCATACTATTGTTGTTAGAACTAATTTTCCAATTAAGAATGTCCTCAGGAAACCAGATATGTCTGGGAGAATGGCTAAATGGGCAGTAAAGCTTAGTGCCCATGATATAAGATACGAACCAAGAACAGCTATTAAATCTCAAGCACTAGCTGACTTTGTGGCTGATTTCAGTAGTGATCTACAAAAAGAAGCAGAATTGGAGGTCCAGCAGCTGGATGAGACCAAGGATCCTTGGATACTACACACTGACGGATCCTCAAATATCAAAGGCACAGGGCTAGGGATCCTACTAAAATCGCCACAGGGGGACATAATACCCCACTCCATAGCCTGTGAGTTCCAAGCAACTAACAATGAGGCTGAATATGAAGCCTTAATTGCTGGCTTACAAATTGCTAAGGATATGGGGGTATCTTAAAGTATATGTAGACTCATTATTGATCACTAATCACTTTAACGGATCCTATGCTGTTAAAGGTGAAAAACTAACCAAATACTTAGAGATAGTCAAAGAATTGGCACTCTCTTTTGTTTCTTTCAGCTTGACACAGGTACCAAGGGAGGAGAACACAGGGGCTGATGCATTGGCCAACCTAGGATCATCCTTGAAGATTCCAGAAGATATAAGTATCCCTATCATCCATATCCTGGCTCCTGCTATTGAAAATCAAGTGGCCATGGAAATAGAAGAGGATACTGCAATAATCCCTAGTGAAGAAGCTCAATCTTATTCAGGATCATGGATCCTACCTATTATGAAATACTTGCAAAACGGAGAGATTCCAATGGAGGAAAATCCTAGAGCTTTCAGGATCAAGGTATCTCAATTTACAATCTTAAATAATGTGCTATATAAACGATCCCTTGCAGGACCATATTTAAGATGTATCGAGGATCCTGAAATTGAAGAAGCGTTGAGAGACTTCCATGAAGGAGATTGTGGAAACCACACTGGGGGCAGGGCATTATTCTCAAGGATCTTTAGAACAGGATACTACTGGCCAACCATGAAAAGGTATGCTGTAGAGTATGCTAAGAAATGTGATCCTTGCCAAAGACATAGCAATATCCTCCATCAGCCAGCTGAATTTTTACACCCAATACCATCCTCTTGGCCATTCATGAGATGGGGGATGGATATAGTTGGCAAGCTCCCTAAAACACCTTGTGGAAAAGTATTCATGCTTGCTATGACTGACTACTTCTCTAAATGGATAGAAGCTGAAGCTTTTGCTCAAGTCAGAGAAAAAGAAGTTATATCCTTTATCAAAAGAAACATTATAACTAGATTTGGCATTCCCTCTGAAATTGTATGTGATAATGGTTCCCAATTCATTGGAAGCAGAACCACTAACTTTTGTGACAGTTGGGGAATCAAGATGATCACATCAACACCAGTTCACCCACAAGCCAATGGTCAAGCAGAATCATCCAACAAGATCATCATCAACAATCTGAAGAAGAAGCTAGGATCCAAGAAGGGGAAATGGGCAGAAGAGTTACCTTATGTGCTATGGGCTGATAGGACAACTCCCAAGAATGCCACTGGTCAAACACCTTTCTCTTTAGTATTTGGGGCAGAAGCAGTGATCCCAACAGAAATGGTGATCCCAACTGCTAGAACAATTGCTCGTGATCCTGAAGAAAATGTTGCAATCCTAGCTCAGGATTTGGATACTATTGAGGAAATCAGGGATCTAGCTAGAATAAGGATGGCAAGCTACCAACAAAGAATGGCTGGTACCTACGACAAAAATGTCAGAATAAGGAAGTTCCAAGTAGGAGATATGGTGTTGAGAAAAGCATTTCAAAATACTATCAATCCTGCTGACGGGAAGCTAGCACCAAAATGGGAAGGTCCCTACTTGATTGAAGCTGAAGCAGGAAAGGGGGCATACAGGTTGCTAACCATGGAAGGAAACTTGTTACCAAGAGCCTGGAATGCTGTTCACTTAAAAAAATATTTCATGTGAACATGATCCTTCATGCATGTGATCCTTACATTGAAGTATCCTTGAAGGATCCTGGAGATATCAGCGATCCTTACTCTGGTAATACGCTTATCCTAAAACTATTGCACTTTCTTACTTTTTGCCTAAGGATAAGGATCATGTATCCTTCATCCTCTACTCACAAACCATTTGAGTTATGATAGTTCAGGTATCTTCAGCAAGTCGTCAAAGATCTCCAAAAGCACCACAGATCCTTGGGTCCAACCCCAGTTATCCTTGGGATTATCCCCAGTTTCCGCCAGCAGCGCACGATGATCCTGGTATAGTTCACGTCTTTGGGACCAGTACCCACTTTCGGGGCTGACAACCTCATCGTACTGGCTATATTTAGGATCCTACGTATAATGGTAGACGTACCATACATCCGTTCCTAAGGTTTTTAACGTTTTCACGTTAGCTAAGGTTTTGACATTTTCATGTCACTAAGTTTGGATAGTCGCCAGAAAGGGCCATACTCCAGTTTACATACGATCCTTTGGGCTTGTCCCCAGTTATCCTTTGGGCTTGTCCCCAGTTATCCTATGGGCTTGTCCCCAGTGATCCCCCGGGATCATCCCAAGTTATCCTTTGGGCATGTCCCCAGTTACTAATTTATCTTTTACATTGGCTTAGTCCCAAGTTATATCTCACTTCTCAGGTTTTGGATGTCTAAACATATAAGGATCCTTAATCCTTATTAACTATCAAAGTCTTATCTATGATTGTCTTGATTGAAGGTAAGGATCCTAACTTGGGTCCTCAGGTATGATCCTTGACTATTTTGATTATATTCATTATCCTAACCGACCCTTGTACTTTGACAACCAAACCTATGATCCTTGAACTAAAGTACTTTGAAAACTTTCAATATCAGGATATTTGATCTAGGATCATATCCTAAATTTGGATAACATATTTTCAACTCTTGCTACTATAAAATATACTACAAAAACAACTGAGAAACAAGAAGATAAGGGTAACAACACGAGATAAGCCAGAAAAGTTAAGTTATATTATTAAATAAAAGGATCATTAACCCTTTCAAAAAGTTGCCAAAATTGCCAACCCACATTTCTACCAGCAAAACGTGGCCCGTCCACATGGGTTGGCAAAGGGTGTCCATTGTCTATGCGGTCTTAGCATTTTGCAGGAAATTAAAAGCGGCAGGATCACAAAGGCTTCATCCCCCAAACAGAGGATCCCTCCACCTTTTGCAATCCTACCTATTGTTCTAAGGATCCAGGATCCTTAACCCTAAAGACTATTGTTCGAAGATTACAAACCATAATTGTCTCAAACCATCAACAACCACAAAAACTACCACCAAACCTAAAAAAATTGGGCTCCGGCCTAGTCAACAATATCCATCATTGCCCAATCATGCAGCCTACTCCTTTGCTGCTCCATCACCACCGGCTGCTCCACCTTGATCCTTGTCAGCATCACCACCTTCCAGCATGGGGATCTCCTCATCCTCATCCTCGTCCTCCAGGTCTGCCAGCCTTGCCTTCCAACCTTCAACGTCCCACGAGCTTTTGTCAAAGGTAGGATCCTGAGCCTCCTCGGCCATCTGAAGTTGTATCTTGTACATAGCAATTGCCGCGGAGACCTTGGCATCTTGGGTGATCTCCTGCTTCTCGTTATCCATATCAATCAACCTCTGAGCAGCCTCAGCCTTCGTGGCCCGGAGTTCCTTCTCAAGATCTGCTATCTTGAGATCCTTAAGCACGCCCATTTGTTGAAGGTCAGCAATCTGGCTCTCTTGATCCTCAACATGACCAAGATAGGTCTCGATCTCGGCAAGTTTCTGCAAAGAGGGAAATAAGGTAAGTTCAGAACCGGATGATCCTCGAAGAAACAGGATACACAAACAGGATATTCGAAACGGATGACCAACAGGGGCAGTGATCCTTACCTCATTCACGTAGTCAAGGAATTGCTGACGGAGGAGGGGAAATCCTTGGAGATCTTCAGAGGTTTTCCTCTTTTTTCCCTTGCCCCGGATAGACGCTTTGGGAGCTGATGCTGAAGGACTGGCAGCAGGAGCCTTCTTCTTTGAAGACGTGACATTGGCAATGTCACACCCCAACCAATGGCGGAAACATCGGGATGAGACGAAGTGTGAAGATTGCTAGAGACATCATAACGCTATTTGTGACAATATTTAGAAAATCCAAATTTCATTTCATTTCATAACTTCAAATAGTCAACATTACAAGAAATTCAAATACGACAAGTTTAACAAAACAACATGATAACATAACAAAATTTTGATACAACATTTTAAACCCTAACGTCTATATGTGTATCTAGGCATCAACGCTACTTCATTTCATAGCATCATCGTCCTCAACCTGTAACATGTTTAAAATAAAGTTCAATGCAAAAGCAAAGGCGAGTATACAAGTTTGATACGTACATAGCAAAAGATAAGTTTGAACAATTCCTCATAGCAAGCATGTGATTCAAGATAAACATTTAAACATGGCATGTGTCTAACATATCAAACCAAGAAAACGCAACTTGCTCATGACATAACCAAAGTTTCAGTAGAGGCGGGTCGTTAATCCTATAGCGCTACATATGTCAAGGTTTGGCTCGTACGAAGTTAATGATAAGTTCAACACATAAGAATAACCCAAATTTAAAGTATCAAGTCATCACATATACAAGCATGTTATAGGAATGTTCGTGTGTTTAGACAAAAGTTCATGTGTAAGTTTCAATAGGTAAACATGTTACACCCCAAAAGTAGTAAAAGTAAAAAAGGGGAAAAGTACGAGTATACTCACAAAGTTTGCATATGTTTTCCGATTATCCAATTGTTGACGAGTAGAGATTTAGAGTCCGAATGTATAAGGGTTAAGGTTCAAGTATGTTTAGAGTCGAGATTCGGTGTTTAAAACAACATAAAAATAAGATATGAGAATAACATGGAAAATAATCATTTAGTACATATGATGCTTGTTCTTGACACTAGGAAACTCGAAGGAGTTTAGATGTTTTCATGGAACAAGGTTCCATTAGAATCGTGACAAGTTATCATAGTCTAGGATGATGTAATCTAGTACCCCGACATATGAACACTAGTTCATCATCAAAGATTCGATTATTCGAATAATATATTTAGGTTATATAATATATGTCCAATAGTTCAAGCATGAGGTAGAAGATTAAAATCTTCATTTTGGTACCTCTAAATGTCATAGAAGTCACGTAGGAGGTAGGAAGATCAAGTCTTCCATTTAGGCACCTCTATGTGTTCACCACTACACTTGATGTAAAAAAAACAACCAAGGAGGGTCATGAACATACAATAAAGAATAAGAAATATACACACTAACTAAGAGAAATCATCAAATCATGTGAGGATTGTATGTTTGGACAACCCAAGTTGTTCCATAATCACTCATGTATCAAAGACAAAGTTTGACATGACTTGTGGGTTAAAAACCCTAAACAAAACACCAAGTTTATGAGGTTTAATCCTCTGATTTTAAATGTCTCAACCTTGTTTTTAAGCTTAACCAACCATGGGATAAGTTGTAAGCATTAGGACATAGGTATGAGATGTGTTAGACACAAGTTGCATAGGTTTAAACAAGTTTTTGATGAACATAAAAACAAACAGAAAGTTTATGGACTATTTCGGGGCATTTCCAGGTCTGATTTCTCCAAGGAGAAGTCTAGGAATCGAACCCCATGATTATACAAGCAAGTAGGAAAAAGAATCGAGTGAATCGGATAAGAATTGAGTGAGTTATGCTCATTTTCGTGAAGGGGTGTCAATCTACTCGAACCCTTACTTTCAGCTACGGTTTGGTGGATGTTTTGTGAGTTTTTAGGGTTGCAAAAGTGGTAGGGAGGCTGGTTATAAGTGGTATTTATAGGGGGAAGGATTAGGGTTTCAATGGGTTGGGCTTTGGAAGTGTTTAGAAGGGGTTACACCTTGAAACTAGCCCACAAAACCCAACTATATGGGGCTGAATTTTGCTGAATTGGGCTGCCATATTTCTTTATTTTTTTTATTTTTTTAAAACATTATAATGAGTAATTTTGTTAATTATGTTGTGTAATAATATGCAACAATGTTTCCCCTAACTTGTAACAAGGTGAAATATGAAATAAAACATGATTTAACTAGGTAAAAAGTGTAATGTACAAGCTTTATTTACGAAGCAAGTTCCGTATTTTACAACGATTACGATGAAAGAATGGTTATAAGAACACAAGATTTCCAAAGATAGAATTTCACGTAAGGTTTCTAAATGTAGGATGTTTGAAAACGCAGGGCGTTACAGTCTCCCCTCCTTTAGGAAATTTCGTCCCGAAATTTATTCAAGAGGAAGGCTTGAAAGAGTTTTTGGCATAAAGGTGATCATTAAGAATTGAAACTTGGGAAGTTTGAAAGTTTTGAAAAGTACCAAATTTTGGAGAACATCAAGGTAGATTTGCAAGGGGAAGTTTTTAAGGATAGTATAAAAAATCATACTTTCGTAAATCCTGTTTATTGAGAGGAACGAAAAGGTTTGTTACTTTAAATAAAGCAATAGAGGTATACTAAGTATAGTTACACAAGAATCAAGAATAGGGAGGCTATTTTATAGGTAATGAGGTTAGTTAGGACTCAAATGTTTAAACAAGCTGGATTGCGAACGAGTTTTGTATAAAATAATACGAGTATAGAATGAACGAATGGCTCTTAAAGAGTACAAGTATGTGAATAGCATAAGTGTTGGATAGATGAACATAGTGTGTTAAGGATGAAGTCTCGTCATGAATAATCGGATATAATGCGTTTGTGAGTTGCGTGAAGTTGTATTAGGTCCAAAAGGTCTGCAACACACTGAATTTCTCATGGCACGTTTTACGAAAGTTTGGTAACATGGTGAAAACACTTATATATAGGAAGTACCAGCGGCGTATCCACCATGTTTTAACCACATTACGTCCGTTTCGTTACTCGGGGTCATGTTACGTTCCGTGTCTTACCATACACAGTAGTACACTCTATGGTTCTCATACGCCTATCACTATAATCCCGTGTGCACCCGCGATTATACTGATCGTCGCATGATCCACATAGCTTGTACTAGTTATGTATGAATCAAGGTATACATGAATTTGAAAATAAGAATGTGTACGTAGAAGAATGTCGTATGTAAGCATGTTTATGTTTAAGCATGTATGGGACCCACGTAAGCGAATCCCTCGGATTACGCTCGCGTATAGGTACGAATGTACGAATCATGAGTAAGGATGAAAGTATGAGCATAAGTTCAAGTATGAATACGCATGTATGTATGAGCATAAACATAAAACGTGTAAGTTGTATGTGTACAAGTAGAAGCGTAAAACGTATAAGTAGTATGTGTATGAGTACAAGCATAAAACGTATGAACATAGGTGTAGGTATGAAAATAAATATTGCGTATATGGTGTACGTTGAGACATTGCGGAGAAAAAAAAAAGTTAAGTATGTAGGTACGAACGATATAAATGATGTTATCGCGAGATATCGACTAAAATGTGTATGATGATGTGCATGTATAGTTGTTTAAACAAAACGTTGAGTGTGCCGAATCAAAATTAGATTGAGCTTGGTTTGAAAGGTAGAATATAGTTTGTATATGTAAAGGAACATAAAGTACTCATTGATCATGCTTAACGTATTTTGTGATGATTGAAATGCTACTTTTGTTTAAAAAAAAGGAGTTCACGTATGTTGAAAATTTTCGGTCCCCATGAAGTCTTCTAGCCCACGTGTTTTGAATTTGGATGACGAGTTAAGCGTTGTAGAGAAGGTTTTTTTTTTTTTTAAATAACGGGTTTGTTTCATTTGCATCAAAACATGAAAATTTTGGACTTTGAAAGTTCTTGTGAAAACGTCGACCCTTAGAAAAGAAATTTAGTAAAAGAATTTAGTGATTGTTTAAAAATAATTTTAACAAAGGATTTATTGATGTTGGAAAGAGTATTTGGTAAACGGTCATATAACATCTACGAGGTCTTATAAGTAATTGAGAAAGGTTAGTTTGATTTTGATTAAGAGTGGAAGTCTCTAGTATGATGATATAATGTGAACGTGTTTCAGTTAATAAATCAGATGTGAAGTTCATGGGCAAGAGATTCATTAGACCGATTAAATTGATAGGTAGCATTTCGTAAGGTTTGGAAATTCGTGTAGTAAAACGGTAAAGACATGATTAAGAATCTCGTGTATATGATTTGAGTGAAAATGGATGGTAGAATAAGAAGTACGTTTGATAAACAATGTATTTTGAAATCGGTATAAGTAGGTATTTTGAATAATGATAAAATGATTTAGGTATAAAACATGATCGGGTTTGCATAATAAAATATTTTGAAAGATAAGTTTTGGGTAACGGTCACCTAAGTAAGGGAATCACCCCTAACTCGTTGGTGAAGTCGTTTTAAGGGAAGAGGGGTGGAGTCAATCGTCAAGGTAAGGAAGTCACTCCAATCTCGATGATACATCTCCACTAGTTGTTACAAGGAATATGAATTTAAATTATATGAAAATCATGCGTATATAAGTGTATCGAAAAGGTTCGATATGTTGTGCGTGTGAAAAGAGAAATCAAAGGTAAACTCGAGGTTGAAAGATTGCATCGTATAAAATGAACAATAGAAACACATGTTTGACCAAAGTTTGGAGTGTTCCAAAACGGAACTTTGACTAACCAAAGTGGTCGAAAAGTCTTTTGAGTTTGAGGAGCATGTTTTGGCCTAATAGGTAAAATACTCTCGCCGACAAGTCGGTTAACGGTATTTACCCTTCCGGTTACTACATGTCCCAAATCAATCGAAATTTCGAGACTTGGCGGGATTTATGAAAAAAATGCCAAGGAGTGGAACTAGTCGACAAGGTGCGGGTTTCACCCCTAACTTGACGATTTCGTATCCTAAGTGTGGTTGGTACTCGTCGGGTCAAAATTTAACTTCGACGTGTTGACGAGGGTCCACTAGAACTTGAAATTTGAGATTTACCATTAAGATGTGGATTTCACTCCTAGCTTAATCGCGATATCTCGTGTAAAAAAAGAATAGGTAGATTGAGAGTCGTTCACCAAATTGTGGGTTTCACGCCTATTTTGGTGAATTCGTCTCATTTGTACAATATGAGTGTTGTCGGATTTAGAATAATCGAGTAAAATGCATGAGGGAAGTGTATGTCGAAGGAGATACACAAACAAGTATAAACACATAAGAAAGCATATCAAGGATGATACTTAAATAATGAAATAAAACAAGTATTAACACATAGAGAAATATGTCAAGAATAACACATAAAGAATCGAACAACGAAACAAGTGTTAACACATAATAAAACAAGCATTAATGCGTAAGAATAACATGTCGAATATTACACATGAGTAACATACATGTTTAAAAGAGCATAAATAAGTAACAAATAAAGTATCATGTAGTAGTCCAAGCAAAGCATACGAATAAGGTTCTAAAACTATAGACTAGGCTAAAGCATTCCAACTTTTCCTAATTCCCTATAGTTATGGCTCTGATACCAATCTGTCACACCCCAACCAATGGCGGAAACATCGGGATGAGACGAAGTGTGAAGATTGCTAGAGACATCATAACGCTATTTGTGACAATATTTAGAAAATCCAAATTTCATTTCATTTCATAACTTCAAATAGTCAACATTACAAGAAATTCAAATACGACAAGTTTAACAAAACAACATGATAACATAACAAAATTTTGATACAACATTTTAAACCCTAACGTCTATATGTGTATCTAGGCATCAACGCTACTTCATTTCATAGCATCATCGTCCTCAACCTGTAACATGTTTAAAATAAAGTTCAATGCAAAAGCAAAGGCGAGTATACAAGTTTGATACGTACATAGCAAAAGATAAGTTTGAACAATTCCTCATAGCAAGCATGTGATTCAAGATAAACATTTAAACATGGCATGTGTCTAACATATCAAACCAAGAAAACGCAACTTGCTCATGACATAACCAAAGTTTCAGTAGAGGCGGGTCGTTAATCCTATAGCGCTACATATGTCAAGGTTTGGCTCGTACGAAGTTAATGATAAGTTCAACACATAAGAATAACCCAAATTTAAAGTATCAAGTCATCACATATACAAGCATGTTATAGGAATGTTCGTGTGTTTAGACAAAAGTTCATGTGTAAGTTTCAATAGGTAAACATGTTACACCCCAAAAGTAGTAAAAGTAAAAAAGGGGAAAAGTACGAGTATACTCACAAAGTTTGCATATGTTTTCCGATTATCCAATTGTTGACGAGTAGAGATTTAGAGTCCGAATGTATAAGGGTTAAGGTTCAAGTATGTTTAGAGTCGAGATTCGGTGTTTAAAACAACATAAAAATAAGATATGAGAATAACATGGAAAATAATCATTTAGTACATATGATGCTTGTTCTTGACACTAGGAAACTCGAAGGAGTTTAGATGTTTTCATGGAACAAGGTTCCATTAGAATCGTGACAAGTTATCATAGTCTAGGATGATGTAATCTAGTACCCCGACATATGAACACTAGTTCATCATCAAAGATTCGATTATTCGAATAATATATTTAGGTTATATAATATATGTCCAATAGTTCAAGCATGAGGTAGAAGATTAAAATCTTCATTTTGGTACCTCTAAATGTCATAGAAGTCACGTAGGAGGTAGGAAGATCAAGTCTTCCATTTAGGCACCTCTATGTGTTCACCACTACACTTGATGTAAAAAAAAACAACCAAGGAGGGTCATGAACATACAATAAAGAATAAGAAATATACACACTAACTAAGAGAAATCATCAAATCATGTGAGGATTGTATGTTTGGACAACCCAAGTTGTTCCATAATCACTCATGTATCAAAGACAAAGTTTGACATGACTTGTGGGTTAAAAACCCTAAACAAAACACCAAGTTTATGAGGTTTAATCCTCTGATTTTAAATGTCTCAACCTTGTTTTTAAGCTTAACCAACCATGGGATAAGTTGTAAGCATTAGGACATAGGTATGAGATGTGTTAGACACAAGTTGCATAGGTTTAAACAAGTTTTTGATGAACATAAAAACAAACAGAAAGTTTATGGACTATTTCGGGGCATTTCCAGGTCTGATTTCTCCAAGGAGAAGTCTAGGAATCGAACCCCATGATTATACAAGCAAGTAGGAAAAAGAATCGAGTGAATCGGATAAGAATTGAGTGAGTTATGCTCATTTTCGTGAAGGGGTGTCAATCTACTCGAACCCTTACTTTCAGCTACGGTTTGGTGGATGTTTTGTGAGTTTTTAGGGTTGCAAAAGTGGTAGGGAGGCTGGTTATAAGTGGTATTTATAGGGGGAAGGATTAGGGTTTCAATGGGTTGGGCTTTGGAAGTGTTTAGAAGGGGTTACACCTTGAAACTAGCCCACAAAACCCAACTATATGGGGCTGAATTTTGCTGAATTGGGCTGCCATATTTCTTTATTTTTTTTATTTTTTTAAAACATTATAATGAGTAATTTTGTTAATTAAGTTGTGTAATAATATGCAACAATGTTTCCCCTAACTTGTAACAAGGTGAAATATGAAATAAAACATGATTTAACTAGGTAAAAAGTGTAATGTACAAGCTTTATTTACGAAGCAAGTTCCGTATTTTACAACGATTACGATGAAAGAATGGTTATAAGAACACAAGATTTCCAAAGATAGAATTTCACGTAAGGTTTCTAAATGTAGGATGTTTGAAAACGCAGGGCGTTACAGGCAAGATCACTTAACCCAAATTTAGAGGCAGATTTAACAGACCTGGCAGACTTTCCAGCACCTACACAATCAAAAACAAGATAAGTTACTTTATTAATCAAACAATTCTACATATAATTTATTTTCTATAAGGATACTTACTTGACATAGTGGCAGATGCAGAGGATACTTCTTGAGAATCCTGGATAGTGATTTGGAAGCTTCTAACTTCAGGATCAAGCTTTTTGAAAGCTAACACTCTCTCTTTTGCAGCGGGGCTTAATTTCAGATGAGCAATGGAAATAGCTGCATAAAAGACAAAGAAAAAAAAAAGACATCAGTGATCCTCATCATATGAGACAGGACTGATAGTGATCCTTCGAGGATCCTCTACCCTACCATGAGTGGCCCATTCCTTGGGCAGATTCTTCCCATCCGGGATGGAACCCCTCTTAACAAAGAAAAACCGACGTTTCCAGTTTGTATCATTCTTGGTAACTTTGAAGATTGGGTGATCCTCCCCAGCTTTCCGTTTCAACAAATACCGGTGAAAACCGAAGGTGGTGAGATCGTAAAACTCAGCTAACTCCGCCATCCCCAGATCAATCCCTTCCTGCTCGATGATCCTCTCGAAGGTATAAAGAACCCTCCAGACCATCGGCATAGCTTGGATGTAAGAGATGCCGGTTAAGGAAAAGAAAGACTGGGTAAAGTCTGGAAAAGGATACGAGTACCCTATAGCAAACGGGGTAGCAGGAAAAGCCACCCAGACATCCGAGATAAAGTCGCTCAAAGCAGTAGGATCAAAGGATTTAAAAACGGCATTCGCCGGAAAGCAATGACGAATTTTGTCTACGTGGGCATCACTAAAGCAACACCTCTCCGTAGGAGAATCCTTGATAATCCCCTGGCTTTTTAAGGGACTATCCTTCTTGGAATCCTTGTGCGGAGAATTCCGGAGCAACATGTTTGGAACAGAAACAGAGTAGAAGCAGAAAACAGAGCAAAGAGAAAAGAAAGAGAGAAGAAGAGGATACCTGATCAGTCTTCGGTAGCGATTATAAAGGGAAGATATCTCGAATTTAAATGCAGAGTGATCCTAACCCTATCTCTTATTTATAATCATGATTTGCAGGGATTGTCACATCTATGACGTAATGATCACAACGGCTAGTCCGAGCATAACGGCTAGTTTCTTGGAGTCGCCCGTTAGAGATAAGATCAAAACAAAATATAACTCGTCTATTTACAATTAACTCCTTATATTTTGGGGGCAATTGTTAGGGCTGGATTTTTATTATACGTGATCCTTATAAGTGATCCTAACCAGTGATCCTTGTTCCTTTGGCAGACAGTGATCCTCAGGAGGACTTCAGGATCAGGATCATGGGACATTATAGTGATCCTTATACTAACGGCTACTTCCGCTCAATACAATATTGTTTTGCAGGAACCTCTAGCAGGATATGCTCTAGACATCATGATCCAGGGACGCGTCTTCACAAATATGGCAAGAGCTTAATCGAAGAAAGACGTTGCACATGATATGGAAACTAGGCTTGATTTATGGGCGGCTATTTAGGCTAGATTGTATCTCATTTCTAAAGGGGTAATGAGCTGAATAATAGTTTAGCTACCTAAAATAGGTCACCTACACATGTATAAATACCACTCTTCCTCATTCGGAAGAACACACACGACATACGACGCAACTCTCACACACTTAGACACCAAAAGCAATAGTGATCCTTGTACTCAGCTCATTATCATCCAAAGTTGTAATCATATTGTTGTTATATTGAAGTTGGTGATCGGTAGTTGCCATCACCCGAGGTTTTTTATGCCGGAGATCATTCATTGATCAAGGGCTTTTTCCTCGTATAAATCATTGTGTCTTTGCATCTTTATCACAGAAGTGATCCTTTACTTTCATAATTAACCAAGCATCATACCCCGTTTTCATAAAGTTTGGTTACATTATCCTTGTGTGATTTTTGACCAAAACAATAAGGATCCATGAGGATTTCTACCACATCCTGCTCTCTTGCCTCCAAGACATCCCTCGGAGGATACTTTGATTGCTATTGCTCCCTTGACTTCGAGGCTGGTTTCATCGATGAAGTGTAGCAGTTCTTAGCCTCCTGCTAATCACTGTCAATCTTGACTATTCCCCAAGGACTAGGGAGCTTCACATATTGATGGTAGGTAGATGGGACTGCCTTCATATCGTGTATCCAGGGCCTGCCAAGGATAACATTACAACAAGATAAACAATCAATAATACAAAATTTTTGATAAGAATGTAGGCCTTCTATGTATATTGGGAGTTTAATGTCCCCTAGGGTATTCTTAGTTTCGCCACTAAATCCCACGAGCACGGAGGATCTTGGTATGATATCCGATTCAGGGATACCCATTTTCTTTAGAACATCAAGCTGGATAATGTTCACTGAGCTTCCTCCGTCAATAAGGATCATGCGGACAAAATGGTTAGAAATGAAAAGAGTAATAACTAAACCATCATGATGAGGATCCTGGATATCAACACGATCATCCTTATCAAAGGTTATGACTTTTCCTTCAGAGACACTTGATGTTCGAACAGGTCTTTCTCCATTATCCATTTTAGTTTCCTTTGCATGCCTTTTAGCTGTCGAGAAGGATGTTCCACAAATGTCTGATCCTCCAGAAATAAAGTTTATAACTTGTGCATCCGCTAGAGGGGCTGGAGCTTTCTCTGGGATCCTCTCAGGATCATGAGTCCTTGACTTCTTTCTCCCCAGTAACTCTTTTAGATGCCCCTTGCTCAACAAATATCCAATTTCCTTTCTCAACGCAATGCATTCTTCTGTGAGATGCCCAAAATCTTCATGGTATGCACACCATTTTGATTTATCTTTGGTTGCAGCTGGTCTGTCATTTTTCCTGGGCCATCTAGCCTTATCACCTAAGTTCTGCATCGCAAGGATTAGTTCATTGTTATCAACAGAAAAACAATATTCAGAAATTAGAGGATAATCCTCATCATCCTCTTCTTGTTCAACAGCATGCACATTCTGGTTATCAGATTTATTGAAGGATCTGAACTTGTTGTTCTTGAACGAGGATCCTTGCTTCTCTTGCTTTGAGGATCCTGCTAGCCTCTCCTGGATTCTCTTGTCATCCTCTAGCCGAATGAACCTGAGTGCCCGGGTTCTTACCTCATCTAAGTTCCTGCATGGTGTCATAACAAGATCATCATAGAACAATGAATCCCTAAGTAATCCCATTTTAAAGGCTTCAACAGCCGTGGCTATATCCTAGTTGGGAATGTCTAAGGATTCTTTACTAAATTTGGTAATGTAATCCCTTAATGATTCATTATGACCCTGGGTAATCCTATATAGATCACTAGTTAATCGTTCAAATTTTCTACTACAAGAAAACTGATTATTGAATAAGTTAACTAGATTAGCAAATGAGGTAATAGAGTAAGGGGGAAGACTTAGCAGCCATTTGAGAGCTGATCCAGTAAGAGTGGATCCAAATCCCTTGCATAGGCATGCTTCCTTTAACCTTTCCGGGATTGGATTGATCTCCATCCTCTCCCTGTATTGTGCTATGTGCTCTTCAGGATCCGTCGAACCATCATACAGCTTCATGGTTGGCACATGGAACCTCTTGGGTATCTCAGCATCACAAATTGGTGGTGCAAAACGAGTTATCTTATGACTTCCATCTGCAATCTCTAGAATAGGTTTAACCACTCCTGGAATACTTGATATCATATCCTTTAACTTTTGCAATTCTCTGGCCATGGCATGGTTGATACCTGTATCCTGCATGAATCCATGGTTAGTTGTAAGAGAATTATTAAGAGTGTTACCTCCCGCCGGGTTCAAATTAGGAACACCAAATGTGAACCCATATTGTTGAGACTCTGGAATGACCGAAGGGCCAGTAGAAGCAATGATCTGCGTCGGAATAAAATCTCCCTGATGGACATCTGAACTTCCTGTTTGCAAACTCCTCAAGGATCCTGGCATCTGGAAGGATCCCTGAAACTGGGATGGTCGTGGAACAAAGGAGGATCCTTAAACCTGGGATGATCCTGGAACAAAGGAGGATCCTTGAACCTGGGATGATCCTGGAACAAAGGAGGATCCTTGAACCTGGGATGATCCTGGAACAAAGGAAGATCCTTGAACCAGGGATGATCCTGGAACAAAGGAGGATCCTTGAACCTGGGATGATCCTGGATGTTGGTGCATATTTGTGACAACAGCTTAGATTTGGTCTTTGCATATCTTGTAATTAGTTAAACGATAAACGGTTAGCGGATTTAGCTTTGTATTAGTGAGATATTAGAGTTTGGGCTAAACTAAACCCACTTTGGGTCTAGGGGGACGAATTGGGCTTGCCCAAGTAAGTAAACCCTAGTCCAACTTATAAACCTTGTGTTATATAAACAAAGTTAGACATTAGGGTTTAGGTTAATCAGTTAATCAGCCAAAACAGTTGCAAGAGAGAATTCGTGAGAGCCTATACAGCTTGGATGAATTTGAGAGAGAGGATTAGGGTTTTAATTGATTGTAATACTTTGGTTTGATAATCAATAGAAAACCCGGATTGAAAGTGATTTTCTGTTCCTACACGTTTCTGCTTATTCTGATCAAGAGGATTCCGCACTCTTGATCGGATTGACAATTCTGTGAAAGATCCATACACATCAAGGGGATCTACAATTGGTATCAGAGCGTTAGGCTCTTGAAGGCTCGGTTCAAAATTGTTTGCTGCAGAAACAGGGAGTGAAATTTTCGAAATTTTTGAAACCTGATAATTAGGGTTTTTGAAATTTTCGAAATTTTTGTGTGTTTGATTCTGATTTTCGATTTTTGTTGGCTGTTTTGATCTTCTGGTTTGTTTGTTTGGTGTTTTGCAGGTTTTGGAGATAGTTTTTGGTTGATTGTGTGAAGAATTTTGGGTGAAAGACTTGAAGATTCGAAGACTGTTCTTCGTGTTCTTCGTGATTTTTCATAAGTTCTTCATAATTTTCGTAATTACTTTGCTGATTAGGTTTTGTGATTTTGCAGATTTGTGTTAGCAGAATCCAGAAAATCATCAAAAAATTTCAAACAGATTGAGTTTCCATAGTTACTGGGCGAAATTAACTGTTCTGGCGAATTTGACTGATCTGCGAATTTAACCAGCAAACTTACCGGCGAAATTAAATCCAAAGGAGACTTTGGTAACCGTGTAATTTTCCATAGCGAAATTATCACGGTTTTTCGGGGAATTTACTGGTCGTCGTACTAGCGAAATTGACCAGCGAATTTGGCTAAATTTGGAGCGAAATTAACAGACCTGACCTGTCAGCGAACTACACCAGCGAACTTGACTTGTCAGCGAATTTGACCTGCGAATTAACACTAGCGAAATTAACTCAGAACCTAGCGAAATTAGGAGAGAAACTAAGGGGTGGAATTTCAGTTGGCAAGCGTCGGAAGATTTTCAGTGTTTTGCAAATAGAATTTGATCCGTAGCTCGTTTGACAGAACCGTTTGCGCCGTTAGATTCCTTGGATTTTTAGGACAAAAAAAAAGTCTGGAAAATCCCGAATTCGGTTTTTGACATTATATATCATTGGATTCATCTTTTCGAGACGATTCTAACGGTGTAATTTGGTAAGCACTGTTTTCGAAAAAATTTTGTACGGCTTTATCAGTCTATTACGTTAAAATGTCGAACATGTCTAGTTTGAATGAGCTGTTGAGAATGGACATGAGGTTGGCACTACCAACAAACCGCCTAAGATGATGAAGGTGGAAAATTACTTGACTTGGAAGGATCGTTTTCAATCCTTCATTGAATATCAGGATACGCGCATGTGGATATGTATTGAAGATGGGTACACGAACCCTACACATGACTTTGACGGCAGACCACGTAGAACAGCCTATGTGAACATGCAAGATAATGACAAAAAGATGTATGAGGCTGAAAAGAGAGCCTTGGCTGCAATCAAAATGTTGCTACCTGATAGCATCAAGCATACCTTCAAGAAGTACACTAACTCAAAGGATGTGTGGGATGCTTTGGAGAAAAGATACGCTGGAAACGCTGATGTCAAGAAAAACAAGATTGATCTACTGAAGAAGCAGTTTGTTGTTTTCAAGTACATGAAGCATGAGTCACTTGAAGACGTCATCAGTCGCTACTACCATCTGTTGTCAGAAATGGAAAATTATGAGATCGATTGCTATACTGACGTAGAGAAGAATGACAAGCTGCTAGATGCTTTGCCTACCAAGTGGGATATCTACACTCTCATGATCAAGGGTGAAGCAGATTATGAGACAAAAGAGCTTGAAGAGGTTGTTGGCAAGCTGAGAGTTTCTGAGCTCAGCATGAAGAAGAAAGATACTGGATATGATCAGGTTCAAGATCCATCGGTCTACAATGGGCTTACGTCTTCTTCATCTCACAACGCTTCTAGCGACTCTGCTACTGCGTTTTTATCATGTGAAAATGAGCAGGTTGTGGTGAATCAGGATGGTGATGTGTGTTTTGTTGCTGCTTCAGGAGGAACATCAGGAGCAAAGAAAACATCAGCTTCTAAGCAGAGTAGTAGTGCTAAGTCAATGCCAATGAGTGTGAAGTCAGCTGAAGAGCATCTGGCTCTACTTGCTTCGTTTGTTGCTTCTTATGAAAACTACATTCAGGGAAAGATTTCTAATCCTGCTACTTTAGATGAAGACTACGATCAGATTGACCCTGATGATCTTGAGGAGATGGATTTGCAATGGCAAATGGCCATGATTTCTAGGTGTGTGAAAAGGTTCATGAACAGAACAGGAAGGAAGTTTGTAGGGAGAAGTGTTGGTTTCGACAAGACCAAAGTAAGGTGCTTTAATTGTCAAAGTTATGGGCATTTTGCTAGGGAATGTCAGAAACAAAAGCAAGAAAACTCGAGTCAGAGTTCAAACAACAGGAATGCATCAAACAACTCTAGCTCAAAGGCCTTGATCTCTACAGCACGAGAAGGTTCGTATGACTGGAGGATTCATCTAGAAGACAATGAGAATGCCACTCAGGCATTCATGGCAGAGATAGTGCCTATTGATGATGATAAAGCTACTAAGGGAGATGCTGAAGTGAAAGCTGATGCTGAGGTGAATGTTGAGAATCAAGCTGAAGAAGAGAAGGATGATCAGACAACGGTTGCTGAAGAGGAAAAGCAAAAGTCTGAACATGAAAGGGAAGCTGAAGAAAAGGATGCCAAGTATAAAAGAATGGAAGCTCAGCTTGCGGCTCTAATGGCGAACCTTGACAAACAGACAGGAGAGGTAAAGTCTGATACGGTGTGTTTAAAATGCCGTGAACTACAGGGTGAGGTTGACAGGTTGTCCACACACAACCAAAGTTTGGTAAGCGAAATGTCTAACATTAAAGAATCAAATTTTTTTCGATAAAAGAAATGAATCTCTATACTTGAAGAAAATAAAAGGTTATGAAACTGAAATTGATTCTTTAACCTGCAAACTAAATGAAAAACTTCAAGTCATAGACTTAGCTCATGACATGATGGCTGAGAAAACAAAAGAGATTTCTGATAAAAACAAAGAGTTGTCAGATGCACAACTCAAAATTGTTGAATTTGAAAAGAAATTGGGTCAATTCAGGGATTCTACTTTTGTTATGAAACATATGATGGGTGGGTTAAAGAAAAGTAATGACAAGACTAGTGTGGGATTCCAAGGCTTTAATGAAGTCCCACCTCCTCTTAGTCATGATTATTCATTCCTACCTGATGAAGATGAGCTAACCAATTTCATGTCAACAGCACCAAGTTGTTCCACAGCAAGTCGAGGTGATGAGTCTGCGTGTGATGATGCTAAGAAGAATGATAACAGCAAACCAGTTTTGACAAAGAAAAATTCACATCCTAAGAATAAGAAACCAACTGTTGTTAAACAGATTACTTTTGTTCAAGGAAGTGACATGAAAAATGAAACAGTTGTTATTGAAAACGAATCTAATGTAGAGTTTGCTAAAAACAAGAACAAAGAAAATTCTGAAACTAAGCAAACTGAACCAGATTCTTCTAAAGCATCATCATCAAAGCCTGAATCTAGTTCAAAGGCTTCAGATAAGAAGTCTTCGAAAAGGATGTCGTGCTTCAAATGTCACACCAAAGGACATGTAGCTAGCTGTTGTCCTAACAAAAAGAATGAAGCACAAGTGAATGAGAGGAAGAGAGAGAAGTCACCAGAGAAAAGCGGTGATAAGCAGGAGAGAGAGTCCAACTCTCCAAAGAAATCTGCTCCTAAGCAAGCAGAGAAGTTGTTGTTGGTGTGGATAAGGCTGAAAAAGGAACTCCACAAGTTCCTCGTTTTCAAAGAAATCAACCTAGATTTCAGCCTAGATCTCCGCCAGGCAGATTTGAGAGACCTAGAATCAGTTCACCAAGAATGAACAATCAAAATACAAATAGTTTCAGAAGTCAAGGTCAATATCAAAATCGATACCAAAATAATGGTGGTCGAAATTTTTATAACAATGGCTTTAGAAATTACAACAATAACGCTTCTTGGAATCAAAATCAAAATTTTCAAAGGTCAAAAAGTCCAAACACACATAGGAACCCTCAGGACCAAAGACCTAGTGGAAATCAAAATCAAATTCCAACAGGTCTGAGATCCAAGACTCCAGTTAGGAGTAATGGATATTGGATGGATGTTCCAGTGGTTGGTGAATTTGGACGACTCAAGACCATTAAGGCTTGGGTCCCCCAATCTAACTAATTTTTTGGTTGGTGTGTGCAGGTGCTGCTAAGGAGGATTATCAACTTGTGGTATGTTAATAGTGGCTGCTCCAGGCACATGACGGGGGATGCGAGGTTGTTAACTGAATTTGAAGATTATGATGGAGGACATGTGAACTTTGCGGGTGCTAAAGGTGGTAGAATTACTGGACGAGGAAAGGTGACCAATGGGAAGATCACACTGGACAAAGTGAACTATGTGGAGCAGCTTAAACACAATCTGATGAGTGTGACACAAGTCTGCGACAAGGGTCACTCGGTCCATTTCACCAAGAATGAAGCATTAGTGTTGAAACCAGGTATGGAGATACCGGACGATTGGATAGTGATGCGAGCGCCAAGGAGAAATGACACTTATGTCATGGACATGGGTGCTAAGGATCCAACTGCGGTGGTGGCGTGTTTACTATCAAAAGCATCTGAAGCTGAATCGATGTTGTGGCACAGACGCATGGCCCATATTCACTATCGAAAAATGAACTATCTTGTTAAAAATGAGCTAGTGAAAGGGGTTCCAATGCAGAGGTTTCAAGTGGAAGACAAATGTCTTCCATGTCAAAAGGGAAAACAACATAAGAAACCTCACAAGTCTAAAACAGTAAATTCCATAGATGCCCCTTACGAATTACTTCACATGGATTTATTCGGTCCAGTGAACGTGAGGAGCATAGGTGGAAAGTACTATTGTCTTGTTGTCACTGATGATTACTCACGTTATTCATGGGTTTTCTTTTTAGGTTCAAAAGATGAGACAGCAGAGATGTTGATAGATCTTTTTACAAAATTGGAAAACGTCCATGATGCAAAGATCAAGAGGATAAGGAGTGATAATGGCACGGAGTTCAAGAATCGCATTTTGGATCTCTATTGTCTTCGCAAGGGAATTGAACATCAATATTCTGCTCCTTATACGCCTCAACAGAATGGAGTAGCTGAGAGGAAAAACAGGACGTTGATTGAAGCCGCTAGGACAATGCTTTCAGATTCTAAGCTACCAGTTCTTTTCTGGGGAGAAGCTGTGAATACAGCTTGCTATGTCCTAAACAAAGTTTTGACTGTTAAACGTTTTAACAAAACTTGTCATGAATTGATGTTTATCAAGAAACCAAACTTAGAAGGCTTTGAACCATTTGGATTACCCTGCACCATTGTGCGTAATAAAGATAAACAAAAATTCGGTGAGGTGGCTGACGATGGCTACTTTCTAGGTTACGTGCCTGGCACACCGAATAAAAGGGGTTTTAATCTAAAAACTGGTAAAATTGAGGTTGTGTTTAATGTTGAAATTACTTCTTACAAACCTCAACAATCAACGAGTGGACCAGCTATATTATATGATTATGAAAGTGTTTTTAAGTCATTTAATATTCTTGAGTTTTCCAATGCAGATGAGTCTCAGCTGATTCAAACAGTGATTGGTGATGATGAAGGCGAGTTCATGCCTAGATCGAATGTTGATATGACGGATGCTCCGGAAACTTCCCAAGATGCTGCTGATACTGATTCAAGTGATAGTGAACCCGAACCCAATCAGGGGGAGGATTTCATTAATCCGTTTGCAAATCAGAATATTCATGGGGAGGTTGGATCAAACCTGGGTGACAATCTAGTAGTCAATGCTGTTGCTACTACACGAGCAAATAGAGATCATCCAGTTGACATGATACTTGGAGATCCTACTGCAGGTGTACAGACGAGAAGAAGCATAGCAGCGAATACAGGGTTATTTGTTTCGATTGAGAAGACTGGGATTGTAAACGAGCGCTTGTATAGTTGCTTTATTTCCCAAGAGGAGCCGAAGAACATTCATATGGCTCTTAAAGACAATTCATGGGTTGAAGCTATGCAAGAGGAATTGGCCCAGTTTGCGAAGTTGAAAGTTTGGCAGTTGGTTGATCTTCCTAAAGGTGAAAGAGAAATTGGCACTAAATGGGTGTTTAGGTGCAAGAAGGATGAAAGAGGTATAGTCACGCGAAACAAGGCTCGATTGGTTGTCAAAGGTTTCAATCAGCAAGAAGGGATAGATTACAATGAAGTGTGTGCACCAGTGTCAAGGTTGGAGGCAATTCGTTTGTTTCTGGCTTTCGAAACTTTCAAGGGCTTCAAAGTTTACCAACTAGACGTGAAGAGTGCGTTTCTTTACGGGAAAGTCCAAGAAGTGGTGTATGTCTCACAACCAGATGGGTTCGTTGATCCAGATTATCCAGATCGGGTGTACAAACTTGATAAGGCTTTATATGGATTACATCAAGCTCCCAGGGCGTGGTACGAGACACTGTCTACACATCTGATCAAGAATGGTTGAAAGAGGTCAGATTGACAGTACACTGTTCATCAAGAGGAAGAAGGAAGATTTTCTGCTGGTTCAGGTGTATGTGGATGACATCATCTTTGGGTCATTTGATGAAAGCATGTGTAAAGATTTCGAGCAGGTCATGAAGAGCAAGTTCGAAATGAATGCTATGGGTGAGCTGTCTTACTTTCTGGGATTACAAGTTGAACAAAAGGAGGATGGGATGTTTATTCATCAAACAAAGTATGTGTATGACATTTTGAGTCGGTTCAAAATGAATGATTGCTCTACTTCCAACACACCCATATGTGAAAATCACAATCTTGGCCCAGATCATGAAAGTACTGAAGACGTTGATCCTACTCAATACAGGGCAATGATTGGTTCTCTAATGTACTTGACTGCTTCAAGACCCGACATCATGTTTTCCGTATGCTTGTGTGCCAGATATCAGGAAAATCCTAAAGAGTCACACATGAAAGCAGTGAAGCGGATTCTTCGTTACTTGAAGGGGAAACCTAAACTTCGGTTGTGGTATCCAGCTGATAGTGATTTGACGTTTGTTGCTTACACTGACTCAGACTTTGGAGGATGCAAATCGAACAGAAAGTCTACAACAGGTGGTTATCAGTTCTTAGGAGGCAGGATTGTGTCTTGGCAATGCAAGAAGCAATCTTGTGTGTCTACCTCTACGTGTGAAGCTGAATATATTGCTGCTGGAAGCTGCTGCTCTCAGGTTCTCTGGATTCAACAGCAGATACGCGATTACGGTTTGGATTTCACTCGTACTCCTATTATGATAGACAATAATGCCACAATTTCAATAACTAATAATCCCGTGAATCACGGTCGCACAAAACATATTGACATACGTCATCATTTTATACGGGATTGTGCTGAAAAGAGACTAATTGAATTACATCGAGTCGACACAGAAGATAACCTGGCAGATCTTTATACTAAAGCATTTGACAGGGCTCGCTTTGAACACTTAGTCGAACTCACCGGGATGAGGAATCCTGAATAACTGGTTAAGAATTTTTGTAAATACTTAACTGCTTTTCTTAAAAATCAAAAACATAAAAAAAATTGAAAAATCAAAAACATAAAAAAATATAGAAAATCAAAAAATGAGATTTCACTGTGTGAAAAAGAAGAGATAATAGTACATCAGCAAGTTAGACTGTCACACTGAACTTGAACTATAAATTGCTTAAGTGTGATAGCAGCTTCATCATATGATGTACCAGTAGGCAAAAGCATGAAATAATCAACTTACCAATGTAATATAAACTTAAATGAACTGAATATGAGTGGGGAACACATCAGTGGTGTATGGCTTAATGACCTCAATTCTTGCGTTGATAGATTGCCAAAATTTGAAGTTTTGGGTCTTTATACTGTTGTTTCATCTAGGGATATCTTGGCTATCTGTCTGTTAGAACTAAAATTGTACATGACCCCAGGAAAGAAAGTCACTTGGAATTAGCTCATTTCTATTTGAATGTCTGTATGTTTTCCCGATACACACAATTTTGATCTGATTCTGAAATCTTCTCTGAAAAAAAGTCGTGTACCTCCTCTGCTGCATCCAGATATATGCTGACCTGGAGGTGCTAGGCAACGACAGCTTCTGCTGCATCCAGATACATGCTGACCTAGCTGTACGTTGTCGCACTATAGATCTAATACACCCGAAAGAGGCCCTCAAGTGCCCAAAAGAAACCCAAGAAACCTATATCAAACTGAGAAAATCTCATTTGATCTGTATATTATACCATCTCTACTAAAGATCTATTCTGTTCTCTTCTCAACCCATTCCCAGTTAAAATTTCAGAAATCTGGATTGGACTTGTGAAATATGTGGTAAGGAAGATACTTGCATGATAGAGTGTGCTGTTTTTATTTCCAGGATTTGATTAGTATTTATTTGGGTGTTCATTGTTAAGCAATCAAAACATGATAAAACAATTTATATGCAGACCTAGGCACAGTCCGGATATCTTAAAGGATGACAACAGTATACTCACCTACTACGATGAATCTTTGTGCATACCTTGATCGCGGGGGTATATCCTGTTGTGGGACACGCTTGTATTTCAGTAAATAAAATTACCTTAATGTATCATATGGTAATGGTACTTGAAATGTTCATGCATTTTGTTTAAGAGGACAAACATACTGGTAATCGTCTTGAACTGTTTTTCACGAAAAATTAAATAAAGAATTATCTAATTGTGTGAAACAATTTGATTGTGCTGATATGATCTTCTTACCAGTGATTCTCACAAAAATAGAGTGTTTATTGTTTTTATATTTACTTGCTTTCAGAAAATACAAAAATCCAAAAATAGTGTCTTTTTCTGTTAAAATTCTTAACGTACGGAAAACTGTTATTCTTGGAGTAATTGTTACTGATAGGGGGAGACGGTGTTAGAAAGTGAGTTCAAAACTTTCAATCAGGCAGGTTCTTGTGTGTTGAACAAAAAGTTTTGCGTGTTGGTGATAAGTGGAAAATGCTTAATCTGTGATACAGTTTAACTATCTCTTGAAAAATAATAATTTATTTAACTTTGCTGAAAAAATCTTATGGTTTCTCGAGATGTTTGTTTTATAGTATACAGATTGAAGCAGTGTGTTGGTGAAATGTTGCTGTCAAGTGTGAAGATGAGAGTTTGATTGGATGCATGGTAGAACCTCCTTTCTATATTGCAGACAAAGTTAAAGAGTTTGAAGATTGCTGTGCAAATGCTAAACTGGAGTTTACTCAAGTGCTAACATGTTGAAGATTTGGTGATTGGATGCATCAGCTTAGGGGGAGTCGGTTGCTGACAGAAGCTATTGAAGCTGAAGCTATCCAAAGACCAAAGACAGTGCAAGACTACATGAAGATTGCAAGAAGACTGAAGACAAAGTTTTTATGAAGCTATTGTCAAGGGGGAGTTTGTTGGTGCATATTTGTGACAACAACTTATATTTGGTCTTTGGATATCTTGTAATTAGTTAAACGATAAACGGTTAGCGGGTTTAGCTTTGTATTAGTGAGATATTAGAGTTTGGGCTAAACTAAACCCACTTTGGGTTTAGGGGGACGAATTGGGCTTGCCCAAGTAAGTAAACCCTAGTCCAACTTGTAAACCTTGTGTTATATAAACAAGGTTAGACATTAGGGTTTAGGTTAATCAGTTAATCAGCCAAAACAGTTGCAAGAGAGAATTCGTGAGAGCCTATACAGCTTGGACGAATTTGAGAGAGAGGATTAGGGTTTTAATTGATTGTAATACTTTGGTTTGATAATCAATAGAAAACTCGGATTGAAAGTGATTTGCTGTTCCTACACGTTTCTGCTTATTCTGATCAAGAGGATTCCGCACTCTTGATCGGATTGACAATTCTGTGAAAGATCCATACACATCAAGGGGATCTACACTGGAACAAAGGAGGATCCTTGAACCTGGGATGATCCTGGAACAAAGGAAGATCCTTGAACCTGGGATGATCCTGGAACAAAGGAGGATCCTTGAACCTGGGATGATCCTGGAACAAAGGAGGATCCTTGGACCTGGGATGACCCTGGAACAAAGGAAGATCCTTGATTCTGCTGCGCTCCTGAGTATCCTCCTGAATTCATGAAGGATTCCATATGCTGAGGATAGGATCCTGCTGGCTGGAAATATGAACCTGATGCCTGAGTCACTATTGCTGATCCGTAGTGCACTCCTTTTGGTCCACCCACATATTGAACATCTGGAACCACTGATGGCTGAGAAGTGATCACCGGAGTATCAAAATTCAAAGATCTGGGCACCAGTGGGGAATGATCCTCTGCCGCTTTCTTTTGTTTCTTGAGATCTCCGATTTCCTTGAGAATATTTTCATTGGTCTTATCCTGTTGCTGTATATGATCCTTCATCTGCAAAATCAGAGTAAACATGTCACTAGAGGTATTCTTCAATGATGAAGCCATGTACTTGTATGCAATGAACCGGAATGATCACCAACAGAAAAACTTCTTAGGAATGAAGCACCAATTGCCCCACGCTGAGCGCCAAACTGTTTTGGTCAAAAATCTAGTGAGGATAATGCAACTAAACTCTTAGTTACGGGGAATGATGCTTGAAATGAAGAACGATAATAAGGATCACTTCGATGTAAATTGCACAAACAACACAAGGATTTATACGAGGAAAAAGCCCTTGATCAATGAATGATCTCCGGCATAAAAAACCTCGGGTGATGGAAACTACCGATCACCAAACTCAAATAAATCAGTAAATGTTTACAACTTCGGATAGTGACGAGCTAGGTACAAGGATCACTATGGTTAACTGTGTAAAAGTGTGTGAAAACTGTTAAGTGTTTGCTGAAAGCTTCAAGAATGCTGGTGTACGAGAATGTGTGTAGCTGAAAGTGGCTAAGTGTTCTAAAAATAGCTCGTCACCCCTTTAAAAATAAAAGCTAACTAAGCTATCAAACTATCCGTCTTTTGTGCCATGCTCCCACGTTCTCCACAACGTCCATTTCCATTCAAACGTGTGCGAAATACCCGTGGAATATTCCATAGTAACGTTGCCAAGACCAAGTCAAGCCTATTACTCCTGCAAAACAATACGAAACATAAACAAACAATCGTTAGTATGAGGATCCTTAGGGTGATCCATGATGTAACACCCCCAAAATACCACCTGCGGAAACCCCGCGAGGCGTGTTACACATCAGAGTCTGAGCCACCAATCACATTGAACCAATAGTAAATACTTAAATAAAACATGTCATTAATCACCAAGATTAAATGTCAACACAATATTAATTTCCAAGAGTTATGTAGCGGAAGCATATGATAAGTCGTTTAGTAATCGTTTCAAAATAAACTTAAAACCAATGTATCAATTATAAGTAATCCAGCAGCTTCGATCCATGACCACTCCAGCACGCCCAGATAGCAAGTCCATGTTCCAAAGTTAACGTCCTACAAGCATTCAAACAAGTGTGTCAGACTACGCTGGTGAGTTCAAGGTGTTGCTTACATGTGAAGTTACCAGATATTGGTTAAATCAACTCGTTGTTTGGTTCAGATGTCGTTGTTAACTTGATTATTGTACCGTATGCAGCGTCAATGATGAGAATGCCTAACTCCAATGCCCTACAGGCATTGGTCAAGTCAAGGTATCAAACAACCTTGACAAGCTGTAGGAGGTCTTATATCCGCGTTACAAGTTGCCCCAGTAATTAGTTCACGCCCGTCCTTACGGCCCGGTGTGAGGGTGCCAAACCTAATAGCGCTATCAACTAATTACCCCATTGCCTTACAGGCAATCCGGTAAATGATTGTTTCTATGTTTCAGTTGTTTACCCCAAGTTTCCCCTCCAAATGTTTACCGGTTGTCCCAAACCACCGGGACGCATGCTTGAGAAAATGCAATGAACTCACCTGGGATTGCTCGACAGGTTATACCAAAGTTACTCGAACTAAGAGTTGTCAATTTCGTCCTAACAGGGTTATTATACAAATCAAGTTTTTGGTTTCGAGTTGTACACATAAACATTACATAAGTCAATGGTTATAACACATAGCAACATGTAACACCTTGATCAACTATTAGTAGCATGAAGTTCATATAAGCATGACCCCTAACTTGTGCGACTGTGGGTGATTGGGCTGTTATGGTTGTGCAGGCCCAATCCCCTTGTGCGATCCAGAAAGACCGAGCCCAAAAGGTAATCGGCCAATCATAATAACAGCCCAAAACATATCAGCCCAAGTAAAATAATACGTGGTGACTTGTGCGGTCCGAACTGGGTTGTGCGGTTTGAAATTGGGCTTTGAGGCCCAACAATTAAACAAACCTTATCACATGTGCGATCCAAAGGACCTTGTGCGAGTGGGCCATCTTGTGCGGTCTGAAAGTTTGTGTGATCCAGCCGTGTTGTGCAATTAGTTTCATAATTCCGGAAATCATGTTGGTTCGGTTACAATCATTCACAGTTTCCAAACATGTGATATCAATTAACACAATCTAGGTTATCACTATTTCCTTAGCCGATCGAACAAGAGTTTTTAACATTCGATTCATATGAACCCTAAATGAATTCAACAAGAACATCAAGCATAGTCAATAACATGGTTAAAGATCCTAACAACAACAACATCATTCGGTCATGAACACATATACGGGTTAACATCCATATCAAAACCGATTCACATGGACTTTATGTAACAACTGTCACTAAAATCCATAATTAGGATGGTAATTAGTTATTAAGAGAACCCTAATTGAGACACCCAAGTGATTCTACGCAAACCCTAAAATTTCCAGAACAATCAGAATCAGGATCAGGGCCCCTAAAACTCAAGGGGGGCAAAACCCTAGTTACGATTATCTAAATAACTTGCTGGCCGTTTTGAATTTCACAATTTTATCAACTCAGCTAAGTTACTTAGACACGAAGCTATCTATAGAAAATAGGTGACCACTCGCGTAGCGCGACGCCCATGGGGGGTACCCCTAGCGCTACGCGACAGGGACAAATTTCGCGTAACATAAGTTACCACTCGCGTAGCGCGACGCCTATAGTGATACACCTCGCGCTACGCGACAGGGTCAAATTTTGGGTATAAATAGAGGGGTCTGGCACTTGCATTTTGGTGTTAATTCGACGAAGAAATTCACTTCGTAGACGAAGTTATACACTATTTACTACAAAAACACACACGATTCACGAAGTGCTGCCACAATCAGGGTAATAACTCGATCGCTATTACGATTCAACGTCCGATCGATTATAACTATCCAACGATAGTCCAGGTGCTGCTCAATTGAGCTTGTACTTTGATTATTCGTCGTGATTTCGACTTGAATATTAGAGTGCTGTTCGAATTCGGACTATGCTCTGTTATTCGTTGTGAATCCGATTGAATTATTAAGGATTGCACTGATTAATCGTTGTGAGGGTTTGATCTCGTGAATTGACGTAACTGCTGAATTAGTTACTAACCTATTGTGTGTGTGCATTATTATTAAATTAGGTTAAATCAAGGCTAATCAGTAGGCTTATACCTTGCCCGTTAAATCTGCAATGTGAGTCATTCCTCTTTTATAAACTCTTTTCTCACAGTTTGTGAGCCAACTGTTTTACAATACTCCAAATTATTTTCAAAGTATTATAATTACAGGGATTAAGTCGTGGTTATCTTAACCGCTGGTTAGTGGGGTATTGTGCACATTACTAAATTTCTCACGGTTAGGCAATAAGCCCTGACATGGGTTAGGCTAATAAGACCTAACTGTGACAAAACGTCACTAATTGGGTGACTGGACCCAATAGTGGTATGACCATCGTCACACGGGTGGCAAGACCAGATATTAATTAAGATACTGCCATAGTAATCGCTCTTATGTTGTAATTTATAACTATGTGTCATTTTTATCAAAAGGAATGATTCACTCAGTATTTCCCCGCTGACAAAACCTTTTTACAACATGTTTCAGGTGACCTATTGAATTAAGAACACGTGCTACGGAGCACTATCAAGCTTGAAGTGGTGGCTCAAATAAAATAAATAAACATGTTTGTAAAATAATGAAATTATGATATTTACGGGATTATCCCGAAATGTAAATAAAGAATACTCGGGCAAATTTTCTAAGTTTAAAACGATCCTGTTAAGACTTCCGCTATAAAAATAAATACCACGGGATTTTCTGTCCCGCGGCTCCCGAAACGGGTCAAACCGGGTCGGGGGCCGTGACAGAAAAAGGTGGTATCAGAGCCACTGATCAAGCCACTGATTTAAGCCTATTAAGTATTTAGAAAATACTTAAATTTTATTAAATTGCTATTTTGTGATTATGTGCTTTATTATCTGATTAATTGCATATAGTATGGAACATATTTTATATGTTTAGCAATTAATAAATAAATTAGACTAAAATTTTAGTGCCTTTACAAGTCTAGAAGTCTTATTCAGTATATATATAAATTTATAAATAAAACTTAGGGTACTTTAAAATTCTAATTGTTCTGGTAGTTGAACACATATTTCTATCAAAATTTGTTATAAATTCTGACATAATAATTGTGTGTATTATGCAAAAACAGCATGAGTGATTTGTCTGATACCCTTCAGAATTTAAATCTCTATCCAGTAAGAGTAGAAGTTTTCAGAGATTTTAATAGATATATACCAGATATGGAGGAACCTATAGAATTTAAGGTTTTACCTCTCGAGCCTAAGAAACCGGAAATTGAAGAAAGTTCTAGGCAAATTAAGGGGTTACCATCTCAAGAAGAAATAGATCTTACAATAACAGACTATAGTATTATCAAGACTATTAATGAAACACAACTATCAATGAACTTAGAACCAGCTGTTCCAAACCTTTCAGTACACTCGCAACCTTTCGAAATAGACGAATGGTTGACTCATGAAATGCAGTTACAGAACAATCCCTATAAACTTTTTCCTCAGTTCCAACTGAAACCTTTACGAAATCCACCTAAGAGTAACAAGAATACAGTTAGACTCCGCCAGTTCAACCAAGAATTAATAAATATTGGGAATAGGATCCAAGAGATTGGAAAACAAATCTCCTAGAAATACGATCCAAGGAAACAACGTTATTAGATTATTATTTAACAAAAGGATCGGGAATTTATGAAATTGCGATTATGTAATAGTAATAGTAAAATTGGCATATGTAAAATAGAAAATAAAATAGTTATATATAGAAGCATGATCTAATGAAAATCTTAGAACATTTACAAATTTGGGTTCGTTTACGTGATTATGTGCAATTAAGTAACATAGGATTATTTCTTATATACTAATTATTTATCTATAAATTAGTTGTCAAATGGAAAACGCTAATAATGAACCAGTTAACAAGGATAATCAATCCGAGCAACAATCAGGGGGTCAATATATGACTAGGCAGGATATAGAAAATATCGTTGCTCAAGGGATAGCCAATACTATTCCAACAATGATTGCTCAGGGGATAGCCAACGCTATTCCAGCAATTGTCACTGCTGTTAAAAATCCCGTAGAACCACAGCAAATCATTCCTAGCAAACGTATTTCTGAAGATAATTTCAGTAGTAGCGTAAACGGAGGCAATGATCATGTTAATCATGATAAAGAACCGCGACAAGCTCCGCTCCCTAAGAAAAGGAAAGCTGCAACGCCTGGTTGCACTTATAAGGAGTTTCTTGCCTGTAAACCTGTAGAATTCGCAGGCAATGAAGGGGCAACTGCGGCACTGCGTTGGTTAGAGAAAACCGAGGCAATAATCAGAATAAGTAAATGTGTTGAGGAAGATAAGGTTATGTACGCTTCGCACCTTTTCAAGGAAGAAGCATTAGAATGGTGGAATACAGTGTTACAAGCCAAAGGAAGTGACGTAGCCTATGCCATGGGGTGGGAAGAATTTAAGCGATTAATAGAAAGGAAATTCTGTCCCGAATATGAAAAAGAGCAAATGGCAAATAAGTTTTTAAGTCACCGAATGGTGGACGTAGATTGCCGAGGGTATACTTCAAAATTCTTTGAGTATGCCAGAATTGTACCTACTCTGGCTTCGCCGGAACCGGTACTTATCTCTCGCTATATCTGGGGTTTGATTAGTGAGATTCGTGACATTGTCAAAGCTGCGAGACCCCGCACGATTGACGATGCGGTAGAATTAGCTAACACTCTAACTGACGGATTGGTACGCACACGGGAAGAAAATAGGAGGAAGAATTTAGCCCAGAAAATTTCCCAAGAATTTCATATAGGTAATAGTAACAATTTTAAGAAAAGAGAAAACAGGCGATTTTCCACTATTCCATTTTGCGATATCTGCAAAGGAAAGCATTTTGGAAAATGCAAAGGATGCTGCAATTTTTGCAAAATTCCAGGACATCGAGAAGAGGATTGCAGGAAAAAGAAGGCAATTACTTGCTACAATTGCGGAGAACCCGGACACTTCAGAACAAGCTGTCCGAAATTAGGCAATCCAGCAAACGAAAAGACGAAACCTGCAGAAGGGACTACCAAGAAAAACGCAAGAGCTTTTCAATTAACTACTCAGGAAGCTGAACTCATTCCTGACATCATAGTTGGTACGAGTATTATTTAACTCTGGTGCAAACCAAGGTTTTATAAATACTTCATTCTATCAAAACTCTTAACCTATCATTAATCAAACTTATGCAAATCTTTACAGCCAAAATAGGCAAAAAGGAAAATATAGAACTCTCAGGTCATAGAATTTTTTTTTCGCCAATCTTATTCCTATGAAATTAGCCGAGTTTGAGGTGTGTTAAAAATAGATTGAGTAGTAACCAACCCTGCTCGAATTCTCTGTAATAAGAACTTTATAGAAAATCCAGGCACCCGCCGGAGAAGTATTTATGATTACAGGAAATAAATTACGTAAGGTCACATGATGAATCATGAAGGTATTCACTTAGATCCTGCTAAGATAGCAGCAAATCACTAAAATGGAAGATTTCGCAATCTTTAAATGAAAATTAGGAATCTTGTAAATTTAGCCAGATACTCTAGACAGTTTATTAAGGAGTTCTCTTAGATAGATATATCCTTAACTAAGCTAAAACAGTTAATTCTAAATAAGAACTTAAACAAAAAGAAGCCTCTAGCATAAATTAACAAAAAATTCCAATCCTAGCCTTACCAGAAGGAACAGAAGATTTTAAAGGTATACGGTGATGCTTCAAAACTAGAAATTGGGTGTTTGGTAATGCAACACAAAAAGGTAATTGTGTATGCATCAAGGCAATTGCAAAAGCACGAAGAAAGCCTTACCCCTTGTAAGCTTAAAAAATTAGAAACCACAAGTTACCTTTAAGATTAGGAAACATTATCTAAGTAAGTTTACTATCCATATGGGTCATAAGAATTTAAGATATATATTGGAGCAAAAAAAATTAAACATGAGGAAAAGAAAATCCTCAGTAACTACACCTGTGATATTCAGTATCACGAAGAAAAGACTGAAGACGGTTAGAAGAATTATACAAATAACAAACAAGAGCCGTCGAAGTTCAAGTTGGAGACAAAATGCTATTGAAAATATTTCCTTGGAAAGGAATTTAAGAAGTTAAGTCTAAGATACGTAGGACCATTACCGGTAACGCAACAAATAGGACCAGTTACGTGTCATTTATGACTACCAGAAGAATTAACTGGAGTACATGATATGTTTCATGCATCCAAACTTAAGAAATGTTTATCTGACAAATCCCTGGTTGTACCTCTTCAAGATGTAGAGGTAAACAAGAAGTTTAAATTCATAGAGAAACCCCTACAAATAGAAGATCGGAAGATTAAGTTTCTCAAACACAAACGACTAGTGCTAGTAAAAGTCAAATAGGAATCCAGGAGAGGACCAGAGTACACTTGGGAACTGGAATCAAAAATGAAGAGAAAGCACCCTCATCTATTTCAGTAAATCTCGAGGACGAGATTTTTCTTAAGGTGGGGAGGATGTAACAACTGTCACTAAAATCCATAATTAGGATGGTAATTAGTTATTAAGAGAACCCTAATTGAGACACCCAAGTGATTCTACGCAAACCCTAAAATTTCCAGAACAATCAGAATCAGGATCAGGGCCCCTAAAACTCAAGGGGGGCAAAACCCTAGTTACGATTATCTAAATAACTTGCTGGCCGTTTTGAATTTCACAATTTTATCAACTCAGCTAAGTTACTTAGACACGAAGCTATCTATAGAAAATAGGTGACCACTCGCGTAGCGCGACGCCCATGGGGGGTACCCCTAGCGCTACGCGACAGGGACAAATTTCGCGTAACATAAGTTACCACTCGCGTAGCGCGACGCCTATAGTGATACACCTCGCGCTACGCGACAGGGTCAAATTTTGGGTATAAATAGAGGGGTCTGGCACTTGCATTTTGGTTTTAATTCGACGAAGAAATTCACTTCGTAGACGAAGTTATACACTATTTACTACAAAAACACACACGATTCACGAAGTGCTGCCACAATCAGGGTAATAACTCGATCGCTATTACGATTCAACGTCCGATCGATTATAACTATCCAACGATAGTCCAGGTGCTGCTCAATTGAGCTTGTACTTTGATTATTCGTCGTGATTTCGACTTGAATATTAGAGTGCTGTTCGAATTCGGACTATGCTCTGTTATTCGTTGTGAATCCGATTGAATTATTAAGGATTGCACTGATTAATCGTTGTGAGGGTTTGATCTCGTGAATTGACGTAACTGCTGAATTAGTTACTAACCTATTGTGTGTGTGCATTATTATTAAATTAGGTTAAATCAAGGCTAATCAGTAGGCTTATACCTTGCCCGTTAAATCTGCAATGTGAGTCATTCCTCTTTTATAAACTCTTTTCTCACAGTTTGTGAGCCAACTGTTTTACAATACTCCAAATTATTTTCAAAGTATTATAATTACAGGGATTAAGTCGTGGTTATCTTAACCGCTGGTTAGTGGGGTATTGTGCACATTACTAAATTTCTCACGGTTAGGCAATAAGCCCTGACATGGGTTAGGCTAATAAGACCTAACTGTGACAAAACGTCACTAATTGGGTGACTGGACCCAATAGTGGTATGACCATCGTCACACGGGTGGCAAGACCAGATATTAATTAAGATACTGCCATAGTAATCGCTCTTATGCTGTAATTTATAACTATGTGTCATTTTTATCAAAAGGAATGATTCACTCAGTATTTCCCCGCTGACAAAACCTTTTTACAACATGTTTCAGGTGACCTATTGAATTAAGTACACGTGCTACGGAGCACTATCAAGCTTGAAGTGGTGGCTCAAATAAAATAAATAAACATGTTTGTAAAATAATGAAATTATGATATTTACGGGATTATCCCGAAATGTAAATAAAGAATACTCGGGCAAATTTTCTAAGTTTAAAACGATCCTGTTAAGACTTCCGCTATAAAAATAAATACCACGGGATTTTCTGTCCCGCGGCTCCCGAAACGGGTCAAACCGGGTCGGGGGCCGTGACACTTTATATCATCTTACAATTGTGGCCGATTATCAAGAACACTATCAACTAGCATCATAGTTCACCATGTTAACAAGAGTACTATCATTAAACATCAATAACAATCATGAAATCAAACACGTAATCATGCACAATCAAATCATCATCTATAAAAGCAACCAACAACAAGCACTAACCGGTTAGTTGTAGAAGGGAATAATAACGAGAATGCTTCAACAGGGGAAAGAATCCGAGCACTATGACCTTCGGTTGAGGGGGGGTATGTTTGCCGTCAAGCTTGAGAGGAGGAAGGAGAGTACTAGGGTTTGTAACTTGTGTGTGTGTGTGACTAATGAAAGAACACCCCAAAGGTGAATGTTTGTTTGTGTAAAGTGGAGTGGGCCGGCCCTCACCTGGGCTGCCCCTTGTCCGATAAAGCCCAATCGGCTTGTGTAGTTGTGTGTAGTGTTGTGCGATCAGTTCGTATTGTGCGATCGGATCACTTGTAACGTTAAATCAAATAACAAAGCACAACATTCAAATAATAAGACATAACATTCAAACATCCATTAAATCCAATAACATTGTTCACATACGTATGTAACGTTACGCGAAGTGGGTTCGAATTACGAGTTGTCACAGTATCCCCAACTAAAAGGAAATTTCGTCCCGAAATTTGGTACGCACTCACTAACGTAAGCTATAATGTTCACTAGTTTTCCTGGGGTGTCACATCATCCCCCACTTGAATGGGAATTTCGTCCCGAAATTCACTAGTTGCCTCAACATTAAGTTTGCTAGATTCTGCCTGATCTGTGGGGAACAAATGTGGATACTTGAGTTTCATCTGGTCCTCGCGTTCCCACGTGAACTCTGGACCACGTCTTGAGTTCCAACGAACTCTCACAATCGGTATGCGGCTGTGTTTACGAACTTTAACTTCCCGATCCATAATTTCAATTGGTTCTTCGACAAACTGCAATTTGTCATCTATCTTCAGCTCTTGAAATGGTACTACCAGTGTTTCATCAACCAAACACTTCTTTAGCTGTGATACGTGAAATACATCATGGACATTACCCAACTCAGCCGGTAATTCCAACCTGTAGGCCACCTTTCCAATTCGTTCTAGAATTTTGAACGGTCCCACATAACGAGGGTTTAGTTTGCCGCGTTTCCCAAAACGCACCACACCCTTCCAGGGTGAAACCTTTAACATAACGCGATCATTAACTTCAAATTCCAGCGGTTTACTACGCTTGTCAGCGTAGCTTTTCTGACGGTCGCGAGCTGCGGCCATACGGTTTCGGATCTGCACGATGCTTTCTGATGCTTCAAGAACAAACTCAGGGCCTGTGATCTGGCTATCACCCACCTCATGCCAACAGAGAGGTGAACGACATTTCCGTCCGTAAAGTGCTTCGAACGGAGCTGCCTTAATACTTGAATGGTAGCTGTTGTTGTAGGAGAATTCTATCAACGGTAGGTGCTTCTCCCATCCTTTTCCAAAGTCGAGTACGCATGCCCGAAGCATATCTTCGAGTGTTTGGATGGTGCGCTCACTTTGACCATCCGTCTGTGGGTGATAAGCGGTGCTCATGTCGAGTTGGGAACCAAGCGATTTATGCATTGACTGCCATAACTCTGAAGTGAAACGCGGATCACGGTCCGAAATGATAGAAGTTGGCACTCCATGCCTAGAAACCACTTCCTTAAGATACACTGCTGCCAGCTGAGAAAACTTGTCCGTTTCCTTGATTGCTAGGAAGTGTGCTGATTTCGTGAGGCGATCAACAATCACCCAAATAGTGTCATTCCCAGCCTGAGTTCTTGGTAGTCCTGTCACGAAATCCATAGCGATCTGTTCCCACTTCCATGTGGGTATCTCTGGTTGCTGCAGTAGACCTGAGGGCTTTTGATGTTCTGCTTTGACTTTAGCACAAGTCAAACATTTGCTGACGTAGGTTGCTATATGAGCCTTCATGCTGGGCCACCAGTAGGTAGTTTTCAGGTCGTGGTACATCTTATCTGATCCAGGATGTATAGAGTAGCGTGATTTATGTGCCTCTTCCAATACGAGTTCTCGTAAGTCACCATAGAGTGGAACCCAGATGCGTCCGGTTACGTAGTAAGCACCGTCTCCCTTCTGTTCTAGTCGTTGTCTCGAGCCACGTAAAGCTTCAGCTCGAATGTTCTCTGGTTTCAACGCTTCCAACTGAGCGTCTCGTATCTGGGAAGGGAGGTTGGACTGAATCGTGAGTTGCAATGCTCGCACACGCCTAGGTGCATTATCCTTTCTGCTGAGGTCGTGGTACATCTTACCTGATCCAGGATGTATAGAGTAGCGTGATTTATGTGCCTCTTCCAATACGAGTTCTCGTAAGTCACCATAGAGTGGAACCCAGATGCGTCCGGTTACGTAGTAAGCACCGTCTCCCTTCTGTTCTAGTCGTTGTCTCGAGCCACGTAAAGCTTCAGCTCGAACGTTCTCTGGTTTCAACGCTTCCAACTGAGCGTCTCGTATCTGGGAAGGGAGGTTGGACTGAATCGTGAGTTGCAATGCTCGCACACGCCTAGGTGCATTATCCTTTCTGCTGAGGGCGTCAGCTACAACGTTCGCCTTGCCCGGATGATACTTGATGGCACATTCATAATCGTTCAATAACTCCACCCATCGTCGTTGTCGCATATTCAACTCTTTCTGGTCGAAGATGTGCTGGAGACTCCTATGGTCGGTGTAGATGGTGCATTTGGTACCGTACAGATAGTGCCTCCAAATCTTCAACGCAAATACCACCGCTCCTAACTCCAAGTCGTGCGTCGTGTAGTTCTTCTCGTGCACCTTCAGCTGACGAGAAGCATAAGCTATTACCTTCTCGCGTTGCATCAACACGCAACCGAGACCCTGAATTGACGCGTCACAATATACCACAAAATCTTCGGTGCCCTCTGGTAAAGACAAGATCGGTGCACTGCAAAGTTTCTGTTTTAACAACTGAAAGGCCTCTTCCTGCTTCGTTCCCCAAGAGTACGCCGTGTTCTTCTGTGTCAGTGAGGTGAGAGGTTGCGCGATTTTCGAGAAGTCTTTAATAAACCTTCGATAGTATCCAGCGAGACCAAGAAATTGACGCACCTCAGACGGAGTCTTTGGTGCCGCCCAATTCTTAACTGCATCCACCTTCGCAGGGTCCACATGTATCCCTTTCTCGTTAACAACATGCCCAAGGAAGTGCACTTCTCGAATCCAAAAGTCGCACTTAGAAAATTTTGCATACAACTGCTCCCTTCTCAAGAGTTCCAAGATGAGACGTAGGTGACGCTCTTGATCTTCCTTGTTCTTGGAATAGACTAAGATGTCGTCAATAAACACTATAACAAACTCGTCGAGATATGGCTTGCATACGCGGTTCATGAGATCCATGAAAACCGCTGGTGCATTGGTCAATCCAAACGGCATGACCAAAAACTCATAGTGTCCGTAGCGCGTTCGAAAGGCTGTCTTGGGAACATCCTCTTCCCTAACCCTTACCTGGTGATAACCTGACCTTAAGTCGATCTTTGAATAGAAGCTTGACCCTTGCAACTGGTCGAACAAGTCGTCGATGCGTGGTAACGGATAGCGGTTCTTAATGGTCACCTTGTTGAGCTCTCGATAGTCGATACACATACGGAATGACCCGTCTTTCTTCTTTACAAACAGAACTGGGGCTCCCCAAGGCGAAGAACTGGGTCGAATGAAACCCCTATCCAACAACTCCTGCAATTGATTGGACAGTTCCTGTAACTCTCCAGGTGCTAACCGGTAAGGAGCTCGAGCAATTGGAGCCGCTCCCGGTGCAAGATCAATCTGAAATTCTACTTGACGGTGAGGAGGTAGCCCTGGTAGCTCCTCTGGGAATACATCAGCGAATTCTCGCACCACTGGTAGATCCTCGATCTTACTCTCTTCAGACTGAGTATTGGTAACTAACGCTAACAGTGCAGGATATCCCTTTTGTAGATACTGCTGTGCACGCATCGCCGTGATAATTCCAACCATCGTCCCACTACGATGCCCTTGAACTAACAGTGACTCTCCATCAGAGAGAGGAATACGCACAATCTTCTCCTTACATAGAATTTCTGCTTGGTGCTTAGACAACCAATCCATGCCTACCACTATGTCAAAACTACCGAGCGTAACGGGAAGGAGGTCAATGTCAAACACCTGACCCACGAGATCTAGTTTGCATCCAAAAAGGACATTTGAGGCTTCTATCGTCTTACCATCTGCTAGTTCTACTACTTGTTTAACCTCTAAAGGTGTTGGGGTTATCCCTAATCGTTGACTAAACTCTAGGGACACGTAACTCCAATCGGCACCCGAATCAAATAATACAGAAGCAATACGATCATTAACAGGAAACGTACCAGTTACAACGTTGCCGTCATTCCTGGCATCCCCTGCTCCAAGCTGAAACACTCTGCCCCGAGCACCATTACCCCCGTTGTTGCCGTTGTTGTTGTTGTTGTTTCCAGCGTTGTTATTATTCGGGCGGTTGTTGTCGTTAGCGTTCTGGTTTAACTGAGGGCAATCCCGCTTAAAGTGACCCTCATCCCCAAATTGATAGCACCCCCTCCTAAAACCCTGGTTCTGCTGGGGCGGTTGTCCCTGTTGTCTCTGGTTGTGCTGGTTATGTTGCTGCTGGTGTTTGGGCTGTGAAGCCCTACAATCCTTGGCCTCATGGCCCACTTTACCACACCTGCGACATGTGCGACTACATGGCCCGAAATGATGGTAGCCACACTTATTACACTGTGGTTTCTTCCCTGCATACGAGCCCTGACTTTGACCACTTCCCTGGCCTTGATTGACAGAAGACGACTGGCTGATGTTGCGGTTGCTGTTGTCTGGCCTTTTCTGAGTCTGGCCAGCACTGGATGCCTTGTCATAATCACTCCACTTCCGCTTGTTATCGTTAGCGGACGCTGTGGCAGTGGGTGTAGTAGCTTTAGTGGCCGAAATACGCGGGGGTAAAGAATCGCTTTCCACCTCTTGATCCACAATCTTGTGAGTCAGACGAACGATCTGTGTCAGATCATTGAGATGGGCTGCTGTGACCAAGCTCTTCACACGCGAAGGCAACCCTTTGATGAATAACTCAATCCTCCTAGACATAGGCCGGGACAAGTTCGGGCACATGTCGGCCAGTTCATACGATCGCTTCACATACGCTTCGACTTCAGATCCAACCATCTTCAAGTCGTAGTACTCGTTTTCCAACTTCTGGACTTCATCCCGAGGACAGTACTCCTCCCTGATCAGTTCTTTAAAGTCTTCCCAGGTTGTCGCATTCGCTGCCTCGATGCCCAATAACTGTACCTGGGCGTTCCACCACGTTAGGGCACCATCAGCCAAGGTACCCGCAGCATACTTCACCCTGTCCCCAGCGGGACAGTTACAGATAGCAAACACGGACTCTGCTTTCTCGAACCATCTCAGAAGTCCCACAGCCCCTTCAGTTCCGGTGAAGGTCTGTGGCTTACAGTCCATAAACATTTTGAATGTACACGCAGGCTGATTAGGTTGAGGTTGCGCTTGTTGACCTAAATAACGGGAGGAAACACATTATAGGAATGAAAAGACGTGTACGTGGTATAAGAGTAAAGAGTACTTGGTACATTCCGTACCAGCTTGATAGGCTGCTAGAGCCTCAGCCACGGGGGTATTGATTAGGTCAGTCAACTCAGCCTGAGTCATGTTGATGTTGCCACGTCCGTGTCCTCGTCCACTCATGTTTCTATAGTGGGGAATAAACCGATTTAGAAATCGAAACGAGACAGGAGTCAAGTATCATACTGATATTCGCGTACTACTAAGTTCACACATAGTAAGGTAGAACCCTTCTCACGCTCGATAAGCCTCACTGGGACTTGCATGCACCCCGCGTTATTATTAAGTGTGCACCCATAATAATAAGGCAATTTGCATGCTTATCTCAGTGCCTCTTAGCTTGCGCTCGAAGTTTCCCCGTTCAAACAACACAACAGATGATATCACAGTTCTATGGTTTACATGAGTCGGAGAGTAGTGTCACACTATCAAGTCACTATGGTGTTAAACGTTTCAGTTCATATACGTTGTGGGTGTGTGACTGCTAAGCAAGTAATGTATAAAGTGAGAGAGAAACGAACCTTGCAATCTGGTGCTGAGTGTCATGATCGATTCTCGAAGTTGTTCGGTTATAGTCTGGTTTTACAAAACGTTTTAAAACCTAGTTCACTATAACTAGTGGCTCTGATACCAAACTGTAACATCCCCAAAATACCACCTGCGGAAACCCCGCGAGGCGTGTTACACATCAGAGTCTGAGCCACCAATCACATTGAACCAATAGTAAATACTTAAATAAAACATGTCATTAATCGCCAAGATTAAATGTCAACACAATATTAATTTCCAAGAGTTATGTAGCGGAAGCATATGATAAGTCGTTTAGTAATCGTTTCAAAATAAACTTAAAACCAATGTATCAATTATAAGTAATCCAGCAGCTTCGATCCATGACCACTCCAGCACGCCCAGATAGCAAGTCCATGTTCCAAAGTTAACGTCCTACAAGCATGCAAACAAGTGTGTCAGACTACGCTGGTGAGTTCAAGGTGTTGCTTACATGTGAAGTTACCAGATATTGGTTAAATCAACTCGTTGTTTGGTTCAGATGTCGTTGTTAACTTGATTATTGTACCGTATGCAGCGTCAATGATGAGAATGCCTAACTCCAATGCCCTACAGGCATTGGTCAAGTCAAGGTATCAAACAACCTTGACAAGCTGTAGGAGGTCTTATATCCGCGTTACAAGTTGCCCCAGTAATTAGTTCACGCCCGTCCTTACGGCCCGGTGTGAGGGTGCCAAACCTAATAGCGCTATCAACTAATTACCCCATTGCCTTACAGGCAATCCGGTAAATGATTGTTTCTATGTTTCAGTTGTTTACCCCAAGTTTCCCCTCCAAATGTTTACCGGTTGTCCCAAACCACCGGGACGCATGCTTGAGAAAATGCAATGAACTCACCTGGGATTGCTCGGCAGGTTATACCAAAGTTACTCGAACTAAGAGTTGTCAATTTCGTCCTAACAGGGTTATTATACAAATCAGGTTTTTGGTTTCGAGTTGTACACATAAACATTACATAAGTCAATGGTTATAACACATAGCAACATGTAACACCTTGATCAACTATTAGTAGCATGAAGTTCATATAAGCATGACCCCTAACTTGTGCGACTGTGGGTGATTGGGCTGTTATGGTTGTGCAGGCCCAATCCCCTTGTGCGATCCAGAAAGACCGAGCCCAAAAGGTAATCGGCCAATCATAATAACAGCCCAAAACATATCAGCCCATGTAAAATAATACGTGGTGACTTGTGCGGTCCGAACTGGGTTGTGCGGTTTGAAATTGGGCTTTGAGGCCCAACAATTAAACAAACCTTATCACATGTGCGATCCAAAGGACCTTGTGCGAGTGGGCCATCTTGTGCGGTCTGAAAGTTTGTGTGATCCAGCCGTGTTGTGCGATTAGTTTCATAATTCCGGAAATCATGTTGGTTCGGTTACAATCATTCACAGTTTCCAAACATGTGATATCAATTAACACAATCTAGGTTATCACTATTTCCTTAGCCGATCAAACAAGAGTTTTTAACATTCGATTCATATGAACCCTAAATGAATTCAACAAGAACATCAAGCATAGTCAATAACATGGTTCAAGATCCTAACAACAACAACATCATTCGGTCATGAACACATATACGGGTTAACATCCATATCAAAACCGATTCACATGGACTTTATATCATCTTACAATTGTGGCCGATTATCAAGAACACTATCAACTAGCATCATAGTTCACCATGTTAACAAGAGTACTATCATTAAACATCAATAACAATCATGAAATCAAACACGTAATCATGCACAATCAAATCATCATCTATAAAAGCAACCAACAACAAGCACTAACCGGTTAGATGTAGAAGGGAATAATAACGAGAATGCTTCAACAGGGGAAAGAATCCGAGCACTATGACCTTCGGTTGAGGGGGGGTATGTTTGCCGTCAAGCTTGAGAGGAGGAAGGAGAGTACTAGGGTTTGTAACTTGTGTGTGTGTGTGACTAATGAAAGAACACCCCAAAGGTGAATGTTTGTTTGTGTAAAGTGGAGTGGGCCGGCCCTCACCTGGGCTGTCCCTTGTCCGATAAAGCCCAATCGGCTTGTGTAGTTGTGTGTAGTGTTGTGCGATCGGTTCGTATTGTGCGATCGGATCACTTGTAACGTTAAATCAAATAACAAAGCACAACATTCAAATAATAAGACATAACATTCAAACATCCATTAAATCCAATAACATTGTTCACATACGTATGTAACGTTACGCGAAGTGGGTTCGAATTACGAGTTGTCACACATGATCCTGATCCTGATCCTAAAGGTCTTCTGAGGATCACTATCTGTCACAGAAGTAAGGATCACTATTAGGATAACAAATAAGGATCACTAATTGTTAGAAAATCCTCCCCTAACACTTATTACATAAAGTATTTCTTCAAGTGGACAGCATTCCAAGCTCTTGGTAGCAAATCACCTTCCATTGTTAGCAATCGATATGCCCCCTTTCCTGCCTCAGCTTCGATCAAGTAAGGGCCTTCCCACTTTGGTGCCAACTTTCCATCAGCAGGATTGGTGGTATTCTGAAATGCTTTCCTCAACAGCATATCACCAACTTGGAATTTCCTAATCCTGACATTCTTATTGTAGGCTCCAGCCATCCTTTGTTGATAACTGGCCATCCTTATCCTTCCCAAATCCCTGAGTTCTTCTATGTAGGATCGTTTGCTGACCCGAACGAGTCGTTCAGAGGCTTTCTCCTTGGTTTCAGGTGCGGAATAACAAGAAACTAAGGTAGAAACAGCAGGCAAATCACTTTAACTACTTGTTTTACTGATTTCAAACGTTTACAGCTCAAATCTCGCACCGGCAGAACTTCGACACGATTTCTACAACCGTTCCTCCTGTTCAGATCGCTAATGGGGTATATATAGGCTTCTGGGACCGCTTATTGGACAGGCCCAATAAGCGGCCCATACATGTCACTCGAGCGGTTCATGCAACATGTCATATAAGCGGTCCAAGAATGCTGTCACACGAGTGGTTCAGCATCCTTGTCACACGAGCGGTCCAACATGTGTCCATTCGAGCGGTCCATACACTTGAATGTCCAAATGAGCGATCCAACTACCTAATTTGACTCTAAAAGCGGCCCAACTATCTAAAACCTATACATTTTCACTATTTCTAGTATTACGAGCCCAGATCTAACGTTCTAAGACAATGACTCGATACAAGACGTAATCAGCAGATGTAGTGCACCAACAGACTCCCCCTCAGATGTTGATGGAGTCGACTATCGAGTCACAACAATGCTGTCTTCAGTTCTTCAGTCTTGATCAGTCTTCGGGCTTCTCTCACTTTATCATTCTATCATTCTAAGACACGAACGAAGATGTAGTCGACAGACAACTGCACCAACAGACTCCCCCTTGAATGTTGACGGAATCTTTAGTGAGAGTCTTCAAACATTCACAACTCTTCAATCTTGTTCGGCCTTCTTCAAGAACTCAGCCTGGAATAATATCTTCTTCAGGAATTCCTTCCTGGAATCATATGCCTGGATCATTCTCTGGCTCTAACTTTCATCAGACTCCCCCTAACATAATGCTGAGATCTCTGTCTGGAAATCGTTATCACCATTGAAATCAACTCCTGGCTTTCTCTGTTTAAGCTCTCCTCTGGTTCTGATGTGTCTCCTGGCTATTCGTAGCAACAGGATCAGAAACCTGCAAAACTCAACCATACTATTACAAACTAATACAATTTGCAATTCAACTTAATGAATCAGCAAATCATATAAGAAAAATTATGAAGATCAAACTGTAGATTACCATTCAACTTATTCATCAAGTTAATGAACCAAATTTGCATTTCAAATCTTCACAAGTTCAACATGTTTAGCACTTGAAATGTCAAATATCAGTTCTTCACACTCTGTTGTCGAAAATCTTTTTGAAGTTTTTGAATATCAAACAAAAATAAAATATTTTTGGATTTTTGCATTTTGAGACATACAGAAATGAACACTATTTTTGAGAGATTGTGTGACAACTCGAAATTTAGAACCTTTCGTTGTAACTTGCTTGTACGTTATGTGACTAGTTAAAAATGATAACGTGAACCTTTTTATGTGATAAGTGCTTTGTATATGTGTACGTGTTATATGTGAACCGAGAACCCGACACGAAACAACAAAGAACCCGACTCGAGACCATGAGGTCTCGAGTGGACTTGGGCCGAGAACCTTTGGCCGGTTGGGCCTTTGGGCCGTGAACCCCACTCGAAACCCACTAAGGGTGCACACTTGGAACTTGACTATATATATACCATACATTAGTTAGTTTTGCCATTTGTTGAACATTATACAACACACACTCTCCTACTTCTCTCTCTCACCTAAAACTCTAGAACACAAACACACTCCATCATTCTTGGATCTTTGGACTTGGATCGGCTCACACACACACACCCGGTTGGAAGCTTTTCACACACCCTCGAAACCCATAACCGGTTAGTGTTCTTGATGTTTTGTTGAATGTTAGTGTGTTCATGTTATGTTTGTATGAGATTATGTGACAATATGTTAAGTTGTTGAGTTATACATAGAAATCGGTTCATGAATGTTCTTGTTATGTGTTGAAAATTTGCATAAATGCTTGATGTTGAAAATGGGTTCATTGTATGTTAAAAAGGGTGAATGATGATATTGGTTGCACTTGGATTAGATCCGAAAAGTTTGGGTGTTTATACTATGAAAATCGGCTAATGAACATGTTTGTCAAGTAGGATGCATGCTAGTAAAATTATATCTTGATAGTTGTTCATGATTTTGGGTGAATAAGTGGTTAATATGTTATGAACTTGTTGAATATATGTTTGAATATGTGAAGAACACTTTGAATGATAGTTAAGAATGTGAAAACCCTTGTGATTTTGATCCATCTTTGACTAGTAACCTGATTAGGAAAACTGTTAGTGGAATGCTATTGGTAGTTTCCTGATTTGGGCCTGATTATATTGTACAATTTGGCTGACTACATCTGCAACAACACGTGAACATGAAAACGACTGATACCGACTCGCAATCACCCAGTTGCGACTCGCAACCACAGCGTGATGACTCGAGACCACGCGGTTGCGACTCGCAACCATAGCAGGACAAGCCGAAACCACAGGTTACGAGTCCCGTTGCGACTCGAGACCTCAGCATGATTAACCGAAACCATGGTTGCGACACCGGTTGCGACTCGCAACCAACCATGATCAACACACACAGCATGACTCGAGACCATGCTTGCGAGTCCGGTTGCGACTCGAGACCATACTTTTGGGCCTTAGTTAATGGGCCAGACTGATGGGCTCCTGTGTTAACTGCTTTTACGTGCTTGGGCCTAAGTAGTTGGGCTGAACTTGTGAACCGTATGTGTTACTGTTGACTATTAACTGTTACTGCTAAACGTGCTTGCCAAACGTGTTGAACATTTGTGCACTACTTGGTTCGAATCTGATTATACGTGATATCCGTGTTAGGACGTTATTGACTACTTGCGACTTGATTGACATTCTGTGATTAACTGCCGAGCAAACCAAGGTGAGTTCACACCCTTTACAAAGCATGGGATTCCCTGGGTTGGGAACGGGGTTAAGGAACGTGGTTCCTCGTCTACCTTGGGTAGGACGTCAGTGGTTCAGGAATGTGATTCCTCGTCCGGATGGACGGATAAACGTACTAGACTAAAACTCTATCACGAAGTCCCTCCTTTTTGTATCGACTAATCGCCGGGCCAATGGCGAGCGGGTCATTAGTTAGATAGCGCTATTTAGGTCTGACAAGCCTCACACCGTGCCGCAGAGGACGGGCGTGAACTAATGGATCTGGGGCACGTCAATGATGATAGACATTGATGTTTTCAGGGCACATAAACATGACTACAGTCAGCAATCGATACGGTAACGGGTCTAGTATACACATGGGGTAGCCCCCACGGCTGGAGAGCCAGATGATGTACATGGGGTAGCCCCCACGGCCGGAGTGCCGGAGTAACTGGGAATGAACTGGTCACGTCTTTTTTAAACTATGGGGTAACCCCCACGGCAGGATGCCAGATAAAGTAAACTGTTTTCGAAACAACTAAAACGAACGCCCACCCGTGAACTCACTCAACTAGTTGTTGACTCGTTACTACATGCTTTGCAGGACCATAGGTACTCAGTGGGAGCTTGCATGGAGGAGGATCGTTGTGGGACAGGAATTGCTACAAGACTATGTTAAACTTGGAAACTTTTGGAACTTATGTTATAACTTTAAACTTATGCTTCCGCTTGTAACTTAAACTTATTCGTTTTGGAACACCAATTGTACTGGTTAAACTTTTTATAATTACTTATATGCTTGTTCAGTATGATTGGTGGCTGGATCCTGGTCAGTCACGCCTCCAAGCGGTAGTACTCCGCAGGTGGGATTTTGGGGGGTGTGACAGATTGGTATCAGAGCCATTGGTTATAGTGAACTTGGTTTTAATAAAGGAGAAACGTTTTTGTTAAAACCAGACTATAACCGGAACAGTGCTCAACGGTCCACAACGACACTTCGCTCCTCATGCAAGGCTCGACGTTCTAGGTAATATGATGTATGTATATTGCCTACTTGTTAGTTGCGTAGTACATTGCTCATGGTATGCTTGATTAGTATAGCTACTGTTGTATGAACACGTGTGTGCTTACTCTGTCCTACTATCGTGCTTTCGCGAACCTCTCTCACACGTATTACTCTTGTTATGAAGAAACATGTCTGGACGCGTTAACATGACACAAGCCCAGTTGACGGCTTTGATCAACGAGCGAGTTGCCGCAGCGCTCGCAGCTGCACACGCAGGAGGTATATCCTGCAGTCCGAAATTGTTCTAGGATCATTTGGATCCTACTCTCGTGAACCAACCTTTGTGTTAAACTCTGTCTTTTCTTTCACCTACCTTAGGTCAGTATGCTCAGGCACCGGTGTGCACTTTTAAGACCTTTATGGACTGTCGACCCACGACTTTTAGCGGCACTGAAGGAGCAGTAGGTCTCCTACACTGGTTTGAGAAACTGGAGTCTGTGTTCGAAATGTGTGAATGCCCTGAAGCGCGCAGGGTGAAGTATGCTACTGGTACTCTCGAGGGTTTGGCTCTCACGTGGTGGAATGCTCAAGTGCAGATGTTAGGGTTGGTTGCTGCCAACGCCACCCCATGGGAAAACTTCAAGGAAATGATCAGGGAGGAATACTGCAGTCGTGACGACATTCACAAACTGGAAGATGAGTTCTACAATCTTAAGATGTCGGGGTCAGAAATTGAGGCATACACTAAGAGATCGCATGAGCTTGCCTTGTTGTGTCCTACTATGGTGGACCCTCCGTATAAGCGAATTGAACTCTATCTCAAGGGCTTGGTGCCAGAGATCCAAAGTCATGTGACTTCAGCGAGGTTGACTACTATCCAGCAGGTTGTACAGTTGGCTCACCGTCTCACTGACCAAGCGGTGGAGCAGAACAAGTTACCGAAACGTATAGGTGCTGCAACTACTTCTGGTGCTTCTAGTGGGGATAAACGGAAATGGGATGGAACTTCAAGCAGGGGTTCAACATCAGTGCAAACTCAGTCTCAGCAGAGAAAGACGGATGATCACAAAAGCCCAGTCAGCAATCGTCTGGTGGTCAAAGTCATGGTGGATACAAGGGGAATCACCCCAAATGCAATCGCTGCAGCCTACATCACAGTGGGCCATGCACCAGGGGCAACTGTCATCGGTGCAACAAGCCTGGTCATGTTGCAAAGGATTGCAGGAGCGCATACCCCGCCAATCAGAATCGTCAGCAACCTCAGCAGAACCAGCGACAGCAGCAGGGTAACAACAAAGGGTGCTTTCAGTGTGGAGCTGAAGGTCACTTCAAGAAAGATTGTCCCCAACTGAACCAGAACAACAACAACAATCAGGGGAATGGTAACAATGGGAACAACAACAACAATGGTGCTAGGGGACGTGTGTTCGTGATTGGTCAAGGTGAAGCGAGGAATGATCCCAACGTGGTGACGGGTAAGTTCCTTCTCGACGACTTTTATGTTACAGTCTTATTTGATTCGGGTGCCGATACTAGCTATGTGTCACTAGAAGTTAGTAAGATGCTTAAGCGTATTCCTACACCCCTGGGCGACAAGCACACTGTAGAACTAGCTAATGGTAAGAGTTTGGAAGCCTCACACGTAGTCAAGGGTTGCCAGCTTATTCTCGATAACCAGACCTTCTCTATTGATCTTATTCCTATTGTCTTGGGTAGTTTCGACGTTGTCATTGGGATGGATTGGTTATCCCAACACCGAGCAGAGATTCTTTGCAACGAGAAGATCGTTCGTATTCCTAGTTTAGGTAGTGATCCTCTCATGATTCGTGGCGACAAGAGAAGTGCTGTTGAGAACATCATCTCTCTTCTTAAGGCCCAGAAATGCTTACGAAAGGGCCACACTGCGATTTTGGCTCTAGTTACTGATACCACAGAGAAGGAGAAGAAGCTAGAAGATTATCCAGTTGTACGCGACTATCCTGAGGTATTCCCTGAGGAATTACCTGGTCTTCCGCCCCATCGCCAAGTCGAGTTTCAGATTGATCTAGCTCCTGGAGCCGCGCCTGTAGCCCGTGCACCTTATCGTTTAGCGCCATCAGAATTGGAAGAACTCTCCACGCAACTACAAGAACTCTTAGATAAAGGTTTTATTCGTCCTAGCTCATCGCCTTGGGGAGCTCCAGTGTTATTTGTGAAGAAGAAGGATGGTACCTTCAGAATGTGTATCGACTATCGCGAGCTCAACAAAGTGACTGTGAAGAATCGTTATCCTCTACCGCGTATTGACGACTTGTTCGACCAGTTGCAGGGGTCGAGTTACTACTCAAAGATCGATCTGAGATCGGGATATCACCAGTTGAGAGTTCGGGAAGAGGATGTCTCTAAAACGGCCTTTAGGACTCGATATGGGCACTATGAGTTTTTGGTCATGCCGTTTGGGCTGACGAACGCACCGGCAGTTTTTATGGATTTGATGAATCGAGTGTGCAAGCCGTACCTGGACAAGTTTGTTATAGTCTTTATCGACGACATCCTGATCTATTCTAAGAGCAAGGAGGAACACGAACAACATCTACGACTTATTTTGGAACTCCTTCGGAAGGAACAGCTTTACGCAAAGTTCTCGAAGTGCGACTTCTGGCTTCGTGAAGTCCATTTCCTAGGGCATGTGGTGAACAAGGATGGGATTCACGTTGATCCATCCAAAGTAGACTCTATTAAGAACTGGCCTGCGCCTCGCACACCAAAGGAGATTCGCCAATTCTTGGGATTGGCAGGTTACTACAGGAGGTTCATTAAGGATTTTTCTAAGATCGCGCAGCCTCTCACCTTGCTAACGCAGAAAGGCGTTGTTTATCATTGGGGAAATGCACAAGAGTTAGCTTTTCAGCATCTAAAGGATAGACTTTGTAGTGCACCTATCCTTTCACTGCCAGAGGGCACAGAAGATTTTGTGGTTTACTGTGATGCATCAATTCAAGGTCTTGGTTGTGTATTGATGCAACGAGATAAAGTCATAGCTTACGCCTCACGACAACTCAAAGTTCACGAGAAGAACTACACGACACATGATTTAGAGTTGGGAGCTGTTGTTTTCGCACTTAAGTTATGGCGGCATTACCTGTACGGAACCAAGTGCGCCATCTACACCGACCACAGAAGTTTAGAACACATATTCAAGCAGAAGGAACTGAATATGCGGCAGCGACGATGGGTTGAGCTGCTGAATGATTACGAATGCTCTATCAGGTATCACCCGGGCAAGGCCAATGTTGTGGCAGACGCCCTCAGTCGGAAGGACACTACGCCTAAGCGTGTAAGAGCTTTACAACTCACGATCCATTCTAGTCTACCTTCGCAAATACGAGCTGCTCAGATAGAAGCACTGAAACCAAAGAACGTTAGAGCAGAAGCTCTACGCGGGTCAAGGCAACGCTTAGAACAGAAGGAAGACGGCGCTTATTATGTAACAGGACGCATTTGGGTCCCACTCTATGGCGATTTACGAGAACTTGTGATGGATGAAGCGCACAAATCTCGCTACTCGGTACACCCTGGTTCGGACAAGATGTACCACGATATCAAAACTACGTATTGGTGGCCTAGCATGAAGGCCCACATAGCAACTTACGTCAGCAAGTGTTTGACTTGTGCGCGAGTCAAGACAGAATATCAGAAACCTTCAGGCCTACTTCAGCAACCAGAGATACCACAATGGAAATGGGAGCAAATTTCCATGGATTTTGTTACTGGCCTACCTAGATCACAGCGCGGAAACGATACTATATGGGTGATCGTAGATCGACTCACAAAATCCGCACACTTTTTGGCAATCAAGGAAACAGATAAGTTCTCCACTTTAGCAGAAATATACCTCAAGGAAGTTGTTTCGAGGCACGGGGTGCCCACTTCTATCATCTCTGATCGAGATGCACGCTTTACTTCGGAACTGTGGCAGGCGATGCACAAGTCTTTTGGCTCACGTTTAGATATGAGCACAGCGTATCACCCACAGACGGACGGGCAGTCCGAGCGAACTATTCAGACCTTAGAAGACATGCTTCGCGCTTGTGTAATCGACTTTGGCAACAGCTGGGAAAGACATCTGCCACTCGTGGAATTTTCGTATAATAACAGCTACCACACCAGCATTAAAGCTGCTCCGTTTGAGGCATTGTACGGACGTAAATGCCGGTCACCCCTCTGTTGGGCAGAGGTGGGGGATAGTCAGATCACTGGTCCAGAACATGTGGTAGACACTACTGAGCGGATTGCTCAAATACGACAACGCATGGCGGCCGCTCGTGACCGTCAGAAGGCATACGCCGATAAGGGCAGGAAACCACTTGAGCTCCAGGTTGGGGAGCGGGTGTTACTCAAAGTCTCACCCTGGAAGGGTGTGGTTCGTTTTGGTAAACGCGGCAAACTTAACCCACGATACGTTGGACCTTTCGAAATCCTTGAGAAAATAGGCAAGGTGGCCTACAGACTGAAATTACCAGCAGAACTCGGTGCAGTTCACAACGTTTTCCATGTGTCGAATCTGAAGAAGTGTCTGTCAGATGAGACGCACGTAGTTCCTCTGAAGGAACTCACGATCGACGAACAGTTGAAATTCGTCGAAGAACCTGTCGAAATCACGGACCGGGATGTTAAGGTCCTCAAGAGCACTAGAATACCTCTTGTTCGAGTTCGTTGGAACTCACGTCGCGGCCCAGAGTTTACCTGGGAGCGCGAAGATCGGATGAAACACAAGTATCCCCAACTGTTTGAGAACAGTACAAACGCTACCGAGGCTGAAGCTACGGAATTTCGGGACGAAATTCCAGATCAACGGGGGGTGGATGTGACACCCCAGGATAACCGGGAAAACCTTGCAACCTAACTAGCTTCCTCAGTGAGTGCCATCAAATTTCGGGACGAAATTTCTTTCAACTTGGGGATGATGTGACAACTCGAAATTTAGAACCTTTCGTTGTAACTTGCTTGTACGTTATGTGACTAGTTAAAAATGATAACGTGAACCTTTTTATGTGATAAGTGCTTTGTATATGTGTACGTGTTATATGTGAACCGAGAACCCGACACGAAACAACAAAGAACCCGACTCGAGACCATGAGGTCTCGAGTGGACTTGGGCCGAGAACCTTTGGCCGGTTGGGCCTTTGGGCCGTGAACCCCACTCGAAACCCACTAAGGGTGCACACTTGGAACTTGACTATATATATACCATACATTAGTTAGTTTTGCCATTTGTTGAACATTATACAACACACACTCTCCTACTTCTCTCTCTCACCTAAAACTCTAGAACACAAACACACTCCATCATTCTTGGATCTTTGGACTTGGATCGGCTCACACACACACACACCCGGTTGGAAGCTTTTCACACACCCTCGAAACCCATAACCGGTTAGTGTTCTTGATGTTTTGTTGAATGTTAGTGTGTTCATGTTATGTTTGTATGAGATTATGTGACAATATGTTAAGTTGTTGAGTTATACATAGAAATCGGTTCATGAATGTTCTTGTTATGTGTTGAAAATTGGATAAATGCTTGATGTTGAAAATGGGTTCATTGTATGTTAAAAAGGGTGAATGATGATATTGGTTGCACTTGGATTAGATCCGAAAAGTTTGGGTGTTTATACTATGAAAATCGGCTAATGAACATGTTTGTCAAGTAGGATGCATGCTAGTAAAATTATATCTTGATAGTTGTTCATGATTTTGGGTGAATAAGTGGTTAATATGTTATGAACTTGTTGAATATATGTTTGAATATGTGAAGAACACTTTGAATGATAGTTAAGAATGTGAAAACCCTTGTGATTTTGATCCATCTTTGACTAGTAACCTGATTAGGAAAACTGTTAGTGGAATGCTATTGGTAGTTTCCTGATTTGGGCCTGATTATATTGTACAATTTGGCTGACTACATCTGCATCAACACGTGAACATGAAAACGACTGATACCGACTCGCAATCACCCAGTTGCGACTCGCAACCACAGCGTGATGACTCGAGACCACGCGGTTGCGACTCGCAACCATAGCAGGACAAGCCGAAACCACAGGTTACGAGTCCCGTTGCGACTCGAGACCTCAGCATGATTAACCGAAACCATGGTTGCGACACCGGTTGCGACTCGCAACCAACCATGATCAACACACACAGCATGACTCGAGACCATGCTTGCGAGTCCGGTTGCGACTCGAGACCATACTTTTGGGCCTTAGTTAATGGGCCAGACTGATGGGCTCCTGTGTTAACTGCTTTTACGTGCTTGGGCCTAAGTAGTTGGGCTGAACTTGTGAACCGTATGTGTTACTGTTGACTATTAACTGTTACTGCTAAACGTGCTTGCCAAACGTGTTGAACATTTGTGCACTACTTGGTTCGAATCTGATTATACGTGATATCCGTGTTAGGACGTTATTGACTACTTGCGACTTGATTGACATTCTGTGATTAACTGCCGAGCAAACCAAGGTGAGTTCACACCCTTTACAAAGCATGGGATTCCCTGCGTTGGGAACGGGGTTAAGGAACGTGGTTCCTCGTCTACCTTGGGTAGGACGTCAGTGGTTCAGGAATGTGATTCCTCGTCCGGATGGACGGATAAACGTACTAGACTAAAACTCTATCACGAAGTCCCTCCTTTTTTTATCGACTAATCGCCGGGCCAATGGCGAGCGGGTCATTAGTTAGATAGCGCTATTTAGGTCTGACAAGCCTCACACCGTGCCGCAGAGGACGGGCGTGAACTAATGGATCTGGGGCACGTCAATGATGATAGACATTGATGTTTTCAGGGCACATAAACATGACTACAGTCAGCAATCGATACGGTAACGGGTCTAGTATACACATGGGGTAGCCCCCACGGCTGGAGAGCCAGATGATGTACATGGGGTAGCCCCCACGGCCGGAGTGCCGGAGTAACTGGGAATGAACTGGTCACGTCTTTTTTAAACTATGGGGTAACCCCCACGGCAGGATGCCAGATAAAGTAAACTGTTTTCGAAACAACTAAAACGAACGCCCACCCGTGAACTCACTCAACTAGTTGTTGACTCGTTACTACATGCTTTGCAGGACCATAGGTACTCAGTGGAAGCTTGCATGGAGGAGGATCGTTGTGGGACAGGAATTGCTACAAGACTATGTTAAACTTGGAAACTTTTGGAACTTATGTTATAACTTTAAACTTATGCTTCCGCTTGCAACTTAAACTTATTCGTTTTGGAACACCAATTGTACTGGTTAAACTTTTTATAATTACTTATATGCTTGTTCAGTATGATTGGTGGCTGGATCCTGGTCAGTCACGCCTCCAAGCGGTAGTACTCCGCAGGTGGGATTTTGGGGGGTGTGACAGATTGTGCAAGAGGATCATATCGGTTTTTTAGACATATCACCAACACCGTTGATCTTGATTAATCAGCAAATGTTAAAAAACAAATTTACTTCTGATTGTCAGTATTGTTGTCCACTTAAACCTCTACACAAGTTTTCAATCGATTCAAGATACGTATTTAATGTATTAGAACTTAAACTTATTTGAGTGTCCCACCTCTTGAATATACTCCCGTATCCAGATCCCAATATTCTGATCTACAGGTAAGTATAACTACAAATGATATCTGTATATAAATTAGGGGAAAAAAGCGAGAACTGAGGGATCTCAGGTCAGAACTTCCGTTCAGCAGAGAGATATCAGCTTCGACTTAGCAGTGGGTCCCCTTTAGAGGATCTTTTCAGCTACAACAACTGATCATCAATTTTATTGTCTAATCAGCTGAGGGCTTTATGCTATGTTTCAAGCATATGAAGAAAGTATTAGCCAGGGACTAGGTCAGAACCACCGTTCAGCAGAAGTCCCAGAATAATACCCCAGACATCATTTGAGTACAAGAACCTAGTATTTCAGAATAAGAAACCTTTCAGACGATATTTCAGGGGTTACCTATATATCCAAGTAGTGTTCCCCACAAAATAAGTAAGTTTGATTTTATGTTTATATCTCGAATACAATTTACTAACTGTGTGAAGCCTACTGACACATCATTAGTAAGACTTGTTTAAAAACAATTTTGTCTTTACAAATCTCTAGCATGCTGTGATAGTCCACCGATGTACTATCATCTCCTCTTTTTGCAACAAAACTCATTTTCATTTTTCAATTTTTTTTAAAATTTTCAAAATTTTATTACTCCCCCTAAAATCAAAATATATTTCAATTTTGATTTTCTGAAAAAAATTGAAAACAAACTATACAAGAAACTTGACAACATTATGTGAATTACCTCAATTCACCATTCTCGTGCAAAAACAATCAGAACTCCCCCTCACAACAAACTATTTTCCCATTGTGATTTCAAAACACTTAAGTTTATTTTAATCAAAATGGTTTTTCCGGAAAAACTAGTTTGTGAACCAACCATTTGTAGATTCGGGGTTATCTCTTCATCTTGTTTTCTTCAAACCTTTTAAAGATTTATCATTTCCAGTTTTAACATAAACCACTTGTAGAAAATCAAGTACAACTTAATGTCCCTGATTTACCACATTTGAGACGAAAAATCACCAAAGTGAAATTTCTCAAGAAATGTGCCGATTCATGATCCACGATACCATCTTGGGATCTCCGGCAAGTCAGGTTTTTCTATTTAAACAATTTCACCCAAGCCTGACTGTCCTTGGGTGATTTTGAATTCTTGCTCAACAATGGTGGAAAGTTTTTCTCATCCATTGTTAAACTAGAATTCTCAACTTTTACCTCTACCAATGGCTCCTCTGGTTTTACCATACCAGAATCATTGCCTGCAGGTGGCTTGTCCGACTTTGATCTGTCAGATTCATCGCCGACGTTTTCCTTCTTCTTCTCCTCTTTTGTCCTCAGATTTGTATCTGATGAATTCTTTTTGCTCAACTTTGCAGATGAAGGAGTATATTCATCAGAACTATTAATCTGTTTGTCCCGTGAACCTGAGGACAAAATCTTCTCGAGATATTCTCTCGCTTTCTTTCTCTTCTTCCTCAGTCGGTCTTTCTGCCCCTGAGAAAGTTTAACTTTCGTCTCTAGAACTTTCGGTTGTTGAACTTTTGGTTCTCGAACTTTTAGTTCTTCGGGCTTGACCTTGACTGGAATTCTTGCCACTTTCTGAGACATAACCCTTGATCTTCCCATTGATCTCCTCGGGCAATCTCGGGCAATATGACCTTTGATATTGCAGTTATAGCACCTCCTGGTCTCATATCTCCAGTACTGGCAATTAACAGCAATGTGTCCTTGATAGCCGCAGCTGTAACACATTCTGTTATCGTACCAGTTATCACCGTTGTACCAAACACTCAAGTCGTAACACTGTTTGGCCTGGTGATATTCCTTCCTCAACTTTGCTGGATTTGACGCTTTAGCACTGTGGTCTGACCTGCACCACTTATTACCAACATTTTTTGAGTTTTCATTTTTTATTTTTTGTAAATTTTGTTTTTGATTGGATGACCGATCCGATGAACTTTTATTATCTTTTTGTTTCTGTTCTGCTTTCTTCTTCAAAGGCTTTTGCTTAGAACATTCACCTTTTTCGGTCGATTGCAAAACAGTTTTCTGAAATTTTTCTTTCAAATTTAAAAACAATTTTTGTTTTTCTTTTTTAACATTTTCATCATCGGATGCATCATCACAATCTTCAACTTTGACAGAGTCAAAGTTTGTGACACAGTCACTTATTGGAACAGAGTTGATTGGTTTAGGACAAGGAAAACTCATCACAAAACCCTTCAACTTCTTTTCAAGTTCTTCAATCTTGACTCTTGAATTCTCAGCTTCACTTTCAAGCCGAGAGATTTTTTCAAGATGAGACTTGATTGAATTTTCATTTTCAAACTTCAAATTTTCAAGAACAGATGTTTTATCTTCCAGAACTTTTATCTGTTCTTGAAATTTTGATTCATTCGCTTTCAAATTCTTATTCTCCAACTTGATCCAGAAATCTTCATCTTCTGATGATTTCTGTTTACTTTCAAGTTCTTTTTCCAACTTTTTGATTTTCATTTGAGCACATTCACCTTCTTTTTCAAGTATAATGATTTTCTGAAGATGGGAATTTATCATTTTCTGTTTTTCAATGTTATTTTTGCTAAACACATTTCTCCCATCTTCAAGAATTTTCATTTGATTTTGAAAATCTTTCTCAATTTTTGTTTTTTCAATTTCACAATTTTTAATCTTTTCTTCAAAAACTTTTTCTTTTTCTTTCAAACCTTTGTTCTCTAATGTCAAACTGTTCACACTACCCAACAGTTTGTCATTTTCGACTTTCAACTTCTCACAAATACCCTGAATCATAAGAATCTGTTTTTCGGCAGCATGCTTCTCGTCGTTCAACTTTTTGACTTCATATACCAAATTTTCTGCCCCTTTCATGAGTTCGTCATTGTTTGTCTTCAAGTTGTCACATTTAGAGCATACCAACGTAGAACTTAAAGATCTAGACTCTACAGATTCTCTGATTTCTAAAGCTTCCTTTTTCTTTTTCTCATCCTTGATCACCATCTGTTCTTCAATCTTACCAATGAGTTGACAAATTGTCAATTGAGAAAATTCTCCTGAATGTTTCAACTTCAACAAATAATCTTCCCATTCTTCTTGAGGTAAAGCTTTGACAAATTTGTTGACCCATTTATCTGATTCTTTTGTAATATCCAAATCAGACATTGAACTAACAAGATGGATATATCTCTTAATGATACTCTTTGTATTTTCTCCTGGGAAACGTGAAAACGAATCAAATTCTGTCTCTAATTTCCTTATTTTATCCATTGTTTCCTGAGTCATATTAAACACATTGAAACCCATGATTTCTTAACTCAGTTTTTCAAAACACGGCAACAAGTAATCGAACTAGTATGAACCAAATATGCGATCCAATAATCTGCCAAATAAGCGATCCAACCAAATGTCCGAATACGCGATTCAACCGATGTTCGAATAAGCGGTTCAAAGAACTTGTCTGAAAAAGCGGTCCAAATCAATCCGAATAAGCGGTCCAGATAAGTTTGGATGAGCGATCCAGGAACTGATCGAAAAAGCGATCCAGATTTTGTTCGGTCGAGCGATCCCCAATTGTCACTTCGAGCGGACCAACAATCTTTTGAGCTGATCTTTCGAACAGATTGTATCTTTCGAGCTATTCAAGGTGTTCGAATGAGCGATTCACACTTGTCCGGATAAGCGGTTCCCAACCGTCCGAATGAGCGGTTCAAGAGTAGTCTGATCGAGCGGTCCACAATCAAATCCACATTTCACCCACTTAAACTTCGAATTTTGATTTGAAACATTCCAGGGTTTGTCACGGTACTATTGTGCACAATCCCTGAGATTTTGAACGAATTCCGACCGTGAAATCTTCCCGAATCAGAAAAAGAAGGTGTAGAAGTAAGAAAAAGTGACAAAATCCAGCTAATTTCTGTAGAGAACCTCCTCCTGAGCTCTGATACCAATTGTAGGATCGTTTGCTGACCCGAACGAGTCGTTCAGAGGCTTTCTCCTTGGTTTCAGGTGCGGAATAACAAGAAACTAAGGTAGAAACAGCAGGCAAATCACTTTAACTACTTGTTTTACTGATTTCAAACGTTTACAGCTCAAATCTCGCACCGGCAGAACTTCGGCACGATTTCTACAACTGTTCCAACTGTTTTAACTTAGATCGCTCATAAGGTATATATAGGCTTCTGGAACCGCTTATTGGACAGGCCCAATAAGCGGTCCACACATGATGTATGTATTAGCGGTCCACATGCTGTCCCAAAAGTGGTCCAACCATGTTAGCCGTTCGAGCGATCCACCACAAGTACATATGAGCGGTCCACTATTCTAATGGTCCTATGAGCGATCCATTAACCCTAAAACTATACAACCACTCAATTTCTCGTATTTCAAGCCCAGATCTAACGTTCTAAGACAATGACTCGATACAAGACGTAATCAGCAGATGTAGTGCACCAACAGACTCCCCCTCAGATGTTGATGGAGTCGACTACTTATTTTACTGATTTCAAACGTTTACAGCTCAAATCTCGCACCGGCAGAACTTCGGCACGATTTCTACAACCGTTCCTCCTGTTCAGATCGCTAATGGGGTATATATAGGCTTCTGGGACCGCTTATTGGACAGGCCCAATAAGCGGCCCATACATGTCACTCGAGCGGTTCATGCAACATGTCATATAAGCGGTCCAAGAATGCTGTCACACGAGCGGTTCAGCATCCTTGTCACACGAGCGGTCCAACATGTGTCCATTCGAGCGGTCCATACACTTGAATGTCCAAATGAGCGATCCAACTACCTAATTTGACTCTAAAAGCGGCCCAACTATCTAAAACCTATACATTTTCACTATTTCTAGTATTACGAGCCCAGATCCAACGTTCTAAGACAATGACTCGATACAAGACGTAATCAGCAGATGTAGTGCACCAACAGACTCCCCCTCAGATGTTGATGGAGTCGACTATCGAGTCACAACAATGCTGTCTTCAGTTCTTCAGTCTTGATCAGTCTTCGGGCTTCTCTCTCTTTATCATTCTATCATTCTAAGACACGAACGAAGATGTAGTCGATAGACAACTGCACCAACATTCTATAGTATCCAAGTCTTGAACCAAGTTTCCGGCATTTTCTTGAGGATCACGGATACTTGTTCTTGCAGTAGGAACCACCATCTCTGTAGGAATCACTGATTCTGCCCCAAATACCAAAGAAAATGGAGTTTGGCCAGTTGCATTGTTGGGAGTTGTCCTATTAGCCCATAGTACATAAGGTAGTTCTTCTGCCCATTTTCCTTTCTTGGATCCAAGCTTCTTCTTCAAATTGTTGATGATGATCTTGTTGGATGATTCTACCTGGCCATTAGCTTGTGGGAGGACTGGTGTTGATGTTATCATCTTAATCTCCCAGCTGTCACAAAAGTTAGTAGTTCTACTCCCAATAAATTGGGATCCATTATCACATATTATTTGAGAAGGGATACCAAATCTAGTAATAATATTTTTTTTTTTGATAAAGGATATCACTTCTTTTTCTCTGACTTGAGCAAAGGCTTCAGCCTCTATCCACTTGGAGAAGTAATTAGTCATAGCAAGCATGAATACTTTTCCACCAGGTGCCTTAGGAAGCTTACCAACTATATCCATTCCCCATCTCATAAATGGCCAAGAAGAGGATATAGGATGCAAGAGCTCTGCTGGTTGATGAAGGATATTACTGTGTCTCTGACAAGGATCACATTTTTTAGCATAATCCATAGCATCCTTCTTCATAGTAGGCTAGTAGTAACCTGTCCTCAGGATCCTTGAGAATAATGCCCTGCCCCCAGTGTGATTTCCCCAATCTCCTTCATGAAGATCCTTTAAGACTTCTTGGATTTCAGGATCCTCGATACATCTTATATATGGTCCTGCAAGAGATCGTTTATGTTATGGTCAAAAATCACACAAGGATAATGCAACCAAACTCTTTGTAAATGGGGAATGATGCTTGGTATGATGAACAAAGATAAGGATCACTTAAATGAAAATTTTACAAGTGACACAAGGATTTATACGAGGAAAAAGCCCTTGATCAATGAATGATCTCCAGCATAAAAAACCTCGGGTGATGGAAACTACCGATCACCAAACTTCAATATAATAAACAATGTTTACAACTTTTGGATAGTAACGAGCTAGGTACAAGGATCACTATAGTATCTTATGATAGAGCGTGTGAGAAATGTGTTGTGTCTTCCGAATGCTCAAGAGTGCTATTTATATAAGTGTGTGTGTGGTTGAATTTAGGTAAGTCACCTAACTATTAGCTCGTTACCCCTTTAGAAATAGAAGTAAATTTAGCCTAACTAATTGCCCGCAATTTGTGCTAAGTTTCCATATTCTCCACAACGTCTATTTCCGGCTATGCATGTGCGAAATCAACGTGAAAGATTCCTTGATAACGTTGCTAAGACCAGGTCCAACTCGTAATTCCTACAAAACAACATTAAATTCAAAGAGACCAATCATTAGTATGGGGATCCTTAGGATGATCCATGATCCTGATCCTAAAGCTCTTCTGAGGATCACTATATGCCAAAGAAACAAGGATCACTTGTTAGGATATCATGTAAGGATCATAGGTCATTAAAATCCTGCCCTAACAATTGCCCCCAAAATATAAGGAGTAATTATGTAATATTAATGAGTTATATTTTGCCGGTCTTATCTATAACTAACTCAACGGATATATAGCCGTTAAGAATGAACTATCCGTTGCGATCTGACGTCATGGAGGTGACAGCCCTGCACAAATCATGACTATAAATAGAGATAGGGATAGGATCGTTTGCATTTATATTCAAGAACTCTTCCCTTTGTAATCGCGACCAGAGGATTGAACAGGTATTCCCCTTTATCTTCTCTCTCCTCTTGCTCTGTTTTCTTTATCTTTCCACCATTCTGTCAAAAAATGATGCTCCGGAACTCTCCCAGCAAGGATCCTAAGAATAATAGCCCCTTGAAGGGTCAAGGGATCATCAAGGATTCCCCCTCCGAGAGGTGTTGTTTTACCGACCCTCAAATCGATAAAATCCGTCATTGCTTTCCGGCGAACACCCTTTTTAAGTCTTTTAGCCCTACTGCTTTGAGTGATTACATCTCTGAAACTTGGGTAGCTTTCCCGGTCACTCCTTTCATGATAGGATACTCGTATCCTTTCCCTCAGTTCACCGAATCCTTTTTCTCCCTTACCGGAATCTGCTATATCCACGCTATGCCGATGATCTGAAGGGTGTTATACACCCTTGAAAGGATCATCGAACAAGAAGGGATTGACCTCGGCATGGCGGAGTTGGCTGAGATGTATGATCTCACAACTTTTGGATCCCACCGATACTTGTTCAAACGAAAAGCTGGAGAAGAGCACCCTGTTCTCAAAGTTACCAAAAATGACATGAACTGGAAGCGGCGGTTCTTTTTTGTAAGGAGAGATACCATCCCTGATGGGAAGGATTTGCCCAAGAAGTGGGCTACCCATGGTAGGATAGAGGATCCTGGAAGGATCACCATAGAACTTATTCCTTAGTATAAGGATCACTGACATTCTCTTGTTTATTGTGCAGCTATATCCATTTCTCATCTGAAGTTGACACCTGCTGCAAAAGAGAGACTCCTGGCCTTTAAGAAGCTTGACCCTGAAGTTAGAACTTTCAAGGTTACCACCCAGGATTCTCAGGAAGTATCCTCTGCTTCTGTCACAATGTCAAGTAAGTATCCTTATTTAAGGAGTATTTATATAATGAGAGTCAAATAATACTTATCTTGTTTTGATTGTGTAGGTGCTGGAAAATCCTCTAAGTCTGCTTCGAAGTTTGGCATTGACGATCTTACTATTGTCAAATCTTCAAGGAGAAAGACTCCTGCTGCTAGCCCAACTGCTTCAGCCCCTAAAGCACCTATCAGGGGAAGCAAGAAGAGAAAGGCCTCTGAGGATTTGCAAGGTCTGCCCCTGCTCCGCCAACAGTGTCTGGATTACATCAACGAGGTAAGGATCACTGTCCCTGCTTGTGTATCATGCTAACTTTGAGGATTACTTGTCTCTGATGTTGTTCCTTGTTTTCCTTGCAGAAATTTGCTGAGATAGAGACGTATGTTGGCCACGTCGAGGATCAAGACCGCCAGATTGATGACCTCCAACAAGTTGCTGTGTTGAAGGATCTCAAGATAGCTGATCTTGAGAAGGAGCTCCGAGCCACCAAGGATGATGCTGCCAAGATGCTGATCAACTTTGACTATGAGAAGCATGAGATCACCCAAGATGCCAAGGTCTCTGCTGCAATAGCTATGTACAAGATCCAGCTGCAAATGGCTATGGAGGCTCAGGATCCTACCTTCGACGGGAGCACATGGGACGTGGAGGGCTGGAAGGCGAGGCTGGCAGAGCTGGAGGATGATGAAGAGGCTGAGGAGATCCCGATGCTAGAGGGTGGAGGCGCTGGCAAGGATCATGGTGGAGAGGCACGTGGAGCCGGTGGTGATGGTGCAGCGAAGGATTGAGCTGCAGGATTGGGCAATGATGGAAATTTTGAGACTTAGCCGGAGCCCAATTTTTTTGTTTGGTGGTTGTTTTTTGTGTGGTTGTGATGCTTTAAAACAATTATGGTCTGTATTTGAACAATAGGTTTAGGGTTGAGGATCTAGGATCCTGTGAACAATAGGTAGGATTACAAATGGTGGAGGGATCCTCTGTTTGGGGGATGAAGCCATTGTGATCCTGCCGCCTTTAATTTCCTGCACTTTCTATAACCGCATAAACAATGGACACCCTTTGCCAACCCATGTGGACGGGCCACGTTTTGCTGGTAGAAATGTGGGTTGGCGATTTTGACAACTTAAAAAGGGGTTAAATATTTAATGAATAAAACTTTTAACTTTTGGCTTATCCTGTGATGTTATCCTTGTATATCTTTTAGACTTTCAATTGTTTTGATTTATACTTGTCTGAGTAAGAAAAGTTAAGCAAATTATGTTTAAGAAATTTAGGATATGATCCTGGATCAAATATCCTATAATCGAAAATTTTCAAAGTAGTTTATTTTAAGGATCATAGGTTCAGTTGACAAAGTATATGGGTTATTCAAATAAATAATGAATAGAACCAAAACAGTTAAGGATCATACCTGAGAATCCAAGTTAGGATCCTAACCTTTAACACTGTAATCAGGATAACCATAAGAAAAACTTTTAATGGGTAATAAGGATTGAGGATCCTTAATTGTTTAACTTCGAAAACCTGAAAACAGAATATAACTTGGGACTAAGCCAATATAAGAGATAAGTTAGTAACTGGGGACAAGCCCAAACTGGGGACAAGCCCAAAGGATCACTGGGGACAAGCCCGAAGGATAACTGGGGACAAGCCCAAAGATCGTATGTAAACTGGAGTATGGCCCTTACTGGCGACTATCCAAACTTAGTGACATGAAAATGCCAAAACCTTAGCTAACGTGAAAACGTTAGAAACCTTAGGAACGGATGTATGGTACGTCTACCATTATACGTAGGATCCTAGGTATAGCCAGTACGATGGAATTATCAGCCCCTAAAGCGAGTACTGGTCCCAAAGACGTGAACTATACCAGGATCATCGTGCGCTACAGGCGAAACTGGGGACAAGCCCAAGGATAACTGGGGACAAGCCCAAACAACTGGGGTTGAACCCAAGGATCTGAGTTGCTTCTGAAGATTGTCGACAATATGCTAAGGATACCTGGACTATCAGAACTCAAAATCTCGTGAGAGAAGGATGAAGGATACATGATCCTTATCCTTAAATAAGAAAATATGTAAATAAGAGTTCGAGCTTAGGACATTACCAGAGTAAGGATCATCGATACTTCAGGGATCCTTGAAGGATACTTCTAATGTAAGGATCATATGTCACACCCCCAAAATCCACCTGCGGAGTATCACCGCTTGGGAGCGTGACTGACCAGGATCAAGCCACCAATCATATTGAACATGCATTTAATATTAAGTAAGATAAAAGAAAGCCATCCATTCAATACAAAAGGTGTTCAAAACATATCAACGTTTTAAAGTGTAGCGGAAGCATAGTAAAGAAACCAACAGTAGTAAATAGTTTAAGCGTTGTAACAGTTCAACATAAGAAACACAATCCTCGTCCACAACGACTCGCTTCTCCAATGCAAGCTCCCAGTACCTAACGATCTGCAAGGCATGTAACAGAATGATCAACAAACTAGTTGAGCGAGTTCACAGTAAGTAAATGTGTAACAGTAAGTAACAGGTGGCTCTACAGGGCCGATAGTAAGTTATGCTGGTGGGGGCTTCCCATGTTAAGTGACCACTAGAATGTTCGTATTATTATCCCTGTTCTTCGTCCGAGAACAGAAGTGTGTATAAAGTGTGCGTAGGTTTTACGCACGTATCCTTCGTAACCTGAGGATAGAAGTAAGTAATGCGTACACGTAGGTTTTACGTGCGTATCCTTCGTAACCGAGGATAGAATGGCATGTGTACCCGTAGGTGTTATCCCAACCTACGTAACCGTCCTGACATCCGAGGACATGATAGGTGACAGTCTAGTAAAGCATATGTACGTTCCTTTCAATAATAACCTTTAACCCATTCCCACAACCCGGGAATCCCATGCCTTAGTAGGAGTGTGAACTCACCTTGGTTTGCTCGGTATGCTAAGTTATGCACTCACAAGTAATTATTCACGTCCTAGTGTATACACGTATAACAAATCAGTTCATGTTCATAGTGACACGTATGCAGTTTAACGTTCACATAACAGTCAGTTTGCATATCAGCACACATGTATTAATTCACCTTGTACGAATACAGATGTTAACAGTCATCACAAAGCATGGCATGCCAATTAAGTCCAGCATATATATTCAATCAGTCAAAGTATATTCATAAACCCTAACATCCTTCGAATCCAGCCATTATCTTTTGATTACACATCAGTTAACACAATTATCAAAATGATCCTTCGGTCCGAAGGTTATGTTTCGAACTAATACTATCCTTCGACCAAAGTTATCTTTCGGTCAACTATGCTTTGGTCCAACTGCTATCCTTCGGTCAACTATGTTTCGATCCAACATAACAATGGTTCGACCAAATCTATCCTTCGGTCAACATAACATCCTAACAGTTTCAACAATACATCATCGATCAAACAGGCGGAGCTCAAGTTGTTTCTCAAGAACCCTAATCTAACACACATGAACACAATCCTATTCCATTCTATCAGGTTAACCTTGAAACATGACAAGTTTACAACCAATCAAGATCAGTATGCGAATCCATGATGCGACAATCCGATTAACATAACTATCTTTCAAATCGTACATACCAACCGATTACACCTTGGACAATTCAATTAATCTATATCCGATATCTATGCAAACCACATATTGCAAGGCAATTGATAAAACATGAAATCACACACAACTGATTAATCGGGTTTACATCATACAAACGATCCGGCCGGTTAAGCACATTCATACTTGATAATTCAAAACACATAATCACCAATTCAACATGGACACTAACCGGGGTAGAGAAACAAAGAATTGATCAGCAAAAATCTCCGTAAGTTGTGGTTGCCGTCACAAGTGAAAGTGTTCTAGGGTTTTCCTAAAACTGCCGATTATGCATGCAATACGTATTTAAACTTTTCACAGAAATGGGCCAAGCCCATTAGAGTAACCGGGCCGAAACATATCGAAGGATATGTTTCGAATCGAAAGATATGTTTCGACATCCTTCGATTCATGCATCATGTTTCGTGGAACATCCTTCGTAGGTTGGGCCATGATTCACACTAACTAGCTAACATACAGTACAAGTTTCACAATATGGAACCCATTATACACAATCAAACAATTATGCACAATCAAGCAATCAAACATATATATATACTTTCATATCAATCAAATGTGCAATTAAGTAATTAGTCAAACACATGCTCATGTAATACGTATGAAATCAATCTTAGAAATTCGAGTTGTCACATTATCCCCAACTTGAAAGAAATTTCGTCCCGAAATTTGGTACGCACTTACTGAGGTAGCTAGGCAAGTTACATAGTTCACCGGTTTTCCTGGGGTGTCACATCATCCCCCCGTTGATTTGGAATTTCGTCCCGAAATTCAGTAGTAGTAGCTTCAGCCTCAGAAGTGGATGCATTGGTTTCGAATAACTGGGGATACTTTTCTTGCATCTGATCTTCGCGTTCCCAGGTATACTCTGGACCACGCTGGGAGTTCCAACGAACTCGAACAAGAGGGATTCTCTTGTGTTTGAGGACCTTAACATCCCGGTCCGTGATTTCAACTGGTTCCTCGACGAACTGTAACCGCTCGTCGATAGTGAGTTCCTTAAAAGGAACTATAAGGGTCTCATCTGATAGGCATTTCTTCAGATTCGACACGTGAAATACATTGTGAACTGCACCGAGTTCAGGAGGTAGGTTTAATCTGTAGGCTACCTTGCCAATCTTTTCTAAGATTTCGAATGGTCCGACGTACCGCGGATTCAGTTTGCCTCGTTTACCAAATCGAACCACACCCTTCCAAGGTGAAACTTTCAATAAAACCCGGTCCCCGACCTCAAATTCCAATGGCTTTCTACGCTTGTCCGCGTAGGCTTTCTGACGGTCGCGCGCTGCCGCCATGCGTTGTCGTATCTGTGCTATCTTTTCCGTGGCGTCCACAACAATATCTGGACCCGTAATCTGACTATCCCCCACCTCTGCCCAACAAAGAGGTGACCGGCATTTACGTCCGTACAATGCCTCGAATGGAGCGGCTTGAATGCTGGTATGGTAACTGTTATTGTACGAGAACTCCACCAAAGGGAGGTGCTTTTCCCAGCCGTTGCCGAAATCGATAACACACGCTCGAAGCATGTCTTCTAGAGTTTGAATAGTTCGCTCAGACTGCCCATCCGTCTGAGGATGATATGCTGTGCTCATGTCTAATCGTGAGCCGAAGGATTTGTGCATCGCTTGCCAAAGCTCTGACGTGAATCGTGCATCGCGATCCGAAATAATAGAGGTGGGCACTCCGTGCCTCGAAACAACTTCCTTCAAGTAAATGTCTGCTAAAGTAGAAAACTTATCCGTTTCTTTGATAGCCAAAAAGTGAGCAGACTTTGTGAGTCGATCAACGATTACCCAAATAGTGTCATTCCCACGCTGGGATCTAGGTAAGCCTGTAACAAAATCCATGGAAATTTCTTCCCATTTCCACTGCGGTATCTTGGGCTGCTGAAGTAGACCGGCTGGTTTCTGATATTCAACCTTGACTCTCGCACAGGTTAAGCATTTGCCAACATAGGTGGCGATGTGGGCTTTCATACTAGGCCACCAATAAGTAGTACTGATGTCGTGGTACATTTTATCCGACCCTGGATGTACCGAATAGCGAGACTTGTGAGCTTCATCCATTACAAGTTCGCGTAAACCGCCATAAAGTGGGACCCAAATACGCCCCGTTACATAGTAAGCACCGTCTTCCTTTTGTTCCATGCGTTGCCTTGAGCCACGTAAGGCTTCAGCCTTGACGTTTTCGGGTTTTAGTGCTTCAATCTGAGCAGCTCGTATCTGTGCAGGAAGACTGGACTGAATGGTAAGCTGTAGCGCTCGCACGCGCTTAGGTAGAGTGTCTTTCCGACTGAGGGCATCAGCCACAACATTGGCCTTGCCTGGATGATACTTGATGGCGCATTCGTAGTCGTTCAGAAGTTCAACCCATCTTCGTTGACGCATATTCAAATCCTTTTGCTTAAGAATATGCTCGAGACTCCTGTGATCGGTGTAAATCGTGCACTGGGTACCGTACAGGTAGTGTCGCCATATCTTAAGCGCGAAAACAACAGCTCCCAGCTCTAAATCGTGCGTCGTGTAGTTCCGTTCATGAACCTTGAGTTGCCGAGAGGCGTATGCGATAACTTTATCCCGTTGCATCAATACACAACCAAGCCCTTGTATCGATGCGTCACAATAAACCACGAAGTCATCCGTGCCCTCGGGCAGTGAGAGAATAGGCGCGCTGCAAAGCCTATCCTTTAAGTACTGAAAAGCGGTCTCCTGTGTATTACCCCATCTGTAAACGACACTTTTCTGTGTAAGCATAGTAAGTGGTTGCGCGATCTTGGAGAAGTCTTTAATAAATCGCCTGTAGTAACCTGCCAAACCCAAGAATTGGCGTATTTCTGTCGGTGTACGTGGTGCTGGCCAGTTTCTGATCGAATCAACCTTGGATGGATCGACATGAATCCCATCCTTGTTTACCACATGGCCTAAGAAGTGGACTTCACGAAGCCAGAAGTCGCATTTTGAAAACTTTGCGTACAGTTGCTCTTTTCGAAGAAGTTCCAAGATAATACGTAGATGCTGCTCATGCTCCTCCTGATTCTTGGAGTAAATCAAAATGTCGTCGATGAAAACGATGACGAACTTGTCGAGATACGGTTTGCACACCCTGTTCATGAGATCCATGAAGACTGCAGGTGCGTTTGTAAGCCCGAATGGCATGACCAGAAACTCGTAGTGACCATAACGAGTTCTGAAAGCAGTTTTGGAGACGTCCTCATCCCGGACTCTCAGCTGATGATACCCTGACCTCAAATCGATCTTGGAATAGTAACACGACCCTTGCAACTGGTCGAATAAGTCATCTATGCGTGGAAGAGGATAACGGTTCTTCACCGTCACCTTGTTGAGTTCACGGTAGTCGATACACATCCTGAACGTACCGTCTTTCTTCTTCACAAATAACACTGGAGCTCCCCAAGGCGAAGAGCTTGGACGAATAAAGCCCTTTTCCAAGAGCTCTTGTAGCTGCTTTGACAGTTCTTCCAGTTCGGTTGGAGCTAAACGATACGGTGCGCGGGCTATTGGCGCTGCTCCAGGTGCCAATTCGATCTGAAACTCGACTTGACGATGAGGCGGTAAGCCTGGTAAATCTTCAGGAAACACCTGAGGGAAGTCACGTACAACTGGGATATCCTCCAGCTTCTTTTCCTTTGCTGATGCGTCAGTGACAAGTGCCAGAATGGCAGTATGTCCCTTTCGTAAACATTTCTGCGCCTTTAAGTAAGAGATGATGCCAACCACAGCACCACTCTTGTCACCTTGTACTTCGAGAGGTTCCTGACTGGAGCGAGGAATACGTATAACCTTTTCTTTGCATAAGATCTCCGCATGATGTTGGGATAGCCAATCCATACCGATGACGACGTCGAAACTACCCAAAACTATGGGTATGAGATCAATCGAGAAAGTCTGACCCGCTAGAACAATACTACAACCCTTGACTACCTGTGTGGCTTCTACACTTTTACCATTGGCTAGTTCTACGACGTGTTTGGTGTCTAGGGGTGTTGGTGTACGTTTTAATAAGTTACTCATTTTCATGGACATATAACTCGTATCAGCACCCGAATCAAATAAGACAGTAACGTAAATATCGTCGAGAAGGAACTTACCCATAACCACGTTAGGATCATTCACTGCATCTCCTCGACCCAACACAAATGCTCGACCACGAGCTTCATTGCCGTTGTTGTTGTTGTTGTTGTTGTTGTTGTTGCCCCCATTATTGTTGTTATGGTTCCCGTTGCCCTGATGGTTGTTGTTGCGGTTCTGGTTCAACTGTGGGCAATCGCGTTTGAAGTGACCTTCAGCCCCACACTTATAACACCCCCTGTTGCCCTGTTGCTGATTCTGCTGATTCTGTGGAGCTGGTTGCTGAGGCTGCTGATTCTGATTTGCAGGGCGAGCGCTTCTACAATCTTTGGCCTCGTGACCCATCTTTAAACACCTTTGACAACGGCCCTTATTGCACTGGCCGCTGTGATGCCTGTTGCAGTTGTTACACTTTGGAAGGTTTCCTCGATACCCTCCCTGTCTGTGGCTGCTCGATGAGTGCTGACTGGGACTTTGGTAACTATCCGTCTTTCGCTGCTGAGACTGTGACTGTACCGATGCTGATCCCTTGCTAGAATCCCCCTCCCATTTTCTCTTACTTTCGCTGGGAGTGGCAAGTGTAGTAGTAGCAGTAGCGGTAGCGGTAGCACTGATACGCTTTGGCAGTTTGCCCTGGTCTACTGCCTGATCTGTGATGCGATGAGCGAGGCGCTGAATTTCTTGGATGTTGTTGAGGTTAGCCGACGTAACGTGGCTCTGTATTTCTGGTGCCAAACCTTTGAGATACAACTCAATTCGCTTGTATGGAGGATCTACCATAGTTGGGCACAGCACAACCAACTCATTCGATCTTTTGGTGTAAGCTTCGATTTCCGAACCAACCATTTTCAAGTTATACAACTCGTCCTCCAACTTGTGAATGTCTTCTCTAGTGCAGTATTCCCTCTTGATCAGTTCTTTGAATTCATTCCAGGGTGTGGCGTTAGCAGCTGCCAACCCTAAGATCTGCACTTGTGCGTTCCACCAAGTGAGCGCAATCCCTTCAAGTGTGCCAGTGGCGAACTTCACCCTGCGAGCCTCAGGGCATTCACACATTTCGAAAACCGACTCGATCTTTTCAAACCAGTGGAGGAGTCCGACTGCCCCCTCCGTGCCACTGAACGAGCTAGGACGACAGTCCATGAAAGTCTTGAAGGTACACGCAGGTTGTTGCTGAGCGGGTTGACCTATTGTGTACGAATAGGACAAGGTTAAATACGAGAATTATTGTAGGATCTAAAGATCCTTGTATGAATCTATACCGCAGGATATACTACCTGCTTGGGCGGCTGCAACTGCCGCAGCAACGAGAGCCTCTAGCTGGGCTTGAGTCATGGTAATTCGTGCGGCCATTGATCTTCACATCAAAGGCAACATAAGTGAGAAAGGTTCGCGAATAGTGCGATGACAGAAGAGTGTAAGCACATAAGTATTCTCATGCAATGACAAGTCGTGAGCAAAGTAATGTAAGCATACTACGAGCAAAGTTCTATGCAAATTCTAGCATGTAGGCAATAAACATAAACCTTATTACCTAGGAAGTTGAGTCTTGCACGTGGAGCGAAGCGTCGTTGTGGATCGTTGAGAGCACTGTTCTGGTTATAGTCTGGTTTTAATAAAACGTTTTCCCATATTAAAACCAAGTTCTCTATAACCAATGGCTCTGATACCAATCTGTCACACCCCCAAAATCCACCTGCGGAGTATCACCGCTTGGGAGCGTGACTGACCAGGATCAAGCCACCAATCATATTGAACATGCATTTAATATTAAGTAAGATAAAAGAAAGCCATCCATTCAATACAAAAGGTGTTCAAAACATATCAACGTTTTAAAGTGTAGCGGAAGCATAGTAAAGAAACCAACAGTAGTAAATAGTTTAAGCGTTGTAACAGTTCAACATAAGAAACACAATCCTCGTCCACAACGACTCGCTTCTCCAATGCAAGCTCCCAGTACCTAACGATCTGCAAGGCATGTAACAGAATGATCAACAAACTAGTTGAGCGAGTTCACAGTAAGTAAATGTGTAACAGTAAGTAACAGGTGGCTCTACAGGGCCGATAGTAAGTTATGCTGGTGGGGGCTTCCCATGTTAAGTGACCACTAGACTGTTCGTATTATTATCCCTGTTCTTCGTCCGAGAACAGAAGTGTGTATAAAGTGTGCGTAGGTTTTACGCACGTATCCTTCGTAACCTGAGGATAGAAGTAAGTAATGCGTACACGTAGGTTTTACGTGCGTATCCTTCGTAACCGAGGATAGAATGGCATGTGTACCCGTAGGTGTTATCCCAACCTACGTAACCGTCCTGACATCCGAGGACATGATAGGTGACAGTCTAGTAAAGCATATGTACGTTCCTTTCAATAATAACCTTTAACCCATTCCCACAACCCGGGAATCCCATGCCTTAGTAGGAGTGTGAACTCACCTTGGTTTGCTCGGTATGCTAAGTTATGCACTCACAAGTAATTATTCACGTCCTAGTGTATACACGTATAACAAATCAGTTCATGTTCATAGTGACACGTATGCAGTTTAACGTTCACATAACAGTCAGTTTGCATATCAGCACACATGTATTAATTCACCTTGTACGAATACAGATGTTAACAGTCATCACAAAGCATGGCATGCCAATTAAGTCCAGCATATATATTCAATCAGTCAAAGTATATTCATAAACCCTAACATCCTTCGAATCCAGCCATTATCTTTTGATTACACATCAGTTAACACAATTATCAAAATGATCCTTCGGTCCGAAGGTTATGTTTCGAACTAATACTATCCTTCGACCAAAGTTATCTTTCGGTCAACTATGCTTTGGTCCAACTGCTATCCTTCGGTCAACTATGTTTCGATCCAACATAACAATGGTTCGACCAAATCTATCCTTCGGTCAACATAACATCCTAACAGTTTCAACAATACATCATCGATCAAACAGGCGGAGCTCAAGTTGTTTCTCAAGAACCCTAATCTAACACACATGAACACAATCCTATTCCATTCTATCAGGTTAACCTTGAAACATGACAAGTTTACAACCAATCAAGATCAGTATGCGAATCCATGATGCGACAATCCGATTAACATAACTATCTTTCAAATCGTACATACCAACCGATTACACCTTGGACAATTCAATTAATCTATATCCGATATCTATGCAAACCACATATTGCAAGGCAATTGATAAAACATGAAATCACACACAACTGATTAATCGGGTTTACATCATACAAACGATCCGGCCGGTTAAGCACATTCATACTTGATAATTCAAAACACATAATCACCAATTCAACATGGACACTAACCGGGGTAGAGAAACAAAGAATTGATCAGCAAAAATCTCCGTAAGTTGTGGTTGCCGTCACAAGTGAAAGTGTTCTAGGGTTTTCCTAAAACTGCCGATTATGCATGCAATACGTATTTAAACTTTTCACAGAAATGGGCCAAGCCCATTAGAGTAACCGGGCCGAAACATATCGAAGGATATGTTTCGAATCGAAAGATATGTTTCGACATCCTTCGATTCATGCATCATGTTTCGTGGAACATCCTTCGTAGGTTGGGCCATGATTCACACTAACTAGCTAACATACAGTACAAGTTTCACAATATGGAACCCATTATACACAATCAAACAATTATGCACAATCAAGCAATCAAACATATATATATACTTTCATATCAATCAAATGTGCAATTAAGTAATTAGTCAAACACATGCTCATGTAATACGTATGAAATCAATCTTAGAAATTCGAGTTGTCACATCATATGTGCCAGAAGGATCCTGCTTACATGAAATATTTCTTCAAGTGGACAGCATTCCCGGCTCTTGGTAACAAATTACCTTCCATGGTTAACAATCTATATGCCCCCTTTCCTGCTTCGGCTTCAATTAAATAAGGGCCTTCCCATTTCGGTGCCAATTTCCCATCAGCAGGATTGATGGTATTCTGGAATGCTTTTCTCAACACCATATCCCCGACTTGGAATTTCCTTAATCTGACATTTTTGTTGTAAGCACCAGCCATTCTTTGTTGATAGCTAGCCATCGTTATCCTAGCCAGATCCCTGATTTCCTCAATAGTATCCAAGTCTTGAGCCAGGTTTGCATCATTCTCCTCAGGATCACGGGTACTTGTTCTAGCAGTTGGAACCACCATTTCTGTTGGGATCACTGATTCTGCCCCAAATACCAAAGAGAATGGTGTTTGACCAGTAGTATTCTTGGGGGTTGTCCTATCAGCCCAAAGCACATAAGGTAATTCTTCTGCCCATTTCCCTTTCTTGGATCCAAGTTTCTTCTTCAGATTGTTGATGATGATCTTGTTGGATGATTCTGCTTGTCCATTGGCTTGTGGGTGGACTGGTGTTGATGTTATCATCTTAATCCCCCAGCTGTCACAAAAGTTAGTAGTTCTGCTCCCAATAAATTGGGAACCATTATCACATACAATTTCAGAAGGAATGCCAAATCTAGTTATAATATTTCTCTTAATAAAGGATATAACTTCCTTTTCTCTGACTTGGGCAAAAGCTTCAGCCTCTATCCACTTGGAGAAGTAGTCAGTCATAGCAAGCATGAACACTTTCCACCAGGTGCCTTAGGGAGCTTGCCAACTATATCCATCCCCCATCTCATAAATGGCCAAGAGGATGGTATAGGATGTAGAAATTCAGCCTGCTGATGAAGGATATTGCTGTGTCTTTGACAAGGATCACACTTCTTAGCATACTCCACAGCATCCCTTTTCATAGTTGGCCAGTAGTATCCTGTCCTTAAGATCCTCGAGAACAATGCCCTGCCCCCAGTGTGGTTTCCACAATCTCCTTCATGGAAATCTTTTAAAACTTCTTGAACTTCAGGATCCTCGATACATCTTAAATATGGTCCTGCAAGAGATCGCTTATACAACATATTATTTAAGATTGTGAATTGAGATACCTTAATTCTGAAAGCCCTAGGGTTTTCTCCCATAGGAATCTCTCTGTGTTGTAAGTATCTCATGATTGGTGAGATCAATGATCCTGAACAAGATTGAGTATCCTCACTAGGGATCATTGCAGAATCCTCTTCTATTTCCATGGCCACCTGATTTTCAATAGCAGGAGCCAGGATATGGATGATGGGGATACTTATATCCTCTGGGATCTTCAAAGATGATCCTAGATTGGCCAATGCATCAGCTTCTGTATTTTCTTCCCTTGGTACCTGTGTCAAACTGAAGAAAGCAAAGGAGAGTGCCAATTCTTTGACTATCTCTAAATATTTGGTTAGTTTTTCACCTTTAACAGCATAGGATCCATTAAAGTGATTAGTGATTAACAATGAATCCACGTATACCTCAAGATACCTGATCCCCATATGCTTAGCAATTTGCAAACCAGCAATCAAGGCTTCATATTCAGCCTCATTATTAGTGGCTTGGAAATCAAAGGCTATGGAGTGGGGTATTATGTCCCCCTGTGGCGATTTTAGTAGTATACCAAGCCCTGTGCCTTTAACATTTGAGGATCCATCAGTATGTAGTATCCAAGGATCCTTGGTCTCATCCAGCTACTGGACTTCCAATTCGGCTTCTTTTTGTAGATCACTACTGAAATCAGCCACAAAGTCTGCTAATGCTTGAGATTTGATGGCTGTTCTAGGCTCATATCTTATATCATGGGCACTAAGCTTTACTGCCCACTTTGCCATCCTTCCGGACATCTCTGGTTTCCTGAGGACATTCTTAATTGGAAAATTAGTTCTAACAACAATAACATGGGTTTCAAAATAATGTCTTAGTTTAGTAGATGCCATAATTAGTGCAAGAATAAGTTTTTCGAGGTGTGAATACCTGGATTCAGCATCAAGTAAACTCTTACTAACATAATAGACAGGATATTGTGTACCTTCATGATCCTTAGCAAGGACTGCACTTACTGCTTTTGAGGATACCGCAAGATATAAGGATAACACATCTCCTTTTTCTGGTTTCATCAATGCTGGAGCTGAGGACATGTATTCTTTGAGGGCTTGTAAAGCATTCTCATGCTTTTCAGTCCATTCGAATTTCTTGTTTTTTCTTAGGATATCATAGAATTCTTTACACTTTTCTGAGGATTTGGATATAAATCTGTTTAAAGCTGCTATCCTGCCTGTTAGTCTTTGCACATCCTTAGCGTTGGCAGGGGATTTGATATTCACCAATGCTTTGATTTGTTCCGGGCTTGCTTCAATGCCCCTCTGGGTTACCATATATCCTAAGAATTTACCTGCTTTAACACCAAAGTGACATTTTGAAGGATTAAGCTTCATGTTATAATTATCAAGGATATCAAATGCTTCCTCCAAGTCCCTTAGGTGATCCTCAGCTTTTTTTGGATTTCACCACCATATCGTCTATGTACACTTCCATAGTTTGTCCAATTTGATCCTTGAACATCATATTCACCAGCCTTTGATATGTTGCACCTGCATTTCTTAATCCAAATGGCATAGCAATATAACAATATAAACCGGTTGGGGTCATAAAAGTCGTATCCTCTTGGTCAGATGGTTCCATCTGAATTTGTTGGAATCCAGATGAGGCATCCATAAAGGTTAACAGTTCATGACCCGCCGTTGCATCCACCATGGAGTCAATGTGGGGTAATGGGAAAGGATCCTTGGGACATGCCTTATTCAAATCAGTGAAATCGACACATACCCTCCACTTTCCATTTTTCTTTTGAACGACAATCACATTGGCCAGCCATTTTGGATACTTCACTTCTCTAATCATACATGCTCGTAGTAATCTTTCTACCTCTTCCTGGATAATGGCATTTCTTTCTGGTGCAAACTTCCTCCTTTTTTGATGGATGGGTTTAACTGACCTATCAATGCCAAGTTTATGAGTGATAATATCCTTAGATATACCTGTCATATCCTCATGTTTCCATGCAAAGGTAGATTTTCTTCTTTTGAGGAAGGATACAATGTCTTCTTTCATTTGTCCAAGGATCCCTGACCCGATATAGATTTTGGATTCAGGATCATCAGGATCCAAGAGTATTTCGTCCACATCCTGCTCTCTTGCCTCCAAGACATCCCTTGGAGGATATTTTAATTGCTATTGCTCCCTTGATTTCGAGGCTGGTTTCATTGATGAGGTGTCACAATCCTTAGCCTCCTGCTGATCACTGTCGATTTTGATTATTCCCCAAGGGCTAGGGAGCTTCACACATTGATGGTATGTGGATGGGACTGCCTTCATATCGTGTATCCAGGGCCTGCCAAGGATAACATTACAACAAGATAAACAGTCAATAACACAAAATTTTTGATAATTATGTAATCCTTCCACATAAATTGGGAGTTTGATGTCCCCCAGGGTTTTCTTACTTTCGCCACTAAATCCCACAAGCACGGAGGATCTTGGTGTGATGTCTGATTCAGGAATACCCATTTTCTTCAGAACATCAAGCTGGATAATGTTTACCGAACTTCCTCCGTCAATAAGGATCCTGCGGACAAAATGGTTAGAAATAAAGAGAGTAATAACTAAACTATCATGATGAGGATCCTGGATGTTAATTCTATCATCCTCATCAAAGGTTATGATTTTTCCTTCCGAGACACTTGATGTTCGAATAGGTCTTTCTCCATTATCCATTTTAGCTTCCTTTGCATGCCTTTTAGCTGCTGAAAAGGATGTACCACAGATGTCTGATCCTCCGGAAATAAAGTTTATCACTTGTGCATCTGCCAGAGGGGCTGGAGCTTTTTCAGGGATCCTTTCGGGATCCTGAGTCCTTTGCTTTTTTCTTCCCAACAACTCTTTCAAATGCCCCTTGCTCAGCAGATATCCAATTTCCTTTCTTAATGCGATGCATTCTTCTGTCAAATGCCCAAAATCCTCGTGGTATGCACACCACTTTGATTTATCTTTAGCTGCGGCTGGTTTATCATTTTTTCTGGGCCATCTGGCTTTTTCTCCTAGATTCTGCATTGCAAGGATTAGTTCATGGTTATCAACGGAAAAACAGTATTCAGAAATTGGAGGATAATCCTCATCATCCTCTTCTTGGTGAATTGACTGCAGACATCGCTGTGGAGGTATTCTTCAACGATAAAGCCATGCAGCACTCCGGAATGATCACCAACAGACAAACTTTCTTATGAATAAAGCACCAATTGCTCCATGGTGGGTGCCAAACTGTTTTGGTCAAAAATCACACAAGGATAATGCAACCAAACTCTTTGTAAACGGGGAATGATGCTTGGTATGATGAACAAAGATAAGGATCATTTAATGAAAATTGTACAAGTGACACAAGGATTTATACGAGGGAAAAGCCCTTGATCAATGAATGATCTCCGGCATAAAAAACCTCGGGTGATGGAAACTACCGATCACCAAACTTCAATATAATAAACAATGTTTACAACTTTTGGATAGTAACGAGCTAGGTACAAGGATCACTATAGTATCGTATGCTAGAGCGTGTGAGAAATGTGTTGTGTCTTCCGAATGCTCAAGAGTGCTATTTATATAAGTGTGTGTGTGGTTGAATTTAGGTAAGTCACCTAACTATTAGCTCGTTACCCCTTTAGAAATAGAAGTAAATTTAGCCTAACTAATTGCCCGCAATTTGTGCTAAGTTTCCATATTCTCCACAACGTCTATTTCCGGTTATGCATGTGCGAAATCAATGTGAAAGATTCCTTGATAACGTTGCTAAGACCAGGTCCAACTCGTAATTCCTGCAAAACAAAATTAAATTCAAAGAGAGCAATCGTTAGTATGAGGATCCTTAGGATGATCCATGATCCTGAAGCTCTTCTGAGGATCACTATCTGCCAAAGAAACAAGGATCACTTGTTAGGATATCATGTAAGGATCATAGGTCATTAAAATCCTGCCCTAACAGTTTATACAATATGTTATTCAATATTGTAAATTGAGATACCTTGATTTTGAAAGCCCTGGGTTTTCTCCTGTAGGGATCTCTCCATGTTGTATGTATCTCATGATTGCAAGGATCCATGATTCTGAATGAGATTGAGTATCATCACTAGAGATGATTGCAGAATCTTCTCCTATTTCCATGACTACATGATCCTCGATAGCAGGTGTCAGGATGTGGATAATAGGGATCCTGATATCCTCCGGGATCTTCAAGGATGATCCTAGATTGGCTAATGCATCAGCCTCTGCATTCTCTTCCCTTGGTACCTGTGTCAAACTAAAGGAAACAAAAGAGAGTGCCAATTCTTTGACTATCTCTAAATATTTGATTAATTTATCACCTTTAACAGCATAGGATCCATTAAAGTGGTTAGTGATTAATAATGAATCTACATGTACCTCAAGATACCTGATCCTCATATACTTGGCAATTTGCAAACCAGCTATTAAGGCTTCATATTCAGCCTCAATATTAGTAGTTTGAAACTCACAAGCTATGGAGTGGGGTATATGTCCCCCTGTGGCGATTTTAGTAGTATTCCAAGTCTTGTTCCTTTGACATTAGAGGCTCCATCAGTGAAGAGTATCCAAGGATCCTTAGTTTCTTCAAGAAGCTATTGGACTTCTAACTCAACTTCCTTTTGCAAGTCACTACTGAAATCTGCCACAAAGTCAGCTAATGCCTGGGATTTAATGGCTGTTCTACGCTCATATCTCATATCATAAGCAATAAGCTTCACTGCCCAATTAGCCATCCTTCCTGACATTTCAAGTTTCCTGATAACATTCTTAATTGGAAAATTAGTCTTAACAATAATGGCATGAGTCTCAAAATAATTTCTTAATTTAGTAAATGCCATAATTAATGCAAGAATAAGTTTCTCTAAATGTGAATACCTGGATTCAGCATCAAGTAAACTCTTACTTACATAATAAACAGGATGTTGTGTACCTTGGTGATCCTTAACAATGACCGCACTTACTGCTTTTGAGGATACTGCTAGGTATAAGGATAATATATCCCCTTTTCTGGTTTCATTAAAGCGGGGGCTGAGGATAGGTAATCCTTAAGAGCTTTGAGGGCACTTTCATGCTTCTCAGTCCATTCAAATTTCTTGTTCTTCCTCAGGATGTCATAAAATTCCTTGCATTTTTTCAGAGGATTTGGATATGAATCTGTTTAAGGCTGCGATCCTGCCTGTTAATCTTTGCACATCCTTAGCATTGGCAGGTGATTTAATGTTCACAATAGCCTTAATTTGCTCTGGACATGCTTCAACGCCCCTCTTAGTCACCATATAGCCTAGGAATTTACCTGCTTTTACACCAAAGTGACACTTGGAAGGATTTAGTTTCATACAACCTTAAGGTGATCCTCAGCTTTTTTAGACTTAACCACCATGTCATCTATATAGACTTCCATAGTGTGTCCAATTTGATCCTTGAACATCATATTGACTAGCCTTTGATAAGTAGCACATGCATTTCTTAGTCCAAATGGCATAGCAATATAACAATAAATACCAGTTGGGGTCATAAAGGTTGTATCCTTTTTTTGTCAGATGGTTCCATTTGAATTTGTTGAAATCCAGAGGAAGCATCCATAAAGGTTAACAGTTCATGACCCGCGGTAGCATCCACCATGGAGTCAATGTGGGGCAATGGGAAAGGATCCTTGGGACATGCCTTATTTAAATCTGTGAAATCGACACATACCTGTTAGAGGAGGATTTTCCAAAGATCTGTGATCCTCAATTGCTGTTGGGTTTAGGGATCCTTAATTATGTTTGAGTTTAGGATCCTCAGAGAGTATTGAAGGATCAGGATCCTGAATCATCATAGTGATCCTTACACTAACGATTGTCTGCTTTGAATATGGAATTGTTTTGCAGGAGTACGTGCTTGGACTTGGTCATGGCGATATTCCTGGAGCATATTCTCTTTTATTCCGCACGTGCTTGACCATTGTGAATGTTATGGAGATCGTGGGGAGAGGGCACGAATTGCGGATAGTTAGTTATCTTAGATATTTACTAAATTTAAAAGGGGATAGCGAGCTTGATTAGAACACTTGGTTGTTTTCGGCATAAACACACACTCATAACTGCTCTCAATTGGCTCTTGAACACTACTTGGCGATTTCATACACACTTTTGTACATTTCACTCTAGTGATCCTTGTAACAAGCTCGCTATCATCCGAAGTTGTAACACATTTTATTTAATCTAAGTTGGTGATTGGTAGTTTCCATCACCCGAGGTTTTTTATGCCGGAGATCAACTCTTGATCAAGGGCTTTTTCCTCGTATAAATCATTGTGTCACTTGTCCATTACATTTCTGGGTGATCCTTAGTGTTTTGGTCAAAAATCACACAAGGATAATGCAACCAAACTTTATGTAAATGGGGTATGATGCTTGGTTTGTAGAAAAAGTAAAGGATCACTTCAGTAAAAAATATGCAAAGACACAATGATTTATACGAGGAAAAAGCCCTTGATCAATGTATGATCTCCGGCATAAAAAACCTCGGGTGATGGCAACTACCGATCACCAAACTTCAATATAAGAAAAATAGTTACAACTTTGGATGATAATGAGCTGAGTACAAGGATCACTATAGTTTCGAGTGTCTAAGCGTGTGAGAGTTGTGTTGTCTGTTCTTCCGAATGAGGAAGAGTGTTATATATACAAGTGTAGGTGACCTATTTTAGGTAAAAAGACTAATAATCAGCTCATTACCCCTTTAGAAATAAAAGTAAATCTAGCCTAAATTATCGCCCTTAAATCATGCCATGTTTCCATATCCTTCACAACGTCCATCTCCGATTAAGCACATGCCATAGTTGTAAAGACGTGTCCTCTAATTGTGATGCTTAAGAGCGGATCCTGCTAGATGTCCTGCAAAACAACATTAAATTCAACGAAAGCAACTGTTAGCATGAGGATCCTACAATGGTCCGTGATCCTGATCCTGGAACTCTGCTGAGGATCACTATCTGCCAAAGAAACAAGGATCACTGGTTAGGATCACAGGTGAGGATCATGTATTGTAAAAATCCAGCCCTAACAATTGCCCCCAAAATATAAGGAGTTCATTGTAAATTAACGAGTTATATTTTGTTCTGATCTTATCTTCAACGGACGACTCGGGTAACTAGCCGTTATAACCGGACTAGCCGTTGCGATCATTACGTCACTGAAGTGACATCCCTGCAAATCATGATTATAAATAGGAGATAGGGTAAGGATCGATTTGCATTTAAATTCAGGATATACTCCCTTTATAATCTCCACCGAAGATTGATCAGGTATTCTCTTTCTTTCTTTCTTTTCCTGCTCTGTTTTTTTTTTCTGCTCTTGCTCTGTTTTTGTTTCGCCACAAGTATGTTGCTCCGAAATTCTCCCCATAAGGATCACGAGAAGAGTAGTCCCCTGAAAAGCCAAGGGATCATTAAGGACTCTCCTACGGAGAGATGCTGCTTTACCGATGCTCATGTAGATAGGATTCGTCATTGCTTTCCGGCGAATGCTGTTTTCAAATCCTTCACATCCACTGCTTTGAGTGACTTTGTTTCAGACTCCTGGGTGGTCTTCCTGCAACTCCGTTTACCATAGGATATTCGTATCCTTTTTCGGCCTTCACCCAATCTTTCTTTTCTTTGACCGGCATATCTTATATCCAAGCTATGCCGATGATCTGGAGGGTCTTGTATACCTTCGAGAGGATCATCGAGCATGAGGGGATTGATTTAGGGATGGCAGAGCTGGCCGAGCTTTATGATCTTACCACGTTTGGTTCTCATCGATACTTGCTGAAACGGAAGGCCGGGGAGGATCACCCTGTTCTAAAGGTTACCAAAAATGATACAAACTGGAAGCGTCGTTTCTTCTTTGTGAGGAGGGATACCCTCCCTAATGGGAAGGATCTGCCCAAGGAGTGGGCCACCCATGGTAGGATATAGGATCCTGGAGGGATCACCATCAGACTTGTCTCTTATGATGAGGATCACTAATGTCTTTCTTTGTTTTTTGTTCATTGTGCAGCTATCTCCATTGCTTATCTCAAGTTAACCCCTGCTGCCAGAGAGAGGGTCTTAGCTTTCAAGAAGCTTGATCCTGAAATCAGAAGTTTTCAAGTCACCGTCCAAGATTCACAAGAAGTATCCTCCGCATCTGCCACTATGTCAAGTAAGTATCCTTATTAAAAAGTAAGTTATATGTAAGACTGTTTAGTTAATAAGGGAACTTATCTTGTTTTGGTTGTGTAGGCGCTGGGAAATCTGCTAAGTCTGCCAAGTCTGCCTCCAAGTTCGGGATTGATGAACTTGCCAATGTCAAGTCTTCAAGAAAGAAGACTTCTGTTGCCAGTCCCTCTGCTTCGGCCCCTAAAGCACCTGTTAGGGGTAAGGGAAAGAAGAGAAAAACTTCTGAGGATCTCCAAGGATTTCCCCTGATCCGCCAACAGTTTCTCGATTATGTCAATGAGGTAAGGAACATTGCCCCTGTTGGTTATCCTTCACGAGTATCCTGCTTGTGTATTCTCCTTGTATATCCTGCTTCTTTGAGGATCACCTGATCCTGAACTTACCCTTTTTTTTTTCTTTTGCAGAAACTTGCTGAGATTGAGACCTACCTTGGCCATGTCGAGGATCAGGAAAGCCAAATCGCCGACCTCCAACAAATGGGCGTGTTAAAGGATCTCAAGATAGCCGATCTTGAGAAGGAACTCCGGGCTACAAAGGATGAGGCTGCTCAAAGGCTAATTGACATGGATGGCGAGAAGCAGGAGATCATCCAGGATGCCAAGGTCTCTGCCGCAACCGCTATGTACAAAATACAACTACAAATGGCTGCGGAGGCTCAGGATCCTGCCTTTGACAAGAGCTCATGGGACGTGGAGGGTTGGAAGGCAAGATTGGCGGAGCTGGAGGATGAGGACGAAGCAGAGGAGATCCCAATGCTGGAGGGCGGTGATGCTGACAAGGATCAGGGTGGAGAAGCTGGTGGTGATGGAGCAGCAAAGGTGTGAGCTGCTGGATTGGGCGATGATGGATATTTCGAGACTAGGCCGGAGCCCAATTTTTTTGAGTTTGGTAGTGGTTGTTGATGTTTGAAACAATTATGGTTTGTAACTTGAACAATAGTTTTTAGGGTTAAGGATCTTGGATCCTTTGGACAATAGGTAGGATTACAAAAGGTGGAGGGATCCTCTGTTTGGGGGATGAAGCCTTTGTGATCCTGCCACTTTTAATTTCCTGCACCTGCTAAGACCGCATAGACAATGGACACCCTTTGCCAACCCATGTGGACGGGCCACGTTTTGCTGGTAGAAATGTGGGTTGGCAATTTTGACAACTTTTTGAAAGGGTTTAAGATCCTTTTGTTAATAATATAACTCTAATCTTTCTGGCTTATCTCGTGTTGTTATCCTTTATTTATCTTATTATTTCCCAGTTTTTAGAAACGTATTTGTTAGAGTAACAAGAGTTGAGCAAACCATGTTTAATAAATTTAGGATATGATCCTAGATCAAATATCCTATCATTGAAAATTTTCAAGGATCATAGTTTTAGTTGTCAAAGTGTAGGGGTTGGTTAGTATAATCAAAATAGTCAAGGATCATACCTGAGGATCCAAGTTAGGATCCTAACCTTTAATCAAGATAACCATAAGTGAAATTTTAATGGATGATAAGGATCAAGGATCCTTATTTGTTAATCTTCAAGAACCTGAAAAATGGAACATATCTTGGGACTAAGCCAATGTAAAAGATAAATTAGTAGCTGGGGACATGCCCAAAGGATAACTGGGGATGATCCCAAAGGATCACTGAGGACAAGCCCAAATGATAACTGGGGATGATCCCAAAGGATCACTGGGGACAAGCCCAAAGGATAACTGGGGACAAGCCCGAAGGATAACTGGGGACAAGCCCAAAGGATCGTATGTAAACTGGAGTATGGCCCTTACTGGCGACTATCCAAACTTAGTGACATGAAAATGTCAAAACCTTAGCTAACGTGAAAACGTTAGAAACCTTATGAACGGATGTATGGTACGTCTACCATTATACGTAGGATCCTGGGTATAGCCAGTACGATGAGGTTGTCAGCCCCGGAAGTGGGTACTGGTCCCAAAGACGTGAACTATATCAGGATCATCGTGCGCTGCTGGCGGAAACTGGGGATAATCCCAAGGATAACTGGGGTTGGACCCAAGGATCTGTGTTGCTTTTGAAGATCTTTGACGATATGCTGTAGATACCTGAACTATCATAACTCAAATGGTTTGTGAGAAGAGGATGAAGGATACAGGATCCTTATCCTTTGGTAAAAAGTAAGGAAATGTAATAGTTTTAAGATAAGGACATTACCAGAGTAAGGATCGCTGACATCACCGGGATCCTTTGAGGATACTTCAATGTAAGGATCACATGCTTGAAGGATCACGTTCACATAAAGTATCTCTTTAAGTGAACAGCATTCCAGGCTCTTGGTAATAAGTTTCCTTCCATCGTTAGCAATCTGTATGCCCCCTTTCCTGCTTCAGCCTCAATCAAGTAAGGGCCTTCCCACTTTGGTGCTAACTTTCCGTCAGCAGGATTAATAGTGTTTTGGAATGTTTTTCTCAACACCATATCTCCGACTTGGAACTTCCTTATCCTAACATTTTTGTTGTAAGCACCAGCCATTCTTTGTTGGTAGCTTGCCATCCTTATCCTAGCCAGGTCCCTGATTTCCTCAATAGTATCCAAATCCTGAGCCGGGATTGTAGCATTCTCTTCAGGATCACGAGCACTTGTTCTAGCGGTTGGGATCACCATCTCTGTTGGGATCACTGCTTCTGCCCCAAATACTAAAGAAAAAGGTGTTTGACCAGTGGCATTCTTGGGAGTTGTCCTGTCAGCCCATAGCACATAATGTAACTCCCCTGCCCATTTTCCCTTCTTGGATCCTAGCTTCTTCTTCAGATTGTTGATGATGATCTTGTTGGATGATTCTGCTTGGCCATTGGCTTGCGGATGAACTGGTGTTGAAGTTACCATCTTAATTCCCCAACTGTCACAAAAGTTAGTGGTTCTGCTTCCAATGAATTGGGAACCATTATCACATACAATTTCAGAGGGAATGCCAAATCTAGTTATAATGTTTCTTTTGATAAAGGATATAACTTTTTTTTCTCTGACTTGAGCAAAAGCTTCAGCTTCTATCCACTTAGAGAAGTAGTCAGTCATGGCAAGCATAAATACTTTTCCACCAGGTGCTTTAGGGAGCTTGCCAACTATATCCATCCCCCATCTCATGAATAGCCAAGAGGATGGTATGGGGTGTAGCAATTCAGCTGGTTGATGAAGGATATTGCTGTGTCTTTAACAAGGATCACATTTCCTAGCATATTCTACAGCATCCCTTTTCATGGTTGGCCAGTAGTATCCTGTTCTAAGGATCCTTGAGAACAATGCCCTGCCCCCAGTGTGGTTTCCACAATCTCCTTCATGGAAGTCTCTCAACACTTCTTCAATTTCAGGATCCTCGATACATCTTAAATATGGTCCTGCAAGAGATCGTTTATATAGCACATTATTTAAGATTGTAAATTGAGATACCTTAATCTTGAAAGCTCTAGGATTTTCTCCCATCGGAATCTCCCCGTTTTGCAAGTATCTCATGATTGGTGAGATCCATGATCCTGCATAAGATTGATCTTCTTCACTAGGGATTACTGCAGTATCCTCTTCTATTTCCATGGCCACCTGATTTTCAATAGCAGGAGCCAGGATATGGATGATAGGGATACTTATATTTTCTGGAATCTTTAAGGATGATCCTAGGTTGGCCAATGCATCAGCTTCCGTGTTATCCTCCCTTGGTACCTGTGTTAAGCTGAAAGAAACAAAAGAAAGTGCCAATTCTTTGACTACCTCTAAATATTTGGTTAGTTTTTCACCTTTAACAGCATAGGATCCATTAAAGTGATTGGTGATCAATAATGAGTCTACATATACTTTAAGATATTTCACCCCCATATCCTTAGCAATTTGCAAGCCAGCAATTAAGGCTTCATATTCAGCCTCATTGTTAGTTGCTTGGAACTCACAGGCTATGGAGTGGGGTATTATGTCCCCCTGTGGCGATTTTAGTAGTATCCCGAGCCCTGTGCCCTTGACATTTGAGGATCCATCAGTGTGTAGTATCCAAGGATCCTTGGTCTCATCCAGCTGCTGGACTTCCAATTCTGCTTCTTTTTGTAGATCACTACTGAAATCAGCCACAAAGTCAGCTAATGCTTGGGATTTAATGGCTGTTCTTGGCTCATATCTTATATCATGGGCACTAAGCTTTACTGCCCACTTAGCCATTCTTCCTGACATCTCTGGTTTCCTGAGGATATTCTTAATTGGAAAATTAGTTCTAACAACAATAGTATGGGTTTCAAAATAATGCCTTAACTTAGTTGATGCCATGATTAATGCAAGAATAAGTTTTTCGAGGTGTGAGTACCTGGATTCGGCATCAAGTAAACTCTTACTTACATAGTAGATAGGATATTGTGTACCTTCATGATCCTTAACAAGGACAGCACTTACAGCGGTTGAGGATACCGCCAAATATAAGGATAACACATCTCCTTTTTCGGGCTTTGATAATGCTGGTGCTGAGGACATATATTCTTTAAGGGCTTGTAAAGCATTCTCATGTTTCTCAGTCCATTCAAACTTCTTGTTCTTCCTTAGGATATCGTAAAATTCTTTACATTTTTCTGAGGATTTTGATATGAACCTGTTCAGAGCTGCTATCCTGCCTGTTAGCCTTTGCACATCCTTAGCATTGGCAGGGGACTTGATGTTTACTAGTGCTTTAATTTGCTCCGGACTTGCCTCAATGCCCCTCTGAGTTACCATATATCCTAGGAATTTTCCTGCCTTAACACCAAAGTGGCATTTTGAAGGATTAAGCTTCATGTTATATTTATCAAGGATATCAAATGCTTCTTCCAAATCCCTTAGGTGATCCTCAGCTTTCTTTGATTTGACTACCATATCATCTATGTATACTTCCATAGTTTGTCCAATTTGATCTTTGAACATCATATTCACCAGCCTTTGATATGTTGCACCTGCATTTCTTAATCCAAAAGGCATGGCAATATAACAATACAAACCTGTTGAGGTCATAAAGGCTGTATCCTCTTGGTCAGATGGATAATGTTCACTGATCATACCTGCTCGAAGTAGTCTCTCTACTTCTTCTTGGATAATGGCATTCCTTTCTGGTGCAAACTTCCTCCTTTTTTGATGGATTGGTTTGATAGACCTGTCAATGCCAAGTTTGTGAGTAATAATATCCTTAGATATACCTGTCATATCTTCATGTTTCCAAGCAAAGGTAGATTTTCTTCTTTTGAGGAAGGATATTAAGTCTTCTTTCATCTTGCCAAGGATCCCTGATCCGATATAGATTTTTGATTCAGGATCACTGGGATCCAAGAGGATTTCGTCCACATCTTGTTCCCTTGCCTCCAAGACATTCCTCGGAGGATACTGTAATTGCTATTGCTCCCTTGGCTTCGAGGTTGGCTTCATGGATGAGGTATAACAATCCTTAGCCTCCTGCTGATCACTGTCGATCTTGATTATTCCCCATGGGCTAGGGAGCTTCACACATTGATGGTAGGTGGATGGGACTGCTTTCATATCATGTATCCAAGGCCTGCCAAGGATAACATTGCAACAAGATAGACAGTCAATAACACAAAATTTTTGATAATTATGTAATCCTTCCACGTAGATTGGGAGTTTGATGTCCCCCAGAGTTTTCTTCGTTTCTCCACTGAATCCTACAAGCACGGAGGATCTTGGTGTGATGTCTGATTCTGGAATACCCATTTTCTTCAGAACATCAAGCTGGATAATGTTCACTGAGCTTCCTCCATCGATAAGGATCCTGCGGACAAAATGGTTAGAGATAAAGAGAGTAATAACTAAACTATCATGATGAGGATCCTGAATGTTAATGCGATCATCCTCATCAAACGTTATTATCTTCGCCTCTGAGACACTTGATGTTCTAATAGGTCTTTCTCCATTATCCATTTTTGACTCCTTTGCATGCCTTTTGGCCGCCGAGAAGGATGTACCACAGATGTCTGATCCTCCGGAAATAAAGTTGATCACTTGTGCATTTGCCGGAGGTGCTGGAGCCTTTTCAGGGATCCTTTCAGGATCCTGAGTCCTTTGCTTTTTTCTTCCCAACAATTCTTTTAGGTACCCCTTGCTTAACAGATATCCAATCTCTTTTCTTAAAGCTATGCATTCTTCAGTCAGATGCCCGAAATCCTCATGGTATGCACACCATTTTGACTTGTCTTTAGTCCCGGATGGTTTATCATTCTTCCTGGGCCACCTAGCTTTTTCACCTAGATTCTGCATTGCAAGGATTAGTTCATGATTATCAACGGAAAAACAATATTCTGAGATTGGAGGATAATCTTCATCATCCTCTTCTTGGTCAACAGCATGCACATTCTGGTTCTCATTTCTATGGTAGGATTTGAATTTGTTGTTCTTGAAGGAGGATCCTTGCTTCTCCTGTTTTGAGGATCCTACTTGTCTCTCCTGGATCCTCTTGTCATCCTCTAATCGGATGAACCTGAGTGCCCGAGTTCTTACTTCATCTAGATTCCTGCATGGTGTCATAACAAGATCATCATAGAATAGTGAATCCTTAAGCAGTCCCATTTTGAAGGCTTCAACAGCCGTAGCCATATCCAAGTTGGGAATGTCCAAGGATTCTTTACTAAATTTAGTTATATAATCCCTTAATGATTCATTATGACCTTGAGTTACCCTATATAAATCACTGGTTAATCTTTCAGATTTTCTACTACAAGAGAATTGGTTATTGAATAAATTAACTAAATTAGCAAATGAAGTAATAGAGTAAGGGGGAAGACTTAGCAGCCACTTAAGAGCTGATCCAGTAAGAGTGGATCCAAATCCTTTACATAGGCATGCTTCCTTCAACTTTTCTGGGATAGGATTGATCTCCATCCTCTCCCTGTATTGTGCCATGTGCTCCTCTGGATCCGTTGTACCATCATACAGCTTCATAGTAGGGATATGGAACCTTTTGGGTACCTCTGCATCACAAATTGGTGGTGCAAAGCGAGATACCTTGTGGCTTCCATCTGTAATTTCTGGGATAGGCTTGACTACCCCTGGAACACTTGAGATCATATCTTTTAGCTTCTGCAACTCCCTGGCCATAGCATGATTGATACCTGTATCCTGCATGAATCCATGGTTAGTGGTAAGATAATTATTTAAAGTGTTACCTCCCATTGGGTTCAAGTTAGTGAATCCGTATTGCTGGGATTCTGGAATAACGGATGGACCAGTGGAAGCAATGGTCTGCATTGGAATGAAGTCCCCTTGATGGACATCTAGACTTCCTGTTTGCAAACTTTTTAGGGATCCCGGCATCTGGAAGGATCCTGGTATCTGGAAGGATCCTGGAGCGAAGGAGGATCCTTGACCCTGGGATGATCCTGGAACAAAGTAGGATCCTTGACCCTGGGATGATCCTGGAACAAAGTAGGATCCTTGAAACTGCTGTGTTCCCGGATAGGCTCCCGAATTCATGAAGGATCCCATATGCTGGGGATAGGATCCTGCCGGCTGAAAGTGTGAGCCTGACGCCTGAGTCATTGCTGTTGATCTGAGGTGCAATCCTCCTGATTCTCCCATAATTTGCACGTCTGGAATTTCCGATGGCTGAGAAGTGATCATTGGAGTATCAAAGTTCAAGGATTTGGGCATCAGCGGGGAATGATCCTCTGCCGTTCTCTTTTGTCTTTTGAGATCTCCAATTTCCCTGAGGATCCTATCATTAGTTTCATCCTGCCGCTGCATGCGATCCTTCATCTGCAAAATCAAAGTAAATATGTCACTAGTACTGGGAGTATAAGAATTCATAGCAGAGGAAGATGGAGGTTTAGAGTTAGTAGGAGTTGGGCTCTTCTCAGCATTCTTCTGGGATCCTGCCGGTGGAGGAGGCAGAGTGTTCTGAGATGAGGTGACTGCAGACATCGCCGTGGACATGTTTTTCAATGATGAAGCCATGTAATTCTTTGAAATGATTTCGAACAAAAGGTTTTCTTATGAATGAAGCACCAATTGCCCCACGGTGGGCGCCAAACTGTTTTGGTCAAAAATCACACAAGGATAATGCAACCAAACTTTATGTAAATGGGGTATGATGCTTGGTTTGTAGAAAAAGTAAAGGATCACTTCAGTAAAAAATATGCAAAGACACAATGATTTATACGAGGAAAAAGCCCTTGATCAATGTATGATCTCCGGCATAAAAAACCTCGGGTGATGGCAACTACCGATCACCAAACTTCAATATAAGAAAAATAGTTACAACTTTGGATGATAATGAGCTGAGTACAAGGATCACTATAGTTTCGAGTGTCTAAGCGTGTGAGAGTTGTGTTGTCTGTTCTTCCGAATGAGGAAGAGTGTTATATATACAAGTGTAGGTGACCTATTTTAGGTAAAAAGACTAATAATCAGCTCATTACCCCTTTAGAAATAAAAGTAAATCTAGCCTAAATTATCGCCCTTAAATCATGCCATGTTTCCATATCCTTCACAACGTCCATCTCCGATTAAGCACATGCCATAGTTGTAAAGACGTGTCCTCTAATTGTGATGCTTAAGAGCGGATCCTACTAGATGTCCTGCAAAACAACACTAAATTCAACGAAAGCAACTGTTAGCATGAGGATCCTACAATGGTCCGTGATCCTGATCCTGGAACTCTGCTGAGGATCACTATCTGCCAAAGAAACAAGGATCACTGGTTAGGATCACAGGTGAGGATCATGTATTGTAAAAATCCAGCCCTAACACTTAGCATTGTTCATTAATTCAAGCATCACACCTCACATCTAAAGATTTGGTTGCATTATCTCAGCTTGATTTTTTGACCAAACCAGTTTGGCGCCCACTGTGGGGCAATTGGTGCTTCATTTCTAAGAAACTTTGTTCATTTCAGTCATTCCGGTTCATCACATTCAACCAGATGGCTTCTCAAGGAAAAACCACTTCAATTGCAATGCCAGCGATCAATTCATCCCAGGGCGTTCCACCTTTGCCTCCACCACTTTTTGGATCCCAGAAGAATGCTGAAAAGAAACTGACTCCTATTTTCTCAAAACCTCCAACTTCTTCTGCATCTTATACTCCTACTACTAGTGACCTTTTTACTTTAATTTTGCAGATGAAGTATCACATACAGCAGCAGGATAAGACTAACTAAAGGATTCTCAAAGAAATTGGAGATATCAAGAAACAGAAGAGATCGGCAGAGGATCATTCCCCATTGGTGTCTAGGTCTTTGAATTTCGACACTCCGGTCATAACCTCCCAGCATTCTGCAGCTCCAGATGTCCAATGCTTTAGTGGAATAAGAGGAGTGCATTACCGGTCATCAGCAATGACTCAGGCCCCAGGATCATATTTTCAACCAGCAGGATCCTTCTCTCAGCATCAAGGATCTTTCGCCAGCTCAGGAGGATACATGGGGACACCGCAGGTTCAAGGATCCTCTCAGGTTCAAGGATCCCCGCAGGTTCAAGGATCCTCTCAGGTTCAAGGATCCTCGCAGGTTCAAGGATCCTCGCAGGTTCAAGGATCCTCTCAGGTTCAAGGATCCTCTTTTCAGCCTCAAGGATCCTCTCAGGTTTTCGGATCCATGGATTATCCTCCAAGACCCCAATTCACAGTACTTCAAGGATCCAATGTTTCTCAGGATCAAGGATCCTTAAGAAGTTTGCAACCTGGAAGTTCTGATGTCCATCAAGGAGACTTCATCCCAATGCAAACCATTGCTTCTTCTGGTCCTTCAATCATACCCGAATCTCGACAATATGGATTCACATCCGGGATTCTGAACTTGAATCCACCAGGAGGTAACACTTTCAATAATTCTTATACTACTAACCATGCTCTTATGCAGGATACAGGTATCAATCAGGCTATGGCTAGGGAGTTACAAAAGCTTAAGGATATGATATCCAGTGTTCCAGGGGTGGTTAAGCCTATTCCTAAAATTGCAGATGGGAGCCATAAGATATCTCGTTTTGCACCACCTATTTGTGATGCTGAGATACCCAAAAGGTTCCAGATACCAACCATGAAGTTATATGATGGCTCAACAGATCCTGAAGAACACGTGGCTCAATACAGAGAAAGGATGGAGATTAACCCCATCCCAGAGAGGTTAAAAGAAGCATGTCTATGCAAGGGTTTTGGATCCACACTCACAGGATCAGCTCTTAAATGGCTGCTAAGTATTCCCCCTACTCTATTACTTCATTTGCTAATCTAGTTAACTTGTTTAATAATCAGTTTTCTTGTAGTAGAAAATTTGAACGTTTAACTAGTGATTTATTTTAGGGTAACTCAAGGTCAAAATGAATCACTTAGAGATTATATCACTAAGTTTAGTAAAGAATCCTTAAATATTCCTAACCTGGATATAGCTACGGCTGTAGAAGCCTTTAAAATGGGTTTGCTTAGGGATTCATTATTTTATGATGATCTTGTTATGACCCCATGCAGGAATCTCGATGAAGTAAGAACCAGGGCCCTTAGGTTCATCCGATTAGAGGATGACAAAAGGATCCAGGAGAGACTAGCAGGATCCTCGAAACAGGAAAAGCAAGGATCCTATTTCAAGAATAACAAGTTCAAATCCTACAACAAGTCTGATAACCAGAATGTGCATGCAGTAGAACAAGAAGAGGATGATGAGGATTATCCTCCAACTTCTGAATACTGTTTTTCTGTTAATAACAATGAACTAATTCTTGCAATGCAGAATTTAGGTGAGAAAGCTAGGTGGCCAAGAAAAAGTGATAAACTAGCTGCTACGAAAGACAAATCAAAATGGTGTGCATATCACGAGGATTTTGGACATCTCACCGAAGAGTGCATCGCACCAAGAAAAGAAATTGGTTACTTGTTAAGCAAGGGGCACTTAAAGGAACTTCTGGGACGAAAGAAGTCAAGAACCCAGGATCCTGAAAGGATCCCAGAAAAAGCTCCTGCTCCTCCAGCAGATACACAAGTCATAAACTTTATATCCGGAGGATCAGACATTTGTGGTACTTCCTTTTCAGCAGCCAAATGACATGCTAAGGAAACCAAGATGGAGAATGGAGACAGACCCATCCGAACATCCAGTGTTACCAAGGATAAAATTATAACTTTTGATGAGGATGATCGTATTGACATTCAGGATCCTCATCATGATGGCCTTGTTATCACTCTTTTCATTTCTAACAATTTTGTTCGCAGGATCCTTATAGATGGAGGAAGCTCTGTGAATATCATCCAGCTTGATGTCCTTAAGAAGATGAATATTCCTGAGTCTGATATTGTGCCAAGATCCTCAGTACTTGTGGGATTCAGCAGAGAGACCAAGAATACTCTAGGGGACATCAAACTCCCAATTTATATCAAAGGATTACATTCTTATAAAAAATTTTGTGTTATAGATTGTTTATCATGTTGTAATGTTATCCTTGGCAGGCCTTGGATACATGACGTGAAGGCAGTCCCATCCACTTATCATCAATGTGTGAAGCTTCCTAGTCCATGGGGGGTGGTTAAAATTGAAAGTGACCAGCAAGAGGCTAAGAATTTCTACACATCATCAATGAGACCAGCATCAAGGCCCAGGGAGCAATAGCAATTAAAGTATCCTCCAATGGATGTCTTGGAGGCAAGAGAGCAGGATGTAGAAGAAATCCTTATGGATCCTCATGATCCTGAATCCAAGATTTACATAGGATCAGGGATCCTTGGTGAAATAAAAGAGGATTTGGTATCCTTCCTCAAAAGGAGAAAATATACCTTTGCATGGAAACACGAAGATATGACAGGTATATCTAAATATATAGTTACTCATAAACTTGGCATTGACAGGTCATTCAAACCAATCCATCAAAAGAGGAGGAAGTTTGCACCAGAGAGAAATGCCATTATCCAGGAGGAGGTAGAAAAGTTACTATGAGCAGGTATTGTTTTGGTCAAAAATCAAGCAATGATAATGCAACCAAACTCTCTGTTACGGGGATGATGCTTGAGTTAATGAGCAAAAATAAGGATCACTCTGAAATGTAATGAACAAATGAGACAGAGATTTATACGAGGAGAAAGCCCTTGATCAATGAATGATCTCCGGCATAAAAAACCTTGGGTGATGGAAACTACCGATCACTTACTCAAATTAAACAAGAAATGTATTACAACTTTGGATGATAGCGAGCTAGTCACAAGGATCACTATAGTGTAACGTGTATAAAAGTGTGTAATCGCCAAGTAAATGGTTACGAGCTGGTGAGAGCAGTTACTAATGTGTGTTTAGCCAAAATTAGCCAAGTGTTCCTATCTTAGCTCGCTATCCCATTTAAAAATAGAAAATATCTAAGCTAACAAACATTCCGCAAATGATGCAAGTCCTCCACGATCTCCATAACGTTTATTTCAGTCATGCATGTGCGGAATAAACGTGGAATATGCTCCAGGAATATCGCCAAGACCAAGACCAAGTCCAAGCTCGTACTCCTGCAAAACAACATCATACTCAAAGTAGACAATCGTTAGAATAAGGATCCTTACTATGATCCATGATCCTGGTCCTGCAACACTTCTGAGGATCACTAGCTGAAACAGAAGCAAGGATCACTAAACCCAACAGTAACTGAGGATCACTGATCATTGGTAAATCCACCCCTAACAATTGCCCCCAAAATATAAGGAGTAATATTGTAAATAACGAGTTATATTTTCTCGTCCTTGTCTGCAATGAATTATCCCGAAAACTAGTCATTACAAGCGGACTAGCCGTTAAGATCCTGACGTCATTGAGGTGACTATCCTGCAAAATCATCATTATAAATTGAAGTTAGAGATAAGGGCTAGAGAGCATTTAAATCCAAGCGTTTCTTCTTTAAATCCTCATTCAAAGACTTCAAGCAGGTACTTCTCTTTCCTTTCTCTCTTCATCTTCTTACTCTGTTTCTCCTTCTTCACCATCATCACAATAAAAATAATGCTCCGATCCTCACCGGCTAAGGATCACAAGAAGGACAGCCCTTTGAAAAGCCAAGGAATCATAAAAGATTCCGCCAAAGAACGCTGCTGTTTCTCTGACCCGCAGATTGACAGAATTCGCCATTGCTTCCTGGCAAATACCGTTTTCAAATCGTTTGATCCCACCGTTCTAAGCGATTATGCTTCTTAAACCTGGATAGCTTTTCCAGTCACCCCATTCACCATAGGATACACCTACCCTTTTCCAGATTTCACCCAATCCTTCTTTTCTCTAACTGGCATCTCTTTCATCCAAGCGATGCCTATGGTCTGGAGGGTTTTGATTACCCTTGAAAGGATCATAGAGCAACAGGGTATCGATCTGGGAATGTCGGAGCTTTCCGAGATGTATGACTTTGTTAGCCACGGGTCCCACCGGTATCTACTCAAGCATAAGCCTGGTGAAGAACATCCCATCTTCAAAGCCACTAAAAAAGACACCAACTGGAAACGGCGATTCTTCTTCGTCAGAAGGGATTCCATCCCTGATGGAAAGTATCTGCCTAGAAAGTGGACCACTCATGGTAGGATAGAGGATCCTTAGAAGGATCACCAGATGAATTTACTTTTGACCAGGATCACTAACATGTTTTCACTCTTTTGTGCAGCTATTTCTGTCTCACATCTCTTTAAATCACCTGCAACAAGAGAAAGGCTTCTTGCTTTCCAAAGACTTGACCCTGTGATAAGATCATTCAAAGCAAACACCCAGGATTCTCAAGAGGTATCCTCAGGTTCTGTTACCATGTCAAGTAAGTATCCGTGTCTATATGTGATTAAATGGTTAAATAAAAATAAAATAAGGATACTTATCTGTTTTGAATGTGTAGGTGCTGGAAAATCTTTAAAATCTGCCTCCAAATTCAGTGTTACTGACCTTGACACTGTGCGATCCTCCAAGAAGAAGCCTACTTCCAGCCCAACTGTCTCGATCCCCAAGGCACCCACTAAAGGCAGAGGTGGCAAGAAAAGGAAGACCTATGAAGCTGAGAATCTACAAGGCCTACCTCTGCTCCGTCACCAGTTCCTTGAGTACTTTAACGAGGTAAGGATCACTGACTTAGCTTAAGTATCCTGCTCACTTGAGGATCATGTGACCCTGATCTTTGCACTATCTTCTTTGCAGAAATTTGCTAAGATTGAAGACTACGTTGGAAACGTTAAAGAAATTGAGCAAAAGTACTCTGACCTCCAACAAGTTGCAGTGCTTAAGGATCACAAGATTGCTGCTCTCGAGAAAGACCTCCAAGATGCCAAGACCCAGACGGCTAAAGTTCTGATCAATGCTGACTATGAGAAACATGAGCTCATGGAAGGTGCTAAGGTCTTTGCTGCCATTGCTATGTACAAGACCAAACTGCAGATGGCCCTGGAAGCTCAGGATCCTGAGTTTGATAGAAGCAACTGGGACGTTGACGGCTGGAAGGCTAGGCTAGCTGAGCTGGACGACGAAGAGGAGGCTGAGGAGATTCTAACAATCGAGGCTGGAGGCAGTGGCATGGATCAAGGTGGAGAGGCAAGTGGAGCTGGAGATGGTGATGCAGCGAAGGTGTAGGCTGCAGCAATGGGCAATGATGGACACTTCTAGACATAGCCGGAGCCCATTTTTTAAGTTTGGTAGTGGTTTTTTGGTTATGGTGTTTTGATTTCAAACAATGATGGCCTGTAATAACTTTAGACAATAGCTATTAGGGTTGAGGATCATGGATCCTTTGAACAATAGGCAGGATAATGGGTGGTGGATGGATCCTCTGTTTGGGGGATGAAGCCACTCGTTATCCTTCCATCTTTTAATTCCTGCACTGCAAAGACCCGTAAACAGTGGACAACCTTTGCTAACCCATGTGGACGGGCCACGTTTTGCTGGTAGAAACGTGGGTTGGCAATTTTGACAACCTTAAGGGGTTGAACATTTTGTGAATAAAATAACTTTTAACTTTTTGGCTATTTCCCGTGTTGTTATCCTTGTATATCCTTTAATTTTCAATTGTTTTGATATACACGTGTTTGAATAAGAAAAGTTAAACAAATTAAGTTTAAGAATTTTAGGATATGATCCAGGATCAAATATCCTATAGTTGAAAGGTTCCGGAAAGTAGTTTATTTTAAGGATCATAAGTTCAGTTGTCAAAGTATAAGGGTTATTCAAATGAATAAAGGATAAAATCAAAACAGTTAAGGATCATACCTGAGAATCCAAGTTAGGATCCTAACCTTTAACACTATAATCAGGATTGTCACACCCCCAAAATCCACCTGCGGAGTATCACCGCTTGGGAGCGTGACTGACCAGGATCAAGCCATCAATCATATTGAACATAGCATAATATAAATAAAGTAATTCGTAAAACCCCGTTCAATACAATTGACGTTTCAAAACAATCATAGTATCAGTAGCGGAAGCATAAGTAAATAACCCAAGTAAACCATAAGTTCAATTATTCGAAATGTTTAAACATAGCGTTCTTAACCCACTGCCCACAACGTCCCGCTCCTCCAGTGCAAGCTCCATAAGTACCTAAGGTCCTGCAAGGCATGCAGCAGATAATCAACAAACTAGTTGAGCGAGTTCACAGTTTATAGTTTAGTTTGAGTAATAGTGCGTTTGTTCAATTAAGTTTCGTATCGTATCAGTTCCATCGCGGCCTCCCAGGCATGTGTGCGAAGATTATGTTCGTTAGTTCGCGACCATAGTCTTTACCGACCAGGGTGTGTGCGAAGGCAATTTATCAGTTCGTTCGCGACCATAGTCTTTACCGACCAGGGTGGGTGCGAAGGCAGTTGAGTAGTTCGTAAGCATCAACAGTTTAATCGTTCGTTACAGTATCAAAGTATGCTCAAGTAATCTTCCAACCCATTCCCACCCTGGGAACCCATGCCTTGGCTGTGTGAACTCACCTTGGTTTGCTCGGTATGCTAAGTTATGCACTCACAAGTAATTTATTCACGTCCTATCGTATGCACGTATAACAAATCAGTTCATGTTCATAACGATACGCATGTAATTTAATGTTCACATAACAGTCAGTTTGCATATCGACACAACACGTATTATTTCACAGTAGCACATCAGCTATCATTCGATTCATGGTCATCTTTCGACACATTAGAGATCTTTCGACTAACAGGTACCATAGCTATCTTTCGAACAGAATGTTATGTTTCGAACTTAATGTTATCATTCGGTCATTGCTATCCTTCGGTCAACACTATGTTTCGAACATCTAGTATCTTTCGGTATCTTACGGTTACTACCATGTTTCGAGTAACTGATATCTTTCGATGGATATCAGTTACGTTACAAGTTTCCAAGTTTTGCTGTGATTATCAATTATCAGTTTCCAACTAACATTCCGTAATATCAGCAAATAGATCAAACAGTTTCGGAAACAGATCAATTAACATAATTTCCAACTTTTAGTTTAGCATGCAATCGATCAAACAGTCAATTATCCATCGGTTTTCTCATGAACCCTAATCAAATCAAAGCATGATCAATATTCAAACATTTGAGCATATAACGGCCGATCACGGGTTGTTCGGTTTTAGCTCTAAGCCGTGCAATCCGACTGTGTATTTACCAACCATCATGAACCCTATGACTCGCTTATCAATTACGACATAATCAATTACATTTATTCGAAACCCTAGATCATCAAACAACAAGTCCGGTTATATGGTGGCCGATTAACTAACCTGTTCGGCCGATTACAAAACTAACCGATACACAATAACATCTTAACAATCATTCAAATCAGTTCGATTAAACACATAACATACTCGGTTAATCACAGGCACATATAACATCATTAAACTACTAAGACACGATATCCGGCCGGTTAACACACCAACTAACATAAAACTTCAAGCAGTCCGATAATCAATTTATCAAGCAATTCGATATCAAGCACTAACCGATAAAAGGGAAAACAAGGATGATCCGATCAAGAAGGCGGTCTCCGGTTGCTTTGCCGTCCGGTTTGAACGAAAGAGCGAGAGAGGGAGAGATGGCCGTCTAGGGTTTGTAAAAAAAAATGACTGCCAACTACATGCATTCACGTCTAAATACTTATCACAGTTATGGGCCAAGCCCATAGAAAGACTGGGCCGAAAGATGTCGAAGGATTCCTTCATGGCCCGAATGATATGTTTCGAGACTTATCAATCCGAAGGATGATCTTCTGGATCGAAGGATGTGTTTCGTCATCCTTCGATTCATGCACCATGTTTCGTGGACATCCTTCGAAGGTTGCTTGTGTAATGTAATGTGTTTCATGCTAACTAGTTTACAAGTTTCACAATGTAGCAAACAACTATGCACGATCAAACAATCAAAATGTATATATATATTCATTAACACACAACTCGTATAATTCAAGTCCACAATCCAACAACTAAGCAGTCAAAGTCAAAGTCAACGCGCATTAAATGCGAAAGTGAAAGTCAAAAACTCGAGTTGTCACATTATCCCCAACTTAAAAGAAATTTCGTCCCGAAATTTGGTACGCACTTACTGAGGAAGCTAGGTAAGTTACATCGTTCACTGATTTTCCTGGGGTGTCACATCATCCCCCGTTGATTTGGAATTTCGTCCCGAAATTCGGTAGTAGTAGCTTCAGCCTCAGAAGTGGATGCATTGGTTTCGAATAACTGGGGACACTTTTCTTTCATCTTGTCTTCGCGTTCCCAGGTGTACTCTGGACCACGTTTGGAGTTCCAACGAACTCGAACAAGAGGGATTCTCTTGTTTTTGAGGACCTTCACATCCCGGTCCGTGATTTCAACTGGTTCCTCGACGAACTGCAACCGCTCGTCGATAGTGAGTTCCTTAAAGGAACTATGAGGGTCTTATCTGACAGACACTTCTTCAGATTCGACACGTGAAATACATAGTGAACTGCACCGAGTTCAGTTGGTAGGTTCAGTCTGTAGGCTACTGGGCCTATTCCTTCAGTGATTTCAAATGGTCCAACATACCGTGGATTGAGTTTGCCTCGTTTACTAAATCGAACCACACCCTTCCAGGGTGAGACTTTCAATAAAACCCGGTCCCCGACCTGAAGTTCCAAGGCTTGCTACGCTTGCCCGCGTAGGCTTTCTGACGGTCGCGTGCTGCCGTCATGCGTTGTTGTATCTGTGCAATCTTTTCTATAGCGTCCACTACAATCTCTGGACCCGTAATTCGACTATCCCCCACCTCTGCCCAACAGAGAGGTGACCGGCATTTACGTCCGTAGAATGCCTCGAATGGAGCGGCTTGAATGCTGGTGTGATAACTGTTATTGTACGAAAACTCCACTAAAGGGAGGTGCTTTTCCCAGCCGTTGCCGAAATCAATAACACACGCTCGAAGCATGTCTTGAATAGTTCGCTCAGACTGCCCATCCGTCTGAGGGTGATATGCTGTGCTCATGTCTAAACGTGAGCCAAACGCTTTGTGCATCGCATGCCGTAGTTCTGACGTGAATCGTGCATCCCGATCCGAAATAATAGAAATGGGCACCCCGTGCCTCGAAACAACTTCCTTGAGGTAGATATCTGCGAGAGTGGAGAACGTATCCGTTTCCTTAATAGCCAGGAAGTGTGCAGACTTGGTGAGTCGATCCACGATCACCCATATTGTGTCGTTCCCACGCTGAGCTCTCGGTAGGCCTGTAACAAAGTCCATGGAAATTTCTTCCCATTTCCACTGTGGTATCATAGGCTGTTGAAGTAGGCCAGCTGGTTTCTGATATTCGACCTTGACTCTCGCACAGGTCAAGCATTTTCCAACGTACGTAGCAATGTGGGCCTTCATACTAGGCCACCAATATGTAGTGTTGTTGTCGTGGTACATTTTATCCGACCCTGGATGTACCGAGTAGCGAGACTTGTGTGCTTCGTCCATTACGAGTTCGCGTAGACCGCCATAGAGAGGGACCCAAATCCGGCCCGTGACATAGTAGGCGCCGTCCGCCTTTTGTTCCATTTGTTGTTGTGAGCCGCGTAAGGCTTCAGCCTTGACGTTTTCGGGCTTCAGGGCTTCTGTCTGAGCAGCTCGTATCTGAGCAGGAAGGCTAGGCTGAATCGTAAGCTGTAGCGCTCGCACGCGCCGTGGTAAAGTGTCCTTTCGACTAAGGGCATCCGCCACAACATTGGCTTTGCCTGGATGATACTTGATAGCGCATTCGTAATCGTTAAGTAACTCAACCCATCGTCGTTGACGCATATTCAGACCCTTCTGCTTAAGGATATGCTCGAGACTCCTGTGATCGGTGTAAATCGTGCACCTGGTACCGTACAGGTAGTGTCGCCATATCTTAAGCGCGAAAACAACAGCTCCCAGCTCTAAATCGTGCGTCGTGTAGTTGCGCTCGTGAACCTTGAGTTGACGAGAGGCGTAAGCGATAACCTTGTCGCGCTGCATTAACACACATCCCAGTCCCCGAATGGATGCATCACAATAAACCACGAAGTCGTCTGTGCCCTCTGGCAATGAGAGGATAGGTGCACTGCAAAGTCATTCCTTTAGGTGCTGAAAAGCAGTCTCCTGGGGCTCTCCCCAGCGATAGGTAACACCATTCTGTGTCAGTAGCGTAAGTGGTTGCGTGATCTTTGAAAAGCCTCTAATAAACCGTCTGTAGTAACCTGCCAAACCCAAGAATTGGCGTATTTCTGTCGGTGTACGCGGTGCAGGCTAATTTCTGATCGAATCTACCTTGGGTGGGTCGACGTGAATCCCATCCTTGTTTACCACGTGGCCTAGGAAGTGGACTTCACGAAGCCAGAAGTCGCATTTTGAAAACTTTGCGTACGATTGCTCTTTTCGAAGAAGTTCCAAGATAAGATGTAGGTGTCGCTCGTGCTCTTCCTGACTCTTGGAGTAAATCAGGATGTCGTCGATGAAAACAATGACGAACTTGTCGAGATAGGGTTTGCACACCCTGTTCATAAGATCCATAAATACTGCAGGTGCGTTCGTAAGCCCGAACGGCATAACCAAGAACTCGTAGGGACCATAGCGAGTTCTGAATGCTGTCTTAGAGACGTCCTCATCCCGGACTCTCAGCTGATGATAACCTGACCGTAGGTCGATCTTGGAATAGTAACACGACCCTTGCAATTGGTCAAATAAGTCGTCTATGCGCGGAAGAGGATAACGGTTCTTCACCGTCACCTTGTTGTGTTCACGGTAGTCGATGCACATTCTAACTTACCGTCTTTCTTCTTCACTAACAACACTGGAGCTCCCCAAGGCGAAGAGCTAGGTCGGATAAATCCCTTATCCAAGATTCCTGGTAGTTGCGTCGATAGTTCTTCCGATTCTGGTGGAGTTAAGCGATACGGTGCTCGAGCTATGGGTGCTGCTCCTGGAGCGAGCTCGATTTGAAATTCGTCCTGATGATGCGGCGGTAGACCAGGTAAATCCTTGCGAGACACCTGAGGAAAGTCGTGTACAACTGAATGGTCTTCCAACTTCTTTTCTTTCGCTGATGAGTCAGTAACGAGAGCCAAAGTTGCGGTGTGGCCCTTCCGCAAACATTTCTGAGCCTTCAAGAAAGAGGTGATGCCAACCACGGCACCACTCTTGTTGCCTTGAGCTTCGAGAGGTTCTTGACCAGAATGAGGAATGCGAACAATCTTTTCTTTGTATAGGATCCCTGCTTGCTGTTGCTGCTGGCGATTCCGGTGTGCAAGCCGTGGGCTCCTGAATTCCTTAGCTTCTGCTGTGCTCAGGCGATCACTATTCTTGTGCTGCTGTTGTGCTTGAGACCGAGCGGTAGCTGAACCCTTGCTGGAATACCCATCCCATTTCCGCTTGTTGTCACTAGGAGTAGCGGGAGTAGCAGAAGTGGTAGCGATAGTAATAGCGCTGATACAACTAGGTAGCCTGTTCTGTTCCACTGCCTGATCCGTGAGGCGATGAGCAAGACACTGAATGTCTTGGATTTTGTCGAGGTTAGCCGATGTAGCTTGGCTCTGAATCTCTGAGGCTAGACCCTTGAGGTACAATTCGATACGCTTGTTTGGAGGGTCCACCATGGTTGGACACAAGATGGCCAGTCCGTTCTATCGTTTCGTATGAGCTTCAATTTCTGACCCCATCATTTTCGAATGGTAAGGCTCCACTTCCAACTTGTGGATGTCATCACGCGTGTATTATTCCCTTTTAATGTGTTCTTTGAATTCGTTCCAGGGGGTGGCGTTAGCAGCTGCCAACCCTAGTATCTGTACTTGCGCGTTCCACCTGGTTAGCGCGATTCCTACCAAAGTACCAGTGGCGTACTTGACCCCTGCGAGCCTCAGGGCGTTCACACATGAAGTTCTTGAATGTGCCACTGAATGTGCTTGGGCGACAGTCCATGATGTTCTGGAATGTGTGCGTTCTGACCCGTTGCGCGAGAAAGATAGATCAAGGTTAAGCGCGAAAGTTGGGTCACGAGAGTAGGATCTAACATCCTAGAATAGGTCTGGGATAGCAGGTTATACCTCCTGCTTGTGCGGCTGCAAGTGCCGCAGCAACTTGTTCGTTAATGAGAGCCGTCAACTGGGCTTGAGTCATGTCAACACGTCCAGACATGATCGAACAGTAAAGGTAGCATAAGTAAGAATGGTTCACGAATAGTGCGATGACAGAAGAGTGTAAGCACGTATGTGTTCTCAAGCAATAACAAGTTGTGAGCAAAGTAATGTAAGCATACTACGAGCAAAGTTCTATGCAGTTCTAGCAAGCAGGTAATAAACATAAACCTTATTACCTAGGATGTCGAGTCTTGCACGTGGAGCGAAGCGTCGTTGTGGATCGTTGAGAGCACTGTTCTGGTTATAGTCTGGTTTTAATAAAAACGTTTTCCCATATTAAAACCAAGTTCTCTATAACCAATGGCTCTGATACCAATCTGTCACACCCCCAAAATCCACCTGCGGAGTATCACCGCTTGGGAGCGTGACTGACCAGGATCAAGCCATCAATCATATTGAACATAGCATAATATAAATAAAGTAATTCGTAAAACCCCGTTCAATACAATTGACGTTTCAAAACAATCATAGTATCAGTAGCGGAAGCATAAGTAAATAACCCAAGTAAACCATAAGTTCAATTATTCGAAATGTTTAAACATAGCGTTCTTAACCCACTGCCCACAACGTCCCGCTCCTCCAGTGCAAGCTCCATAAGTACCTAAGGTCCTGCAAGGCATGCAGCAGATAATCAACAAACTAGTTGAGCGAGTTCACAGTTTATAGTTTAGTTTGAGTAATAGTGCGTTTGTTCAATTAAGTTTCGTATCGTATCAGTTCCATCGCGGCCTCCCAGGCATGTGTGCGAAGATTATGTTCGTTAGTTCGCGACCATAGTCTTTACCGACCAGGGTGTGTGCGAAGGCAATTTATCAGTTCGTTCGCGACCATAGTCTTTACCGACCAGGGTGGGTGCGAAGGCAGTTGAGTAGTTCGTAAGCATCAACAGTTTAATCGTTCGTTACAGTATCAAAGTATGCTCAAGTAATCTTCCAACCCATTCCCACCCTGGGAACCCATGCCTTGGCTGTGTGAACTCACCTTGGTTTGCTCGGTATGCTAAGTTATGCACTCACAAGTAATTTATTCACGTCCTATCGTATGCACGTATAACAAATCAGTTCATGTTCATAACGATACGCATGTAATTTAATGTTCACATAACAGTCAGTTTGCATATCGACACAACACGTATTATTTCACAGTAGCACATCAGCTATCATTCGATTCATGGTCATCTTTCGACACATTAGAGATCTTTCGACTAACAGGTACCATAGCTATCTTTCGAACAGAATGTTATGTTTCGAACTTAATGTTATCATTCGGTCATTGCTATCCTTCGGTCAACACTATGTTTCGAACATCTAGTATCTTTCGGTATCTTACGGTTACTACCATGTTTCGAGTAACTGATATCTTTCGATGGATATCAGTTACGTTACAAGTTTCCAAGTTTTGCTGTGATTATCAATTATCAGTTTCCAACTAACATTCCGTAATATCAGCAAATAGATCAAACAGTTTCGGAAACAGATCAATTAACATAATTTCCAACTTTTAGTTTAGCATGCAATCGATCAAACAGTCAATTATCCATCGGTTTTCTCATGAACCCTAATCAAATCAAAGCATGATCAATATTCAAACATTTGAGCATATAACGGCCGATCACGGGTTGTTCGGTTTTAGCTCTAAGCCGTGCAATCCGACTGTGTATTTACCAACCATCATGAACCCTATGACTCGCTTATCAATTACGACATAATCAATTACATTTATTCGAAACCCTAGATCATCAAACAACAAGTCCGGTTATATGGTGGCCGATTAACTAACCTGTTCGGCCGATTACAAAACTAACCGATACACAATAACATCTTAACAATCATTCAAATCAGTTCGATTAAACACATAACATACTCGGTTAATCACAGGCACATATAACATCATTAAACTACTAAGACACGATATCCGGCCGGTTAACACACCAACTAACATAAAACTTCAAGCAGTCCGATAATCAATTTATCAAGCAATTCGATATCAAGCACTAACCGATAAAAGGGAAAACAAGGATGATCCGATCAAGAAGGCGGTCTCCGGTTGCTTTGCCGTCCGGTTTGAACGAAAGAGCGAGAGAGGGAGAGATGGCCGTCTAGGGTTTGTAAAAAAAAATGACTGCCAACTACATGCATTCACGTCTAAATACTTATCACAGTTATGGGCCAAGCCCATAGAAAGACTGGGCCGAAAGATGTCGAAGGATTCCTTCATGGCCCGAATGATATGTTTCGAGACTTATCAATCCGAAGGATGATCTTCTGGATCGAAGGATGTGTTTCGTCATCCTTCGATTCATGCACCATGTTTCGTGGACATCCTTCGAAGGTTGCTTGTGTAATGTAATGTGTTTCATGCTAACTAGTTTACAAGTTTCACAATGTAGCAAACAACTATGCACGATCAAACAATCAAAATGTATATATATATTCATTAACACACAACTCGTATAATTCAAGTCCACAATCCAACAACTAAGCAGTCAAAGTCAAAGTCAACGCGCATTAAATGCGAAAGTGAAAGTCAAAAACTCGAGTTGTCACAAGGATATCCATAAGACAAACCTTAGTAGAAGGTAAGGATTAAGGATCCTTAGTTGTTTAACTTTGAAGACCTGAAATAGAATATAACTTAGGACTAAGCCAACATATAAGACAAGTTAGTAACTGGGGACAAGCCCAACAATTCTGGGGACAAGCCCAATATACTAGGGACAAGCCCAAAGGATAACTAGGGACAAGCCCAAAGGATCGTGTGTAAACTGGAGTATGGCCCTTACTTGCGACTATCCAAACTTAGTGACATGAAAATGCCAAAACCTTAACTAACGTGAAAACGTTAGAAACCTTAGGAACGGATGTATGGTACGTCTACCATTATACGTAGGATCCCGGATACAGCCAGTACAATGAAATTGTCAGCCCCTAAAGTGAGTACTGGTCCCATTGCCATGAACTGTACTAGGATCATCGTGCGCTACTGGCGATACTGGGTCAAGCCCAAATAACTAGATACATCTGTGGATAATCAATCCTTTGTTAAGGATACCTGAACCTTCAAAACTCAGAATCAAGTGAAAGGAGGATAAAGGATGCAGAATCCTTATCCTTATATAAGGGAATAAATGAATGAAATAGTTTGAGATTAGAATGCTACCAAAATGAGGATCATCTGTTCTTGTAAGGATCCCTCAAGGATACTTGCCATCTGAGGATCATCTGTTCTGTAAGGATCCCTGTCACATGAAGAATTTCTTCAGATGGACAGCATTCCAGGCTCTTGGTAGCAAATCACCTTCCATTGTTAGCAATCGATATGCCCCCTTTCCTGCCTCAGCTTAAATCAAATAAGGGCCTTCCCATTTTGGAGCCAACTTTCCATCAGCAGGATTAGTGGTATTTTGAAATGCTTTCCTTAGTACCATATCACCAACTTGGAATTTCCTGATCCTGACATTTTTGTTGTAAGCTCCAACCATCTGTTGTTGATAACCGGCCATCCTTATCCTTGCCAAATCCCTGATTTCTTCTATAGTATCCAAGTCTTGAGTCAAGTTTTCAGCATTTCCTTCACGATCACGGATACTTGTTCTTGCAGTTGGAACTACCATCTCTATAGGGATCACTGATTCTGCTCCAAATACCAAAGAAAATGGAGTTTGGCCAGTAGCATTCTTGGGAGTTGTCCTATCAGCACAAAGCACATAGGGTAGTTCTTCTGCCCACTTCCCTTTCTTGGATCCAAGCTTCTCTTTCAAGTTGTTAATGATGATCTTGTTAGATGATTCTGCCTGGCCATTAGCTTGTGGGTGGACTGGTGTTGATGTTATCATCTTAATCCCCCAGCTGTCACAAAAGTCAGTAGTTCTACTCCCAATAAATTGGGAACCATTATCACATATAATTTCAGAAGGAATACTAAATCTAGTAATAATGTTTCTTTTAATGAAGGATATAACTTCCTTTTCTCTGACTTCGGCAAAGGCTTCATCCTCTATCCACTTGGAGAAGTAATCAGTCATAGCAAGCATGAACACTTTTCCACCAGGTGCCTTAGGAAGCTTACCGACTATATCCATTCCCCATCTCATAAATGGCCAAGAGGAGGACATAGGATGCAAAAGTTCAGCCGGTTTGTGAAGCATATTACTATGTCTCTGACAAGGATCACACTTCTTGGCATACTCCACAGCATCCCTCTTCATAGTTGGCCAATAGTACCCTGTCCTCAGGATCCTTGAGAATAATGCCCTGCCCCCAGTGTGATTTCCGTAATCTCCTTCGTGAAAATCCTTTAAGACCTCTTGGATTTCAGGATCCTCGATACATCTTAGATATGGTCCTGCAAGAGATCGTTTATACAACATATTATTCAATATTGTAAATTGGGATACCTTAGTTTTGAAAGCCCTAGGGTTTTCTCCTGTAGGAATCTCTCCATGTTGTATGTATCTCATGATTGGGAGGATCCATGATCCTGAATGAGATTGAGTATCATCTATGACAACTCGAATATCCAAGATTCCTATTTCGCATTTATTGCACGTTCATTTATTGTTTAGTTGTTTATTTGCACAATTAGTTGCTATGAAATTGTATACGCTTTGATGCAATGAATTGTATTGTGTGACTGTGCATGATTGTTTGTTAAATATTGAAAGACTTGACAAATATATAAACTTGGTGGTGAAACTGTGAAATTGATGTGAGATGGTGTACTATTGTAAAATATAATACTTGAGGATGTAGAGGGCAATTAGTGAAATCCTAGTAATACTTAACCCTAAATCATTCACTAAACCCCCACACTAAAATCTAAGCACGTACTTTCACTTCTTTGGTTCTCTCTGGCAATCATCACCATCATCATTGGCAAGCTATTCATCACTTTCGATTCACATTTCTCTAGAATCAACACAAGGTAAATGATTATTGTTTATTGATTGCTTGGTTCTTATCAATTCTTGATTCTTGATTATGTGTTCATGAAAACCCTAGTTCCTCATATAATATTCTGTGATTTTGATTTGATTCTGGATAATTGTGATTATGATGATGATTAGTTGTACGCTCGATAAATTATTCTTGTGATGATTGTTGTTGTTAAGCATAGGTTGATTGATTATGATTCTGCCGTCAATATGTATGAAATTAGGGTTAGAAACCAAGAAACGTAATTGCTTTAATCACAAAGAACGTATGATTGAAATGTTTGTCTGACCTTTCTTCTTGTTATGCACTGTCCGAATTTTAAAACTAAAGAAAATAGGCTGAGTTTTGAATGATGCTTGTAGTCCGAACTTTAGATGGTGAGCATAGAATCCGAGTTTTACATGTTGATAGGTCCGAACTCTTTAACACAAGCATGTCCGATCTTTTTGTAACATGATAAGTCCGAGTTTCATATAAAACCTCATGTCCGACCTTTTTGAGTAGTGTGTATCCGAGTTTTAATTGATAACATGGTCCGAGTTTCAGGACATATTGTGTCCGAGTTTTTATGATGGTGCCCAAGAGTCCGATGTTTGCATATATGAATAACCTGATGTCCGAGTTTTGCTTGTGTGGTCCGACCTTTATGATGTGTTGTGTTGATGTCGGAGTTTTGACACAAGACATGGGGTCCGAGTTTCATGAGAAACCCCCATGTCCGACCTTTGAACCCCCACCCCCTTTGGTCTGAATTTTGAACCCCATACCCCCTAGTCCGAGTTTTGATCCCATGTCCCCATGTTGTCCAAGTTTTGAAACCCCCATGTGTTATCCGACTTTTAAACAGGGAAACCCCCCCCCCCCACACTTGTCTGAGTTTTTATGAAAGGCAAGGCCCTGTCTGATTCTGATGTGTGTTTAATATGAGGCCATGAATGTGTATTAAATAATGATTGAATCTGATAAGATGTGTATGTCACTTTCTTAAGCCGCTAACTCAGTTAAACTTGTTATGTTTATCAACACCGTTGAATATACGAAGTATGGTCACAGTGACAAATATGTTAACCTTCATGTTAGACTGAAATGTGAAAGCAAAGGTGTGACGCATGAATTATGTGAATATGATGAACTGATTACGTGATGTATGATTCTATATATATATATATATATATATATATATATATATGATCGTATGATACTGAATGCAACTGTATGATCTTGCATGCATGAATCGGTCTATGTGATATCATCCTGTACACAATAAGCACACAAAACACAGTTGCTTCAATGTCAATGACTCGCAAACCCTAATTGGATACAAACACTTATATCGTATCATGTGCAATATATCCTAGGTCGTGTGTAATGGACTTAGACATTTGATAAACCCTAGAGCATAGCATACCGAGCAAACCAAGGTGAGTTCACACTCTTACTAAGGCATGGGATTCCCGGGGAATAGGGAATGGGTTGAATGATGGAATTGAACAATTACGCGTACATACACGGGTTACTAGACTATCTACCATGGTCCTCGGGTTAAGCAGGACACTTACATAAAACCTACGTAAACAGGAATATGCTACTGTCTTCCGGAGTCAGGAAGGACACTTACGTAAAACCTACGTAAATAATAACATGCTACTGTCTTCCGGAGTCAGGAAGGACACTTACGTAAAACCTACGTAAACCCCACGCGTACCACTGTCCTCGGGTATAGAAGGACACTTACGAAAAACCTACGTAAAGCTTGTACGTACTACTGTTCTCGGTTGTGAAGAACACTTATGGTTACGAATAGTCTAGTGGATATACAACATGGGAAGCCCCCACCAATAGAACGTACTATTGGCCCAGTAGAGCCACATGTTACAAACGAACTTACTGTTACGCATTTACTTTCTGTGAACTCGCTCAACTAGTTGTTGATCCTCTGTTACATGCCTTGCAGGTCGTTAGGTACATGGAGCTTGCACAGGGAGGAGCAGGTCGTTGTGGAGCATGGATCGTGGATGCCATGTTAAAACATTTAAACATTTGAACTTATGTTACACATTGGGTTTTCATACATATGCTTCCGCTACACATTGAAACTATGATTATGTTTTGAACACCTATCGTATTGAATGACTGGTTTAAATTTATTTTACTTGATATTAATTACAGGTTCAATATGATTGGTGGCTTGATCCTGGTCATGTCACGCTCCCAAGCGGTGGTACTCCGCGTGTGGATTTTGGGGTGTGACAGATTGGTATCAGAGCCATTGGTTATAGAGAACTTGGTTTTAATATGGGAAAACGTTTTTATTAAAACCAGACTATAACCAGAACAGTGCTCTCAACGATCCACAGCGACGCTTCGCTCCACGTGCAAGACTCAACATCCTAGGTAATAAGGTTTATGTTTATTGCCTACATGCTAGAATTGCATAGAACTTTGCTCGTAGTATGCTTAGATTACATTACTTGCTATTCGTTATTAAATGAGAACACCTATGTGCTTACACTCTTCTGTCATCGCACAACTCGCGAACTATTCTCACTTACACTACTTTTACTATGAAGAACAATGGCTGGACGCATTAACATGACTCAAGCCCAGTTGACGGCTCTTATCAATGAACAAGTTGCTGCGGCACTTGCAGCTGCGAACGCAGGAGGTCAACACGCTCATCAGCCCGTTTGCACTTTCAAGAACTTTATGGACTGTCGTCCAAGCACATTCAGTGGCACAGAGGGGGCAGTGGGACTCCTCCATTGGTTTGAGAAGCTAGAGTCAGTATTCGAAATGTGTGAATGCCCTGAGGCTCGCAGGGTCAAGTACGCCACTGGTACTTTGGAAGGAATCGCGTTAACTTAGTGGAACGCGCAAGTGCAGATCTTAGGGTTGGCAGCTGCTAACGCCACCCCTTGGAATGATTTCAAGGAACTGATAAAAAGGGAATACTGCACTCGAGAAGACATCCACAAGCTGGAGGATGAGTTTTACCATTTGAAAATGACTGGGTCAGAAATTGAAGCCTATACTAAACGGTCGAACGAGCTGGCCGTGCTGTGTCCCACTATGGTGGACCCTCCAATCAAGCGCATTGAGTTGTATCTCAAGGGGTTAGCGCTAGAGATTCAGAGCCATGTGACATCGGCTAATCTTGACAATATCCAGGCTATTCAGCGCCTTGCTCATCGTATTACGGATCAGGCAGTGGATCAGAACAAGCTGCCAAAACGCATCAGTGCTACCACTTCTGCTGTCACTACTTCTGCTACTCCCAGTGACAACAAAAGAAAATGGGATGGGGATTCCAGCAAGGGATCAGCTTCAGTTCAGTCACAGGTTCAGCAGCGAAAGACTGACAGCTATCAGAGTCCCAGTCAGCACTCTTCAGGCAATCAGGGGCAGGGGGGATATCGGGGAATTCACCCACTATGTAACAGGTGCAACAGACACCACAGTGGACGGTGTCGCAAGGAACGTTGTCAGAGATGTCTCAAGATAGGGCATGAAGCTAAAGACTGCAGGAGCTCGCGACCTGCAAATCAGAATCAGCAACACCCACCACCAGCTCCACAGAACCCGCAACAGCAGCAACAGCGGGGCAACATGGGATGTTTTCAGTGTGGGGCTAAAGGTCATTTCAAGTGTGATTGTCCCCAGTTGAACCAGAACCAGAATCGCAACAATAACAACAATCAGGAAATGGCAACAACAACAACAATGGTGGGAACAACAACGGCAACGAAGCTAGGGGACGAGTATTTGTGCTGGGGCAGGGAGAAGCGAGAAATGATCCCAACGTAGTCATGGGTAAGTTTCTTCTTGACGACTTTTACGTTACTGTTTTGTTTGATTCGGGTGTGAATACCAATTATATGTCTTTGAAAGTTAGTCGAATGTTAAAACGTACACCAACTCCCTTGAACACCCAACGTGTCGTAGTGTTAACTAGTGGTAAAGGTCTAGAGGCCGTACATTGTTCAGGGTTGTAATCTTATCTTCGCTGGTCAAACGTTCCCTATCGACCTCATTCCTATAGTTTTGGACAGCACCTATATCTCACGCACCGTATCGCTTAGCTCCACCAGAATCGGAAGAACTATCGACGCAGCTACAAGAAATCTTGGATAAGGGATTTATCCGACCTATCTCTTCGCCTTGGGGAGCTACAAGAACTCTTGGATACCAATTATCTGTGAAAAAGAAGGATGGCACCTTCGGGATGTGAAATTGATTACCGTGAACTGAACAAGGTCATAGTGAAGAACCGATATCCTTTTCCTCGCATTGACAACTTATTCGAACAGTTGCAAGGGTCGAGCTACTATTCCAAGATCGACCTTAGGTCAGGGTATCATCAGCTGAGAGTCCGGGATGAGGACGTCTCCAAGACAGCATTCAGAACTCGCTATGGTCATTACGAGTTTCTAGTCATGCCATTTGGGCTTACGAACGCCCGGCAGTTTTCATGGATCTTATGAACAGGGTGTGCAAACCCTATCTTGACAAGTTCGTCATTTTCTTCATCGACTACATTCTGATCTACTCCAAGAGTCAGGAGGAACACGAGCAGCATTTACGTCTTATCTTCGAACTTCTTCGAAAGGAACAATTGTACGCCAAGTTTTCTAAATGTGACTTCTGGCTTCGTGAAGTCCACTTCTTAGGCCATGTGGTGAACAGGGATGGGATTCATGTTGATCCGTCCAAGGTGGATTCGATAAGGAACTGGCCTGCACCGCGTACACCAACGGAAATACGCCAATTCTTGGGTATGGCGGAGTACTACAGACGATTCATTAAAGACTTTTCCAAGATCGCACAGCCGCTTACTATGTTGACACAGAAAGGTGTTACCTGTCGTTGGGGTAATACACAAGAAACGGCTTTCCAGTACCTGAAGGATAGACTATGCAGCGCACCTATTCTCTCATTGCCAGAGGGCACGGATGATTTTGTGGTCTATTGTGACGCATCGATACAGGGGCTTGGTTGTGTATTGATGCAGCGGGATAAAGTTATTGCCTACACCTCTCGTCAACTCAAAGTTCATGAACGGAACTACACGACGCACGATTTAGAGCTGGGAGCTGTTGTTTTTGCGCTTAAGATATGGCAACACTACTTGTACGGTACCAAGTGCACTATTTACACCGATCACAGGAGTCTCGAGCATATCTTCAAGCAGAAGGAATTGAACATGCGTCAACGACGATGGGTCGAGTTACTTAATGATTACGAATGCGCCATCAAGTACCATCCAGGCAAAGCCAATGTTGTGGCTGACGCTCTCAGTCGAAGGGATACTTTACCTAGGTGTGTGTTTTGGTCAAAAATCACATAAAGGATAATGCAATCAAACTCTATGTAAACGGGGTATGATGCTTGGTTTGTTGAAAAAGTAAAGGATCACTTTTACTATGAAATATGCAAAGACACAATGATTTATACGAGGAAAAAGCCCTTGATCAATGTATGATCTCCGGCATAAAAAACCTCGGGTGATGGCAACTACCGATCACCAAACATTAATATAAGAAAAATAGTTACAACTTCGGATGATAATGAGCTGGGTACAAGGATCACTATAGTTTCGAGTGTCTAAGCGTGTGAGAATTGTGTTGTGTGTTCTTCCGAATGGGGAAGAGTGTTATATATACAAGTGTAGGTGACCTATTTTAGGTAAAAAGACTAATAATCAGCTCATTACCCCTTTAGAAATAAAAGTAAATCTAGCCTAAATTATCGCCCTTAAATCATGCCAAGTTTCCATATCCGTCACAACGTCCATCTCCGATTAAGCACATGCTATAGTTGTAAAGACGCGTCCTTTGATTGTGATGCTTAAGAGCGGATCCTGCTAGATGTCCTGCAAAACAACATTAAATTCAACGAAAGCAACTGTTAGCATGAGGATCCTATGATGGTCCGTGATCCTGATCCTGGAACTCTGCTGAGGATCACTATCTGCCAAAGAAACAAGGATCACTGGTTAGGATCACACGTGAGGATCATGTATTGTAAAAATCCAACCCTAACAATTGCCCCCAAAATATAAGGAGTTTATTGTAAATTAATGAGTTATATTTTGTTCTGATCTTATCTTCAACGGACAACTCGGATAACTAGCCGTTATAACCGGACTAGCCGTTGCGATCATTACGTCACTGAAGTGACATCCCTGCAAATCATGATTATAAATAGGAGATAGGGTGAGGATCGATTTGTTATTTAAATTCAGGATATACTCCCTTTATAATCTCCACCGAAGATTGATCAGGTATTCTCTTCCTTTCTTTCTTCCTTTTCCTGCTTTGTTTTTTCTGCTCTTGCTCTGTTTTTGTTCTGCCACGAGTATGTTGCTCCGAAATTCTCCCCATAAGGATCACAAGAAGAGCAGTCCCCTGAAAAGCCAAGGGATCCTTAAGGACTCTCCTACGGAGAGATGCTGCTTTACCGATGCTCATGTAGATAGGATTCGTCATTGTTTTCCGGCGGATGCTATTTTCAAGTCATTCACATCCACTGCTTTGAGTGACTCTGTTTCTGACGCCTGGGTGGCCTTTCCTACAACTCCGTTTACCATAGGATATTCGTATCCTTTTCCGGCCTTCACCTAATCTTTCTTTTCTTTGACCGGCATATCTTATATCCAAGCTATGCCGATGATCTGGAGGGTCTTGTATACCTTCGAGAGGATCATCGAGCAGGAGGGGATTGATTTAGGGATGGCAGAGCTGGCCGAGCTTTATGATCTTACCACGTTTGGTTCTTGTCGGTACTTGTTGAAACGGAAAGCTGGAGAGGATCACCCTGTTTTTAAGGTCACAAAAAATGATACCAACTGGAAGCGACGATTCTTCTTTGTTAGGAGAGATACCATCCCTAACGGGGAGGATCTGCCCAAGGAGTGGGCTACTCATGGTAGGATAGAGGATCCTGGAAGGATCACTATCAGACTTGTCTCTCATGATGAGGATCACTAATGTTTTCTTTGTCTTTTGTGCAGCCATATCCGTTGCTCATCTCATGTTAACTCCTGCTGCAAGAGAGAGAGTTTTAGCTTTCAAAAAGCTTGATCCTGAGACCAGAAGTTTTCAAGTCACCGTCCAAGATTCACAAGAAGTATCCTCCGCATCTGCCACTATGTCAAGTAAGTATCCTTATTAAAAAGTAAGTTATATGTAAGACTGTTTAGTTAGTAAGGGAACTTATCTTGTTTTGATTGTGTAGGCGCTGGGAAACCTGCTAAGTCTGCCAAGTCTGCCTCCAAGTTCGGGATTGATGAACTTGCCAATGTCAAGTCTTCAAGAAAGAAGACCCCTGCTGCTAGTCCCTCTGCTTCTGCCCCTAAAGCTCCTATTAGGGGTAAGGGAAAGAAGAGAAAGGCTTCTGAGGATCTTCAAGGATTTCCCCTGATTCGCCAGCAGTTTCTTGATTCTGTCAACGAGGTTAGGATCACTGCCCCTGTTGGTTATCCTGATGGTTTTTGAGGATCACCTGTGTCTGACGTCATATCTTGTTGTTTTTGCAGAAACTTACTGAAATAGAGACTTATGTTAACCACGTTGAAGATCAAGATCGCCAAATTGCCGACCTCCAACAGATGGGTGCGCTGAAGGATCTCAAGATAGCAGATCTTGAGAAGGAGCTCCGGGCTACCAAGGATGAAGCTGTCAAAGCATTGATCAAGTTTGACTACGAGAAGCATGATATCACCCAGGATGCTAAGGTCTCTGCTGCGATAACCATGTATAAGATCCAGCTACAAATGGCTGCGGAGGCTCAGGATCCTTCCTTTGACAAAGGCACATGGGACGTGGAAGGTTGGAAGGCAAGGCTGGCAGAGTTGGAGGATGATGATGATGCTGAGGATATCCCTATGCTTGAAGGTGGTGATGCTGGCAAGGATCAGGGGGAAGCAAGTGGAGCTGGTGGTGATGGTGCAGCGAAGGTTTGAGCTGCAGGATTGGGCAATGATGGAAATTTCTAGACATAGCCGGAGCCCAATTTTTAAAATTTGGTAGTGGTTTTTGTGGTTGTTGGTGTTTTCAAACAATGATGGTCTGTACTTAAACAATAGTTTTTAGGGTTAAGGATCATGGATCCTTTGGACAATAGGTAGGATTACAAAAGGTGGAGGGATCCTCTGTTTGGGGGATGAAGCCTTTGTGATCCTGCCGCCTTTAATTTCCTGCACATGCTAAGACCGCATAGACAATGGACACCCTTTGCCAACCCATGTGGACGGGCCACGTTTTGCTGGTAGAAACGTGGGTTGGCAATTTTGACAACTTTTTGAAAGGGTTTAAGATCCTTTTGTTAATAAAATAACTTTAATCTTTCTGGCTTATCTCGTGTTGTTATCCTTTTTATTTTCCGGTTTGTTTTAGAAACATACTCGTTATGGTAACAAGAGTTTGAGCAAACCATGTTTAATAAATTTAGGATATGATCCTAGATCAAATATCCTGACACTGAAAATTTCTGAAGCAATCAATTTCAAGGATCATAGGTTTAGTTGTCAAAGTGTAAGGGTTGTTTAGTATAATCAAAATAGTCAAGGATCATACCTGAGGATCCAAGTTAGGATCCTAACCTTTAATCAAGATGACCGTAGATGAGATTTTAATGGATAGTAAGGATTAAGGATCCTTATGTGTTTAACTTTAAAAACCTGAAAAATGAAACATAACTTGGGACTAAGCCAATGTAAAAGGTAAGTTAGTAGCTGGGGACATGCCCAAAGGATAACTGGGGATGATCCCAAAGGATCACTGGGGACAAGCCCAAAGGATAACTGGGGACAAGCCCAAAGGATAACTGGGGACAAGCCCAAAGGATCGTATGTAAACTGGAGTATGGCCCTTACTGGCGACTATCCAAACTTAGTGACATGAAAATGTCAAAACCGTAGCTAACGTGAAAACGTTAGAAACCTTAGGAACGGATGTATGGTACGTCTACCATTATACGGAGGATCCTGGGTATAGCCAGTACGATGAGGTTGTCAGCCCCGGAAGTGGGTACTGGTCCCAAAGACGTGAACTATATCAGGATCATCGTGCGCTGCTGGCGGAAACTGGGGATAATCCCAAGGATAACTGGGGTTGAACCCAAGGATCTGTGGTGCTTTTGAAGATCTTTAACGATATGCTGAAGATACCTGAACTATCATAACTCAAATGGTTCGTGAGAAGAGGATGAAGGATACAGGATCCTTATCCTTTGGTAAAAAGTAAGGAAATGTAATAGTTTTAAGATAAGGACATTACCAGAGTAAGGATCACTGACATCACCGGGATCCTTCGAGGATACTTCAATATAAGGATCACATGCTTGAAGGATCAAGTTCACATAAAGTATCTCTTTAAGTGAACAGCATTCCAGGCTCGTGGTAACAAGTTTCCTTCCATAGTTAGCAATCTGTATGCCCCCTTTCCTGCTTCAGCTTCAATCAAGTAAGGGGCTTCCCATTTTGGTTCTAACTTCCCATCAGCAGGATTGATAGTGTTTTGGAATGCTTTTCTCAACACCATATCTCCGACTTGGAACTTCCTTATCCTAACATTTTTGTTGTAAGCACCAGCCATTCTTTGTTGGTAGCTTGCCATTCTTATCCTAGCCAGATCCCTGATTTCCTCAATAGTATCCAAATCCTGAGCCAGGATTGTAGCATTCTCTTCAGGATCACGAGCATTTATTCTAGCAGTTGGGATCACCATCTCTGTTAGGATCACTGCTTCTGCCCCAAATACTAAAGAAAAAGGTGTTTGACCAGTCGCATTCTTGGGAGTTGTTCTATCAGCCCATAGCACATAAGGTAACTCCTCTGCCCATTTTCCCTTCTTGGATCCTAGCTTCTTTTTCAGATTGTTGATGATGATCTTGTTGGATGATTCTGCTTGGCCATTGGCTTGTGGATGAACTGGTGTTGATGTTATCATCTTAATTCCCAACTGTCAAAAAAGTTAGTGGTTCTGCTTCCAATGAATTGGGAACCATTATCACATATAATTTCAGAGGGAATGCCGAATCTAGTTATAATGTTTCTTTTGATAAAGGATATAACTTCTTTTTCTCTGACTTGAGCAAAGGCTTCAGCTTCTATCCACTTAGAGAAGTAGTCAGTCATGGCAAGCATAAATACTTTTCCACCAGGTGCTTTAGGGAGCTTGCCAACTACATCCATCCCCCATCTCATGAATGGCCAAGAGGATGGTATAGGGTGTAGCAATTCAGCTGGTTGATGAAGGATATTGCTGTGTCTTTGACAAGGATCACACTTCTTAGCATATTCTACAGCATCCTTTTTCATAGTCGGCCAGTAGTATCCTTGTCACACCCCCAAATCCCACCTGCGGAGTACTACCGCTTGGAGGCGTGACTGACCAGGATCCAGCCACCAATCATACTGAACAAGCATATAAGTAATCATAAAAGTTTAACCAATACGATTGGTGTTCCAACAAAACCAAGTTTAAGTTGTAAGCGGAAGCATAAGTTTAAAGTTATAACATAAGTTCAAATGTTTTCAAATAGGACATGGCACGCAGCAATCCGTGTCCCACAACGACTCTTCTCCATGCAAGCTCCAGCTGAGTACCTATGGTCCTGCAAAGCATGTAGTAACGAGTCAACAACTAGTTGAGTGAGTTCACAGTTGGGTGTTCGTTTTAGTTGTTTCGAAAGCAGTTTCCTTTATCTGGCATCCTGCCGTGGGGGGTTACCCCATAGTTTAAAACGTGACTTGTTCATTCCCAGTTACTCCGGCACTCCAGCCGTGGGGGCTACCCCATGTTAGTTATCAGGCATTTCGGCCGTGGGGGCTACCCCATGCGTACACTAGACTCGTTACCATATCGACTGCTGACTGTAGTCATGTTTATGTGCCCTGAAAACATCAATGTCTATCATCATTGACGTGCCCCAGATCCATTAGTTCACGCCCGTCCTCTGCGGCACGGTGTGAGGTTTGTCAGACCTAAATAGCGCTATCTAACTAATGACCCGCTCGCCATTGGCCCGGCGATTAAGTCGATACAAAAAGGAGGGACTTCGTGATAGAGTTTTAGTCTAGTACGAGTTATCCGTCCATCCGGACGAGGAATCACATTCCTGAACCATAGACGTCCTACCCAAGGAGGACGAGGAATCCACGTTCCTTAACCCCGTTCCCAACCCAGGGAATCCCATGCTTTGTAGAGGGTGTGAACTCACCTTGGTTTGCTCGGTAGTAACACAGAAAAGTCAATCAATTGCAGGTAATCAATTAGGTCCTATCGCAGATATTATTCGTATCAGATTCAAGCCAAGCAGTGCACGAATGTTCAACACGTAGGTAATAATCATGGCAACACGTTTAACATCTCACAGTATTTTCAATTAACAGTAGCACATTCGGCTCATAAGTTCAGTCCAACTACTTAAGCCCAAAACACGTAATAGCAGTCAACACAGAAGCCCATAAGTCCGGCCCATTAACTTAGGCCCATAACTAAGCAAGTCCAATAAGGGGTCTCGAGTCGCAACCGGACTCGCAAACGTGGTTTCGAGTTGTGCTGTTATGTTGGTCATGGGTGGTTGCGAGTCGCAACCGCGGTCTCGGCTGATCATGCTAAGGTTTCGAGTCGTAACCTATGTCGTAACTATGGTCTCGGTTCATCATGCTGTGGTTGCGAGTCGCAACCAGGTGTTCTTGACTCGCAACCGGTGTCGTAACCTGGAGATTTCGAGTCGCAACTAGGGGTCTCGACTCCCCAACAGTTGCTGATTCTGCACAGTTGTACTATCCAATAGAATTCCAATTGCATGCACCCTATTTGTGTACTATCCACTTAAACATGTTTTGTTGTCTAACCATTACCAAAAACGGATCAAACAATTTAGATTTCAAACATTCAAACCACATTCATATCATATTCAACAAGTTCTTCATATATTCAAGTCATGTTCATCATATATTCATAACACAAACATTAAGTTCCTCATTTATTCAAAGCATAAACAACCCTTATTCTACCAAATTATGTACAACCATTAAAACACAATTCACTAGCATGCATCCTAGCATTCGGTTTTCCATTTATTACTCAATCCCACTTGTACAAACACCCAAACTCTTCGGATCCAAACCCAAGTAAAGCCGATATACTCATTCATAGTCAAGCATATATTACACACTTTAACATAACAATGCACTATCTTAACATAACCTTCATAGTTATCAACCGAAACATAAAACACCTTAACATACAATGCACTATCAATAAACAACAACAAACATAAACCAAAACATCATAACTACTAACCGGTTGATGAAGTGTGTGAAGGAAAGTTGGTTTGTTGTCCGAAAGTTTCCGAGTGAAGAACACAACGAATCCGGGAGCTTGGCTCGATTCTTGAATCCGGCACAAGGGAGAAGGGTGGTGTTTGCTAGAGTTTTAGTGAGAGAGGGGAGTAGGAGAGTGTGTGTAGGAGGGTGAGTGTGTTGTCCAAAGAAATGGTGAGTGTGGCCATGAGAGTAGTATATATACTAGCCCTTCATGATTCACCCTAAAGGGCTTACTAGCCGGTTAAGGAGGTCACGGCCCAAAGGCCCAAATCGGTTACTGTTCACTCGAGACCACATGGTCTCGAGTCGGGTCCTTGTGTTCTCGAGTTGGGTTCTCGGCTCACATATAACACGTACATATATACATACAAGTGCACACATAACAAAGTACATATCACATAAAAGGTTCACGTTTATCATTAAGTTTAATCAGTTAACTAGTCACATAACGTACAAGTATGTTGCATCAAGACACAACGAAGGTTCTAGATTTTCGAGTTGTCACAATCCTGTTCTAAGGATCCTTGAGAATAATGCTCTGCCCCCAGTGTGGTTTCCACAATCTCCTTCATGGAAGTCTCTCAACACTTCTTTCATTTCAGGATCCTCGATACATCTTAAATATGGTCCTGCAAGAGATCGTTTATATAGCACATTATTTAAGATTGTGAATTGAGATACCTTAATCCTGAAAGCTCTAGGATTTTCTCCCATCGGAATCTCCCCGTATTGCAAGTGTCTCATGATTGGTGAGATCCATGATCCTGCATAAGATTGAGCTTCTTCACTAGGGATTACTGCAGTATCCTCTTCTATCTCCATGGCCACCTGATTTTCAATAGCAGGAGCCAGGATATGGATGATAGGGATACTTATATCTTCTGGAATCTTTAAGGACGATCCTAGGTTGGCCAATGCATCAGCTTCCGTGTTATCCTCCCTTGGTACCTGTGTTAAGCTGAAAGAGACAAAAGAGAGTGCCAGTTCTTTGACTATCTCTAAATATTTGGTTAGTTTTTCACCTTTAACAGCATAGGATCCGTTAAAGTGATTGGTGATCAATAATGAGTCTACATATACTTTAAGATATTTCACCCCCATATCCTTAGCAATTTGCAAGCCAGCAATTAAGGCTTCATATTCAGCCTCATTGTTAGTTGCTTGGAACTCACAGGCTATGGAGTGGGGTATTATGTCCCCCTGTGGCGATTTTAGTAGTATCCCGAGCCCTGTGCCCTTGACATTTGAGGATCCATCAGTGTGTAGTATCCAAGGATCCTTGGTCTCATCCAGCTGTTGGACCTCCAATTCTGCTTCTTTTTGTAGATCACTACTGAAATCAGCCACAAAGTCAGCTAGTGCTTGGGATTTAATGGCTGTTCTTGGCTCATATCTTATATCATGGGCACTAAGCTTTACTGCCCACTTAGCCATTCTTCCTGACATCTCTGGTTTCCTGAGGACATTCTTAATTGGAAAGTTAGTTCTAACAACAATAGTATGGGTTTCAAAATAATGCCTTAGCTTAGTTGATGCCATGATTAATGCAAGAATAAGTTTTTCGAGGTGTGAGTACCTGGATTCGGCATCAAGTAAACTCTTACTTACATAGTAGATAGGATATTGTGTACCTTCATGATCCTTAACAAGGACAACACTTACAGCGGTTGAGGATACCGCCAAATATAAGGATAATACATCTCCTTTTTCGGGCTTTGATAATGCTGGTGCTGAGGACATATATTCTTTAAGGGCTTGTAAAGCATTCTCATGTTTCTCAGTCCATTCAAACTTCTTGTTCTTCCTTAGGATATCGTAAAATTCTTTACATTTTTCTGAGGATTTTGATATGAACCTGTTCAGAGCTGCTATCCTGCCTGTTAGCCTTTGCACATCCTTAGCATTGGCAGGGGACTTGATGTTCATTAGTGCTTTAATTTGCTCCGGACTTGCTTCAATGCCCCTCTGAGTTACCATATATCCTAGGAATTTTCCTGCCTTAACACCAAAGTGGCATTTTGAGGGATTAAGCTTCATGTTATAATTATCAAGGATATCAAATGCTTCTTCCAAATCCCTTAGGTGATCCTCAGCTTTCTTTGATTTGACTACCATATCATCTATGTATACTTCCATAGTTTGTCCAATTTGATCTTTGAACATCATATTCACCAGCCTTTGATATGTTGCACCTGCATTTCTTAATCCAAAAGGCATGGCAATATAACAATACAAACCTGTTGGGGGTCATAAAGGCTGTATCCTCTTGGTCAGATGGTTCCATCTGAATTTGTTGGAATCCAGATGATGCATCCATAAAGGTCAACAGTTCATGCCCTGCCGTTGCATCCACCATGGAGTCAATGTGGGGTAATGGGAAAGGATCCTTGGGACATGCCTTATTCAGATCAGTGAAATCGACACATACCCTCCACTTTCCGTTTTTCTTTTGGACAACAACCACATTGGCTAACCATTTTGGATATTTTACCTCTCTGATCATACCTGCTCGAAGTAGCCTCTCTACTTCTTCTTGGATAATGGCATTCCTTTCTGGTGCAAACTTCCTCCTTTTTTGATGGATTGGTTTTATAGACCTGTCAATGCCGAGTTTATGAGTTATGATATCCTTAGATATACCTGTCATATCTTCGTGCTTCCATGCAAAGGTAGACTTTCTTCTTTTGAGGAAGGATATCATATCTTCTTTCATCTTGCCAAGGATCCCTGATCCGATATAGATTTTTGATTCAGGATCACTAGGATCCAAGAGGATTTCATCCACATCTTGTTCCCTTGCCTCCAAGACATTCCTCGGAGGATACTGTAATTGCTATTGCTCCCTTGGCTTCGAGGTTGGCTTCATGGATGAGGTATAACAATCCTTAGCCTCCTGCTGATCACTGTCGATCTTGATTATTCCCCATGGGCTAGGGAGCTTCACACATTGATGGTAGGTGGATGGGACTGCTTTCATATCATGTATCCAAGGCCTGCCAAGGATAACATTGCAACAAGATAAACAGTCAATAACACAAAATTTCTGATAATTATGTAATCCTTCCACGTAGATTGGGAGTTTGATGTCCCCCAGAGTTTTCTTCGCTTCTCCACTGAATCCTACAAGTACGGAGGATCTTGGTGTGATGTCTGATTCTGGAATACCCATTTTCTTCAGAACATCAAGCTGGATAATGTTCACTGAGCTTCCTCCATCGATAAGGATCCTGCGGACAAAATGGTTAGAGATAAAGAGAGTAATAACTAAACTATCATGATGAGGATCCTGAATGTTAATGCGATCATCCTCATCAAACGTTATCATCTTCCCTTCTGAGACACTTGATGTTCTAATAGGCCTTTCTCCATTATCCATTTTTGACTCCTTTGCATGCCTTTTGGCCGCCGAGAAGGATGTACCACAGATGTCTGATCCTCCGGAAATAAAGTTGATCACTTGTGCATTTGCCGGAGGTGCTGGAGCCTTTTCAGGGATCCTTTCAGGATCCTGAGTCCTTTGCTTTTTTCTTCCCAACAATTCTTTTAGATGCCCCTTGCTTAACAGATATCCAATCTCTTTTCTTAAAGCTATGCATTCTTCAGTTAGATGCCCGAAATCCTCATGGTATGCACACCATTTTGACTTGTCTTTAGTCCCGGATGGTTTATCATTCTTCCTGGGCCACATAGCTTTTTCTCCTAGATTTTGCATTGCAAGGATTAGTTCATGATTATCAACGGAAAAACAATATTCTGAGAATGGAGGATAATCTTCATCATCCACTTCTTGGTCAATAGCATGCACATTCTGGTTGTCATTTCTATGGTAGGATTTGAATTTGTTGTTCTTGAAGGAGGATCCTTGCTTCTCCTGTTTTGAGGATCCTACTTGTCTCTCTTGGCTCCTCTTGTCATCCTCTAGCCGGATGAACCTGAGTGCCCGAGTTCTTACTTCATCCAGATTCCTGCATGGTGTCATAACAAGATCATCATAGAATAATGAATCCTTAAGCAGTCCCATTTTGAAGGCTTCAACAACCGTAGCCATATCCAAGTTGGGAATGTCCAAGGATTCTTTACTAAATTTAGTTATATAATCCCTTAATGATTCATTATGACTTTGAGTTACCCTATATAAATCACTAGTTAATCTTTCAAATTTTCTACTACAAGAGAATTGGTTATTGAATAAATTAACTAAATTAGCAAATGAAGTAATAGAGTAAGGGGGAAGACTTAGCAGCCATTTAAGAGCTGATCCAGTAAGAGTGGATCCAAATCCTTTACATAGGCATGCTTCCTTCAATTTTTCTGGGATAGGATTGATCTCCATCCTCTCCCTGTATTGTGCTACGTGCTCCTCTGGATCCGTTGTGCCATCATACAGCTTCATAGTAGGGATATGGAACCTTTTGGGTACCTCTGCATCACAAATTGGTGGTGCAAAGCGAGATACCTTATGGCTTCCATCTGCAATCTCTGGGATAGTCTTGACTACCCCTGGAACACTTGAGATCATATCTTTTAGCTTCTGTAACTCCCTGGTCATAGCATGATTGATACCTGTATCCTGCATGATTCCATGGTTAGCTGTAAGATAATTATTTAAAGTGTTACCTCCCATTGGGTTCAAGTTAGTGAATCCATATTGCTGGGATTCTGGAATAACGGATGGACCAGTGGAAGCAATGGTCTGCATTGGAATAAAGTCCCCCTGATGGACATCTAGACTTCCTGTTTGCAAACTTTTTAGGGATCCTGGCATCTGGAAGGATCCTGGTATCTGGAAGGATCCTGGAACGAAGGAGGATCCTTGACCCTGGGATGATCCTGGAACAAAGTAGGATCCTTGACCCTGGGATGATCCCGGAACAAAGTAGGATCCTTGAAACTGCTGTGTTCCCGGATAGGCTCCCGAATTCATGAAGGATCCCATATGCTGGGGATAGGATCCTGCCGGCTGAAAGTGTAAGCCTGATGCCTGAGTCATTGCTGTTGATCCGAGGTGCAATCCTCTTGATTCTCCCATAATTTGCACGTCTGGAATTTCCGATGGCTGAGAAGTGATCATTGGAGTATCAAAGTTCAAGGATTTGGGCATCAGTGGGGAATGATCCTCTGCCGTTTTCTTTTGTCTTTTGAGATCTCCAATTTCCCTGAGGATCCTGTCATTAGTTTCATCCTGCCGCTGCATGCGATCCTTCATCTGCAAAATCAAAGTAAATACGTCACTAGTACTGGGAGTATAAGAATTCATAGCAGAGGAAGATGGAGGTTTAGAGTTAGTAGGAGTTGGTCTCTTCTCAGCATTCTTCTGGGATCCTGCCGGTGGAGGAGGCAGAGAGTTCTGAGACGAGGTGACTGCAGACATCGCCGTGGACATGTTTTTCAATGATGAAGCCATGTAATTCTTTGAAATGATTTTGAACAAAAGTTTTTCTTATGAATGAAGCACCAATGGCCCCACGGTGGGCGCCAAACTGTTTTGGTAAAAAATCACACAAAGGATAATGCAACCAAACTCTATGTAAACGGGGTATGATGCTTGGTTTGTTGAAAAAGTAAAGGATCACTTTTACTATGAAATATGCAAAGACACAATGATTTATACGAGGAAAAAGCCCTTGATCAATGTATGATCTCCGGCATAAAAAACCTCGGGTGATGGCAACTACCGATCACCAAACTTTAATATAAGAAAAATAGTTACAACTTCGGATGATAATGAGCTGGGTACAAGGATCACTATAGTTTCGAGTGTCTAAGCATGTGAGAGTTGTGTTGTCTGTTCTTCCGAATGGGGAAGAGTGTTATATATACAAGTGTAGGTGACCTATTTTAGGTAAAAAGACTAATAATCAGCTCATTACCCCTTTAGAAATAAAAGTAAATCTAGCCTAAATTATCGCCCTTAAATCATGCCAAGTTTCCATATCCTTCACAACGTCCATCTCCGATTAAGCACATGCTATAGTTGTAAAGACGCGTCCTTTGATTGTGATGCTTAAGAGCGGATCCTGCTAGATGTCCTGCAAAACAACATTAAATTCAACGAAAGCAACTGTTAGCATGAGGATCCTATGATGGTCCGTGATCCTGATCCTGGAACTCTGCTGAGGATCACTATCTGCCAAAGAAACAAGGATCACTGGTTAGGATCACACGTGAGGATCATGTATTGTAAAAATCCAGCCCTAACAGTGTGTACGAGCTTTGCAGCTCACTATTCAGTCTGATCTTCCTGCACAGATACGAGATGCTCAGGTGAAAGCATTGAAACCAGAAAACGTGAAGGCTGAAGCTTTACGTGGCTCAAGGCAACGATTAGAACAAAGGGAAGACGGCGCCTATTATGTAACAGGACGCATTTGGGTCCCACTATATGGCGGTTTACGAGAACTTGGGATGGATGAAGCTCATAAGTCTCGCTACTCAGTACATCCTGGTTCGGATAAAATGTACCACGACATCAGTACTACATACTGGTGGCCTAGCATGAAGGCTCATATCGCAACGTACGTCGGCAAATGTTTGACTTGTGCGAGAGTCAAGACAGAGTACCAGAAACCCTCAGGCCTACTGCAACAACCCAAGATACCACAGTGGAAATGGGAAGAAATTTCCATGGATTTCGTTACTGGCCTGCCTAGATCTCAGCGTGGGAATGATACTATATGGGTGATCGTGGATCGGCTCACCAAGTCTGCACACTTCCTCGCTATTAAGGAAACGGATAAGTTCTCCACTCTCGCAGACATTTATCTTAAAGAAGTTGTTTCGAGGCACGGGGTGCCGACCTCCATTATTTCGGATCGGGATGCACGATTCACCTCAGAATTATGGCAAGCGATGCACAAAGCGTTTGGCTCTCGTTTAGACATGAGCACAGCTTATCACCCTCAGACGGATGGGCAGTCTGAGCGCACAATTCAAACCCTAGAAGACATGCTTCGGGCATGTGTTATTGATTTCGGCAACAGCTGGGAAAAGCACCTCCCTTTAGTGGAGTTTTCATACAATAACAGTTACCACACCAGCATTCAAGTCGCTCAATTCGAGGCATTGTACGGACGTAAATGCCGGTCACCTCTCTGTTGGGCAGAGGTGGGGGATAGTCAGATTACAGGTCCAGAAATGGTAGTTGACGCTACAGAATGAATAGCACAGATACGACAACGCATGGCGGCTGCTCGTGAGCCAGAAAAGCTACCCCGATCTACGCAGAAAACCGCTCGAATTCGAAGTTGGGGATCGAGTGCTACTCAAAGTTTCACCCTGGAAGGGTGTGGTTCGTTTTGGTAAACGAGGCAAGCTCAATCCACGGTATGTTGGACCGTTCGAAATCACTGAAAGAATAGGCAAAGTAGCCTACAGACTAAACCTACCAGCTGAACTCGGTGCAGTTCACAATGTATTCCATGTGTCGAATCTGAAGAAGTGCCTGTCAGATGAGACCCTCATAATTCCTCTTAAGGAACTCACTATCGACGAGCGGTTGCAGTTCGTCGAGGAACCAGTTGAAATCACGGACCGGGAGGTTAAGGTCCTCAAACACAAGAGAATCCCTCTTGTCCGAGTTCTTTGGAACTCCAAACGTGGCCCAGAGTACACCTGGGAACGCGAAGACCAGATGATAGAAAAGTACCCCCAGTTATTCGGAACCAATGCAACCACTACTGAGACTGAAGCTACTACTGCGGAATTTCGGGACGAAATTCCAAATCAACGGGGGGATGATGTGACACCCCAGAAAAACCAGTGAACAATACAGCTTACCTAGCTTCCTCAGTGAGTGCGTACCAAATTTCGGGACGAAATTTCTTTTAAGTTGGGGATAATGTGACAACTCGAATTTCCAAGATTCCTATTTCGCATTTATTGCACGTTCATTTATTGTTTAGTTGTTTATTTGCACAATTAGTTGCTATGGAATTGTATATGCTTTGATGCAATGAATTGTATTGTGTGATTGTGCATGATTGTTTGTTAAATATTGAAAGACTTGACAAATATATAAACTTGGTGGTGAAACTGTGAAATTGATGTGAGATGGTGTACTATTGTAAAATATAATACTTGAGAATGTAAAGGGCAATTAGTGAAATCCTAGTAATACTTAACCCTAAATCATTCACTAAACCCCCACACTAAAATCCAAGCACGTACTTTCACCTCTTTGGTTCTCTCTGGCAATCATCACCATCATCATTGGCAAGCTATTCATCACTTTCGATTTCACATTTCTCTAGAATCAACACAAGGTAAATGATTATTGTTTATTGATTGCTTGGTTCTTATCAATTCTTGATTCTTGATTATGTGTTCATGAAAACCCTAGTTCCTCATATAATATTTGTGATTTTGATTTGATTCTGGATAATTGTGATTATGATGATGATTAGTTGCACGCTCGATAGATTATTCTTGTGATGATTGTTGTTGTTAAGCATAGGTTGATTGATTATGATTATGCCGTCAATATGTATGAAATTAGGGTTAGAAACCAAGAAACGTAACTGCTTTAATCACAAAGAACGTATGATTGAAATGTTTGTCTGACCTTTCTTCTTGTTATGCACTGTCCGAATTTTAAAACTAAAGAAAATAGGCTGAGTTTTGAATGATGCTTGTAGTCCGAACTTCAGATGGTGAGCATAGAATCCGAGTTTTACATGTTGATAGGTCCGAACTCTTTAACACAAGCATGTCCGATCTTTTTGTAACATGATAAGTCCGAGTTTCATATATAACCTCATGTCCGACCTTTTTGAGTAGTGTGTATCAGAGTTTTAATTGATAACATGGTCCGAGTTTCAGGACATATTGTGTCCGAGTTTTTATGATGGTGCCCAAGAGTCCGATGTTTGCATATATGAATAACCCGATGTCCGAGTTTTGCTTGTGTGGTCCAACCTTTATGATGTGTTGTGTTGATGTCCGAGTTTTGACACAAGACATGGGGTCCGAGTTTCATGAGAAACCCCCATGTCCGACCTTTGAACCCCCACCCCCTTTGGTCCGAATTTTGAACCCCATACACCCCTAGTCCGAGTTTTGATCCCATGTCCCCATGTTGTCCAAGTTTTGAAACCCCCATGTGCTATCCGACTTTTAAACAGGGAAACCCCCCCCCCCACACTTGTCTGAGTTTTAATGAAAGGCAAGGCCCTGTCTGATTCTGATGTGTGTTTAATATGAGGCCATGAATGTGTATTAAATAATGATTGAATCTGATAAGATGTGTATGTCACTTTCTTAAGCCGCTAACTCAGTTAAACTTGTTAAGTTTATCAACGCCGTTGAATATACGAAGTATGGTCACAGTGACAAATATGTTAACCTTCATGTTAGACTGAAATGTGAAAGCAAAGGTGTGACGCATGAATTATGTGAATACGATGAACTGATTACGTGATGTATGATTCTATATATATATATGATCGTATGATACTGAATGCAACTGTATGATCTTGCATGCATGAATCGGTCTATGTGATATCATCCTGTACACAATAAGCACACAAAACACAGTTGGTTGAATGTCAATGACTCGCAAACCCTAATTGGATACAAACACTTATATCGTATCATGTGCAATATATCCTAGGCCGTGTGTAACGGACTTAGACATTTGATAAACCCTAGAGCATAGCATACCGCGCAAACCAAGGTGAGTTCACACTCTTACTAAGGCATGGGATTCCCGGGGAATAGGGAATGGGTTGAATGATGGAATTGAACAATTACGCGTACATACACGGTTACTAGACTATCTACCATGGTCCTCGGGTTAAGCAGGACACTTACGTAAAACCTACGTAAACAGGAATATGCTACTGTCTTCCGGAGTCAGGAAGGACACTTACGTAAAACCTACGTAAACAATAACATGCTACTGTCTTCCGGAGTCAGGAAGGACACTTACGTAAAACCTACGTAAACCCCACGCGTACCATTGTCCTCGGGTACAGAAGGACACTTACGTAAAACCTACGTAAAGCTTGTACGTACTACTGTTCTCGGTTGTGAAGAACACTTATGGTTACGAATAGTCTAGTGGATATACAACATGGGAAGCCCCCACCAATAGAACGTACTATCGGCCCAGTAGAGCCACATGTTACAAACGAACTTACTGTTACGCATTTACTTTCTGTGAACTCGCTCAACTAGTTGTTGATCCTCCGTTACATGCCTTGCAGGTCGTCAGGTACATGGAGCTTGCACAGGGAGGAGCAGGTCGTTGTGGAGCATGGATCATGAATGCTTAATTAAACACTTATGACATTTCATATATTCTTATTATGTTGGGTTTATTTACATGCTTCCGCTACTTAAACAAAGTTTGGTTTTGAACATCAATCATGTCGTGATGAATTACATTATCTACTTTTATTATTAAATGCTGTGTTCGATATGATTGGTGGCTTGATCCTGGTCAGTCACGCTCTCAAGCGGTGGTATTCCGCAGGTGGATTTTGGGGGTGTGACATCATCAGTAGGGGTGATTGCAGAATCCTCTCCTATCTCCATAGCCACATGATCCTCGATAGCAGGGGTCAGGATATGGATAATAGGAATACTTATATCCTCTGGGATCTTCAAAGATGATCCTAGATTAACCAATGCATCAGCTTCTGCATTTTCTTCCCTTGGTACCCGTGTCAAACTAAAGGAAGCAAAAGAGAGTGCCAATTCTTTGACTATATCCAAATATTTGGTTAGCTTTTCACCTTTAACAGCATAGGATCCATTAAAGTGATTAGTGATTAATAATGAATCTACAAGTACCTCAAGATACCTGATCCTCATATGCTTAGCAATTTGCAAACCAGCTATCAAGGCTTCATACTCAGCCTCATTGTTAGTAGTTTGGAACTCACAAGCTATAGAGTGGGGTATTATGTCCCCCTGTGGCGATTTTAGTAGTATTCCAAGCCCTGTTCCTTGGACATTAGAGGACCCAGCAGTGTAGAGTATCCAAGGATCCTTAGTTTCCTCTAATTGTTGGACTTCTAGTTCAACTTCCCTTTGCAAGTCACTACTGAAATCTGCCACAAAGTCAGCTAAGGCTTGGGATTTAATGGCTGTTCTAGGCTCATATCTTATATCATAAGCACTGAGCTTCACTGCCCACTTAGCCATCCTTCCTGACATTTCAGGTTTCCTGAGAACATTCTTAATTGGAAAATTAGTCTTAACAATAATGGCATGAGTTTCAAAATAATGTCTTAATTTAGTGGATGCCATGATTAAAGCAAGAATAAGTTTTTCCAAATGTGAATACCTGGACTCAGCATCAAGCAAACTCTTACTTACATAGTAAATAGGATGTTGTGTACCTTCGTGATCCTTAACAAGGACGACACTTACTGCTTTTGAGGATACCGCGAGATATAAGGATAACACATCTCCTTTTTCTAGTTTCATCAAGGCAGGAGCCGAGGACAGGTAATCCTTATGAGCTTTGAGAGCATTTTCATGCTTTTCAGTCCAATCAAACTTCTTGTTCTTCCTCAAAATATCGTAGAACTCTTTGCATTTCTCTGAGGATTTGGATATGAATCTGTTTAAAGCTGCAATCTTGCCAGTTAACCTTTGAACATCTTTAGCATTGGCAGGGGTCTTGATGTTCACTATAGCTTTAATTTGCTCTGGACTGGCTTCAATGCCCCTCTTTGTCACCATGTATCCTAGGAATTTACTTGCTTTAACAACAAAGTGACACTTGGAAGGATTAAGTTTCATATTATATTTGTCAAGGATATTGAATGCTTCCTCCAAGTCTCTAAGGTGATCCTTAGCTCTTTTAGATTTAACCCCCATGTCGTCTGTATAAACTTCCATAGTGTGTCCAATCTGATCCTTGAACATCATATTGACTAGCCTTTGATAAGTTGCACTTGCATTTCTTAGTCCAAACGGCATAGCAATATAACAATATATACCAGTTGGGGTCATAAAGGCTGTATCCTCTTGACCAGATGGTTCCATCTGAATTTGCTGAAATCCAGATGAAGCATCCATAAAAGTTAACAGTTCATGACCCGTGGTAGCATCCACCATGGAATCAATGTGGGGTAATGGGAAAGGATCCTTGGGACATGCCTTGTTTAAATCAGTAAAGTCGACACGTACCCTCCACTTTCCATTTTTCTTTTGAACAACAACCACATTAGCTAACCATCTTGGATACTTAACCTCCCTTATCATACCTGCTCGGAGTAGTTTATCTACCTCTTCCTGGATAATAGCATTCCTTTCAGGTGCAAACTTCCTCCTTTTTTGATGAACTGGCTTGAATGACCTGTCAATGTCAAGTTTATGAGTTATTACATCCTTAGATATACCTGTCATATCCTCATATTTCCAGGCAAAGGTGGTCTTTCTTTTTTAAGGAAGGATATCAGCTCTTGTTCAATGTCACTAAGGATCCCTGATCCTATGAAGATCTTGGATTCAGGATCATCAGGATCCATGAGGATTTCTTTCAAATCCTGTTCTCTTTCCTCCAAGACGTCTCTTGAAGGATACTTTAATTGCTATTGCTCCCTTGGTCTTGAGGCTGGCTTCATTGATGATGTGTAGCAGTTCTTAGCCTCTTGCTGATCACTCTCAATTTTTACCACCCCCCATGGACTAGGAAGCTTTACACACTGATGATAGGTAGATGGGACTGCCTTCATATCATGTATCCATGGCCTGCCAAGGATAACATTACAACAAGATAAGCAATCTATAACACAAAATTTTTGATAAGAATGTAATCCCTCAATATAGATTGGGAGTTTGATGTCCCCCAGAATATTCTTAGTCTCGCCACTGAATCCCACAAGCACTGAGGATCTTGGTATGATGTCGGATTCAGGAATATTCATCTTTTTAAGGACATCAAGCTGGATGATATTCACAGAGCTTCCTCCATCTATAAGGATTCTGCGAACAAAATGGTTAGAAACAAAAAGAGTAATAACAAGACCGTCATGATGAGGATCCTAAATGTCAACACGATCATCCTCATCAAAAGTTATGATTTCATCCTTGGTAACACTGGATGTTTGAATGGGTCTATCTCCATTATCCATCTTGGTTTCCTTCGCATGTCTTTTAGCTGCTGAAAAGGAAGTTCCACAGATGTCTGATCCTCCAGATATAAAGTTTATAACTTGTGCGTCTGCTGGAGGGGCTGGAGCTTTCTCTGGGATCCTTTCAGGATCCTGAGTTCTTGACTTTTTTCTTCCCAATAATTCTTTCAAGTGCCCCTTGCTCAACAAGTATCCAATTTCTTTTCTTAATGCGATGCATTCTTCTGTGAGATGCCCAAAATCTTCGTGATATGCACACCATTTTGATTTGTCTTTAGTGGCAGCTGGTTTGTCACTTTTTCTTGGCCACCTAGCTTTATCACCTAGATTCTGCATTGCAAGAATTAGCTCATTGTTATCAACAGAAAAAAAGTATTCAGAAATTGGAGGATAATCCTCATCATCCTCTTCTTGTTCTACTGCATGCACATTCAGGTTATCAGACTTGTTGTAGGACTTGAACTTGTTGCTTTTGAAATAGGATCCCTGCTTTTCCTGTTTCGAGGATCCTGCTAACCTCTCCTGGATCCTCTTGTCATCCTCTAACCGGATGAACCTAAGGGCCCTGGTTCTTACCTCATCTAGATTCCTGCAAGGTGTCGTAACAAGATCATCATAGAATAATGAATTCCTAAGCAATCCCATTTTAAAGGCTTCTACAGCCGTTGCTATATCCAGGTTAGGGATATCCTAGGATTCTTTACTAAACTTAGTGATATAATCTCTCAATGATTCATTATGAACTTGGGTTATCCTATATAAATCACTAGTTAGACGCTCAAATTTTCTACTACAAGAAAATTGGTTATTAAACAGGTTAACTAGGTTAGCAAATGAGGTAATAGAGTAAGGGGGAAGACTTAGCAGCCATTTAAGAGCCGATCCAGTAAGTGTGGATCCAAATCCCTTGCATAGACATGCTTCCTTTAACCTTTCTGGGATGGGGTTAATCTCCATCCTTTCCCTGTATTGAGCTATGTGTTCTTCAGGATCTGTGGAGCCATCATACAACTTCATGGTTGGTATCTGGAACCTCTTGGGTATCTCAGCATCACAAATAGGTGGTGCAAAACGAGATATCTTATGGCTCCCATCTGCAATCTCAGGGATAGGCTTGACTACTCCTGGAACACCTGATATCATATCCTTTAGCTTTTGCAATTCCCTGGCCATAGCATGATTGATACCTGTATCCTGCATAAGACCATGGTTAGTGGTATAAGAATTATTGAAAGTGTTACCTCCCATTGGATTCAAATTCGGAATGCTGGATGTGAATCCATATTGTTGAGATTCTGGAATGATTGAAGGATCAGTAGAGGCAATGGTCTGCATCGGAATGAAATCTCCTTGATGGATATCTGAACTCCCCGGTTGCTAACTCCTTAAGGATCCAGGAACCTGAAAGGATCCTTGAAACTGAGAGGATCCTTGAACCTGCGAGGATCCTTGAACCTGCGAGGATCCTTGAACTTGAGAGGATCCTTGAACGTGCGAGGATCCTTGAACATGAGAGGATCCTTGAACCTGCGAGAATCCTTGAACCTGCGAGGATCCTTGAACTTGAGAGGATCCCTGAACCTGAGAGGATCCTTGAACCGGCCAGAATCCTTGAATCTGCTGCGTCCCCAAGTATCCCCCCGGGCTAACGAAGGATCCTATATGCTGAGGGAGAGATCATGTTGATTGAAAGTATGATCCTGAGGCCTGAGTCATTGCTGATGATCCGTAGTGCATTCCTCTTGGTCCTCACACGTATTGAACATCTGGAACTGCCGAATGTTGAGAGGTTATGATCGGAGTATCGAAATTCAAAGATCTGGGCATCAATGGGGAATGATCCTCTGCCGATCACTTCTGTTTCTTGATGTCTCCAATTTCTCTAAGAATCCTTTCGTTGTTCTTACCTGCTGCTGTATGTGCTCCTTCATCTGCAAAATTAAAGTAAAAAGGTCACTAGTACTAGGAGTATAAGAAGCAGAAGAAGTTGGAGGTTTTGAGAAAATGGGAGTCAGCTTCTTTTCAGCATTTTTCTGAGATCCAGAAGGTGGTGGATGCAAAGGTGGAATGCCCTGTGATGAATTGACTATAGACATCACTTGACGTGTTCTTTGCTGAGGAAGCCATCTGCTTGGATGCAACGAACCAAAATGATCACAAAAATAAGAATTCCTTAGGAATGAAGCACGAATTGCCCCACGGTGGGCGCCAAACTGTTTTGGTCAAAAATCAAGCAATGATAATGCAACCAAACTCTCTGTTACGGGGATGATGCTTGAATTAATGAGCAAAAATAAGGATCACTCTGAAATGTAATGAATAAATGAGATAGAGATTTATACGAGGAAAAAGCCCTTGATCAATGAATGATCTCCGGCATAAAAAACCTCGGGTGATGGAAACTACCGATCACCAACTCAAATTAAACAAGAAATGTATTACAACTTTGGATGATAGCGAGCTAGTTACAAGGATCACTATGGTGTAACGTGTATAAAAGTGTGTAATCGCCAAGTGAATGGTTACGAGCTGGTGAGAGCAGTTACTAGTGTGTGTTTAGCCAAAATTAGCCAAGTGTTTCTATCTTAGCTCGCTATCCCATTTAAAAATAGAAAATATCTAAGCTAACAAACATTCCGCAAATGATGCAAGTCCTCCACGATCTCCATAACGTCTATTTCAGTCATGCACGTGCGGAATAAACGTGGAATATGCTCCAGGAATATCGCCAAGACCAAGTCTAAGCTCGTACTCCTACAAAACAACATCATATTCAAAGTAGACAATCGTTAGAATAAGGATCCTTACTATGATCCATGATCCTCGTCCTGCAACACTTCTGAGGATCACTAGCTAAAACAGAAGCAAGGATCACTAAACCCAACAGTAATTGAGGATCACTGATCATTGGTAAATCCACCCCTAACAGGTATGATTAGAGAGGTCAAGTATCCAAGATGGTTGGCCAATGTGGTTGTTGTTCAAAAGAAAAACGGAAAGTGGAGGGTATGTGTCAACATTACTGATTTAAATAAGGCATGTCCCAAGGATCCTTTCCCATTGCCCCACATTGACTCCATGGTGGATGCTACCGCGGGTCATGAGCTGTTAACTTTTATGGATGCTTCATCTGGATTTCAACAAATTCAAATGGAACCATCTGACCAAGAGGATACAGCCTTTATGACCCCAACTGGTATTTATTGTTATATTGCTATGTGAACATTAAATCCCCTGCCAGTGCCAAGGATCAAATTGGACACACTATGGAAGTCTATATAGATGACGCGGTGGTTAAGTCTAAAAAAGCTGAGGATCACCTTAATGACTTGAAGGAAGCATTCAATATCCTTGATAAATTTAATATGAAACTAAATCCTTCCAAGTGTCACTTTGGTGTAAAAGCAGGTAAATTCCTCGGCTATATGGTGACTAAGAGGGGCATTGAAGCAAGTCCAGAGCATATTAAGGCTATTGTGAACATCAAATCCCCTGCCAGTGCCAAGGATGTACAAAGATTGACAGGCAGGATCGCAGCCTTAAACAGATTCATATCCAAATCCTCAGAAAAGTGCAAGGAATTCTATGACATCCTGAGGAAGAAAAAGAAATTTGAATGGACTGAGAAGCATGAAAGTGCCCTCAAAGCCCTTAAGGATTACCTATCCTCAGCCCCCGCTTTGATGAAACCAGAAAAGGGGGATATATTATCCTTATACCTAGCAGTATCCTCAAAAGCAGTAAGTGTGGTCCTTATTAAGGATCACGAAGGTACACAATATCCTGTTTATTATGTAAGTAAGAGTTTGTTTGATGTTGAATCCAGGTATTCACATTTAGAAAAACTTATCCTTGCTTTAATTATGGCATCTACTAAACTAAGACATTATTTTGAAACTCATGCCATTATTGTTAAGACTAATTTCCCAGTTAAGAATGTTCTCAGGAAACCTGAAATGTCAGGAAGGATGGCTAAATGGGCAGTGAAGCTCAGTGCTTATGATATAAGATATGAGCCTAGAACCGCCATTAAATCCCAAGCCTTAGCTGACTTTGTGGCAGATTTCAGTAGTGACTTGCAAAGGGAAGCTGAATTAGAAGTCCAACAACTAGAGGAAACTAAGGATCCTTGGATACTCTTCACTGATGGAGCCTCTAATGTCAAAGGAACAGGGCTTGGAATACTACTAAAATCGCCACAGGGGGATATAATACCCCACTCTATAGCTTGTGAGTTCCAAACTACTAACAATGAGGCTGAGTATTAAGCCTTGATAGCTGGTTTGCAAATTGCCAAGCATATGAGGATCAGGTATCTTGAGGTACATGTAGATTCATTATTAATCACTAATCACTTTAATGGATCCTATGCTGTTAAAGGTGAAAAGCTAATCAAATACTTAGAGATAGTCAAAGAATTGGCACTCTCTTTTGTATCTTTTAGTGTGACACAGGTACCAAGAGAAGAGAATGCAGAAGCTGATGCACTGGCCAATTTAGGATCATCCTTGAATGTCCCAGAGGATATCAAAATCCCTATTATCCATATCCTGATTCCTGCTATTAAAGATCATGTGGCCATGGAGATAGGAGAGGATTCGGCAGTCATACCTAGTGATGCTCCGCAATAAGGATCCTGGATCCTCCCAATAATGAGATATATCCAACACGAAGAGATCCCTACAGGAGAAAACCCCAGGGCTTTCAAAACTAAGGTATCTCAATTTACAATATTGAATAACATGCTATACAAACGATCTCTTGCAGGACCATATCTAAGATGTATTGAGGATCCTGAAATTCAAGAAGTTTTAAAGGATCTCCATGAAGGAGATTGTGGAAATCACACTGGGGGCAGGGCATTATTCTCAAGGATCCTGAGAACAGGATACTACTGGCCTACTATGAAGAAGGATGCTGTGGATTATGCTAAAAGATGTCATCCTTGTCAAAGACATAGTAATATCCTTCATCAACCAGCAGAGCTCTTGCATCCTATATCCTCTTCCTGGCCATTTAAGAGATGGGGAATTGATATAGTTGGTAAACTTCCCAAGTCACCTAGTGGTAAAGTATTCATGCTTGCTATGACTGACTACTTCTCAAAGTGGATAGAGGCTGAAGCCTTTGCTCAAATCAGAGAGAAAGAAGTGATATCCTTTATCAAAAGGAATATTATTACTAGATTTGGTATCCCTTCTGAAATTGTATGTGATAATGGATCCCAATTTATTGGGAATAGAACTACTAACTTTTGTGACAGCTGGGGGATTAAGATGATAACATCAACACCAGTCCACCCACAAGCTAATGGCCAGGCAGAATCATCCAACAAGATCATCATCAACAACTTGAAAAAGAAACTTGGATCCAAGAAAGGGAAATGGGCAGAGGAGCTACCTTATGTATTATGGGCTGACAGGACAACTCCCAAGAATGCTACTGGCTAAACTCCATTCTCTTTGGTATTTGGAGCAGAATCAGTGATCCCTACAGAAATGGTGGTTCCTACTGCTAGAACAAGTATCCATGATCCTGAAGGAAATGCTGAAAACTTGGTTCAAGACCTAGATACTATAGAAGAACTCAGGGATTTGGCAAGGATAAGGATGGCAAGTTATCAACAAAGGATGGCTGGAGCTTACAACAAGAATGTCAGGATCAGGAAATTCCAAGTTGGTAATATGGTACTAAGGAAAGCATTTCAGAATACCACCAATCCTGCTGATGGAAAGTTGACACCAAAATGGGTAGGCCCTTATTTGATTGAAGCTGAAGCAGGAAATGGGGCATATCGGTTGCTGACAATAGAAGGTGATTTGCTACCAAGAGCTCGGAATGTTGTCCATTTGAAAAGATCCTTTATGTAATAAGGATCCATGATCCTTGTCCATTTGAAAAGATCCTTTATGTAATAAGGACCCATGATCCTTAGCCAACAATGATCCTTGAAGGATCCTTGATAAACGGAGGATCCTCGTTATGGTAATAATTTAACCACAAACTCTTTAATTCTTTATATATCATGTACTTAAGGATAAGGATCCTGGATCCTTTATCCTCCTTTCACTTGTTTCTAAGTTTTGCAGAAGGTTTGAGTATCCTTGGCAGAGGATAAGTCTCCACAGAAGTATCCAGTTCTTTAGGCTTGACCCCAGTTCTTTGGACTAGTCCCTAGTTTGGGCCTGTCCCCAGTATCACCAGTAGCGCACGATGATCCTGGTACATTTCATGACAATGGGACCAGTACTCGCTTTAGGGGCTGACAATTTCATTGTACTGGCTATATCCGGGATCCTACGTATAATGGTAGACGTACCATACATCCGTTCCTAAGGTTTCTAACGTTTTCACGTTGGCTAAGGTTTTAGCATTTTCATGTCACTAAGTTTGGATAGTCGCCAGTGAGGGCCATACTCCAGTTTACACAAGATCCTTTGGGCTTGTCCCCAGTTATCCTTTGGGCTTGTCCCCAGTTATCCTTTCGGCTTGTCCCCAGTTATCCTTTGGGCTTGTCCCCAGTTATCCTTTGGGCTTGTCCCCAGTTATCCTTTGGGATTGTCCCCAGTTATCCTTTGGGCTTGTCCCCACTTACTAACTTGTCTTCTATATTGGCTTAGTCCCAAGTTATATTCTATTTCAAGTTTTTGAAGCTAAACAAGCAAGGATCCTTGATCCTTACCTTCTAATAAGGTTTGTCTTTTGATTATCCGAATCATAATTGTTAAGGAGTTAGGATCCTAACTAGGATTCTCAGGTATGATCCTTATTCATTTTTATTTTATCTGTATAAGTGACCCTTATTCTTTGACAACAGACCTAATGATCCTAAAATTGCATAATCTTTCTAAGTTTATCGACAATAGGATATTTGATCCTGGATCATATCCTAAAACTCTTAAACATGATTTGTTCAACTTTTCTTATTCAAACAAAGTATATAATAACAGTTGGAAACTGAAGAATTCATAAGGATAACAACACAAGATAAGCCAAAAATTTAAGGTTTTATTTATTCACAAAATGTTAAACCCTTTAAGGTTGTCAAAATTGCCAACCCATGTTTCTACCAGCAAAACGTGGCCCGTCCACATGGGTTGGCAAAGGGTGTCCATTGTTCATCTGGTTATAACAGTGTAGGAAATAAAGGTCGGCAGGATAACAAGTGGCTTCATCCCCCAAACAGAGGATTCCTCCACCTCTTATTATCCTACCTAATGTCTGAGGATCCTTGATCCATAATCCTAAAAACTATTGTTCAAAATACAACCCATCATTGTTCAATAAAAACATCATAACCAAAAAACCACTACCAAACTTTAAAAAATGGGCTCCGGCTATGTCTAGAAGTGTCCATCATCGCCCATTCATGCAGCTTACACCTTTGCTGCACCACCTTCACCAGCTCCACCATCTCCACCAGCCTGATCCTTGCTACTGTCAGTTGCCTCGATTGCCAGAACCTCATCAGCCTCTTCTTCATCATCCAGCTCAGCCAGCCTAGCCTTCCAGCCCTCCATGTCCCAGTTGCTCCTGTCAAAATTAGGATCCTGAGCTTCTTGGGCCATTTGCAACTTGGTTTTGTACATGGCAATGGCAGCGGAGACTTTAGCATCCTCCATGACCTCGTGCTTCTCATAGTCAGCGTTGATCTGAGCTGCAACCGAGTGTGTTTTTGCTTCATTGAGGTCCTTTTCGAGGGAGGCAATCTTATGATCCTTGAGCAACGCCACTTGTTGGAGGTCCGAGTATTTTTCCTCAATCTCTTCAATGCTCCCTACGTAGTCTCGGATTTCAGCAAATTTCTGCAAAGGAAAGGATACAATTCAGGATCCCTTACCCTCAGTATGGAAGGATCATGTACAAGAATCATATTTAAGGGTCGGTTATTCTTACCTCGGCAACATATTCCTCAAACTGATGCTGGATCAGAGGTATACCTTCAAGGGTGCCGGCAGCCTTTTTTTCTTTCCACCTCTTCCCTTCGAAGTGGTTGCCTTGGGGATTGTGACGGAAGGGCTAGCAGCAGACTTCTTTTTTGAGGATCAGACGGTATCAAGGTCAGTGACACTGAAGCGAGAAGAAGACTTTGATGATTTTCTAGCACCTACACACCCAAAACAAATAAGTATCCTTATTTCATTTTTAGCTATCTATTTATTTAAACATCTAATTGTGCAAAAAACAGGATACTTACTTGACATCGTTACAGAACCTGAGGATACTTCTTGAGAATCCTGGGTATTTGCTTGAAATGACCTTATTGCAGGATCAAGTTTTCTGAAAGCAGCAAGCCTCTCCTTGGTGGCAGGTGATGGGATAATATGCGAAACAGTGATAGCTGCATAGAAGAAACAAAAGGACGTTAGTGATCCTCATCAGAATCAAGGTTATTCGGTGATCCTTCTAAGGATCCTCTATCCTACCATGGGTGGCCCACTTCCTTGGAAGATTCTTTCCATCCGGGATGGTATCCCTTCTGACAAAGAAGAACCGCCTTTTCCAGTTGGTGTCATTCTTAGTGGTCTTGAGGATGGGGTGTTCTTCGTCGGGTTTGTGTTTAAATAGATATCGGTGGGATCCGTGGCTCACAAGATTGTACATCTCTGCTATCTCCAACATTCCCAGATCAATGACTTCATGCTCAATGATTCTTTCAAGGGTACTCAGGACCCTCCACATCATTGGCATTGCTTGGATATAGGAGATGCCGGTGAGAGAGAAGACAGACTGGGTGAATTCAGGGAAATGATACGAGTATCCTACTGTGAATGGGGTGACCGGGAAAGCAACCCAGGTTTCAGAAACGAAATCGCTCAGAATGGTGGGATCAAAAGCTTTGAAAATGGTACTCGCCGGAAAACAGTGGCGAATTCTGTCTATCTGCGGATCAGTGAAGCAGCATCGTTCCTTCGTAGAGTCTTTGATGATCCCTTGGCTCTTTAGAGGACTATCTTTTGTGTGATCCTTGGCCGGTGAGGATCTCAGCATCATTTTAGTCATGATGAGGGTAAAGAAGAAGATGAACAGAAAGAAAATGTAAAGGGAGAAAGGAAAGAGAAATACATGCTTGATCTTCGAATGTGGATTTAAAGGGAGTCTCTCTTGAATTTAAATGCACATTGATCTCTATCCCTAACTTCAATTTATAATCATGATCTTGCTGGGCAGTCACCTCAGTGACGTCAGACTGGTAACGGCTAGTTCGACTACAACGGCTATTTATCCGTTGGTTCGTTGCGGATAAGAACGAGAAAATATAACTCGTTTATTTACATTTTTACTCCTTATATTTTGGGGGCAATTGTTAGGGGAGGATTTTCCAATGATCAGTGATCCTCAATTGCTGTTAGGTTTAAGGATCCTTAATTATGTTTGAGTTTAGGATCCTTAGAGAGTATTGAAGGATCAGGATCCTGGATCATCATAGTGATCCTTACACTAACGATTGTGTGCTTTGAATATGGAATTGTTTTGCAGGAGTACGTGCTTGGACTTGGTCATGGCGATATTCCTGGAGCATATTCTCTTTTATTCCGCACGTGCTTGGCCATTGTGAACATTATGGAGATCGTGGGGAGAGGGCACGAATTGCGGATAGTTAGTTATCTTAGATATTTATTAAATTTAAAAGGGGATAGCGAGCTTGATTAGAACACTTGGCTATTTTCGGCATAAACACACACTTATAACTTCTCTCAATTGGCTCTTGAACACTACTTGGCGATTTCATACACACTTTTGCACATTTCACTCTAGTGATCCTTGTAACAAGCTCGCTATCATCTGAAGTTGTAACACATTTTGTTTAATCTAAGTTGGTGATCGGTAGTTTCCATCACCCGAGGTTTTTTATGCCGGAGATCAACTCTTGATCAAGGGCTTTTTCCTCGTATAAATCATTGTGTCACTTGTCCATTACATTTCTGGGTGATCCTTAGCATTGTTCATTAATTCAAGCATCACACCTCACATCTAAAGATTTGGTTGCATTATCTCCGCTTGATTTTTTGACCAAAACAATACCCTCCACTTTCCGTTTTTCTTTTGAACAACAACCACATTGGCCAACCATCTTGGATACTTGACCTCCCTAATCATACCTGCTCGGAGTAATTTTTCTACCTCCTCCTGGATAATGGCATTTCTCTCTGGTGCAAACTTCCTCCTCTTTTGATGGATTGGTTTGAATGACCTGTCAATGCCGAGTTTATGAGTAATTATATCTTTAGATATACCTGTCATATCTTCGTGTTTCCATGCGAAGGTAGTTTTTCTCCTCTTGAGGAAGGATACCAAATCCTCTTCTATTTTGCCAAGGATCCCTGATCCTATGTAAATTTTGGATTCAGGATCATGAGGATTCATAAGGATTTCTTTTACATCATGCTCTGTTGCCTCCAAGACATCCCTTGGAGGATACTTTAATTGCTATTGCTCCCTTGGCCTTGAGGCTGGTTTCATTGATGATGTGTAGCAATTCTTAGCCTCTTGCTGATCACTCTCGATTTTCACCACCCCCCATGGACTAGGAAGCTTCACACATTGATGATAAGTGGATGGGACTGCCTTCATGTCATGTATCCAAGGCCTGCCAAAGATAACATTACAACAAGATAAGCAATCTATAACACAAAATTTTTGATAAGAATGTAGTCCTTTGATATAAATTGGGAGTTTGATTTCCCCAGAGTATTCTTGGTCTCCCCACTGAATCCCACAAGTACTGAGGATCTTGGCACAATATCAGACTCAGGAATATTCATTTTCTTTAGGATATCACGCTGGATGATGTTCACATAGCTTCCTCCGTCTATAAGGATCCTGCGAACAAAATGGTTAGAAATAAAAAGAGTAATAACAAGACCATCATGATGAGGATCCTGGATGTCAACACGATCATCCTAATCAAAAGTTATAACTTTATCCTTGGTAACACTGGATGTTCGGATGGGTCTGTCTCCATTCTCCATCTTGGTTTCCTTAGCATGTCTTTTGGCTACTGAAAAGGAAGTACCACAAATGTCTGATCCTCCGGATATAAAGTTTATGACTTGTGCATCTGCTGGGGGAGCAGGAGCTTTTTTCGGGATCCTTTCAGGATCCTGGGTTCTTGACTTCTTTCGTCCCAAAAGTTCCTTTAAGTGCCCCTTGCTTAACAAGTAACCAATTTCTTTCCTTAGTGCAATGCACTCTTCGGTGAGAGGCCCAAAATCCTCGTGATATGCACACCATCTTGATTTGTCTTTCGTAGCAGCTAGTTCATCACTTTTTCTTGGCCACCTAGCATTCTCACCTAAATTCTGCATTGCAAGAATCAGTTCATTGTTATCAACAGAAAAACAGTATTCAGAGATTGGAGGATAATCCTCATCATCCTCTTCCTGTTCCACTGCATGCACGTTCTGGTTATCACATTTGTTGTAGGATTTGAACTTGTTATTCTTGAAGTTGGATCCTTGCTTTTCCTGTTTCGAGGATCCTGCTAGCCTTTCCTGGATCCTTTTGTCATCCTCTAATCGGATGAAGCTAAGGGCCCTGGTTCTTACTTCATCAAGATTCCTGCATGGTGTCATAACAAGATCATCATAGAATAATGAATCCCTAAGTAAACCCATTTTAAAGGCCTCCACAGCCGTGGCTACATCCAAGTTAGGAATATCTAAGGATTCTTTACTAAACTTAGTGATATAATCTATAAGTGATTCATTTTGACCTTGTGTTACCCTATATAAATCACTAGTTAAGCGTTCAAATTTTCTACTACAAGAAAATTGACTATTAAACAGGTTAACTAGGTTAGCAAATGATGTAATAGAGTAAGGGGGAAGACTTAGTAGCCATTTAAGAGCAGATCCTGTGAGTGTGGATCCAAATCCCTTGCATAGACATGCTTCTTTTAACCTCTCAGGAATTGGATTGATCTCCATCCTCTGCTTGTATTGAGCTACATGTTCCTCCGGATCCTTTGAACCATCATATAGCTTCATAGATGGTATCTGGAATCTTTTGGGTATCTCAGCATCACATAAGGGTGGTGCAAAACGAGATATCCTATGGCTACCGTCTGCGATCTCAGGAATGGGCTTGACCACTCCTGGAACATTGGATATCATATCCTTAAGCTTTTGTAACTCCTTAGCCATAGCTTGGTTGATACCTGTATCCTGCATAAGGCCATGGTTAGTGGTATAAGAATTATTGAAAGTGTTACCTCCCGGTGGATTCAAGTTCGGAATCCCATATGTGAATCCATATTGTTGAGATTCTGGTATAATTGAAGGACCAGAAGAGGCAATGGTATGCATTGGGATGAAGTCTCCTTGATGGACATCTGAACTTCCAAGCTGCAAGCTTTTGAAGGATCCTTGATCCTGAGAAACATTGGATCCTTGATGCACTGTGAATGGGGTCTTGGAGGATAACCATGGATCCGAAAACCTAAGAGGATCCTAGAGGTTGAAAGGAGGATGCTTGAAGCTGAGAGGATCCTTGAACCTGAGAGGATCCTTGAACCTGAAAGGATCCTTAAACCTGAGAGGATCCTTGAACCTGCTGCGTTCCCATGTATCCTCCTGAGCTAGCGAAGGATCCTTGATGCTGAGAGAAGGATCCTGCTAGTTGAAAATAGGATCCTAGGGCCTGAGACGTTGCTGAGGATCTGTAGTGCATTCATCTTGTTCCACCCAAGTATTTGTGACAACCCTCGTAATTCCATGTATCCGTACAAGTTATTAATAATAATTAAAGTGCTTGATGACTGTGCTGAATCATTTAACTACTCTCTGAATATTATGTTATACTTAAATGTGCGTGTTAACATACTAGTAGTATACAGAAAAGTTAATAAATAGTCCTGAATATTTTCCTATGTGTTAGGAATTAATTGTGTTACAAAAATATATGTATAAGACGCCTTACGGAACAATTAAACAACTTAACGGAACAGTATCCGACCGAACAACCGGACATTACCCGGGACACCAAATATTTGTCAAACACATTATTTAATTATTTTTGGCTAGTCATGATCCCCGTATACCATAACACCCACCAAAAATCATCACACAAGCATATATTATCAAGTTACTTACATTCTAACTACCAATTACCATTTAGTTGAAATGTTACACTAAACCCCCCCCCCCAACCGATTTTCTGTCCCAATGGACCCCACCCAAAATCTTCATCATATCCTACTACAAGATTTTATGGCTATATTTTGTGTAGGGTGGTTACTTGCATATCTTGCCAAGATATTGCAAATCTTATAAGTATGATTACTAGACCATGAAATCTCTTGACATCTTCATCTTACCTTCCCAAAGATCACTCTCTCACCTCACTTCTCTCTCTCATTTTCGGCCCTCCATAGCAGCCACCATCACTACCACTTCACAACCATAAACATCCATCATCAAGTTCCATTGAAAGCTTGAAGTTCATTCATGGAGGTTGCAAGTTGAAGGACTTTCTAAGGAGCTTTGTTCTAGTCTTTTTCATCATCTTCTCTCTACATTTTCATCACTAGAATCATCCCTAGCTTTAAGCTATTAGTAAGTTCCTCATGTCACCTTTGTTCATCTTGTTTCTTGATTAAAAGATGTAATATGTTAAATCTACAAGAACACTAAAAAGGGTTTAAACAAGAAGATGAAACATGATGTATTTATGTTAGTATGATGTTATCTTGAGATGTTACTGATTTCTTGCTGATTCTTGCTGAGATTACTTGTTAATATTGATGTTTGATATTGTTGTGATCGCTAAACATGTTAACAGAATCAATCGAACATGCACTACAAAGTTAAAAGCTGAAACAGAATGCTGGTTGGTTTTTACAGCCAACTTCAGTTGGCTGTAACCAGAACATAACTTAACGAAAAATGTATTTTCTGAAGCCTGGACTTATGTATTATGAAATACGGTTCTAATGGCACTAGAATCATAATTTTTGGACTTCGTTTACTATTTTTAAAGGGTCATTTTGTAACAACAGCTCAAGCTGCATTTTTGCTGCTGAAAATATGTCTTATATTTTTAGTCATAACCTGAGTTCTGTGTCGAATCAGCCTATGAAATCTGTTCAGTAGATGGATGCTAATGTCCTAGTAATTGTCCCACTGGAATTTCGCCAATCCGACTTACAATGAATTTTTAATGAATTATTCCGTAGACTGCAGTCAGAAAATAATGAATCTGATTACAGTCCGGAAAATGATTTTTATTAAAATATCAATGATGAATTAGATCCCGAGATTTTTACACAATAATATTTGGGTTTCTTAGCATCTTCTGTAAAAATTTGGGAATTTTTAAAATAAGATAACTATTTTATTAAAATCCCCAAAAACAGCCCAGTTCTGAGTATAAAAGATGAAACGATATAAGTAGTGATTTGCGTGTCTATATGTCAAGTAGGTTATCTGAGAGTGATATAACATGTTATATGTCTATAAAAGTGTTACGTGCAATGTCGTATGTTTGTTTATGAGTGGAGAATAGATGCGAAGTTTGTATGGGCATGAACCGTGAAAGTAATGCATGTTATGTGTTAGATACGTGTAGGAACTTTGTGCTCTTTTTGAAAACCACTAAATGACTAACTGGTAATCATATTATGACGTGATTGACCAACCTTGACTGTTAGCTATATTTGAGAATCTAATCGAGCAAACCGAGGTGAGTTCACACACTTTCTAAGGCATGGGATTCCCGGTGGTTTGGGAATGGGTTAAAGAATTAAAACAAAACCTACATATCCTCCTGGGGTAGGATATGTACGGCCATCCTCCTTGGGTAGGATGCCAATATTATTCCTGCGTATTCTCCTTGGGTAGAACTACGTACGTTCGTCCTCCTTGGGTAGGACAACAACCTTAAAACTTACTAGACAAAACTCTATCATAAGTCCCTCATTTTATATCGACTTAATCGCCGAGGCCAATGGCGAGCGGGTCATTAGTTAATAGCGCTATTAGGTTTAACAAACCTCACACCTTGCCAGTCGGACGGGCGTTTACTAATGGACTATGGCAAACCGTCAGTGATGATAGACACTGATGTAGGGCACAACTTATTTGCGTGAGTGGTCGATATGGTACAGTCTAGTGGTTCACATGGGGAAGCCCCCGCTAATCATGGAAATGGTTTAGGTAATAAAGAATGAACTGGTTAATCTTACTTTCAACTACGGGGTAACCCCCACGGAAATTACGCCAACGAAAGACAAACCACGTTTTCGGAAACAACTTAAAACTAAACAACCAAACGTGAACTCACTCAACTTTGTTGTTGACTCGTTGTTACATGCCTTACAGGTCGTTAAATGCTTGGAGCTTGCACGAGGAAGGAGTCGTTGTGGGATACGGACTGTCATGTTCCGTAATAAACACTTAATCCTTATGAACTTATTAAATCTACGTTTTGGATTTTAAACTTATGGACTATGAACTTATATTTTGGTATCACGTATTATGCTTCCGCTGTTTAATTTAAAACTTGGTTAACTGGCTTTTGGTCACCAATTGTATTGTGGTTGGTTTTATTTACTTAAATACGTTGTTCAATATGATTGGTGGCTCGATCCTGGTCACGTCACGCCTCCAAGCGGTGGTACTCCGCATGGTGGATTTTGGGGGTGTGACAGTATTGGACATCTGGAGCTGCAGAATGCTGAGAGGTTATGATCCTTTGCTGATCTCTTCTGTTTTTTGATATCTCCAATTTCTCTGAGAATCTTTTCGTTAGTCTTATCCTGCTGTTGTATGTGATCCTTCATCTGCAAAATTAAAGTAAAGAGGTCACTAGTTGTAGGAGTATAAGATACAGAAGAAGTTGGAGGTTTTGAGAAAATAGGAGTCGGTCTCTTTTCAGCATTCTTCTGGGATCCAGAAGGTGGTGGAGGCAAAGGTGGCACGCCCTGTGATGAATTGATTACTGGCATTGCACTTGAAGTGGTTTTCCCTTAAGAAGCCATGTGGTTGAAGGTGATGAACTGAAATGAACGAAACGAGCAAAATTTTCAGAATTGAAGCACAATTGCCCCACGGTGGGCGCCAAACTGTTTTGGTTAAAAATCAAGCTAAGATAATGCAACCAAATATTTAGATGTGAGGTGTGATGCTTGAATCAATGAACAATATTAAGGATTACTCAGAAATGTAATGAACAAGTGACGCAATGATTTATACGAGGAAAAAGCCCTTGATCAAGAGTTGATCTCCGGCATAAAAACCTCGGGTGATAGAAACTACCGATCACCAACTCAAATTAAACAGAAAATGTATTATAACTTTGGATGATAGCGAGCTTGTTACAAGGATCACTAAAGTGTAAAGTGCAAAAAAGTGTGTAATCGCCGAGCAAACAGTTGAGAGCTAATGAGAGCAGTTACGAGTGTATGTGTTTAGCCAAAAATAGCCAAGTGTTCTAATCAAGCTCGCTATCCCCGTATAAATTTGGAAAATATCTAAGCTAACTAACTATTCGCATTTCGTGCAAGTCTTCCACGATCTCCATAACGTTCACAATGGTCAAGCACGTGCGGAATATAGAGGGAATATGCTCTAGGAATATCGCCAAGACCAAGTCTAAGCACGTACTCCTGCAAAATAACTTCATATTCATAGCAGACAATTGTTAATATAAGGATCACTATGATGATCCTGGATCCTGATCCTACAATACCCTCTGAGGATCACTAATTCAAACAGAATTGAGGATCCCTAAACCCAACAGTAATTGAGGATCACTGATCTTTGGAGAATCATCCCCTAACAGCTGCTGTTATGGGTGAAATCCTGAGCCCATATCCTGGGAGATATCTTGAGTTATATCGTGATTGAATGATATCTGCTTATATCCAGGATGCTTATTCAGGATATTGGTAACATCCTGAATGATATCCTCAGGATTACTAACGGATTATGTGCAGGTACGTGGGTTAGAAGCTAGCAACGTTCACAAGGAATCATTTCACGGAAGACTCGGTCCAAGTCGTTCGAATAAAGACATTGAAGCCGTATTACTCGGTCTACAACGTTTACAATGGAATATTCGAAGCATCCCATATTTATAGGAATTTTAGTTTGTATTTCGTTACTATAAATAGGTGGGTATACCAGATCGAATAGGACATCACATCAACACTCACTACACTCTTACACTTGTTCTCTCGCAACTTTTACTTTCACACAAAGCATTGTAACACTTAGCGATCTGGTCAATATCCTGCACTGTATCCTGAAGTTTGAGGTAATAAGAAGAACTAGGCAGCTGCGATTGTCAGCTCCCGAGGTTTTATGCCGGCGATCTAGATTGATCAAGGGCTTTCCTCGTACATCTCGTGTCATTTCCTTTACTTTTTGCTCATAGTTTGATCGTAGATACAACAAAATATCCTGAGCCGTATCCTAAAAACTGTTTTTGCAAACAACTTAATCAGCATATTTTCAACACACTTTCTTAGCACACTACCTCACTTAACTAATTTGATCACTTAATTGCTTCGGTAATTTTTGACCAAAACAATTTGGCGCCCACCGTGGGGCAAGTGGTGCTCTCTTTACTAAAATTTTTTGTGAAATCGCTAATCAGTTTTCTGTTTTCAAAACTCTTTGCCACATTATTTGCAATGGCCACAAGATCAAGCATGAGCTCCTCAACTATGTCTGCTACAACTTCTGCTACTACTGGTCCGGTGCTTCCACCACCTCCTCCAAGGATGCAAACTTCTTCACAACCTCAGGATGTTATCCCTACCCGGAGTGTTCAGGGATTTGCTCCCATTTTAGCTTCTAATGATGAAATTCTAACCTTATTTGGAAGTGTGCAGGAACAAATGAGACAGCAACAGGAAACAAACCAAATGCTGTTGAGGGAAATACAACTCCTGAAGTCCGGCTCGAGCAGATCTGCCAAGGATATCGTCACTCCACTACAACCCAAAACTTTGAACTTCAGTTCGGCTGTGTACACTGAGGATAATAGGGGGAATATTGTGCCCAGCCTTCCCTAGAATCATACTCCTGAAATACCCTCCTCGGTCAGGATGTCAACCATGAGGAGCTCAGGATATGCTTCAGGATATGGGCAGAATCCTCAGACGGGTAACGTGTCTAATAATAACAATACTCTTGCCACTAACAGTGTTGGATCTTTGCAGGATACAGTTGTGACATCAGCATTATCTAGGGAGCTTCAGAAGCTAAAGGATATGATATCCAGTGTACCTGGGGTGGTTCAGCCAATTCCTGAAGTATCCCAGGATAGCCACATGGTATCTCGGTTTATGCATCCTATTTGTGATGCTGAAATCCCAAAAAGATTCCAAACTCCCAACATGAAGCTTTATGATGGAACCACGGATCCTGAGGAGCATATTGCCCAGTATAGGGAACGGATGGAAATCAATCCTATCCCTCCGAAACTTAAGGATGCGTGCTTATGCAAGGGTTTCGGCTCTACTTTAACAGGATCAGCCTTAAAATGGCTGTTAAACGTTCCTCCTCAGTCAATTACTTCTTTTGTTCATTTGGTTAACTTATTTAATAGTCAATTTTCTTGCAGCCGGAGTTTTGAGAAATTAACCAGTGATCGTTACAGGATAACTCAAGGACCTCAGGAATCCTTGAGAGACTATGTGAATAAGTTTAGCCGGGAATCCTTGGATATCCCGCACCTTGATGTCGTAACAGCTGTGCAGGCTTTCAAGATGGGATTGCAGAATGATTCCCAATTCTACCAGGATCTTGTGATGAATCCCTGCAGGAATCTGGATGAAGCTCGTAACAGGGCATTGAGATATATCAGGCTGGAGGATGATAAGAAAATACAAGAGAGAATGAATGCATCCTCAACATATGAATCAACTAACAGGAAGTCAGAATCCTCGTACAAACCATAACGCTCTAAGCCATATGGTAGAAATGATAACAAGAAAGTGAATGCTGTCGAAGACGAGGATCCTGAAGAATATCCTGAATTATCTGAATATTGCTTTTCTGTTAACATTCCTGAATTGATGTGTGCCATGCAGGATTTATGAGAGAAGGCTAGGTGGCCTCGAAAGAATCAACAAAAAGCTGATTGGAAAGACAAGTCAAAATGGTGTGCCTTCCACGAAGATTTCGGACATGTAACTGAGGATTGCATTGCCCTAAGGAAAGAAATAAGCTATCTTCTGAGCAAGGGGTATCTGAAAGATCTCCTAGGAAGAAAGAAGAATAAGAGTCAGGATACTGAGAAGGATCCTGAACGAGCAGCCTCAACTCCCGCGGATGCCAAGATAATCATCTTCATTACGGGAGGATCCGACATTTGTGGGACTTCGTATTCGGCGGCAAAGAGAAATGCAAAAGAAGCTAAGGCTGAAAGGGGAGACAGACCTGTCAGGATGACTACCCTCACAACTGACAAAGTGATCACATTTGACGCTGATGACAGGGATACTGTCCAGGATCCTCATCATGATGCTCTAGTAATAACATTATATGTGGCTAACCATTTTGTACGCATGATATTGGTTGATAATGGCAGCTCCGTCAATATAATCCAACTAGAGACTCTGAAGAGAATGAATGTATCTCCAATGGATATCACTTCAAAGTCCACCGTGCTTGTTGGGTTCAGTGGAGAGGCTAGGAACACAGTGGGAGAGATAAAGTTACCAGTATATGTTGAAGGAGTCAACTCGATACAACGTTTCTGTGTGATGGATTCTCTATCCTGCTATAACATCATACTGGGAAGACCATGGATTCATGATATGAAGGCTGTGCCATCAACATATCACCAATGCATCAAGATCCCTACCCCTTGGGGAGTTGTCAAAGTCGATAGTGATCAGCAGGAGGCGAAAGAGTGTTACTCATCCTCGATGAAATCCTCGACCAAGCCTAGTGCAGCATAGCAATTAAAGATGCGGGCCCAGGATATCGTGGAGGATCCGGAGCAGGGTGTGAAGAAAATTATCCTGGATCAGGATAATCCTGATATCTCGGTGCTCGTAGGAACCAATATCCCTCAGGGTATTGAGGAGTAGTTAACTAACTTTTTGAAATGCAGGATGTCAACGTTTGCATGGAAGCATGAGGATATGACAGGTATATCCAAAGACATTATCACTCACAAGCTTGGAATTGACAGGTCTTTCAAGCCTGTCCAGCAAAAGAGAAGGAAGTTTGCTCCAGAACGAAACATAATTATTCAAGAAGAGGTTGAAGCCATCTTGGATATTAAATCACCCTCAAATATGAAAGATGTTCAACGATTAACAGGGAGAGTGGCAGCATTAAACAGATTTATTTCAAGATCCTCAAAGAAATGCAAAGAGTTTTATGATATCCTGAAAAAGAACAAGAAATTTGAATGGGGAGAGAAGCATGAAGCAGCCCTGCAGGATTTGAAGCAATATCTTTCAACTGCACCTCTACTGATGAAGCCTGAGAATGGTGAACCACTATCCCTATACCTCGCAGTATCAGGGAATGCTGTAAGTGCCGTCCTTGTAAAGGATCATGAAGGTCAGCAATATCATGTTTATTATGTTAGTAAAAGTTTGTTAAATGCTGAAACTAGGTATTCTCATTTAGAAAAATTGATACTAGCATTAGTTATTGTAATATTTGTGCTTGTAATCATTATGAACAGTTCAATTAGCAATAAAACAATGTTATTTTATCCCAATGATTGTTTGATTGTGTTTTACATTTTTCATGTTCTGACTTTCGTTCAATTTCAAACTCTACATCGCTTTCTGGAGCATTATACGCAAACTGGTGCGTAAACGTACTCAGTTTAATGCGACAAATACTCCGGAACATCAACATATACTCAACATACCTTAAATAACCTTTACATAACTTAGAAATAAGTTTTAAAGGCTTTGGTATGGCAAAAACAAGATAATTCGCTTACAGGGACTAAACTTGACAAACTGTAAAAGTATGCCAATTTGAACTGTAACGAACATTCCGGAACATGTCCATAAGTTAAACATACCATAAATATCCTTTACATAGCTTAGAAATAGGCTTTGAGGGGTTTGGTATGCTAAAATAAACTTTTGGGTCATTCAGGGACTAAAAGTGTCAAAAAGTGCACAAGTTTGCACTTTTGCGCATAACTTACGTTCTGAATACATCCGGACATCCAAAAATTTATGTAAGCATCCTTATATTATGCCTTAGTGTTTGGCATGAGAAAAATCCATTCGTCGCGTCATTTGGATCGTCTTTCGCGCTTATGCACATTCCGTCGTAATTAAGCGAACATCGCGATCGTACGGCCAAACGAGCCAACATCCGAAACATTTTTGGGCATGTTTCATGTCCACAATGTTTAGGCATCATTTTGGGGCCTTAAAGATGTCTTTACAGGTCTTAAAAGGGCTAGAAATAACTTAAAAACGCAACAGGGGCCAAATATGTAAATTCTGCAAGTGGTGCAGATCAGACGGGGCCAGGCGACCCGCGTAAGATCTGCACTCCCTTTCACGCGGGCCGCGTGAGGATGTCTGACAGAAAGATTTTGCATTTAATGCAAAATCTGGCCTTTCGTTCGATCAAGAGGCGATGCCTTTTCACCCAATGAAGGGCCAAGGGCCAAGTTCAGTGAATTTAACCATTGGACACATGTACGCATGGTACGTGGGTGACTGTACATATTTTTACAATGAAATTACACACGAATTGGTTTTAAATTTATAAAAGTGATTATTACTTTTACATCAAAACACACACGAAAGAGGCAAGTGTACCCCGTCATATATGTAGTAAAGTATCGGTAAGAACCAAGTATCGATCCACGGAAATGGGCGGAGAAATAATACTAGACCTTTGTCGCTAAGCTATCGGTAAAAACATACGTTGTTTTGGTTTTAATTAATCTAAAGTAAGCATAAATAAATACTTATAAAACATAGTAGATTATATATAAATAGCCTTGCTTAATACACAACCAAAGCATGTCAACTAAGTCAGTTTTGGCACTAGAAGCATTCGGTCAATTTTCCATTTTAAGACAATTAGTATCCCTTTCGGGAATCCTAACATGACAATCATTCGGAAAGTTAAAACGATAAACACACTTTAACCACCTAAAATTGTTCTTTAACGTGCAATTGATAAATGTCTACAAAAATCTCCTAAAAATAAGTTAGTCATCCGTTAGGAGTTTTCTAACCTCACTTAATCAAGGAAAGCAACACCGATAAACACAATGCAACCACCGAGACAAGCATAAACTAGATTAAATCACAACCGAGTTCATTTTACAAATCTTGCACATAAATTCACCAAGATAGCAATTTTGGCCGAAACTACTAACTAAGCTAACAAATCATGGCAAGAATTCGTAACAACACCATCTAACCCGTTAGAGTCCTTCCGTGAAGGCAAGCTTTCTTGATTAACAATAATTACATTTTATTAAACCACTAACCCGTTAGAGTATCATGGTGCCCAAATTTTAACCAAGTTAAGCTAGTTAACCAAATTAAAAGTTTACTAATACATGATTAAATAAGCTTCATTTTTCAACTATCTTACCTAACCAAGCACCAATCATCCAACACAATTACTTATAATCAAGAAATCAATATCCATAACAAGGTTGCAAACTAATCATCAAAGATAATCATAGAAAACACTTCAAAATGTCATTACAAACATAGATTGACATACTAATAGCTATAATCAAGCAAGGGATTGTTGTGTTTTTGCCCAAAGGCTACAATAATACATAAATATTAATCTAAATGCTTGAAAGATTAACAAAAACATGGAAAGATTAGAAAACCCAACCATAAACAAGCACAAGATTAAGAATCCGGATAATAAATGAGCAAAACCGGGCAATGTGGCTTGAATCCGAGTGAAAGCAGAAGCCTTCGGAGCCTCAAAATCGCCTGTAAAGCTCTCCAAAATTCCAGAGTTACATCTAAAATGGTGCTGTTCTGTTTAAATGCTTTTTCGAAGTCGCACGGCCGTTCTTCCGATCGCACGACCGTGCACTTTAAGCATTATTGGTGGTGGGCCACCATACTGCGTGACGTCACAGATCGTTGACTGGTCTTCGGTCACGCACGGTCGTTCTTGGCTTGGCACGACCGTTCCTTTCCGAGGTTTGATTTGCACGCTCGGTTCTTTGGTCGTTCTTTTCCGGGTTTATGTTTGACCTCGGATCCGCACGATCGTTCTTGATCGGGAACGGTCGTTCCTTACCGGGCTTGCCTTTAGTGCCTTGCACGGTGAGTTGCACGCCTGGTTCACTGCCGGATCTTCTTGGTTCGTCGGATATGCACGGTCGTGCATATGGCCGCATGACCGTGCCAAACGCCCAGGTCAGTCTTTTTCCACAGAACCTTCGCAGCTTCATCGTTTTGTCCGGAAAGTCCTCGTTTTTGGTATCATCTCGTCTGGTATGCTGTTTTAGGCCTGTAAACCAAAATATTAAGTATCCGAATGACGGTTTTACGGCCGAAAACGCATAAAATGGGGGTAAAACGGGGGATTAAAATATGTGTAAATTAGCGAATATCAAATCTCCCCACACTTGAACCTTGCTTGTCCTCAAGCAAGCAGAACTAAAAAGCAATAAAAGACGGAAAGAAACAAGTACGATAATTTACACACTATTTTATTGAAAACTACTATAAACGGTTGGCCGGTTTGTCGAAAGACATCATCAAAAGACTCAAACCCAACAAGCATATGCAATTATAATAGCGACAACCAAAAAGCCGTGACTTCACATTTAATTGACTCAACATGTTAATCTTCACACGACTCACAATATCCACACACACTCGGTTTTATTTATGAAACATACATAAAATGTGTATGTGCAAACACTCAATGCCACGTCAATGAAATATGCAATATCATAAGCTTGTCATAAGATCTCGTCTCCACCAACTAACATGCAAATAAGTGCAAATCAAGAGGTCTTTACGGGTTGTAACGTTAGGCTTGGGCGAAGGGTATGGAAGTAGACATTTAAAGTGGCGAAAATGGTTAAAACTCGGTTTTAGCGTTTAACTAGCAAGAACATAATACAACTATACATACAAATGCCTTAAAAAGGCGACTAAAGCGCAATCGAGTTTATCAACGAAATTTTAACATTTAAGCATTCAAAATTGCTCGATTTCTATCAACTTCACCCTATTTTAGGGTGTTTTATTTTCTGGGTTGTGTTTTTTTTTTTTTTTTTTTTTTTTTTTTATAAATAACTATACAATAAACCGAAACAAATGCTAGTTAAACGATTATTTTATCCGAGTTTCAACACTAAAAAGGGTTTAAAACATACAAAGGCTAAATTTGGCTAAGCGGGCGATAATGTGGGTAAACAAAGGTAAACGGGAAGGCTCGACATGGTTAATCCTAAAGGGTAATATAAGGTGAACGGGAAGCACAACACAAAGAACAAGGCTTACAACAAAGGGGTAATCTAAGTGCCTCTATCACTTTTACACGAATTCACAAGTTCGTGGTCTTAACAAGCATACTAGTGACAAATTCTAAATTACACATAACATCCGGCTCACTCCTATATCCGAAATGATCAAATATATAACAATAGGCTCAAATATGCTCACGTAACGGATGGAATGGGTAAAAGTGTGAAAACTATCATGTAAGTCTTTCTTTGTTTGTCACGCTTTCCGGTTTACTTTTTCAAAAATATTTTGCTTGTCGAGTTTTTATCAAGTCCGAAGCTTTCTAAAACACAACCAACCGGTTTATTTACTAAAATATATACAAAATACAGGTATTTTTGAGTGATTTTTCTGATTTTTGATTTTTTTTATTTATTTTTTTTTATTTTTTTTTAGAGGACAAACAAAGTTAACAAAGTTAACCCCCTCCCCACACTTGAACTTCGCATTGTCCCCAATGCGAAACCCGAAATATAGAGAAAAAGGATAATAATACTCCCCTCAAGATGATATCTGATGAATCGAGGCTTCCAAAGCTGCGTCTGTCATATGCTCCGGCCAAAGACTTGATAGCCACAATCTGCAAATATGTCATATGGTACAGCATAACAGAACAGTAACAGAATAAACAGAAATAAACCATAATGTACATAAATACTATTAGTTCAAACAAAGACATAACAAAAAGTAAAATGTTTTAAAATACAAAAACAATCCGAGGGTGTTGGAAAGAGTATGCAAAAATAACACCCGAAATAACAAATACTAATATAAAAGCCACCACGATCATCACCGCCAACTCCTACTCGTCATCATCGTCATCGTGTCTCGTAAAGGACGGGCCCGCACCACCGTAACCAGGAGGGTTCCATGGTGGGAACTCTGGAGGGTTCTGGAAGTAGTTGGGATATGCATGGCGCATCTCCCCAAATAGGTACGAAAACCCGGCACTCACCCCCTGATACAAGCTCTCCTGGCTCTGCCTCAGCTGATCCTGACTGGTCCGCAGCTGATCCTGACTGACCCGGATCTGGTCCTGGCTGGTCCTGATCTGATCGATATACGTACCATGTTGTTCCTGCGTGACCCGCATTTGCTGGAACTGCTGATAAAATTCAGGCCAATCCTGATGCTGGTAGAACTCGTGGTGCTGCGGCTGGTGTGGCGGTGTGTGTGGCTGGTGCTGCTCGTGCATCTCTACATCTTCTTGCTCTTCCTCTGCTGGGAGCGGGGGTAACGGGTCCCAGACCTCGTTATTCAGCCCCCTCAACCTATCCCCGTGATCAGTCTCGACAATAACCCCCATCGCCTTCAGCGACCTGATGTCAACATGCTCTCCCTCAGTAATCAGGGTGAGACTCTGAAGTACCTCGTCAGTCATGAGATGTTCGTTGTATGCAAGTTCGGTCACATATTGACCGCCATGTATCTGACTGTTAGGGGTCCTTCCTGAGCTTTTCACAAAGTATTCAGCCATACGCGCCGCTAAATTAATTGGCGCCTTCTCCACCAATGCGTAAAGAAAAATCAGATCTGGTGTTGGACAGTTACCAAGACTGTCCATGCGCCCGCATATAGTGTGGCTAAACACATGGTGCATCACCCGCACCAGAGGGTCTCTAAGTCGTGAGGCCTTCGACATCCTTGGGTTGTATGGGTCCCCAACAGCATTTGCAGCCCAAAACTCATCCCTTGCTGCATCAGACGGGAAAGTGAACTGCTCTGTGAAGACACTGGCATCATCCATGTCTTCCCTAGTGTAAATACCGAGTCTTCTTCCCAGACGACCAACCGACCACCGGTGCCATTTACCACACAATCGGAAAGCTATCCGCTCCTTGTGGCGGAATTTGGGTCTACGAGCAGCAACTGGCTTCTCATAAGCATATGATGCAAAGAACTCTATGGTAAGCTCCAAGTACACGGGTCGGTTGCAACCGACCAGATTTATAAGTGGACGACTCATCATATTTTCTAAACGGTCGTATTGATTTAGTTCTTGCATAACTTCCCAATCAAGCCATCTAGGGACTCCGAATTGCCCCCTCCGGGCCCATAACTCGTCTCTTTTTGGAATGCACAAAGCTTCACGCTCGTTGTTAGGATCAAACTGTAGGAAGGGATGATTCATCTGTAATGGGGAACATTGTTAGAAAGACAGAAACATGAGAAAATGGAATTGAAAACAGCCGAGCAGCAAATTATGAAGTTTCTGTCCAACTGATCTGGGCAAATGGCACGAGCGTGCTTCGAAGTCAAGCCCAGTGATTGTCGGACACGCACGTCCGTTCCTCAAGCGGAACGACCGTGCAACATCGGACAACCCGTTGCACTACCGTGCATCACCGATCAACAGCAGAAATTATGAAAAAAATAGGAAATGCACGTCCGTTCCATCTGAGGAACGACCGTTCCGTTCAGTTTCTGCAGTTTTCGACCCCTGTACTTAGAACAACCTGAATGTCAACATGATTTCTATAAAAATTTTAACAAGCATTGGGTCAACAGGGGTCTGAAAGTCAACCAGGTGTTCACGATACTTCGATTCAACAAGGGTTAGGGTTTCGATATGTTTATGAAGAGAACCCAAAAAATTTCCTTGAAGAATCGGAATAAATCTAACCTAGAAAGTGGGAAAACAAGAAATCTAACACTAGAGACGTACCGTGCGAAGTTGGGTGCGAGATCGTGCGAAGAATCGTGCAATTTAGTGTAAAAAACCGTTCTGGAACGGCTGCAGTTGCTAGGGTTCGCGAATGATAGATTTTTCTGCAGATGAGGGTATATATAATGTGCAGAATGACAAAAATGCCCTCAGCCTGCCGCACGGTCGTTCGACCTTTGGCACGGTCGTGCGAAACCAACGTCTTTCATTTTCCTCGGTGATGCACCGAGGGTGCGACCCATCGTGCCTGATCCTCGAAAACGCACGGTCGTGCGGATACTGGCACGGGCGTGCATCAGCTGCAGATCAGAATTTTCTGCAGAATGCATTTCCAGCAACTGTTTTGGCCGTTTTTCGCCATTTTTTCGACACACCAACTGTTCTAACAATATTGCAACATAGAACCCTCGCTCGGCACGAATAGAAACTGTACAAACTATCGGAAACTACCTAACTAACCTAAATTACGCTAAAACTAGAAAATAAATCCTAAATGACTAAACTACCCTTAAAGCGCAAAATACGCTCTTGCTGCATTTTTGATCCACGAGTCAGCAGCGTAGACTCTCTCCTCCCCACACTTATGATGTGTGCGGGGATTGGAGCTCAATCACCTCCATCACCGACTCTGTCGGCCCGGCAACGTATAACTTTAAGCGATGCCCATTTACTTTGAAAATAACGCCGTCCGCGTTCTCTATTGCGACAGTCCCATACGGAAATATCTCTTTAACCGTGTATGGGCCTGTCCAACGTGAATGGAGCTTTCCGGGAAATAAGCGCAACCGCGAGTTGTAAAGAAGAACGAGATCGCCTGCTTGGAATTCTTTGTGGTCCTTCAAGTGTTTATCATGCAATCTCTTCGTGCGCTCCTTGTACAACACGGAGTTCTCATAAGCGCGCTGTCGCAACTCTTCCAACTCGTGAATCTGGAGGAACCGGGCTTCACCTCCGGCTTTTAGGTCCAGATTTGCGGTCTTTAGCGCCCACATTGCTTTATGTTCCAGCTCAACCGGTAGATGGCATGCCTTTCCGTAAACAAGCCTAAAGGGAGTAGTCCCAATAGGCGTCTTGTAAGCCGTACGGAAGGCCCACAACGCTTCATCAAGCTTATCTGACCAATCCTTGCGGTTTGCACCTACTGACCGCTCAAGGATTCTTTTCAGCCCCCGGTTCGTGACTTCCACCTGCCCGCTTATCTGTGGATGATAGGGCGTGGATAGACGGTGATGCACACCGTAACGGGACAAAGCTCTCTCGAGCTGAGTATTGCAAAAATGCGTCCCTCTGTCACTAATAAGCGCTTTCGGAGCGCCGAACCGGGCAAATAAGCTTTTCAAAAATCTCACGACCACCCTGGCATCATTGGTGGGCAAGGCCTGTGCCTCCGCCAACTTCGATACATAGTCAACCGCGACCAAGATGTACTTATTACCTCGTGAGGGGGGAAATGGTCCCATGAAGTCTATCCCCCAGATATCAAAGACTTCACAAACCTGAATCCAGGTCAGAGGCATTTCATCACGTGCCGATATATTTGTCGCTCTCTGGCAGGCATCGCACGCTCTAACCCAGCTCTGCGCATCACGAAATATAGTCGGCCAATAAAACCCGGAGTCCAATACTTTCTTGGCGGTAAAGTTGGCTCCATGGTGGCCTCCGGTAGGTCCCTCGTGACAGTGGCGCAGAATATCGGTCGCCTCCTTACCTGAAACACATCTTTTAATCACCTGATCAGCACCAACCCGAAACAAGTAAGGGTCATCCCAAATGTAGTGCTTGACATCCGAAAAGAATTTCCTCTTTTGTTGGTGAGTCAACCCTTTAATCAGAATCCCGCAAGCAAGGTAGTTTGCAAGGTCAGCGAACCATGGCAACTCATCGCATATCTCAACACTCATCAAAGACTCGTGTGGGAAGTTGTCATTTATGGAATCCCAACGCGCGTCCACGATGTCTCCATGCTCTAACCGAGATAGATGGTCAGCCGCTACATTCAACGCACCCTTTTTATCTTGAATCTCAATATCAAACTCCTGCAGCAACAAGATCCACCTGATCAGACGTGGCTTAGCGTCCTGCTTGCTGAAGAGATATCGGATGGCTGCATGATCAGTATACACAACGGTTTTCGAAAGCACCAAGTACGATCTAAATTTGTCAAATGCGAAAACGACCGCCAAGAGTTCTTTTTCAGTCGTGGTATAATGCTCTTGAGCGTCGTGAAGAGTTTTGCTCGCATAATAGATCGGGTGAAAGTGCTTTTCTCTCTTTTGACCCAGAACGGCCCCTATGGCGTAATCACTCGCGTCGCACATAATCTCAAACGGCAAACTCCAGTCTGGTGCAACTAAAATAGGGGCCTCAATCAACTTTTGCTTGAGAAGGTCAAAGGCTCTCAAGAAATCATCTCCGAATATGAACGGAGCGTCTTTCTCCAACAGACGGGTCATGGGTCTGGCGATTTTTGAAAAATCCTTAATGAATCGCCGATAGAACCCGGCATGACCGAGAAAGCTCCGTATCGCTCTAACAGAGGTGGGAGGCGGAAGTCGTGAAATGATATCCACTTTGGCTGGGTCGACCTCCATACCAGCATGCGAAATCTTATGTCCCAGAACTATGCCCTCCTTCACCATGAAGTGGCATTTCTCCCAGTTCAGGACCAGATTCGTCTCCTCACACCTCTTCAACATCTTCCTCAAATTTTCCAAGCAGTGATCGAAGGAATCCCCAAATACCGAAAAATCATCCATGAAAACCTCCATGGAATCCTCGATCATGTCATGGAAAATTGCAACCATGCATCTCTGGAAGGTTGCTGGTGCATTACACAACCCAAAAGGCATCCGCCGGTAGGCGAATGTGCCGAAGGGGCATGTAAAGGTAGTCTTCTCCTGATCCTCAGGAGCGATAGGAATCTGAAAGTACCCAGAGAATCCGTCAAGGAAACAGTAATACAACTTCCCCGACAGACGTTCCAACATCTGGTCGATGAATGGAAGCGGGAAGTGATCCTTGTGAGTATCATCATTGAGCTTGCGGTAGTCAATGCAAACTCGCCACCCAGTGACGGTACGGGTAGGAATTAGCTCATTCCTATCATTCGAGACTACAGTCATACCTCCTTTCTTAGGTACAACCTGCACCGGACTCACCCATACAGAGTCAGAAATAGGATAAATCATGCCGGCATCCAACAATTTAATCACCTCCTTCTTCACCACGTCCTGCATATTTGGATTTAAACGTCTCTGATGCTGCGCACATGGTTTGTACTCGTCTTCCATCAGAATCTTGTGAGTACAAAAAGAAGGATTGATGCCCTTGATATCCATGATTCTCCATGCAATGGCTCTCTTATGAAGTCTCAGAACCTCGAGAAGCCGAATTTTCTCATCCTTTTCCAATGATACTGAAATTATGACCGGTAGGCGACGCTCCTCGTCTAGAAATGCGTACTCGAGATGTGGCGGGAGTTCTTTCAACTCCAAAGGCGTCGGATCATCAACCGAAGGCTCTGCTTCCCCCTTTTTCACATGGTCAATTTCAAGAAATCTCTCAGGACTCTGGGAACCATCGTCACCAATCTGATAGACTGGCTGCTCGAAATCGTGGCCCTCCTGCGTAATGCCAATCAGGTCCCCACACGACAGACGTGTGTCCGAATCAATCTCATCAATAGTACCTTGAAAATGAGAGCACACACATGCATCGACAATGTCGACGTAATAAAGCTTGTCATCGTGACATTGCGGATGCTGCATCGATCTTTTGATATCGAATGTCACGTGCTCATCATTCACTCGGAGCGTGATTTGGCCAGCTGCCACATCAACAATCGTCCTCGCTGTATTGAGGAAAGGGCGTCCAAGTATCAAAGGTACCCTTGAATCTTCATTCATGTCAAGGATAACAAAGTCCACGGGGAAAACAAATTTATCGATTTTTACAAGCATGTTTTCCACAAATCCGCGCGGATACTTTATTGAGCGATCTGCCAACCGAATGCTCATCCTAGTGGGTGACGGCTCACCCAGATCCAGTTTAGTAAAAACCTTATATGGCATAAGGTTAATACTCGCTCCCAAGTCAGCCAACGCATGGCTAACAGACATGTTTCCAATCAAACACGGGAGCGTGAAACTACCAGGATCTCCCATTTTCGTGGGCAGACGGTTTTGCAGAACGGCGGAACAAGTCTCATTCATCACCACACACGATATATCCTCGAGCTTCTGTTTATTTGAGAGGATATCCTTAAGGAATTTCGCATACTTTGGCATCTGGGCCAAGGCTTCAACAAACGGTATATTGATGTGTAGTTGCTTAAACAACTCAAGGAACTTACCGTATTGTTCTTCATTCTTCTGCTTCTTCAGCCTGCCTGGATAAGGTACCGGAGGAGTGTAATCTTTGACCGGCTCCTGGACTTGTGCTGTACTTGCTGGGCGTAGCTTGGCTTGCACCTCGTCCGGTGTGTCAGTCGGGACCGCTTCAGTGATCGGTACTGAGTCCGATATGATGGGTCCGGTAGTTTTTCCACTCCTGGTCATCACAGCATTCACATCCCTCTGTCCGCCTGGGTTTGGTTCTGTATTACCCGGAAGACCGCCTGGGGGCCTTTTGGACATCATCTGTGCCAGCTGACCAACCTGATTCTCGATATTCTGAATCGAGGCCTTCTGACTCCTCATTTTTCCCTCGTTAGCCAGAAAACGATCCTCGCTTTGTTGGTATCGTTTTTCAGAGCTAGAGAGAAGCTGAGCCATCATATCCTCCAGCTTGGAACTAGACTGAGGGGCCTGCTGCTGGGAGCTACTCCCAGTGCCCTGATTCTGGTACGAATATGGACGCTGCTGGTAGGGTTGATTGTACTGCTGGTACTGCTGACCCTGCTGAGGCGCTGGAGCACGCTGAGTGAACCCCAATGGGTTCTGATTTCCTGCATTCGCTCGCCACCCAAAATTTGGGTGATTTCTCCATCCGGGATTATAGGTGTTGCTGTACGGGTTGTTCTGCGGCCTCACTTGATTACTCACAAAATCTACCTCTTCATGGCCCTCATATACGACTCCCTGAAAACATGCCCCAGGCTCGTGTGACACTCCGCACTGGTCACATCCCGAGCCAGCATGCGCAATCATCTGGGACTTGTCGAATCTCGATGTAAGAGCCGAGAGTTGTGCAGTAATGGCCGTGTAATCGTCTACAGCATGAACTCCTGAGCGAGATGATGATGACGTTGCCCGACCTCTATCTCCATCCCGACGCGAGCTGGATTTCAACGCAGCTTTTTCGATAATATCACACGCTTCAGTCGGCGTCTTAGTTCCAAGATCGCCGCCCGCGTTCACGTCTAATCGCTCTTGCGTGTTATAGTTGAGCCCCTGATAGAACGTCAAAACCAGCTGTCGCTTGGAGAAGCCGTGATGTGGCACATCAATCAACAAATCCTTGAATCTCTCCCAAGCTGCATGCAACGACTCGCCCTCGTCTTGGCGAAAGGAAACAATCCGGTTCCGTAGTTTGTTCGTTTTCTCAGGTGGAAAATATTTCTGCATAAACTGCTCCGCCAACTGATTCCAGGTCCTGATGGACCCGGCAGGAAGTGACATAAGCCAAGCCCTAGCTTTGTCACGTAACGAAAACGGAAACAACCTCAACCGAATTGCGTCCTCTGAAACACCAGTCATCCTAAATGTTGAACAAATAGCAAGAAAAGCAGCGATATGCCTCCCGGGATCCTCATGCTCACGTCCGTCGAACTGCACCGAATTCTGCAACATGTTAATAACACTAGATTTAATTTCAAAATTAGGTGCATCTATAGTGGGCTGAAGGATACTCGGCTCCAGGCCTGCCCTTCCGGGCTGATTTGTTTCATTCAATGGTCGGTCGTTGTCTGCCATGACGACTCTCTCCTCGTCCTCTAAGCTTTCGTCTTCAGAGATAATCACCGGCTCGTCAATTGCATTTGCAATGCGTTGTGCAACGACGAGTGACCTTTCGCGCAGCCTCCTACTTCTTCTAAGATTATGCGCTGGTTCGTCAGTCGGCTCAGCAATAGCGGGTGCGGGAGTTGAGGACATCAACCTGCAAACGAAAAACTGACACAATGAATATTTTATTAATAAAATAATGCTGTTTTTTTTTTTGCTGGAATGAAACAGAATATTTGTAAAAATGGGCTGAAAATTTTATAAAAATCCGAAAATGGGCCGAAATTTTTATAAAAATTAAAGCAATGAAAATAATCGAATCGGCTAGTGCAAAAACGATTTTTAAGAGCCGAAAATTCAACGAATAAATGAATAAATAAATCCGGATTAGAACAAATAAATAAAATAAAAATTTACAAGTGTACAAAAGAATCATGAAAACGAATAAATTAAATTAAAAACAAGAAATATTAACAGATAAATCAACGAATAAATAATCACGAAAGTATACACAAATATTAACAAGTATATACACCGATAACACAACGACTCGGGTCGTTCCTAAAACTCGCCACTTCCCCGGCAACGGCGCCAAAAACTTGGTACGTGGGTGACTGTACATATTTTTACAATGAAATTACACACGAATTGGTTTTAAATTTATAAAAGTGATTATTACTTTTACATCAAAACACACACGAAAGAGGCAAGTGTACCCCGTCATATATGTGGTAAAGTATCGGTAAGAACCAAGTATCGATCCACGGAAATGGGCGGAGAAATAATACTAGACCTTTGTCGCTAAACTATCGGTAAAAACATACGTTGTTTTGGTTTTAATTAATCTAAAGTAAGCATAAATAAATACTTATAAAACATAGTAGATTATATATAAATAGCCTTGCTTAATACACAACCAAAGCATGTCAACTAAGTCAGTTTTGGCACTAGAAGCATTCGGTCAATTTTCCATTTTAAGACAATTAGTATCCCTTTCGGGAATCCTAACATGACAATCATTCGGAAAGTTAAAACGATAAACACACTTTAACCACCTAAAATTGTTCTTTAACGTGCAATTGATAAATGTCTACAAAAATCTCCTAAAAATAAGTTAGTCATCCGTTAGGAGTTTTCTAACCTCACTTAATCAAGGAAAGCAACACCGATAAACACAATGCAACCACCGAGACAAGCATAAACTAGATTAAATCACAACCGAGTTCATTTTACAAATCTTGCACATAAATTCACCAAGATAGCAATTTTGGCCGAAACTACTAACTAAGCTAACAAATCATGGCAAGAATTCGTAACAACACCATCTAACCCGTTAGAGTCCTTCCGTGAAGGCAAGCTTTCTTGATTAACAATAATTACATTTTATTAAACCACTAACCCGTTAGAGTATCATGGTGCCCACATTTTAACCAAGTTAAGCTAGTTAACCAAATTAAAAGTTTACTAATACATGATTAAATAAGCTTCATTTTTCAACTATCTTACCTAACCAAGCACCAATCATCCAACACAATTACTTATAATCAAGAAATCAATATCAATAACAAGGTTGCAAACTAATCATCAAAGATAATCATAGAAAATACTTCAAAATGTCATTACAAACATAGATTGACATACTAATAGCTATAATCAAGCAAGGGATTGTTGTGTTTTTGCCCAAAGGCTACAATAATACATAAATATTAATCTAAATGCTTGAAAGATTAACAAAAACATGGAAAGATTAGAAAACCCAACCATAAACAAGCACAAGATTAAGAATCCGGATAATAAATGAGCAAAACCGGGCAATGTGGCTTGAATCCGAGTGAAAGCAGAAGCCTTCGGAGCCTCAAAATCGCCTGTAAAGCTCTCCAAAATTCCAGAGTTACATCTAAAATGGTGCTGTTCTGTTTAAATGCTTTTTCGAAGTCGCACGGCCGTTCTTCCGATCGCACGACCGTGCACTTTAAGCATTATTGGTGGTGGGCCACCATACTGCGTGACGTCACAGATCGTTGACTGGTCTTCGGTCACGCACGGTCGTTCTTGGCTTGGCACGACCGTTCCTTTCCGAGGTTTGAGTTGCACGCTCGGTTCTTTGGTCGTTCTTTTCCGGGTTTATGTTTGACCTCGGATCCGCACGATCGTTCTTGATCGGGAACGGTCGTTCCTTACCGGGCTTGCCTTTAGTGCCTTGCACGGTGAGTTGCACGCCTGGTTCACTGCCGGATCTTCTTGGTTCGTCGGATATGCACGGTCGTGCATATGGCCGCATGACCGTGCCAAACGCCCAGGTCAGTCTTTTTCCACAGAACCTTCGCAGCTTCATCGTTTTGTCCGGAAAGTCCTCGTTTTTGGTATCATCTCGTCTGGTATGCTGTTTTAGGCCTGTAAACCAAAATGTAGATAATTAAGTATCCGAATGACGGTTTTACGGCCGAAAACGCATAAAATGGGGATAAAATGGGGGACTAAAATATGTGTAAATTAGTGAATATCAACGCACGAGATCAAGGCATGATATTCGATAAAACGATCCTAACGGTTCCACTTTTCCTATAAATACCCCCCCCCCCATTTGTGTAAAAACCCACAAGAATCAGATCTAAAGCTCTAAGTTGAAACCATTGTTTCATACCTGAGCTATTTGATCTTGATTAGCACTCGGGGACCCTCCGTAAGTCTTCTTTCGCTCTTTTATTCGCTTTTCGAGTCCGAAAGTCAACGTTTTGTTGACTTTCTGCATTGACCAGCTCATGGTCGATGCGAAGTTCATGGAACTTCATAACGTGAGCGTGATCACGATGGTCATGGTCCATGGTGACCATACCTACTGATCACCACGTTATCTAGGCTCAGTGACGAGTCGTAGTTTCGGCCAAAATGTGCATTCTTGCATATTTTGTAACCAAACTACTCGTGGGCATCAAAGCCGTTTGTTTTGATGTCAAACCTGTTTTCTAAACTTAGTTAAGCATGTTCTAACATGCTTAGCTCGTCACGTTTAGAATAGTGCTTATATAGGGTCATAAGGTAAGCGAACTAAACCATCGCTTATACTTTCGAACCCGACCCATTTGGTCGATCATTAGGATCCGACCAAACACATTAGGTGACCATAGCTATAACCTTCCGAGGTTATACCTTGTGGTCACGATGTTAGGCGTTCCGAACGCGTTCTACGCGAACGACGCGTAAGGTAGCATAAGCTACCTAAACAGGTCGTAATGGACCGTAAGCACTTAGGATTAGTTTCATTTTAGTATGTAGGCTTTGTTAAACCATATTACACGAGTCTCCATACTCGTTTGGTTTTCAAACCCGCGTACTGTCCGATCCTTCCGATTTGGTCCGGTATATTAACATAAGTTACCTATTAGGTGCCGTTGATATTCCGTGATTTTTAGCATTATCTGGTTATTATACAAGGAACTCAAAGCAATCTCAGGTGAGTACATAGAACCCCATCTTTTACTGTTTTCTAAACTGTTTTGGGGTGAAACACATGTGCCTATCTGTTACTTTCATGCTTTCCATGTTTTCACATCGTATATCTGCTATGCTCATTAGTACATTATAGTACATGATTTCATTACATTTTATGCTATGTATACCCATTGTGTGCGTACTTAGTACATTGATTTACATAACATTTTTGCTGCATATGTTTACTCAGCATATGGGCACATCGATTTACATAAACATTTCTGTTGCATATGTTTACTCAGCATATGGACACATTGATTTACATAAACATTTCTGTTGCATATGTTTACTCAGCATATGGGCACATTGATTTACATAAACATTTCTGCTTCGTATGTTTACTTAGCATACTTAGTACAATTGTTTACATCACATGCCCTCATTTTGTTATGACATTTGGTTTGTTTAACATGGGACAATACATTCATTAACATTAGCTACGCCGTTCGTTAGTAGGTAGTGGTACCATAGGAATTGACAACTCCCATTCCTGAAGTCCTGGGTTTTATAGGACTGGAAGGAATTACCGAATTCGATATACATAACTTAGATAAACCTTTAATTTGTTTAAGGGTTTATCGCCGCAGTCTCAAGGCTTGGATGTATGCATAGTTTACAATACCGCATAAATGTTAATATCAATAGAGCATGCATTTTTCCACAGAACATAACGTTGATTTAAACCACGTGTTACCTCAACGACTTGTTTTGTGCAGTTTACATATGGTTTAAGTTGATACATTTCGCTTACCATACATGATACATTTTGGGATACATATTACATGATTTACATTGAACATAAACACGTCGACATTGACATACACATTTGGTGGTCTACATTTGAACATAAACATTTGACATGGTTTACAATAACACTTGACATTTGGTTTACACATGAACAATTTACATGGTGGATGGGTTTGGGTAAATGATTTAAGTAACGTGGCGTGTGTAATATGATACAAACATGGTGGATGCGCCGCTGGTACTTCCTATATATAAATGTTTGTATAATATTACATATCGTGGCGTTATCTAAGTCATTTCAGTCTAGACACATTACATTTTACATAAATAACATATTCTTCACAAGACATTATTTTCACAAACAACTTATCTTATTCAACTCATTTTACTTGGTTATTCGTTTAACCTTGCACTTATCTATACATATCATTTGATCTTACCGTTTTTCAAACGATTTACAAGACAAGCAAATTACAAAGTTCATGACTGACTGTTACTAAACATTTTCTCAAACATAAGTCATGAATTCCGTTTTCACAAAACCAATGTATCTCACAGGCATTTTTATGCCGACGTACCTATTTTCACATGTGTTTTCAAGAAATGATGCATAGGACTTATCAAGATATACTTAGGCGGACCTGTGCCTTAGTGACTTAAAACGAGACAAGAACTAGTTAATTTATGTTATGTACTTTTTGGTTCTTGTTTAAACAATGTAAACTTTCTTGTTTGATCAATAAAACGGAACTTCAATTGCCATGGATTTGAAACAATTGATTCTGTCCCAACACTCCCCGACGTTTCCGCCACGTTTTGTATATTCTACGTGGTCGGGGTGTGACAGAAAAGATGGTATCAGAGCCAATGGTTATAGGGAATTAGGTTATTAGTAATGCTTTGACCTAGTCTATAACCTTCCTAGGACCCTAACGCGAGTTCACTTGCGTTTAGTCATGAAACAATACCGTCACCTATCCTTAGGCGACGACCACAACAAGAACATAAATTTCAAAACCACTTTGAAAACCAATCATCTGTTCTAGGATGATTGATTACTAGGTTTTGAACCCTCTGTTATAAGGTTTTGAACCCCTTTGAATTTTCGAAACTCTCGTCAAAGTTTTGGGTCGTATAATGTGAACACGTGCAAACTGGAAGAGTAAATGCCTGTACCCCGAGTTTTCTGTCGAAGGCTAGAGTGTTCGTACAAATCCGTAGTATCGGACCAGTCACTCTTACCTGGGAACTCTTGGGGTGAGTTTTCACTTATAGGCGAGCATGTCTTCAGCGATACATTAAAATGACCCGCTTACTTTGATTAGTTACCGTCTCATTTGTTTGCCTTAGGTAATAAACAAATGATCGCAGTTTCTATGCATTGTCATTTTGTTTTATTTACAGATAACATTTCATTTGTTTCCTCCTATATCCTTCATTTCCTCCAGAATGTCTCTTCATCGCAACGATGCGCAGATGTCGGAGCAGACTGCCAAATTTGCCCAGCGGATAGGCGAAGTAATTCTGAAGACTGTTGAATTAGGCTTTGCCATGTCTCGTCTCAACAATGAAGCCACTCAAGGGCCACCAAAGGAAGCAGAAGTCAAGCCTGCACCACCAGCCAAGAAACCAATCAAGGAATCAAAGACCATGGATGAACAGACTGGATCCCATAAGAGGTCAAAGAAGCGAAAGGCTTCTCAGAACTTCACCGTGGTCACTCACAATGGTCAAGCCATCCCCAACCGACCGGCTCAACCCCCTGTTAGGAAGCCATACAACGGAACTGCACCCTTGTGCAACCGATGTAGCCTCCATCATCATGTCAATGTAAAGTGCCGCAAATGCCAGACTTGTGGACTTATAGGCCATACAGCAAGAGTTTGCCCAGTTGCAGCTGCACCAAACCAAGCTGGCAACAATCCCGCTCAAGGTCGTTTCCTACCAGGTTCTTGTTTTAACTGTGGCGAGATGGGTCATTTCCAAAGAAATTGCCCAAAGTTTGCTAAGGCAAATCTAACCCACGGATGAGCAGTTGGCTGTTTAGAAGATGTTGTTGTCTTATGCTTTTGTTTCTTCTATTTACTTGTAATGTGGAACAATCTGTCCCATTCATAAATAAAAGTTGTTGTTCGCAATTCTCATATACAAGTATAGATTCAAGTATGAATGGCATATAGAGCATCTCAACCTCATAAGCATTTTACTTCGTGTTTTGACTTAAACACGTCCAGTGCAAGGTTTCGAAACATCTTCAACTTCAAAAAAAAAAAAAGTTCCATATGGGATCTTTTATCCCCATAATTAGACCCTTGTGGATGATTATCATACAAGTCAGAGTCCTTAATTGGATTCCTCATGTACCAAAATTCGATCATTTCGGTTCCTTAGAATCGAAATCGAATTTTCTCTTTAAGATCTTTCTATCTTTATGGTTAGATTCTTAGAAATATTTAAAGCACCAATCAAAATCCACTGATTGGATACCTGGTGTGCTTTGAATACATGTGCACAGTTAGCAGAACAAACTAACAGAATAATAACAAATCAAGTTAAAGAATCCTTGTGGTTATATGACTATGTGTTTATGCATCATGTGTTTTCTATTATGCATTTTGTGTTTTTGTATACTCTGGATATTCGTTATCCAAATCCTCGTGGAATCTTTCATATGAGGGATTCGTAGTAGGATATTCAAAAAAGTACTATCTTAAATCCTTAATGGACTTCTACGTTGTAGTTAAGTCCCTTGGATTATAAAGTACTATTCCAATGTTTAAAGACAATATGCGTTGATATAGTTAAAGAGGCCCTCGGGTGGTCTAGTTAAAGAGATCCTACGTCGATCTAAGTTAAATAGATTGGTTCGACAATCTAGTTAAAGACATCCTACGTTGATGTAGTTAAATATTTCTCTTGGTAGCTTAGCTGAAGAGATTATTCGTTTGATTTTTTTCCCATACGCATTATGAAATGAACTGTGCGGACTGTGCAAGGAGGTACGTAATTATGGAGGCCTACATAATTATGGAATTCAGTGCACAGAAACCACAGGAAGTTTTGTCATGTGTTAAGACCTACAGTGATAAGAGTAGTGATACGGGAAAAGTCTTGGATTTTGACCAATGTCATTTATCCTTACACTCCCCAATTCTGATTTCAAGCACACACAAGTTTCCTATGATAACTCTTCACGGGAAACGTTCTCCTGCCCTAGAACTGAAGGACAATGGATCATATTATTTCATGGACCGCTTGTGGGTCCCAAGCCAAGATAATCTTCGTACTTTGCTTATGGATGAAGCCCATAAGTCTCGTTATTCTATTCATCCTGGCTCAGATAAGATGTATAAGGATCTTCGTATTCAGTATTGGTGGCCTGGTATGAAGAAAGACATTGCCTTATACGTATCCAAATGCCTTACTTGTCTTAAGGTTAAGGCTGAACATCAGCGACCTTCCGGATTATTGGAGCAACCAGAGATCCCAGTTTGGAAATGGGAAAACATTACTATGGATCTCATTACCAAACTCCCGCGCACAAAGAAAGGTCATGATGCCATCTGGGTAATCGTTGATCGTCTTACCAAATCAGCGCATTTCTTGCCAATCCGTGAGGATTTTTCGGCTGACAAACTTGCTCAAATCTACGTGGATGAAATTGTAGCTAGACATGGTGTTCCTTTGAGCATCATTTCTGACAGAGATGCTCGTTTCACTTCTCACTTTTGGAGAACCATGCAATCTGCTATGGGGTCTCAACTTAATCTGAGCACAACTTATCATCCGCAAACGGATGGTCAATCTGAAAGAACAATCCAGACACTGGAGGATATGCTGAGAGCGGGTGTGATCGATTTTGGTGGTAGTTGGGATTCACATCTTCCATTCTCCTACAACAACAGTTATCACTCCAGCATCAACATGGCTCCTTTCGAGGCTCTCTATGGTCGAAAATGTCGTTCACCGGTCTGCTGGAATGAGATTGGCGAGGCTCAGCTTACTGGACCTGCCCTCATTTTAGAGACAACAGATAAGGTAAAGAAAGTTCGTGCTAACCTTCAGACAGCTAGAAGCCGTCAGAAGAACTACGCGGACTTAAAACGCAAGCCCTTGGATTTTCAAGTCGGTGATCGTGTATTACTTAAGGTCTCACCTTAGAAAGGTGTGATCAGATTCGGAAAGAAAGGAAAACTTGCACCTAGATACGTTGGACCATTTAAGATCGTCGAAAGAATCGGCAAGGTAGCCTACAGACTTGAGTTGCCTCCTGAACTTGGAAATGTTCATCCAACTTTTCACGTGTCCAATCTCAAGAGGTGTTTAGCTGATGAGAACCTCCACATACCGCTTGACGAAATTCGTGTTGATAAAATCCTGAAATTTGTCGAGAAACCAGTGGAAATCATGGAACGTGTAGTCAAGTGGCTTAAACGCAAGCGCATTCCTTTGGTCAAGGTTCGTTGGGAATCTAAGCGTGGACCCGAGTTTACTTGGGAATGTGAAGATCAAATGAAGGCAAAATATCCGCATCTTTTTTTTTTCCACGAGTTTCCTCTAAATAAAATTTCGGGACGAAATTTCCACAAGTAGGGGAGACTGTAACATTTGTGCTTGTAATCATTATGAACAGTTCAATTAGCAATAAAACAATGTTATTTTATCCCAATGATTGTTTGATTGTGTTTTACATTTTTCATGTTCTGACTTTCGTTCAATTTCAAACTCTACATCGCTTTCTGGAGCATTATACGCAAACTGGTGCGTAAACGTACTCAGTTTAATGCGACAAATACTCCGGAACATCAACATATACTCAACATACCTTAAATAACCTTTACATAACTTAGAAATAAGTTTTAAAGGCTTTGGTATGGCAAAAACAAGATAATTCGCTTACAGGGATTAAACTTGACAAACTGTAAAAGTATGCCAATTTGAACTGTAACGAACATTCCGGAACATGTCCATAAGTTAAACATACCATAAATATCCTTTACATAGCTTAGAAATAGGCTTTGAGGGGTTTGGTATGCTAAAATAAACTTTTGGGTCATTCTGAATACATCCGGACATCCAAAAATTTATGTAAGCATCCTTATATTATGCCTTAGTGTTTGGCATGAGAAAAATCCATTCGTCGCGTCATTTGGATCGTCTTTCGCGCTTATGCACATTCCGTCGTAATTAAGCGAACATCGCGATCGTACGGCCAAACGAGCCAACATCCGGAACATTTTTGGGCATGTTTCATGTCCACAATGTTTAGGCATCATTTTGGGGCCTTAAAGATGTCTTTACAGGTCTTAAAAGGGCTGGAAATAACTTAAAAACGCAACAGGGGCCAAATATGTAAATTCTGCAAGTGGTGCAGATCAGACGGGGCCAGGCGACCCGCGTAAGATCTGCACTCCCTTTCACGCGGGCCGCGTGAGGATGTCTGACAGAAAGATTTTGCATTTAATGCAAAATCTGGCCTTTCGTTCGATCAAGAGGCGATGCCTTTTCACCCAATGAAGGGCCAAGGGCCAAGTTCAGTGAATTTAACCATTGGACACATGTACGCACGAGATCAAGGCACGATATTCGATAAAACGATCCTAACGGTTCCACTTTTCCTATAAATACCCCCCCCCCATTTGTGTAAAAACCCACAAGAATCAGATCGAAAGCTCTAAGTTGAAACCATTGTTTCATACCTGAGCTATTTGATCTTGATTAGCACTCGGGGACCCTCCGTAAGTCTTCTTTCGCTCTTTTATTCGCTTTTCGAGTCTGAAAGTCAACGTTTTGTTGACTTTCTGCATTGACCAGCTCATGGTCGATGCGAAGTTCATGGAACTTCATAACGTGAGCGTGATCACGATGGTCATGGTCCATGGTGACCATACCTACTGATCACCACGTTATCTAGGCTCAGTGACGAGTCGTAGTTTCGGCCAAAATGTGCATTCTTGCATATTTTGTAACCAAACTACTCGTGGGCATCAAAGCCGTTTGTTTTGATGTCAAACCTGTTTTCTAAACTTAGTTAAGCATGTTCTAACATGCTTAGCTCGTCACGTTTAGAATAGTGCTTATATAGGGTCATAAGGTAAGCGAACTAAACCATCGCTTATACTTTCGAACCCGACCCATTTGGTCGATCATTAGGATCCTACCAAACACATTAGGTGACCATAGCTATAACCTTCCGAGGTTATACCTTGTGGTCACGATGTTAGGCGTTCCGAACGCGTTCTACGCGAACGACGCGTAAGGTAGCATAAGCTACCTAAACAGGTCGTAATGGACCGTAAGCACTTAGGATTAGTTTCATTTTAGTATGTAGGCTTTGTTAAACCATATTACACGAGTCTCCATACTCGTTTGGTTTTCAAACCCGCGTACTGTCCGATCCTTCCGATTTGGTCCGGTATATTAACATAAGCTACCTATTAGGTGCCGTTGATATTCCGTGATTTTTAGCATTATCTGGTTATTATACAAGGAACTCAAAGCAATCTCAGGTGAGTACATAGAACCCCATCTTTTACTGTTTTCTAAACTGTTTTGGGGTGAAACACATGTGCCTATCGGTTACTTTCATGCTTTCCATGTTTTCACATCGTATATCTGCTATGCTCATTAGTACATTATAGTACATGATTTCATTACATTTTATGCTATGTATGCCCATTGTGTGCGTACTTAGTACATTGATTTACATAACATTTTTGCTGCATATGTTTACTCATCATATGGGCACATCGATTTACATAAACATTTCTGTTGCATATGTTTACTCAGCATATGGACACATTGATTTACATAAACATTTCTGTTGCATATGTTTACTCAGCATATGGGCACATTGATTTACATAAACATTTCTGCTTCGTATGTTTACTTAGCATACTTAGTACAATTGTTTACATCACATGCCCTCATTTTGTTATGACATTTGGTTTGTTTAACATGGGACAATACATTCATTAACATTAGCTACGCCGTTCGTTAGTAGGTAGTGGTACCATAGGAATTGACAACTCCCATTCCTGAAGTCCTGGGTTTGATAGGACTGGAAGGAATGACCGAATTCGATATACATAACTTAGATAAACCTTTAATTTGTTTAAGGGTTTATCGCCGCAGTCTCAAGGCTTGGATGTATGCATAGTTTACAATACCGCATAAATGTTAATATCAATAGAGCATGCATTTTTCCACAGAACATAACGTTGATTTAAACCACGTGTTACCTCAACGACTTGTTTTGTGCAGTTTACATATGGTTTAAGTTGATACATTTCGCTTACCATACATGATACATTTTGGGATACATATTACATGATTTACATTGAACATAAACACGTCGACATTGACATACACATTTGCTGGTCTACATTTGAACATAAACATTTGACATGGTTTACAATAACACTTGACATTTGGTTTACACATGAACAATTTACATGGTGGATGGGTTTGGGTAAATGATTTAAGTAACGTGGCGTGTGTAATATGATACAAACATGGTGGATACGCCGCTGGTACTTCCTATATATAAATGTTTGTATAATATTACATATCGTGGCGTTATCTAAGTCATTTCAGTCTAGACACATTACATTTTACATAAATAACATATTCTTCACAAGACATTATTTTCACAAACAACTTATCTTATTCAACTCATTTTACTTGGTTATTCGTTTAACCTTGCACTTATCTATACATATCATTTGATCTTACCGTTTTTCAAACGATTTACAAGACAAGCAAATTACAAAGTTCATGACTGACTGTTACTAAACATTTTCTCAAACATAAGTCATGAATTCCGTTTTCACAAAACCAATGTATCTCACAGGCATTTTTATGCTGACGTACCTATTTTCACATGTGTTTTCAGGAAATGATGCATAGGACTTATCAAGATATACTTAGGCAGACCTGTGCCTTAGTGACTTAAAACGAGACAAGAACTAGTTAATTTATGTTATGTACTTTTTGGTTCTTGTTTAAACAATGTAAACTTTCTTGTTTGATCAATAAAACGGAACTTCAATTGCCATGGATTTGAAACAATTGATTCTGTCCCAACACTCCCCGACGTTTCCGCCACGTTTTGTATATTCTACGTGGTCGGGGTGTGACAGTTATGGCATCAACGAAGCTTAGACATTACTTTGAGACACATAGGATTCATGTTAAAACAAATTATCCTGTCAAAAATGTGCTTAGAAAACCAGAGATGTCAGGCAGGATGGCCAAGTGGTAAGTGAAGTTGAGTGCTTATGACTTAGTGTATGAACCTAGAAATGCCATAAAGTCTCAGGCTTTAGCTGACTTTGTGGTTGATTTTAGTAGTGACATTCAGTATGAGGTAGACCTAGAAGTCCAACAGTTAGGAGAATCTTCAGGATCCTGAACACTGTATACTGATGGTGCATCTAATGTAAGAGGAGTAGGATTGGGAATACTACTAAAATCGCCACAGGGAGACATATTACCCCAGGCTATTAGGTGTGAGTTCCCTGCTACTAATAATGAAGCAGAGAGTATGAGGCTTTAATTGTAGGATTAGAATTGGCTAAGAATATGAGTACCAAGAATTTGCAAGTATATGTTGACTCCTTGTTAATTACTAATCATTTTAATGGATCCTATGCAGTCAAGGGTGAGAAATTAATCGAATACCTCAATATTCTCAAAAAATTAGCAGGATATTTCGATGTTTTTACACTTGAACAGGTACCAAGGGAGGATAATGCTGAAGCAGATGCCTTAGCAAACCTGGGATCATCGATCAGGATACCACTCCAATCATGAGATATCTTAAGGAAGGACATATCCTCGGAAATGAAAATCCTAAGGCATTTAGGATGAAGGTATCACGATTCACTATTATAAACAATGTTTTATATAAGAAATCTCTTGCAGGACCGTATTTGAGGTGCTTGGAGGGTCCTGAAGCCAAAGAAGTACTTCAGGATATACATGAAGGGGATTGTGGTAACCACACTGGGGGCAGGTCATTGCTCCAAAGTATTTAGGACAGGATATTATTGGCCAACGATGAGGAAAGATGCTGCAGAATATGCTCGAAGGTGGGATGCATGTCAAAGGCATAGTAACATACTACATCAACCAGCTGAACCACTATATCCTGTAACATCCCCTTGGCCGTTCATGAAATGGGGGATGGATATAGTAGGGAAGTTACCAAAAGCTCCGGGAGGAAAAGTCTTTATGCTAGCAATGACGGATTATTTCTCTAAGTGGGTTGAAGCTGAAGCATTTGTCCAAGTTAGAGACCAAGAAGTAGTATCCTTCATAAAGAGGAATATCCTAACCAGGTTTGGGGTACCAGCTGAAATCATTTGTGATAATGGGTCCCAGTTTATAAGCAAGAGGACTACTGACTTTTGCAAGAGTTGGGGAATCAAAATGATCACGTCTACTCCGGTGCATCCTCAAGCGAATGGACAAGCAGAATCCTCAAACAAGATAATTGTCAATAACTTAAAGAAGAGACTTGGAGCCAAAAAAGGAAGATGGGCAGAAGAATTACCCTTTGTTTTGTGGGCTGATAGGACAACGGTAAAAAATGCGACGGCCAAACCCCATTTTCCTTGGTATTTGGAGCAGAAGCAATGATTCCAACGGAAATGGCGATACCTACTGCTAGATCTATCCTACAGGATCCTGAACAGAATCCTGGAGCCTTATGTCAAGATTTTGATACTATAGATGAAAAAAGGGATGCATCAAGGTTGAGGATGGCAGCATATCAACAAAGAATATCCAGAGCATATAATAAGAATATAAGGACTAGGAGATTTCGAGTTGGTGATTGGGTGCTAAGAAAGGCTTTCCAAAATACCACTAATCCTGCCGATGGCAAGCTAGCTCCAAAATGGGAAGGACCATATGAAGTTGAGTCAGAAGCAGGGAAAGGAGCATATAGACTCAAGAATATGGAAGGAGATATGCTACCGAGATCCTGGAATGCAATACACTTAAAGCTCTATTTCAAGTAAGAATAGAATTTAATTTCTATCTCAGAATGGTATATATTCCATCTCTTTTAAATATATTTGTGTATTATCTTGAACCCAATACTGACTTAAGCATCAGAGGGGTGTTAGCCAGGCTAACACCCACCTTAGTTTATAGTTGTTTTGCAGCATATTCTCCAGGATATAGCTCCAGGATTTGCACTCGGGATAAATCGAAAGATTGGAGGATTGGCCCCCTCTCTCATGTTTAAGGGATCCTGATCCCTTCAAAGGTTTAAAGGTATTCACCTTTCTTTCGAATTGGGTTTAAACACCTCGCCTGGAGCGCAAGTTATCTAGGTATAGTTCAAGGTAGCGGGACCAGTTCATGTAAAAGTGGCTGAAAATTTCGTTACTGTTGGCTATATCCTGGATCCTGAAGGTATATGAGGATTGATCACCCTCTCTCACGAAAGGGTATTTTCATACTCTCTAAGGTTTAAAGGTTTTCACCTTTCTAAGATCTGGAGTTTATACACTCTCGCCTGTAGCGCATGAAACTCAGGGTTTATCCCCAGGATATCAGGGTTTATCCCCAGGATATTAAGGGTTTACCCCCAGTATGCTAAGGATTCATTTCAGGATATTAAGGTTTTTGCCTCGAGGTGTTTGGAATTTATTCAAGCCGAAGTATAAATACATTTGCATTTCTGTGTCATACACAGGGGACATACATTATACTATTCAGAGGTTGGATCCAAATTTATAAGTATGCACTGGGGACATTCTTAAGGTGGAAGATTGGAATCGACTCTCTAAGAGTCTTTGGTATGATCTCTCCTCTTTTCAAAAGACTTAAGTTTTCTAAGTTATATGATGATATCCTGACCAGGATATCTCTTAGGATACTTGTCAGGATATTCTCAGATGGTGTTCCCATAATATTTCCAAGAGTTTTCAAACAAAACAGTTTTCATAAGTAAAGTTAATGTCCTAATAACAACAATAGTAAAGCCAAAAAAGGGTTATATTATTACCATACCATAAAGTTGTGCTCTTGGTTTCACCTCAAACCAAGGACCATCCGCCAAGAGCACAAATAGTTCCTAGCCATATTTACTTAACAATTGAAGGCTTCGTCTTGGAACCCAAGATACCTCCACCTTCAATTGTTAAAAGGGTTCAAAATAAACTATACTAACTGATAACCAAGGGCTTCGTCCTGAAACTCAGGATCACTCCACCTTTGGCCATCATATTGTCTAAGTGTAGGAAAGTAAATTGTTTTAAAGACAAGAAAAGTAAATTGTTCAAGGGACCACAACCATCAAATCAAAAAAAGTGGGCTCCGGCCTAAGCATCAACATCCATCATCGCCCACTCAGATGCCCTCACACAGCGACATCTTCTCCAACCTTCTCCGACTTCTCAGCACCAGCATCCTGAGCAACATCCTCACCAACATCCATCCCAGCATCCGCTCCAGCATCCTTTTTGTCTACAACCTTATCTACCACCTCTGCTGACTTAGAGCACTCACCAGCTTTTGCAGGAAGTGGCACAGCCTTGCCTCCAAGCTCCTTCAACTTTGCCGCCCAAGAGTCAACCGGCCAAGCTGGGCACACAAGGCCTGTCTCCTTGGCCTCATAAGCCATCTTGATGCGAGCTTGCAGCAGGGAGACTATAGCAGACGCCTTGATTCCCTCCCGGAAAGAGACCATGGCTTGTTCAAGATCCATTTGGGCAGTAGCCAGCTTGACCTCAGCATCCTGGGTGACCTTCTTCAGATTGTCCTCGTAGTGCCGAGTCATTGCTTCAGCAATGGCACCTTGGTCAGCGACGGTAGTTTCAAGCTGCTTGATCCTAGCTTCATGGAGTGCAGCAGTACCGCAGGCATCGTTGTAAAGCTGGAGCAGATGTTGGAGGCCGGGTAAGTTGAAATTCAAATATGAGTTAATCTTCACTAACCAGAATATCCTTTCAGGATATTCTATCAGGATATTATGCAGGATGTAGTGCCAGGATATTACCTTGTTTAGGAAGGATGTCATCGGTTCCAAGGAATCGGTAAAGCTGAGCTCATCATAGGAGAACCCTTCGGAGCCTGGAGCACTAACTTCAGAGCCCTTCCTCTTTTTGCGGTAGAAGCACGAGTCCTCGGATTAGCCTTCGGAGCCGGAAGCGGCTTGGAGCTGGTGGCAGCAGGGGTCTCTTTCTTGACCATGACTGGAGTAGGATAACTGTCAAGCTCGTCAAAGTCAAGGAGGATGGGAACTTTGCTGGAATCTGCATACATGGAGTAAAATTCTTTCCTAAATATTTCAAATAAAAGCATGTATGCAGGATATCAAACAGGATCCTTACCAGACATGTTTACACTGGAAAGAGGCTTGGAGATGGTGGAGACGGGTTAAAACTTCTTTCAGCGTCAATCCTCTTCTGTGATTCAGCAAGGGGAGGTGCAAGCTTCCTAAAATCAGCTGTGTACAAGAAAACAACAAAGTCAGTTCAAGATATGCGGCAGGATATAAGACAGGATCGTCCTAAAACCCTAGGTCCTACCCTTTTTCAACCATTTCACCGGATAATCTGCTCCACCAGGGATTGAATCTCTTTTACAAAAAAGAATTTGGATTTCCATTCCTCTTCATTCCTAGTGGCTCGGAGGATTAATGGGTCGCTGGAAGTAGAGTAAAACAAGAATCGACAAGAGCCGTGACATCTAAGCCGATATGCTAAAAGGAGGTCATGGACGGAAAGGTCAGGGATATGATTCTTCTTGATTTGATCAAGAACAGACAGGACCCGCCAAAGCATTGGCATTGTTTGAGTAAAAGAAATCTTGGTGAGGTTAAAAAACTCGGTGATAAACTTAGAGAAAGGAAATCGTAACCCTAAGGTAAAGGGAAAAGCATTAAAGCATAGCCATTCATCGGAAACCATATCTGATCGGATTTCCCGATCAAATGGTCGGAACACCGTCCCTTCCGGGAAGATGCCGGAGGTTTTAAGGGCTGACAAGTGAGCACTATCAAAAGTGCATATTTCCTTCTCCGGATCTTGGAGAATATTATGCTGGATAAACGTAGGAGCAGAATCACTGGAGCTCGATCTAGTTTGTCTAGCCATTTGATGCCGGAATTTGAAACAGGTGCGAGGATGAAGATGAGAATGAGAGAGAAAATATTAACCTTTTTTCGCTTCGGTGATGGTTAAAAGAAGATGAGCATGAGAAGATATGGGGAGCAATGAGTAAATGTAGACTGAACGGTTACATGCAGTCACGTCAGGTCTTATCTCTTAATTACCTTGGTTATCGTGAAAAATGTAACCGTTAGTGGTGAGGATACTAAACGGTAACATTTTTGGGGACAATTGTTATGGGTGAAATTCTGAGCCCATATCCTGGGAGATATCTTGAGTTATATCTTGATTGAATGATATCTGCTTATATCCGGGATGCTCATTCAGGATATTGGTAACATCCTGAATGATATCCTCAGGATTACTAACGGATTATGTACAGGTACGTGGGTTAGAAGCTAGCAACGTTCACAAGGAATCATTTCGCGGAAGACTCGGTCCAAGTCGTTCGAATAAAGACGTTGAAGCCGCATTACTCGGTCTACAACGTTTACAATGGAATATTCGAAGCATACAATATTTATAGGAATTTTAGTTTATATTTCGTTACTATAAATAGGTGGGTATACCGGATCGAATAGGACATCACATCAACACTCACTACACTCTTACACTTGTTCTCTCGGAACTTTTACTTTCACACAAAGCATTGTAACACTTAGCGATCTGGTCAATATCCTGCACTGTATCCTGAAGTTTGAAGTAATAAGAAGAACTAGGCAGCTGTGATTGTCAGCTCCGAGGTTTTATGCCGACGATCTAGATTGATCAAGGGCTTTCCTCGTACATCTCGTCTCATTTCCTTTACTTTTTGCTCATAGTTTGATCGTAGATACAGCTCAATATCCTGAGCCGTATCCTGAAAATTGTTTTTGCAAACAACTTAATCAGCATATTTTCAACACACTTTCTTAGCACACTACCTCACTTAACTAATTTGATCACTTAATTGCTTCGGTAATTTTTTACCAAAACAGCTGCTAAGTCTTCCCCCTTACTCTATTACTTCATTTGCTAATCTAGTTAACCTGTTTAATAGTCAATTCTCATGTAGTAGAAAATTTGAACGATTAACTAGTGATCTATACAGGGTAACACAAGGTCAAAATGAATCTCTTAGAGATTATATCACTAAGTTTAGTAAAGAATCCTTGGATATTCCTAATTTGGATATATCTACGGCTGTAGAAGCCTTCAAAATGGGTTTACTGAGGGATTCATTGTTCAATGATGATCTTGTCATGACCCCTTGCAGGAATCTTGATGAAGTGAGAACCAGGGCCCTTAGGTTCATCCGGCTAGAGGATGATAAAAGGATCCAGGAAAGACTGGCAGGATCCTCGAAGCAGGAAAAGCAAGGATCCTACTTCAGGAACAACAAGTCCAAGTCCTACAACAAGTCTGATAACCAGAATGTGCATGCAGTAGAACAGGAAGAGGATGATGAGGATTATCCTCCAATTTCTGAATATTGTTTTTCTGTTGATAACAATGAACTAATTCTTGCAATGCAGAACCTAGGTGAAAAGGCAAGATGGCCTAGAAAAAGTAATAAACCGGCCGCAACGAAAGACAGGTCCAAATGATGTGCATATCATGAGGATTTCGGGCATCTCACTGAAGAATGTATTGCGCTGAGAAAAGAGATTGGTTACTTGTTAAGCAAGGGGCATTTGAAGGAGCTTTTGGGGAGAAAAAAGTGAAGGATCCAGGATCCTGAAAAGGTTCCAGAAAGGGCACCTGCCCCTCTGGCAGATGCACAAGTTATAAACTTCATATCGGGTGGATCAGACATTTGTGGTATTTCCTTTTCAGCAGCCAAGAGACATACCAAGGAAACCAAGATGGATAATGGGGATAGACCCATCCGAACCTCCACTGTTACACAGGATAAAGTTATAACTTTTGACGAAAATGATCGTGTTGATGTCCAGGATCCTCATCATGATGGTCTTGTTATCACCTTATTTATATCTAACCATTTTGTTCGCAGGATCTTGATAGATGGTGGAAGCTCAGTAAACATCATACAGCTTGATGTCCTCAAGAAAATGAACATCCCTGAATCGGATATTGTGCCAAGATCCTCAGTTCTTGTGGGATTCAGTGGAGAAACCAAGAACACATTGGGGGACATCAAACTTCCAATCTACATTGAAGGACTTCATTCTTATCAAAAATTTTGTGTTATAGATTGCTTATCCTGTTGTAATGTTATCCTTGGCAGGCCATGGATATATGACATGAAGGCAGTCCCATCTACCTATCATCAATGTGTAAAGCTTCCTTGTCCATCGGGGGTGGTGAAGATTGAGAGTGATCAACAAGAAGCTAAAAATTGCTACACATCATCAGTGAAGCTAGCCTCAAGACCAAGAGAGCAATAGCAACTAAAGTATCCTCCAAGAGATGTCTTGGAGGCAAGAGAACAGGATGTGAAAGACATCCTTATGGATCCTCATGATCCTGAATCCTAGATCTTCATAGGATCAGGGATCCTTAGCAACATTGAACAGGATTTGGTATCCTTCCTCAAGAGGAGAAAAAATACCTTTGACTGGAAGCATGAAGACATGACAGGTATCTCTAAAGATACAATTACTCATAAACTAGGCATTGACAGGTCATTCAAACCAATACATCAAAAAAGGAGGAAGTTTGCACCTGAAAGGAATGCCATTATCCAGGAAGAGGTAGATAAGCTGCTCAGAGCAGGTATGATAAGAGAGGTTAAATATCCAAGGTGGCTAGCCAATGTGGTTGTTGTTCAAAAGAAAAATGGAAAGTGGAGGGCATGTGTCGATTTTACTGATTTAAACAAGGCATGTCCCAAGGATCCTTTCCCATTACCCCACATTGACTCCATGGTGGATGCTACCGTGGGTCATGAGTTGTTGACTTTTATGGATGCTTCATCTGGATTTCAACAAATTCAGATGGAACCATCTGATCAAGAGGATACAACCTTTATGACCCCAACTGGTATATATTGTTATATTGCTATGCCATTTAGACTAAGGAATGCATGTGCTACTTATCAAAGGCTAGTCAATATGATGTTTAAGGAACAAATTGGACACACTATGGAAGTCTATATAGATGACATGGTGGTTAAGTCCAAGAAAACTGAGGATCACCTTAGAGACTTGGAGGAAGCATTCGATATCCTTGATAAATTTAATTTGAAACTAAATCCTTCCAAGTGTCACTTTGGTGTTAAAGCAGGTAAATTCCTAGGCTATATGGTAACAAAAAAAGGCATTGAAGCAAGTCCATAGCAAATCAAGGCAATTGTGAACATAAAATCCCCTGCCAATGCCAAGGATGTGCAAAGATTGACAGGGAGGATCGCAGCCTTGAACAGGTTCATATCCTAGTCATTAGAAAAGTGCAAGGAATTCTATGACATTTTAAGAAAGGGCAAGAAATTTGAGTGGACTGAAAGGCATGAAAATGCTCTCAAAGCTCTTAAGGATTACCTATCCTCAGCTCCTGCCTTAATGAAACCAGAAAAAGGGGATGTACTATCCTTATATCTAGCGGTATCCTCTAAAGCAGTAAGTGCAGTCCTTGTTAAGGATCACGAAGGTACACAACATCCTGTCTATTATGTAAGTAAGAATTTGCTTGATGCTGAATCCATGTATTCACATTTTGAAAAACTTACCCTTGCTTTGATTATGGCATCTACTAAACTAAGACATTATTTTGAAACTCATGCCATTATTGTTAAGACTAACTTTCCAACTAAGAATGTTCTCAGGAAACCTGAAATGTCAGGAAGGATGGCTAAATGGGCAGTGAAGCTTAGTGCTTATGATATAAGATATGAGCCTAGAACTGCCATTAAATCCTAAGCCTTAGCTGACTTTGTGGCAGATTTCAGTAGTGACTTGTAAAGGGAAGCTGAGTTAGAAGTCCAACAGCTTGAAGAAACTAAGGATCCTTGGATACTCTTCACTGATGGAGTCTCTAATGTCAAAGGAACTGGACTTGGGATACTACTAAAATTGCCACAGGGGGACATAATACCCCACTCCATAGCTTATGAGTTTCAAACTACTAATAATGAGGCTGAATATGAAGCCTTGATAGCTGGTTTGCAAATTGCCAAGCACATGAGGATCAGGTATCTTAAGGTACATGTAGATTCACTGTTAATTACTAATCACTTTAATGGATCCTATGCTGTTAAAGGTGAAAAGCTAATCAAATATTTAGAGATAGTCAAAGAATTGGCAGTCTCTTTTGTTTCCTTTAGTTTGACACAGGTACCCATAGAAGAAAATGCAGAAGCCGATGCATTGGCCAACTTAGGATCATCCTTGAAGATCCCAGAGGATATCAAAATCCCTATTATCCATATCCTAACCCCTGCTATTGAGGATCATGTAACTATGGAGATAGGAGAGGATTCTGCAATCATCCCTAGTAATGATACACAATCTTATTTAGGATCATGGATCCTTCCAATCATGAGATATATACAGCATGGAGAGATCCCTACAGGAGAAAACCCCAGGGCTTTCAAAATCAAGGTATCTCAACTTATTATATTGAATAACATGTTATATAAACGATCTCTTGTAGGACCATATCTAAGATGCATTGAGGATCCCGAAATTTAAGAAGTCCTAAAGGATTTTTCATGAAGGAGATTGTGGAAACCACACTGGGGGCAGGGCACTATTCTCAAGGATCCTTAGAACAGGATACTATTAGCCTACTATAAAGAAGGATGCTGTGGATTATGCCAAGAAATGTGATGCTTGTCAGAGACATAGTAATATCCTTCATCAGCCAGCAGAGCTTTTGCGTCCTATATCCTCTTCTTGGTCATTCATGAGATGGGGAATGGATATAGTTGGTAAACTTCCCAAGGCGCCTGGTGGAAAAGTGTTCATGCTTGCTAACTGATTACTTCTCCAAATGGATAGAGACTGAAGCCTTTGCTCAAGTCAAAGAAAAAGAAGTGATATCTTTCATTAAAAGAAATATTATTACTAGATTTGGTATCCCTTCTAAAATTGTTTGTGATAATGGATCCCAATTTATTGGGAGTAGAACTACTAACTTTTGAGACAGCTGGGGGATTAAGATGATAACATCAACACCAATCCATCCACAAGCTAATGGTCAAGCAGAATCATCTAACAAGATCATCATCAACAATTTGAAGAAGAAGAAGCTTGGATCCAAGAAAGGAAAGTGGGCAGAAGAACTACCTTATGTACTATGGGCTGATAGGACAACTCCCAAGAATGCTACTGGCCAAACTCCATTTTCTTTAGTGTTTGGAGCAGAATCAATGATCCCTACAGAAATGGTGGTTCCTGCTGCAAGAACAAGCATCCGTGATCCTGAAGGAAATGTTGGGAACTTGGTTCAAGACTTGGATACCATAGAAGAACTCAGAGATTTGGCAAGAATAAGGATGGCTGGTTATCAACTAAGGATGGCTGGAGCCTACAATAAGAATGTCAGGATTAGAGAGTTTTAAGTTGGTGATATGGTATTGAGGAAAGCATTTCAAAATACCACCAATCCTGCTGATGGCAAGTTAGAACCAAAGTAGGAAGGCCCCTATCTTATTGATGCTGAGGCAGAAAAGGGGGCATATCGATTGTTAATAATGGAAGGAGATTTTCTACCAAGAGTTTGGAATGCTGTCCACTTAAAAAGATACTTCATGTAATAAGGATCCAGGATCCTCAATTGATTTCAGTGTCCAATGTCCATGAAGGATTCTCAGAGGATATATGATCCTCATTCTGGTAATGATCTAATTCCAATCTATTTAATTCTTTAATTATCTTATATACAAGGAGAAGGATCCTGCATCCTTTACCCTTCTTTCACTTAGTTATGAGTTTTGCAGAAGCTTGGTATATCCTCAACAAAGGATTGAGTATCCACAGAAGTCTCCAGTTATTTGGGCTTAACCCCAGTTATTTGGGCTTGACCCCAGTTATTTGGGCTTGACCCCAGTTATTTGGGCTTAACCCCAGTTATTTGGGCTAGTCCCCAGTTTTTGGGCCTGTCCCTAGTATCACCAGTAGCGCACGATGATCCTGGTGCAGTTCATGGCAATGGGACCAGTGCCCGCTTTAGGGGCTGATAATTTCATTGTACTGGCTGTATTCAGGATCCTACGTATAATGGTAGACGTACCATACATCCGTTCCTAAGGTTTCTAACGTTTTCACGTTAGCTAAGGTTTTGGCATTTTCATGTCACTAAGTTTGGATAGTCGCCAGTGAGGGCCATACTCTAGTTTACACAAGATCCTTTGGGCTTGTCCCCAATTTTTTGGGCTTGTCCCCAGTATATTGGGCTTGTCCCCAGAATTGTTGGGCTTATCCTAATTGCTAACTCTTCTCTTATATTGGGTTAGTCCCAAGTTATGTCCTATTTCAGGTTTTTGAAGCTAAACAACTAAGGATCCTTGATCCTAACCTTTCATTAAGGTTTGTCTTTTGGTTATCCTGATTGTAAATGTTAAAGGTTTAGGATCCTAACTTGGATTCTCAGGTATGATCCTTGATCACTTTGATTTTATTCTTTATTTATATAAGTGACCCTTATTCTTTGACAACAGGATACATGATCCTTAAATTATACTACTTTTTTGAATTTATCGATTATAGGATATTTGATCGTTGATCATATCCTAAACTTTTTAACATAATCTATTAAACTTTTATTCTTTACTTATAAATTCAAACAAAGTATATTACAACAGTTGAAAGATAAAATGTTCACAACAATAACAACATATGAAATAGCCAAAAGATTAAAGTTTTATTTATTCACCAAAAGTTAAACCCTTTAAGGTTGTCAAAATTGCCAACCCAAGCTTCTACTATCAAAACGTGGCCCATCCACTTGGGTTGGCAAAGGGTGTCCATATTAACAATGTCTTAGTGCAGGAAATAAAAGCGGCAGGATAACAAGTGGTTTCATCCCCTAAACAGAGGATCCATCCACCACCCATTATCCTACCTATTGTCCAAGGATCCATGATCCTCAACCCTAAAAACTATTGTTTAAGTGCAAACCAGCATTGTTTAGAAAACATCACAGCCAAAAAACATTAAAATCCTAAAAAATGGGCTCCAGCCACGTCTAGATAAATCCATCATCGCCCATTTCTGCAGCTCACACCTTCGCTGCGTCACCATCACCTCCAGCATCAGCACCACCAGCCTGATCCTTAGCCCCGCTGCCACCTGCCTCAATTGCCAAGACCTCTGTAGTCTCTTCCTCGTCATCCAGCTCAGCCAGCTTAGCCTTCCAGCCCTCCTGGTCCCAAGTGGTCCTGTCAAAGTCAGGATCCTTGGCCTCCTAGGCCATCTTCAGTTTGATCTTGTACATAGTGATGGCAGCAGAAACTTTAGCATCCTCCATCACCTCATGCTTCTCATGATCAGCAATGATCTGGGCGATAACCACCTGCTTCGTCGCCATGTTTAGCTCTTTCTCAAGGGTGGAGATGGTTTGATCCTAGGCTAGAAAGATCTTCTAGAAGTCCAGCTCCTCCTGCTCAGCCTCTTCAACATATGCGTCAAAGAGCATCTGGATCTCAGCAAATTTTTGCAAATAGAAAAGGTAGAATTCATGATCCTATCCTCAAGTGGGCAGGATAATCAGTCAGGATCAGTGATCCTTACATCAGAGAAGTATTCCTCAAACTGGTGACGGATGAAGGGCAAGCCTTCAAGATTGTCAGCTTCAGTGGCCTTCCTCTTCTTTCCTCCTTTGGAGGTGACAGGTTTAGGGATTGGAGCGCCTGGGCTAGCAGCAGAATTCTTCTTTCTAGACCGGGGAACCACATGCCGGTGAGGGAAAAGAAAGACTGGGTGAAGGCAGGGAAAGGATAGGAGAATCCTATCAAGAATGGGGTAGCCGGAAAAGCAACCCAGGTGTTCGAAACTGAATCACTTTTGGCAGAGGAGTCAAAAGGCTTGAAGACAGTATCCGCCGGAAAACAATGGCGAACCCGGTCAATCTCCGGATCAGTGAAGCAGCAGAGTTCTTTCGAAGGATTTTGCAGAATCCCTTGGCTTTTCAGGGGACTATCTTTCTGGTGATCCTTGGCAGGAGAGGATCGTAGCTTCATTGTGATCTTAAGATTTGACGAAACGGAAAAGAAAAACAGAGGAAGAAGATGAAGAGAGAAGGGAAAGAGAAGTACCTGATCAATCTTCGAATGAGGATTTAAAGGGATGTAACGCACGAATTTAAATGCCTCTTGATCCTTATCTCTAACTTTGAATTTATAATGATGATTTTGCAGGCAAGTCATGTCGCTGACGTCAAGGCTGCAACGGCCAGTTTGATCCAAACGGCTATATTTCCATTAGCTAGTTGGTTGCAGATAAGATTAAAAATACGACTCGTTAATTTACATTTTACTCCTCATATTTTGGGGGCAATTGTTAGGGATAGATTTTCTATACCTAAGGATCACGGATCCTCATATACTGCAAGGATCACGGATCCTCAATTCTGTTTGAATTAAGGATCCTCAGAAGACATTGCAGGATCAGGATCCAGGATCCTTATTTTTATCCTTACACTAACGGTTGCCTTCACTATGTTTAAGTTTGTTTTGCAGGAGTATACATGTTGGACTTGGTCTTGCCGATATTCTTGGAGAATATGCTCTCAATATTCCGCACATGGTTAGCTGAAATAACCGTTATGGAAGTAGTGGGAGGCTAGCATGATTTGCGGATAGTTAGTTATTTAGATTATTTCCATTTTTAAAGAGGATAACAAGCTTGAATTAGAACACATTAGCTAACACACACACACACACTCGCAAGCTCTCGGCAATACATTGGTGATTTCATACACTTTTGCACTCAAGTGATCCTTGTAACAAGCTTGTTATCATCCCAAGTTGTAACAATCATTTGTTTAATTGTAACTGGTGATCGGTAGTTTCCATCACCCGAGGTTTTTTATGCCGGAGATCAACTCTTGATCAAGGGCTTTTTCCTCTTATAAATCCTTGTGTCACTTGTTCATTTCATTTGCAAGTTGTTCATACCTTTGTTCATTGATTCAAGCATCACACCTCACAATAAAAGATTTGGTTGCATTATCCTTGTGTGATTTTGACCAAAACATATATAACGTCCAGGATTCTAAGTTTTCTCCTAGGTGTTGTACTTCTAGGTCTACTTCATTTTGAATATCACTACTGAAATCAGCCACAAAGTCAGCTAAAGCCTGAGACTTTATGGCATTTCTAGGCTCATATACTAGATCAAAGGCACTTAATTTCACCGACCATTTAGCCATCCTACCTGACATCTCGGGTTTCCTAAGCACATTTTTAACAGGATAGTTGGTTTTAACGTGAATCCTATGTGTTTCAAAATAATGTCTAAGTTTTGTTGACGCCATAACTAGGGCTAATATCAGTTTCTCTAAGTGAGAATACCTAGTTTCAGCATCTAATAAACTTTTACTAACATAATAAACAGGATACTGCTGACCTTCATGATCCTTTACAAGGACAGCACTTACTACATTCCCTGATATTGCAAGATACAGGGATAATGGTTCACCATCCTCAGGCTTCATCAATAGAGGTGCGGTCGAAAGATACCACTTCAAATCCTGCAAGGCAGCTTCATGCTTCACTCCCCATTCGAACTTCTTATTCTTCTTCAGGATATCATAAAATTCCTTGCATTTTTCCGAGGATCTTGAAATAAATCTGTTTAATGCTGCTACTCGCCCCGTTAACCGTTGAACATCCTTCATATTTGAAGGTGACTTGATATCCAGGATAGCTTTAATCTGCTCGGGGCTTGCCTCTATCCCTCTTTTTGTCACCATGTATCCTAGAAACTTTCCTGCCCCCACTCCAAAATGGCATTTAGCAGGATTCAATTTCATGTTGTACTGGTCCAGGATATCAAATGCTCCCTTAACATCCTGGAGGTGATCCTCAGCCTTCTTGGATTTTACTACCATATCATCGATGTATACTTCCATGGTGTCCCCCAGTTTGTCTTTAAACATCATGTTCACCAATCTTTGGTATGTCGCACCTGCATTTTTTAAACCAAAAGGCATAGCAGTATAACAATAAATACCTGTTGGTGTCATGAAGGCAGTATCCTCCTGATCCGAGGGTTCCATCTGGATCTGCTGGAATCCTGAAGAGGCATCCATGAAGGTTAACATCTCGTGGCCAGAGGTAGCATCCACCATTGAATCAATATGAGGTAGAGGAAACGGGTCTTTCGGACACGCTTTGTTCAAGTCTGTGTAATCCACACATACTCTCCATTTCCCGTTTTTCTTTTGCACCACAACTACATTAGCTAGCCATTTAGGAAACTTTACTCACCTAATCATCTTCCTTTTTAGTAGTCTTTCAACTTCCTCTTGGATGATCATATTTCGCTCCGGAGCAAATTTCCTCCTCTTTTGTTGGACAAGCTTAAATGATTTGTCAATACCGAGCTTATGTGTTATAATATCCTTGGAAATACCTGTCATATCCTCATGCTTCCATGCGAATGTTGACATCCTGCATTTCAAAAAGTTAGTCAATTGATTTTCAATATCCTGAGGGATATTGGTTCCTACGAGCACCGAGATATCTGGATTATCCTGATCCAGGATAATTTTCATTACATCCTGCTCTGAAGCCTCCGCGATATCCTGGGCCCGTATCTTTAATTGCTATGCTGCATGAGGCTTGGTAGAGGATTTCATGGAGGATGAGTAACACTCCTTTGCTTCCTGCTGGTCACTTTCCACCTTGACAACTCCCCAAGGGGTAGGGATCTTGATATATTGATGGTAGGTTGACGGAACGGCTTTCATATCATGGATCCAAGGCCTAGCTAATATAATATTATAGCAGGATAGAGAATCCATGACACAAAAGCGCTGCATTGAGTTGACCCCTTGAATATACACGGGCAACTTTATCTCTCCTACGGTATTCCTAGCTTCTCTACTGAAACCAATGAGCAGAGTGGACTTCGAAGTAATGTCCATCAGAGATACATTCATCCTTTTCAACGTTTCCAGCTGAATTATGTTGACTGAGCTACCATTATCCACTAATATCCTGCGTACAAAATGGTTAGCAACATATAACGTTATTACTAAGGCATCATGATGGGGATCCTATACAGTATCCCTGTCATCATTATTGAACGTGATGACTTTGTCAGTCTTGAGGGTTGACATCCTTGTCGGCTTATCTCCCCTCTCTGCTTTGGCTTCCTTCGCGTGTCTTTTTGCTGCTGAATATGATGTGCTGCAGATGTCGGATCCTCCTGAAATAAAGTTAATTATTTTTGCATCCGCAGGAGGTGATGCTGCACGTTCAGGATCCTTCTCAGGATCCTGACCCTTATTCTTCTTTCTTCCCAAGAAGTCCTTCAGATATCCCTTACTCAAGAGATAGCTTATTTCTTTTCTTAAAGCGATGCAATCCTCAGTAACATGTCTGAAATCCTCATGGAAAGCACACTATTTGGACTTGTCCTTCCAAACAGCCTTTTGTTGATTCTTTCGGGGCCATCTTGCTCTGTCTCCTAAACCCTGCATAGCATACATTAGTTCAGGTATATTAACGAAAAAACAATATTCAGACAACTCAGGATACTCCCCAGGATCCTCATCTTCAATAGGATTCACTTCTTTGTTATCATTTCTGCCATATGGCTTCGAGCGATATGGTTTATACGAGGACTCCGATTTCCTGTTGGTTGACTCATAGGTCGTGGATGAATCCACTCTCTCTTGTATCTTTTTATCATCATCCAGCCGAATGTATCTTAAAGCCATGTTACGAGCTTCATCCAGATTCCTACAGGGATTCATTACAAGATCCTGATAAAATTGAGAATCCTTTTGCAACCCCATCTTGAAGGCTTGTACGGCCGTTGCAACATCAAGATGTAGGATATCCAAGGATTCCCGACTAAACTTGTTCACATAATCCCTCAAGGATTCCTGAGGTCCTTGAGTTATCCTGTAAAGGTCACTGGTTAATTTCTCAAAACTCCGGCTGCAAGAAAATTGACTATTAAATAAATTAACTAAATGAGCAAAAGAAGTGATTGAGTGAGGAGGAACGTTTAAGAGCCATTTCAAGGTTGATCCTGTTAAGGTAGAATCAAAACCCTTGCACAAGCATGCTTCCTTGAGATCCGGAGGAATAGGGTTGATTTCCATCATTTCCCTATACTGGGCAATATGTTCCTCAGGATCCGTGGTTCCATCATAGAGTTTCATGTTGGGGGTCTGAAATCTTTTTGGGATTTCAGCATCACAAATAGGATGCGCAAACCAGGATATCCTGTGACTGTCCTGGGAAACTTCTGGAATTGGCTGGACCACCCCAGGCACACTGGATATCATGTCCTTTAGCTTCTAAAGCTCCCTAGATAATGCTGATGTCATACCTGCATCCTACAAAGATCCAACACCATTAGTAGCAAGAGTATTATTATTATTAGATACATTACCAGCTTGGGGATTCTAGCCATATCATGAAGCATATCCTGAGCTTCTCACAGTTGATACTCTTACTAAAGAGGGTATCTCAGGAGTATGATTCTGGGAATGGCTAGGCACAATATTCCCCCGGTTATCCTCAGTGTAAACTGCAGAACTGAAGTTCAAAGCCCTGGGTTGCAAGGGAGTGACAGTATCCTCAGCAGGCCTACTTGGGCCGAATTTCAAAAGTTGTATCTCTCGCATCAGCATCTGATTAGTTTCCTGCTGCTGCCTCATCTGTTCCTGTACACTACCAAACAAATTTAGAATTTCATCGTTAGAAACCAAAACAGGACCAGATCCCTGGATATTGCGAGCGGGGATAACATCCCGAGCCACATGACTTTCAGTTTCCTGTAAAGAGGCTTGCATTCTCGGAGGAGGTGGTGGAAGCACTGAACCAATTGTTGCAGAGGTTGTAGCAGACACGGTGGAAGAGCTCATGTTTGATCTCGAGGCCATTGTAAATAGTGTAGCAACAAGTTTTGAAAACAGAAAACCAAGTAACGATTTTGCAAAAGCTTTTAGTAGAAATAGCACCACTTGCCCCACGGTGGGCACCAAATTGTTTTGGTCAAAAATTACCAAAGCAATGATCAAATAAGTTAAGTGAGGTAGTGTGCTAGAAATATGTGTTGGAAATATGCTAGTTAAGTTATTTTCAAAAAACAGTTTCAGGATACGGCTCAGGATATAGAGCTATATCTATGATCAAACAATGAGCAAAAATGTAAAGGACAAAAAAGGATGTACAAGGAAAGCCCTTGATCAATCAAGATCGCCGGCACAAAACCTCGGAAGCTGACAAACGCAGCTGCCTTGTTCTTCTATTACTTCAAATATCAGGATGCAGTGCAGGATATGATGCGGATCAACTAGGTGTTACAATGTAGTTTGAGTACAAGTGTTTGAGTGTAGTGATTGTTTGCAACAAGAGAGTAAAAGTGTGCGTAAGAGTGTGTGCCTTAGCCTGATCTGATCAATCTATTTATAGTAAAACGAAAATAACTAACTATCCTATTAAACCGGGATGCTTCGAATATTCCTCAAGTGAACATTGTAGTCCACTTCTTCCAGGTTCAACGTCTACAAGCTAACTGATTTGCCCGAGTCTCGAGGGGAAGAAGTCCTCCTGACCGTTGGAGACTTGTTACAATAATCTGCACGTGAGCTAACTGGTTAGTACCATGATATCGTATCAGGATGTTATCAATATCCTGATCCAGTATCCTGATCGCAAATAAACAATCAAATCCAGAATATTAGTCAGGATATATATGCAGAAAATGACCCATAACAACTTATAATAGTCATTTACCCTTAATCATACAAAATGCAAATTTGTGTTCAATAACTCATTTAGGCAATCTCATCAATTATCAAAGACACTTTATTCATTCTTTAGACAAAATCTATGGGTTTTCATCTATAAATGAAACCCCTTTTCTTCATGTTATTAGGCATTCCTACGGATACCTAATCAAATCAAGTTCTACTTACAACCGAGTAGACGCGCGATTTCACTTAGGCATTTTAACAAACACCTAGTGGGCATAATTTTTACACACTTACAAACTAGTTCATAACTAGTTATTTCTACCTTACATAAACAGAAATTTCAATTCCATTATGTCTAGCATGCATACTATTCTCAGATTCGTCTTATGGAAATTAGTTAACACCATTTTGATAGTCATAACTCTAGGGTTCATCTTATTTCTACAAAACCCATTTAACACATAAATGGATATTTATGAAATTCATATTTTGAACACCAATTTAACAAGCTATTGACTAGGGTTTACTCCAAGACATGATTTCATTCCCAATTTCATCCAAACATCAACTAATCAAGTTCAGATTTCGATTTCACAAGTTTATCAAGAATTTGAGATGAAACCAAATTGTGAATTTTGACATACCTTATGATCCCTTTACTTAGGTGATCACTAATACGAGCTTGGATTTCGATTTGGGACTCATTTGGCCCTTTGATTCGATTGATTTGCAAGAGTTAGGGTTCATGTAGGAGAACCCTTTTTGTCTCCTGTGAAGAACTCGACCAGAACACACACTAAAGTGTGTGTTTTGGTGTTTTGTTTTAATTAAATAAAATCACTTTCACTTTTGTCAAGTTTAGTCCCTTTACTTGTTCAATCTTTTCATAAGGAGTATTTTAACCAAGTTTTCTTATTATTTTAAAAACACTTACTAACTAGGTTGATATTCCTAGTTACTTGGTAAGTTCCGGGAGTAATAACCCGTCTTATTTTAAGTCCCGTTAACTCAGGCCCTTTTTATAAACTTTGTTTTTCTCAACGTATTTATCCTCCTTTTAATTAATATTAGGTTTATTTATTTAATTCCTAATATTTACCGGGTTAAATGCACCACTAACGGTATTTTACCCGTTCATAAATGTTAACGTGGTTTGATTACCAAACCCGTTTTCAGGGTGTTACACAAACCACGACGACAATGATGGCAGATGGCTGCGCCGTCAATGCCGGTGATCAGAGGGGCCATGACTGATGGCTGAGACACCTATGTTTCGCGTCACACTCGAGATACGAAGCTCCGGAAACGAATCGGGTTTCCGGTAGAACTCCAATTAACCGCAAAACATCGGAGGTAATACATGTATGTTTAATCTTCTTTTCATCTTCATATTTGCATTTGATGGTTCATCCTTCTTATAAAAAGATTGCAGTACTAAATAGTTGCAAGTCTGCGACCTACCGACAAGTGTGCGGTCATGTAAGACAGGGTTGTATGATATGCAGATAAAATTATACAATATATATAAATGTGCGATTATCACGTGTGCGAGGTGAGGATATAGTGTGCGGCCCACCAGCAAGTGTGCGACCAACTTGCTGGTGTGCGGTCATGCAGTTCCTAGCTATACTACGTGCATCAGCCAGTTGTACATCAGCATTGTGCGAACATGCTAGTGTGCTTATGCATAACATGTATGTGTATGTGTATATTTAGCATATATGTGCAAATACGTATGTGTATAGTTAATATCCAACACTGTTATTCATACGAGAACCAAAAACTATGCAAATTTGATATGCGTCAAGAAGGAGTGAATTCTCCTAACCCTAGCTCAAAACCATAACACGCTAAGGGCAAGGAACCAGTTATTCCTAACCCTCGTCCAGATATTTTTCCGATCTCATCCCTGGACTAGAACAAACCGATGTGATGAACGTTTACTTGAAATACCTACTGGTGGGAAGCCTGCTACGGATCCCATAAAGCGGCTACGAAAGCGAAACGACGGGGGAAAGTTATCCCTAACTCACGCGTTATTAGGAAAAACAAACAGTTGCAGCACAACGGTACCACAACTTGACCACATGCACTGAGCAATTGAAGACATTGGTGCTCGGAATGCGAAGCAGTTACGACACGCACACACGCAAACTAAGAGTGGAAAGTGAAACGCGAAGCGTCAAGCAAAGATGACAAGTACCGATGACATCATTTACTCTCTTTTGTTCACATACCTTCTTTCCCTAACCTAGAAGGAGAGACTCATTCCTTTTGTCCGACTGAATAACATAGAGTTCTACTACTCGACTAGAACTGTTTTAACCTTGCCTGCATTATTCCTTTTCGTAATATATAGACCTTTTCGCTGGCCTTTACATCGACCGATGTTCCATTCTAGTTGTGAGTATTGGACAAGCTTGACTTCTGGCCATTGGTGATTATTTCTCAGACAGTGATTATGGCAATGTGTTGAGGATGCAAACCTGCCATTTTAAACCTATTTTCACATTCTCGCATTGGAACCTCTTAGCGACCCACACGTTATTTCAAACTCATTCGCACGACTTACAACAACTCCTTAGGATTTGATTACTTCCTTATTTGATAAACTGCAAATTCATCCAGGATCATGGAAAAGGGTGAATTACCCCTCTCTCGTGCACGACCTAACTTGAAAACTTTAATAGGCATTTCAGCGAACCTTAACATTACCAGCTAGTGCTACAACCATCCTCCTTTAGTTGATTCTTGTTGAATCGATGTCATTGACGCGACCCTTATATTGACAAAAAAATGTCCTTTGTTTCTATTGTACACTGCTTGCGTATGACCAACTACATCCGCGATATCGGAAAAACCCTTATTACTTATCCTAAAGATTTTATATACTACATCGAGTTGGACGCGTCGAATCTAACTACATGTTAGAATATTTCCCACGTCTTATCATGTTACGCTTCATAAACAATATCGTTTTGTCTGACACTATCCTTGAAATTCCACTTAAATGAATTTTCCCCTGCATACCTTACTCGGGGAGCAACGAATAATGCATGCCTCGGAGATGAGGATGTCTCGAACATATGATTTTCTAGTTATGTCGTTCGAATTAACTAACACACCGGTGGTCTTCATAAAACTCACGAGCCATTTGTGCAAACCCTACCTTGACGAGTTCGTCACTTGTCTTCTTTAACAACCCCCGAGTCTACCATTAGAGCCAGCAGGAACCTGAACAACCTATACGCCTTACCTTGGGAACTGCTACGAGAGAAGGACTCTACGCTAAGTTTCCAGCATGCGACTTTTAGCTTCACAAAACCCATTGTTCTCGACCACGTGCATCAACCCCTTACTACTTAGGTCGAAAGTGTATCGCCTATCGATAGAGAAATGTTCAAGGACTCGGTTGCGTGTTGATACAACGCGAAAAAGTTATAGCATACGCCTCTCGACAACTCAAAATTCACGAAAGGAGAGACACTACACATGACTTAGAACTGGGAACAGTAGTCTTCGCACTCAAGATACGGAGACGTTACTTGTACGATACCAAGTGCACGAATTACACCGATTACAAGAGTCTCTGGTACATACTAGATCGAAAGGAGTGGGGCATGCGACAACACCGGTGGATCGAACTCCTAAACGATTTTGAATGGGCGATCCGGCATCATCTGGGCTAGGCTAACGTAGTAGCCGCTGCCCTTAGCTGAAAAGAGACTAAATCTAAGTGTGTATGTGCATTACAGCTTACTATTCATTCGAACCTCCCCAATCAAATCTGAAATGCTCAAGTCAAAGCACTGAATTATTACTTCACGGAAAGTATCTAAGTTCAATTTTATGGAAATCTCCGAGAGCTTGTGATGGACGAAGCACACAAGTCTCGCTACTCGACACATCCAGGCTCTGATAAGATGCATCACGACCTCAAGGCCCATTTGGGTGATCATAGACCGTTTAACCAAGTTTGCGCACTTCCTTGCGATCAAAGGAACCGACAAGTTTTTGAAACTTTCAACCATCTACTTGAAAGAAGTAGTTGCTAGGCACGGGGTGCTAACTTCTATCATCTCTGATTGTGACCCACGTTTTGCATCTGATTTGTGGCAAGCCATGCACAAATCCTTTGGCTCGCGTCTAGACTTGAGCATCGCTTATCACCCGCAGACGGATGGTCAGACGGAATGTACCATCCAAACAATTGAAGACACGTTGAGAGCATGTGTTATTGATTTCGGAAACGGGTGGGACGACACCTACCTCTGGTAGAATCTTCTTATAACAACAACTACCACACTAGCATTCATGCAGCAACATTTGAGGCATTGTACGGACGTAAATTTCGGTCACCTTTGTATTGGTCGGAAGTTGGCGAAAGCCAAATTACCGACCCAAAACTTGTTCTTGACACTACAGAAAAGATTGCCCAGATTAGACAATGCATGGCGGCTGCTCGAGACCGTCAGAAAAGCTACGCTGACAGATGTAGGAAACCTATAGAATTCCAGGTTGGGGACCGGGTTCTACTAAAAGCCTCACCTTGGAAAGGTGTGGTGTGCTTTGGCAAAACGGGCAAGCTTAATCTGCGATACGTTACACTTTGTAGGATCGTTGAATCGACCTACCGAGTCGATCAGAAGAGTTCTAATCCAAATCAAAGGCGGAATTCAATGATTCGGACATGATTACAGCTTGTTTAACATAGAGAATCACTTTAATTGTCATTAGTATTGATTTGAAAGCTTTTACAGATCACTCAACACATTGGCAGCACCTCAGCTCCGGAATCACAACTATTACAAATGAAAGACCAAGCTCACCTATTTATAGTAAACACCAGTCCGCACGAACCACCATTCACCAGGTCGTGCGACCTGGACATTCTACACTAAAATCCTATTTTCTAGACTACCGAGCTCTGGGTTATCCTATCTAGTTACAAGACTCGATACAAGACGAAGTCGACAGACATATGCACCAACAAACTCCCCCTTGGATGTTGACGAGTCTTCAGTATGAGTCTTCAGTACGTCGAGTCTTCAGTCTTGATCAGTCTTCACGCTCTTTCCAAAGTATCTGACACTGTAAGCATCCTTCAATCTTTCTCTTCTCTCTCTCAGAATCTCAATCTGGCTCTATCCTCTCTCTTGATCAGATCTCTTGATTCCTTACGCTCTTCAGCATTAGCAACTGGCGTGGATAGCAGGATTCGAACCTGGCTTTAATGTCTTCAGACTCCCCTTTGCTAGCAGACTCCCCCTTAAATTGTTCTGGGTTCGCAATCTGACATAGCTTTCGTTCTAAGATCGTGACCTGGCTCAAACTCTGCTCAGGTTTAGACATGGGGATCTGCACAAATCTCTACCCAAAAGTAAGATTTAACAAATTTAAAATTCACTTGAAGATATCATTCAACACAACAATATTTATATCAAGTTTAAATTAATGACCTTGATTAACCACTTGTAGGATTATTGATACAACAAATCAATACAAACATTTGTCATCTTTCACTTTTCAAAAAAATCACCCAACCAGTTGTTCATCGTGTTTAGCACTCGGAATTTTGAAAATCAGCTTTTCAACATCAGTTGTCGAAAATAAGATGAAAACAAATCTTTTTGATTTTTCAAAATTTTATGCTAAAACACAATCTTTTTGGATTTTTTTCTTTAACAAAAAGCAGTAAAGAAATATTTACAGACAATATATTTGTGAGTTTGTATAAGAGGATCATATCAGTTTATGAGACAAATCACTAACACCGCTGACTGATCCACTGAAATTTTCACTTAGATTGTCTGTATACTGATCCACTGAAATTTTCACACAAAGTTCAATTGTTTCGAGATACGAGAATTAGTGTTTTAAGGACTTAAACTTATTCGCGTGTACCACCTCAGAATATACTCCCGTATCCAGACTCCTATATTCAGTCTTACAGGTGAGTGTACACTAATGATATCTGTAAACGGGTAATGCGAAACCATGAGAGCTCAGGTTAGAACTTCCGTTCAGACAAAGATATGATGGCTCGTCTTTAGGTGTGTCCTGTTTGGGGATCTTTTCTTCAACAACACATGATTAGCATTTTTCAATGTTTCATCATTTTTTATGATGAGGGTGGGCTTTATGATTAAAGTAGTGCAGAATATTATACGAGGAATAGGCTATTGCTTCCACAAAATCAGAAGTCCTGGTATAATACCCAAGATATCATCACGCACAAAGACCTAGTATGTCAGAAATAGAAAGCCCTTCAAACAAGATTTCAGGGGTTACCTATATATCCGAGAGATGTTCCCCACGAAATAAGGAAGTATTTGATATTTAGGTTTATATATCGAAAACAATCTACTGAATGTGTAAAAACCTACTGGCATATCATCAGTGAGACCGTTTATCACATTTGACTTTCCAATTCTTTAGCATGTTGTGATTGTCTACTGATGTACTATCATTTCCTTTTTTTCACAACAAAACTCTTTTTGATTTTTTGATGTTTTTGAATTTTGGATTTTATCATGTTTTTGGATTTTTCAAATTTTCAAAATTTTTAAATTTTTTACTCCCCCTAAAATCAAAAATATGTTTCAATTTTTTATTTTCTGGGAAAATTTGAAAATAAACGCAATAAACTGTACAAGAAAACTAACAAACTAATGTGAATTGCTTCAATTCGCCATTCTCTTGGCTTAAACAATCAGAACTCCCCCTGACAACAAACTATTTTCCCATTATGATTTCAAAACACTTAAGTTTGTTTTAATCAAAATGGTTTTTCTAGAAAATTAGTTTTGTTGAATTCACAAACCACTTGTAGGATCGGGGTGCATTCATCACTTTGTTCTCAAATTACCACTTGTAAAAATTTAACACTTGAAGGTTTTTTCACAAACACATTTTTCAACAATGATGCCGATTCATGCTCCACAATTACCAACTTGGGAGCTCCGGCAAGTCTGGATTTTACTTTTTAAAGAATCTCACCCATGCCTGAGGAATCATGGGTGAACCATCCTCATTCGATTTAACAATCTTTGATTCATAAAACTCTTTCACGCCCTTCACCTTTCCATCAGCCATTTTATCAAAAATATGTGACACTTTTCCATTAAAAACTTTTTCAGCATCAAATTCTTTCTCATCAGAGAAGAATTCTTTCTCATCAGAGAAGAATTGATCTGAAATCTCAATCTTACCACTTTTTGATTTCAAATTTCCGTTTGACAATGGTGGAAAATTTTCATCATCCATCGTCGGAACGGAATTCTCATCACTTGATACAACAGATAGCTCCTCTGATTTTGACGAATCAGATTCATCCCCAGAACTATCATCTGAATTTTTAATAACCCATATTGTTTGTTTAAATTTGCTCTTCTTTTGTAAAAATGTTTCGAACTTTCACCAACTTCGAAAGTCGAATTTTTAAACTCTTTAAATTTCTCTGTTTGTTGTTCCTTTTCATCAACACACTTCTCTTTCAATTTAGAGTTAGAAGAAACTCCTTGTTTTGTGTTGGTGAACTTTGGGCAATTCCAAGCGATATGTCCAACCTCTTGACATTTGAAACATGTTCTTCTTTCAACTATCTGTTCAGATTCTTTCAACATATTCTTTTTCTTTTCAACGAGAAACTCCTTGTTTGACTGTCTCCAGAACGATTTCTCCTTCTCTTCTTCTGAACTTGTTCCTGAAACAAATTTAGTTTTGGGTTTATATATTTTCTCATTTTTATGATTTTCGGGATGAATAAAACCTAAACCTTTCTTTTTGAAATTACTGTTATGGTTTGGTTTCTTTCGATAACCAGAACCAGAACTGTAACCCTTTTTCTTGTTCAATCTTTGTTGAACTCTTGAAGTGTATTTTTTAGGTTTTTCAGTAAGATTTACATCTTTTCTTTCAGAAATATTAATTTCTTTTAATTTGAAAACCTTGTTTATCGTTTCAGTTTTAACACTTCTTATTGGAAATTCTTCATCAGAATATAATTTGTCGGAATCATTCAAAGTATATGCTACTTTGAATGTTTCGTCATTCAAATTATTTTTTGACATCAGAAAATCTTTATTGTAAACCCTTTTTACTGGTGAACTCGAGCTTTTCTCTGACGAACTCGACTTTTCAGATTTAGACTCTGACATTGACTCTTCATCTTTATCCAACACTTGATCGACCACTTTTTTAATTAACTCGGACTAATGATCAGTGTCAGACGTTGTGAAGGTGACATCAATATCATCTAGTGATCCGTTGATAGACTCGGATTTCATATTTGGATTGAGTAAATCAGCCACCTTTTCAAAGTCTCGGGGGTATAGCCATCCCACATTGGATTTGGTACTCTTTTATACTTCAAACTAGTTTTCTTACCAGAATTTTCTTCTTCATCTACAAACTTATGAGCTGCCACGGTAGGATGGATGCGATCAATTACATAATATGAACTTTGATAACTTTGAAGTAAATTGTTCACTCTTTCGGTTTCAATCTTCATTGTTGCCAATTCTCGTTTCAGCTCAGCATTCATATCAATATATCCATTGATGGCTTTTTGCTTTTGAAGAACTGTTGCTTTCAAAAGATTTTTCATCTGAACATCTTCATCACAAGCTCCCTTGTACAAATTCACTTTGCTGCTTAGGAGATCGCATGATTCTTTATGCTTCTCACATTATGCAATAAATTCTCTTTGAGCTTCTGCAATTCAGCAAGCTTTGTATCTTTTTCAGCATAATCCTTGCAAGGTTTTAAACCCTTAGTACAAGGTTTTTCAACCTCTACAACCTTTTCTACTTCAACGATTTTTTCAACTTCAACAATTTTTTCAACTTCGACAATTTTCTCGACTTCAACAATTTTTCCAACTATTTTCTCCACCACCTTTTCATCAAAATCGATTCTTTCTCAACTTCCATCTTCACTTCATTCTCTTCAACCTCGACCTTCTGTGTCGGTTTTTCTTCCACTTTTGCCTTTTCTTCAGCAACCCTTCTTGCTTCCAATTCTCTCTTGAGTCTTGCAGCCCTTTTCTCTTTCAACATCTCGATTTTATCTGCAAAAAACAAATTAAAACTGTAAGTATCCAATTGTTTTCTAGCTTTATTAATATACTCTTCCTCATCATCAGTATCTTCATCACTTCTTGAAGATTTAAAAATCGGTTGTCTTCTAGGACGGTTCTTAGATTTGACTGATTCTTCTCCTGAGGTTGAGTCTTCAAAGATTCGAGCAACAAATGCTTTAGGAACTGTTTTTCGAATTTGAAGGTCTAGAAGGATCATAATCATCCCAATTAAAGCCTTCTGGAATTTTCTCATCATCTTGATCTACCAGACCAAAACAAGCTCTCCTCTTTGATGGTTCTTCGATCAGCTCCCTAACATGTGAAGTTTGTAGCGATTGTTGTTGATATGGTTGTTGAGCAACCTGATGATAAATTGCTTTTCTATGATAATCGTTGTTACCAAAAGGATCTTGTCTTCCGAATGCTTCTTTGTTTGTGCACTCTCGTCTAAAATGCCCTTTTTCTCTGCAACGAAAACAAGTAACCTTCGATTTGTCAAAACCTAGCTGAGATGTAGCAGCTTCACGAAGATCATCTCTACCGGTGATTTGTTTGAATTTTTCTGCTCTTCTCAAAACACTAGCTAAACACCACTTGATGTCCATCAACTCAAGTTCCTCAGAATCAATTTGATCATAATCCTCTTTAGTAAGCATCGGATTTCCGATTCTTCCAGCAACAAAGCTTTCATACGACTCTAACACAGTAACAAGAGATGCCATGTGTTGCTTCGCAATATTTGGAGAAAAATTTTGACCATTTTGAATGTTCAATGTAACATTACATTGCAATACTTGACCATTAAGGTTTGTTGAACTTTGTGGTTGAGAATTTGGTGTTGAGAAATTTGGTTCAAAACTCGAATAAGACGAAGAATATCCACTGCTTTGATTTGTATTATTTGAATTTGTTCCAGAAGTACCATCAGCACTGAACGCAGTCTGAATCTTCGGACTCGGAGTGGCCTCAGTTTTGCTTTCTCTATAGTATAGACTCACATCCTGTTGAGCACCCGGATTTCTCATTGTAGCAGTTTTTTGCGTTGCTAGCTCATGTTCTTCCAACTTCTGGATAAACTTACTCAAATTTATATCTTTAAATTCTCGGTTATGCTTTAAAATCAACAGATATGTTCCCCATTCATTCTGTGGTAACGCATCGGCTAGCTTCTCAACCCATTCATCATCTTCTTTCTTGATGTCCAATCTTTTAATCTCCATGACTAGATGACAATATCTCTCGATAATCTTCCTAGTCGTCTCACCTTCAAAAGCTGTAAATGTTAGTGCACCTACGTCTGCTGACTACGTCTTCCATCAAGTCTTGAAGCTGAGCATATCAGAAATGACACAGAATCCTAGAAAGAATGAAATAGATAGGATTGCTTATATGTACCTAGACTAGGATCGCTTATGTGTCAAGATTAGTCAGGATCACTCATGTGTACTAGTTTAGGATCGCTTATATGGCACTATGTGGACCGCCTTTATGTACATGCCATATAAGCGACCTAGATACTCTATATATAGGTTGGTAGAGCGATCCAAAAGATATAGTTGATGGTGTATTGTTCCGGTACTCTGCCGAAGTGATGTCTGATCGTGTAATTGCATTTGAAATCAATACAACAGCAATATTAAAGTGAATACAGCGTGAATAGCACCGAATTATTAGTTTCCGCCTCTTAATTCGGATACGAACTTCTCTGAACGACTCAAACAGGTCGACGAACGATCCTACAAGTGGTATCAGAGCTCAGGAGGAGGAGTTCTTGCCATTTTAGCTGCTATTCTTCTGTTTTTCTACACTTTCTTCACTTTTTCAAAATTTTTCACGGTAAAACAAGCTCAAAATCACACAGTGCACTCGGAATCATGAATTAACAAATCCTTGAAGTTTTCAGATCTAAAATCAAAGTAGAAACCAAGATTTTAGGTGATTTGTTAATTCAGGATCGCTCAAAAGATGATGTCAGCATCTGGATCGCTCCAAGTTACTTGATTGAACCGCTCAAAGGAACAGTTTTTAATTGGATCGCTCGAAATTTTAACCTTGGACCGCTCGAAATCTTAGATTGGACCGCTCATTTGTACATTGTTGGACCGCTTGAACATACATTGTGTTTGGACCGCTCCAAAATCAAAAAGTTGAACCGCTCTTTTGACAATTTCTGGACCGCTCAACCAGACTTTGTTTGATTCGCTCATTTGGTCAAGTGTTTGGATCGTTTATTTGGACGGATAGCTCGAGTGGACATTGTATTTGAACCGCTTATTTGAAAATCATTTGGGCCGCTCATTAAGACAGTATATTCCAGTCGCTTTTGTGAACAGATTGCAAATATTTGAAAGTTATTGAAAATTTTTGAACAATTTGAAAGATGGATACTGATTTTTATAATGCCTTTGCTACCCCGACCTCGATTACTCAAAGTGCTTTGATAGAAAATGAAACTGGAACGTCTCAAAAACCACCGAAACTCATGGATATTGATGATTACAACGTGTGGTCGGAACGACTCGGAAATTGGGTTGAAGCCTATCATCTTGATGCCTGGGAACACACCGAGGTACAATATGTTAAACCCACAAAGGATGATGTTGTGAATGGTACTCCATTAACACTTAGAGAAATGAGTGCAACAGACAAAAAGAAATATCGGGATGAGAAACTCATGGTGAGTCTGCTTCAGCAAGCTATAAAAGAGGATATCTTGATTCTGCTTCAACACGATGGAACTGCATATTCAATTTGGACAGAGTTGGAAGCAAAGTTTATTGGGAGTGATGATATGCTTAAGAATAAAAAATCTCTCATGAAAAAAGAATTCGATTTGTTTCGTGGTTTAAAATCTGAAAACACCAAGCAGATTATTGATAGATATTGTAACTTGGTGAGAAATATGACAAAGTTAGGTATTAAGAAAGATACTGATGAGTTAATTGAAAAACTTGCAGATGCGCTTCCACACGAAACATGGGGAACATTTCTGATGATGCTAAGATCTAACAGAAAAGATTACAGAGCTATGACTTTGGGAGATTTTATCAAGCATTTGGAAGCTCAAGAGATGGAGCAGAGAAAGATCGCTAGGATGAAGAACTATGATGGAGAGCAGGATATCAGTTTGTATTACAAGCATGATGCTACTGATTCAACAAAGTTCTCTCCTAAGATCGAAACTGCTTACAGCGTTAAAGATTCTGCTGAGAAGACGGCATCTCAGGGATCAAGCAACAGCACAAGATTTTCAACTTTCGATCCTAACATCTCTGTAACAAAGAATGGTAGAAAACTTCAGTGTAACATTGTGTTAAGCCTTGAAAATGATCAAGACTACACTGAAGATATTGCAAAAAATCAAATGTCTTTGTTAGGGATGATTTTAGAGTCTTATAGTTGTTTTGTTGCAGGAAAGATCGGAAATCCAATGCTCACGAAAGAGGATTACGATCAAATTAATGCTGAGGAAATGGAATTGATGGACATTAAATGGTGTATGGCAAGTGTGATGAGACGTGCTGAAAAGTTTAAACAAATTACTGGCCGTGATGATTTTCGTGATGCAAAAGTTTCAACTTTAGGTTTTGATAAATCTAAAGTTACATGTTTTCGTTGCAGGGAGAAGGGGCATTTCAAGAGGGAATGCAAAAACCGTGAAGCTACCAGTGCCCAGAATCCTTTCGGAAACAATGATTATCACAAGAAGGCCATTTATCATCAAATCACTCAACCAGCACAGCAGCATCAGGCACAAACGGCTCATGGAAGAGATGTGGCTGATAAAAGAGCATGTGTTGTTAGTCAGGGAAAATATGATAATTTTACCTGGGAAAAGTATCTTCCAAAAGATAGCAAAGTGTGTCTAGCTGAACAAGATGATGAAAAGATGGTTGAAGGTTTTACCTGGGATGATTTTTGTCCAGATCAAAATCTTATGGCCAAAGAGATGTCTAAAAACACTTCTCATGCTTTCTTTGCTAATGCTTATGATTTGAAATGTGCAGAAAGGTCCAGAAAAGTCATGGAAGCTGCTGAAGAGAGACGAAGAAAGATCATAGAGGAGGCTGAAGAGGAAGAGAGATTGAAGGAAGAAGCAAAAGCTGAGAAATTGAGAAGAGCTCACTTTTTAAATTCAAGCAGGACAGTCAAAGAGGTTCCTGAATTTGAGATTAAAGTGGATGCTGAACCAGTCATGGTCCAAGAAAAGTGCATGAATTGTGATTCGCTGATTAAGCAGAACAATGAGCTGCTGCACAATATTCACAAGTTGAAAGAATCATATGACACAATGAACAGAGAAATCAACAAGTATACAGATTCTGATGGTGAACAAGCTGAAGCTATGAATACGTTGAAGATAGCTTACCTAAGACAGCTTGATACGGCGAACTATAACATTAAGAAATGTGCAGATATCGAGCTTGAGTTGGCAACACAAAAGATAGAAACTGAGAAAGTTAAGAAATTATTAGACAGTTACTCATGTTCTACTTTTGTTGTTGAAAGGATTTATCCAGTGGTGAAAGATTTGAAGACTTTTGAAGAAGTGAAGATATTTGAAGAAGAAAAATCTGTGACAAAAGATGAAGAAAAATTGAAGACTTCTGGTAAGAAACCGAGTGTATCTTATAACAGATGTCCGCCCCCAGTCGAAAATGGATATTCACCTCGAAATCCAAATTCAGAAAGAGTCAATCAAGCGATCAATTTGAAATGGGAGTCTGGGTCGTCGGATAACTTACCAGAAAGTGTTGATGTCACATATACGTCATCAGACACTGATCATGAGTCAAAGTTGATAAAAAGTATGGTCGATCAGGTGTTAGACACAGATGACAATGAGGAATCAAAACCGAAGTCAAAACCCGAGTCAAAGTCTGGGTCCAGTGCGTCAAAGCCAACTGTTAAAAAGGACAAACGGGTTTATGATAAAGAGTTTTTACTTTCGAAATCTAATTTGAATGATGAATCAGTCAAAGTGGCATATACTTTGAAAGGTTCTGACAAATTATATTCAGATGAAAGCCTTCCAATAAGAAGTGTTAGACTTGAAATGATTCACAAGGTTTTCAAACTAACAGAAATTAATATTTCTGAAATAAAAGATTTCAATCTTAATGGAAAACCAAAACAATACACTTCAAGAGATCAACAGAGAATTAACAAGAAAATGGGTTACAATTGTGGTTATAGTTTCCAAAAGAAACCAAACCATGGTCGTAATTTCAAAAAGAAAGGTCTTGGTTTTATTTCACAGAAAAACTATAAAAATGAAAAAGTTTATAAACCAAAAACAATGTTTGTTGCAGGAAAAACAACAGAAGCTGACAAAGAGAAATCATTCAGAAATCAGACAAATCAAGAATTCCTTGCTAAGAAGCAAGAGGATATGAAGAAGAAAGAAGACCCGAAGAAGGTTGAAAAGAGATCTTGTTTTCAGTGTAAAGTTGTGGGTCATGTTGCGAAAGATTGTCCGAAGACATTTCGACCAAAACAAGAGGTCTCAAGAAAAATGAAAGAAAAAGTTGTTGAGAAGACTGAACTGTCAACCCGGAAATTCACAGGCTTTGAGAATTCGACTTATGAAAAAGGAGAACCTTCAAAGAGTGCTTCCAAAAGAATAGAAAATGCTACAAATCAGAAATGGGTTGTAAAAGGTTCAGGTAACAAGTCTGGTGATGAATCTGATTCCATAAAATCAGAGGAGCCACGTGTTGAGAAAAAGATTGAAAAGAAAGTTCAGAAAGTGGACGATGTGAATTTTCCACCACTAAGTGCTAAAAAGTACAAATCTAAAATTGGAAAAGTTGAAATTTCAAATCAGTTTTATTCTGACAAGAAGAAAATTGATGTTGAAAAAACTTTCAATGGAAATGTAAAACACATCTTTGGAAAAATGGTCAGTGGTAAGGCCCAAAGCATTCAGGATTTTTATGCTTCCAAAGGATGGGTTTACAGGTCAGTTGAAAGAAACAATGAAAACGATGAGGTTACACCCAAGGAAGGTCAGGCTTGGGTGGATATATTTTTTCAAGAATGAAAACCTGACTTGCCGGAGATCCCAAGATGGTATTGTGGATCATGAATCGGCATCTTTCTAAATCTGTTTGTGAAGTTGCAGGACTTGCCGGAACTCCCAGGTTTGTAAGCGAGGAGTAGGAATCGGCACCTTGAGAATTCAACCAAAAGATGGTAATTGGTTGAAAAAACAGGTTTGAAAAGCTTAATTGCTAAATCTACAAGTGGTTGTATGTTGGTGGATGTTATAAATGGTTTAGAACGAGAACCAGTTGATCTTTCAAGTGGTTAAATCAAGGTCATTGAATTGGACTTGATTTAATTATCATTCAAGAATTTGGTAAACAAAGTGATGATTTGAACCCCATTTTACAAAAGGTAAAAACAACGAAACTGATTTTCCGGAAAAACCATTCTGATTAAAACAAACTTAAGTGTTTTGAAATCATTATGGGAAAATAGTTTGTTGTGAGGGGGAGTTCTGATTGTTTAAGCCAAACGGATGGAGAATTGAAGTGTTTTAATATCAGTTGTCATGTTCTGTACAGTTTGTTTTCAATTTTCTTTAGATGTATTTGAATTTTAGGGGGAGTAAGAATTTTTAGAAAATCCAAAAACATCAGAAAATTTGAAAAAGACAAAAACATGATAAAATTGAAAAATGAGTTTTGTTGCGTAAAAGAGGAAATGATAGTACGTCAGTGAACTATCACAGCACGCTAAAGAATTGGAAAGTCAAAATGTGATAAACAATCTTACTGCGGATGTGTCAGTAGATTTTCGCACATTTAGTAAATTGAAACGAGATATAAACCTAAATCAAACTTACTTAATTCGTGGGTAACTATTCTAGGATATATGGGTAACCCCCGAAATCTTGTTTGAAAGGTCCCGTATTCTGAGATACTAGGTCTTTATGCTCAGTGATATCTGGGGTATTATTCCGGGACTTCTGCTGTATGGAAATACTGACCTAGTCCCCGAATAATACTTTCTGCAAAAAGCTTTGAAACATAAGCGCCGCCCTCAGCAAACTGATTAAACAATAAAATTGGTAATCTTTGCTGTTGTAACAAAAGATCCTCTAAAGGGGACCCACCAAAAGTCGAAGCCGTCATCTCTCTGCGTATACGGAAGTATCGACCTGAGCTCTCACGGCCCTCGCACATAACCCCTTTACAGATATCATCTGTGGTATACTCACCTGTAAGACTGAATATTTGGGATCTGGATACGGGAGTATATTCAAGTGGAGTGATACACAATTAAGTTTAAGTCTTTAAAACATTAATATCGTATCTCGAATCGATTGAAATTTGTGTTGAAAATTTAAGTGGACAAACATACCGACAATCTAGGTAAATTGTTTAGAACTTATCATGTAATCAAGCTTAACGGTGTTTGTGATATGCTTCAAAACTGATATGATCCTCTTGCACAAACTCACAAAAATATTGTTTGTAAATATTTCATTTCTGCGTTTTTTTTATTCAAAAATCCAAAAAGATTTTCAGTGTGTTTTCGCATAAATTTTGAAAAATCAAAAATATTTTCGACAACTGGTGTTGAGATGCTGATTTTCGAAATTCAAAGTGCTAAACTTGAAGAACTGGTTTGGGGGAGTGTTTGTGTATAGTTGGTAAAGTTGTTTTGATAAGAACCAGTAATCATTTCTTGAATGCAAAATCATTACTGTTGTGGTTCAATTTAGTTTCTAAATTGTTGACAAGTTTTAGTCTTTGTAGAAATTTATGGTTAGGTAGAGATTGTGCAGGTATTAGAGAGCCAGGTTACGATCTTGAACCTGATGGAAGCCTGTTTACGATCTTAGAACCAGTGAAAGTTTGAATTCCAGACTACGATCCCAGCAGTGTGAGAGGGGGAGTCTGAAGACACCGAGTCAACGATTCAAGAGAGAAGAGTTTGTTGATGATGAAGATAGAGAAAGAGGATTCTTGGAACGACAGATATTTCAAAGGCAGATTGTCGACTGATGAAGATTGTAGATAGACATGTGCGAATGCAGACTGGAATGATCTATGAAGACAGTTATGAAGACTCCGTCAACATCCGAGGGGGAGTTTGTTAGTGCACCTACGTCTGCTGACTACGTCTTCCATCAAGTCTTGAAGCTGAGCATATCAGAAATGACACAGAATCCTAGAAAGAATGAAATAGATAGGATTGCTTATATGTACCTAGACTAGGATCGCTTATGTGTCAAGATTAGTCAGGATCGCTCATGTGTACTAGTTTAGGATCGCTTATATGGCACTATGTGGACCGCCTTTATGTACATGCAATATAAGCGACCCAGATACTCTATATATAGGTTGGTAGAGCGATCCAAAAGATATAGTTGATGGTGTATTGTTCCGGTACTCTGCCGAAGTGCTGTCTGATCGTGTAATTGCATTTGAAATCAATACAACAGCAATATTAAAGTGAATACAGCGTGAATAGCACCGAATTATTAGTTTCCGCCTCTTAATTCGGATACGAACTTCTCTGAACGACTCAAACAGGTCGACGAACAATCCTACAGTAAACATATCAAAAGATTTATTTAGTAATGCACGTTTATTTTTTATCATATCAGCACTACCCTTAAACTTTTTAATCAACGCTCTCCAAATTGATCTAGCAGTTCCCTCATGTTGAAGCAAAACAAAAATATCTTCTTTTACCGCTTGTTGGAGAATGCTAATCATCATCTTTTCACTGGTGTATTTTAATTTTTCATTTGGTGTAAATTCACTTAATGGTTTATCATTTCCAAGATCATCTTTCAGTAAAGTATAGTCTTTCTCTAACGAAACCCATGCATCAAACTTATTAGCTTGCACCCAATTTTCAAAACGATCTTGCCATCCTTTAAAATCCTCAATGTACATAAGCTTCGGAGGCTTTTGGAAAGCTCCCGTTTCATTTTCTATACCAACAAAGTCTCGGCAACTGTAACTGGAGTAGCCGGAGCAGTAGCAAACGAGTTGTAAAACTCGTTATCCATGTTTCGGTTAAAAGTTTCACAAAAAACACAATGTTCAAACGAGCTGGAGGTTCAAACGCACTGAGATTCACACAAACTAGTTAAAACGAACTGGTAACAATTCACCTCATGCGAACTGGATGATATTTCACACGACTTGAAGTTTCAAGCGACCTGAGGTTAATAACACACTCCGTGCAAACTGATTCACCTTCAAACGATCTAAAGATTTTCAAGCAACCTGATGATTTCACTTCATGCGAAGTGGATTACTTCGTACGTCCTGACTAAACTTTCAAACGAACTGGATCAATTCTTAAATCATGCGAGCTAGAGGTCACTTCGCACGACCTGGGGTTAAACTCAAACGACCTGAAGAACTTCGTGCGAACTGGACTATTCAGCTCGTGCGAACTGCATTATTCCACGCGATCTGGAGAGCAACTCGTGCGAACTGATCAAACCATGTGAACTGGAGTCTAATTTAAGCAATCTAGCTTCACTTCGTGCGAAGTGAAAGAATTTTCAAACGATCTGACTCAGTGTCGAATGATCTGGCAAGTGTTTCACACGGTTTGGTCCATTTTACCAAGTTTTAGGTTGATTTTAGGTCTGATTTTTTCAAGGATTGATTAAAACCGTATTCTACTTGTTATATGTGAAAATCAGGTCATTTAACCGTAAATTCGTTGAAATCTTGAAGAAAAGTGTAGAAGAATGAGTAGAAATGAGAAGAAATCAGTTTTTATCAATGAAAAGAAGCTGAAATGGTAAGAACTCCTCCTGAGCTCTGATACCACTTGTAGGATCGTTGAATCGACCTAACGAGTCGATCAGAAGAGTTCTAATCCAAATCAAAGGCGGAATTCAATGATTCGGACATGATTGCAGCTTGTTTAACATAGAGAATCACTTTAATTGTCATTAGTATTGACTTGAAAGCTTTTACAGATCACTCGACACTTTGGCAGCACCTTAGCTCCGGAATCACAACTATTACAAATGAAAGACCAAGCTCACCTATTTATAGTAAACACCAGTCCGCACGAACCACCATTCACCAGGTCGTATGACCTGGCAGTTCGTACGAACTAGATTTCCCAGTTCGTGCGACCTGGACATTCTACACTAAAATCCTATTTTCTAGGCTACCGAGCTGTGGTTTATCCTATCTAGTTACAAGACTCGATACAATACAAAGTCGATAGACATATGCACCAACACACTTCATGGAATTATCGAGAGAATTGGTAAGGTAGCTTACACACTGAACCTGCCTGAAGAGCTGAGTGTGGTGCACAACATTTTAACATTTCAAGTCTGAAGAAGTGTCTATCAGATGAAACACTCATCGTTCCTTTTAAGGAACTCACGATCGATGATCAACTACGCGTCGTTGAGGAACTAGATAAGATCATGGATCGAGAAATCATAACCCTCAAGCGTAGCAAGATACCAATAGTCCGAGTTCGTTGGAACTCGCGCCGTGGCCCAAGTTTACCTGGGAACGGGAAGAGTAGATGATGCGCAGGTATCCCTGGTTGTTTAACAATACTTCCAGCACTGAGGCTACTACAAAAAAATTCGGGACAATATTCCAAACCAACAGGGAGATGATGTGACGTCCCACGAAAACATTTAAACACACTACCTTGTCAGTGGTTGCGCGTTAAATTTCGGGAAGAAATTTCTTTGAACTCGGGGATAATGTGACACTTCGGGTTTTCCTGCATGATTTCATCTTTACATTGTGATTATGTGGATTGGATAAACGAGATTTAATTGATGATTATCGGAATTATCAAATGAGTATGTTGTGATTAATATGTGACTTCATTTGCTATGTGACCTTACATTCTAGGTGGCCTACATGTTCGTTTTGTAAACTTTGGTGAAACTATTACGTATGATGATAGGTTATTGGCGAATCTACAAATAGAGAGTATCGTATGTCTTAGCTTAAACTTCGAGGACGAAATTCCTGTAACATGGGAGGATGTGACAACCCGTACCCTCGATCTTAATTGTTGGGAGAAGGGCATTTTATTATTCTTATTTTTTTATTTATTTATTTATTATATTATATTATTATAATTATTATTATTATTATTATTATTATTATTACTAGATTTTTACCCGTGTCGCGCGTTGCGGCGGCAACGTCACGTTTGTAACTTTACGACACGTGTTACGATAATGACATTAAAGTGTTGTGCCCACGCGTGACCTGACACATTTTTAACTTTGTTAAACACGTTACGTTAGTGACATTAACATAGTTAGGCATAGCAAAAAGAGTATAATGTGTCGCACGTTGCGGTATAAAGTTGTAAAAGTAGTTTAATCTATTCAGTTTAGGTATTAAATAGAAAACTCACAGAACCAATTAGAGACCCATCTTCCAAATTCGTAAATTAACAACAATGAAATAAAATTATAAGGCATATATGGTAAATCTGAAAATTTACATAGAAAAATGTAGAAAAATGTGGCATACCTTGCTAATGTCTTGAAGACAGTTAGGAACCAACTCTTTCTTGAACCTACACAAAAACAGTAAATGTAACAATCCTCAAGAAAACCGACGTCCCCGTAATTTTTCTGATACCCTAAAAATATTTAAAATGTCCTAGTATTAAAAAACAAAATTTAAAATCTGAAACATAAGCTGAGGCGGGCCACGTAGACCCACCTCAATCCTTACGCGGGCGGTATAAGGGTTGTAACCTAAATTCGTTTGATTTCTTAAGTTCAGGCGGGCCGCGTAAGACCCACCACTAGTTTACGCGGGCCGCGAGAGTCCTAGATTGTGGCGCAGCCCGGTGCGGCCACGTGACCCAACACCCGGTGGACCTACATGCTGACCCAGCTAAGCTACTCATTGACCCAGGTTGACGCGGGCCGCGTAAGGCTTTGCCTTATCTTACCCGGCCCGCGAGAGAGTCAGGATCAGCACCTATAAATAGAACGTATCGGATCTCAGTCGAATTCGCACATTTTCATTTCTCAATCTCAAAATTCTGAATAGTAGAAGTAATACGCGGGTATTATACCCCCTAAATAGCGAGGTTCTGCTATGATGTAAGTATTACAACCCCTGGAGACATATTAGATACTCTGCCCGATTGATCTCGGGTTCCGTAACGGCTGTCGTGGTTCTGCCCGACGTAGTCGTTGGAATACTGTCTCGGGGAGGGTATTACTAATGTTAAAATGGGTTATTATACTAACACACGTGCATTTGTGTAATTTATAGATTATTCCCAGGAAATCTTGACTGGAAACCCTAAGACAGCAATGTGAGTTGATCCACTTTTTGAAAACATTTTATTAATTGTTTTTACAAAACCTTAAATATTTTTCCATGCGAATAGTAGTTATTGAGTATTTGTAAGAATACAATTATCTTGGGTATGTTGGGGTTTTGTATACAAAATTTGATACCACCTGGTCAAGGAGTAACATTTCCACAAGTCAGGTCTGACAGTACCAACGAGTGATAATTGGTATAACTTGGAAACAAATGTAATTGCGAGATCGCCCTCAATACTGTACACTGTGAAATGGTTTTACTTAAACTTGATTAAACTGGGATTCACTCACCAGTATTTCCCACTGACAAAATGTTTTTAAAAGGCATTTCAGGTAACAAAATGTGAAAGCCAAATAGAAGCCAGCTGGACAGCACTGAAGGCTTGGAAAAGTGGCAATAAAGTTACATAAGAATAAAATAGATGTTTTTGTTAAATAAATAGGATTTATTCCTATAAAAGTGTGTATACTGAAAACTTGGGTTTTACCCATGTGTTTAATGTTATAAAATGTGGTGGTTTACTCTGATAAAATATTTCCTAACTACGGTCCTGATGAAAAATTCCGCTGCCAAATTGGACAATAACGCGATACCACCGAAACTGGCTCGCGGCCGCCCGTTCCCAGGGACTATGGATCGGGGGTTGCGACAGAAGGTGGTATCAGAGTTATGCCACTGATTCAGCCACAGAAGTGTTCTGCTGACATGAAAATTCAAAGTGTTAGGAAATAAATAACAGAAATACGTGTATAATTGTATTTTCTTGTTATGTGTTATCTGACTATTTGTTAGTTTACAGTATCAGCGACCAAGGACCATCTAACGCGTATCATCTGTTGTCTGGTTCGCCTAGCAGCGAAGGTGCCTCTTCTCAGCCTGCCCTCTCGGGGTACTCTGCTGATACAGAAGAAGGAATATTCGTATTTAAGGCTCAATTTGAAGAGCCATTTCCTCAGAAAAAGAGGGGATGGTTCAGTAGAGGAGCACACGAGCGTAGAAAGCATATGAAAAAGTTACAGGAACAGCGAGTGTTAGCCGCAGCTAAAAGAGAAACCGATGCATATGCCCAGGATATGCTTAATAGGGGTATAGCCAATATCCATATCTTAGCAACCACTGCAGCTGACCCTAACCTGGAGCAAATGCTAGCACCCCAACCATAACCACCAATTCCTGATCAACATCTGGAAATAGAAAACCTTGGAAATCAAGTAGAAATGCATGATTTCAGCCCGGAGGAGATACCCAGGGTACCTACACCGAATCCCCTAGACCCAAATTACGACCCATGGTGGGATGACAACAGGGATTATGCGTAACATTACCCTATCCATTAAGATTTGTCCATGCCAAATCTAGGAGCCTACCCAGGGTTAGATACTCTAGATCCCTATTTCGACAACGATACTTACATTAGGAAGATTTTAGAGAACCCTTACCCATACCAGGTCCCGTATCAGGAACCCGCACCCCAGATTTCGAACCCAGTCCTAGAACCTGCACCCCCAATGAGTGCAGAAAACGTACAAGAACTTAGGACTTTTGGTGAGGAAATTTTAGAAAGCAGTGAGAGAATGCGACAAGTGGGAGAGCGTCTCGTATGGAAATACGATGAACGCAATATGGATTTTTGGATGACTCCATATCCCTGAATCGATGATGGAGACGGTAGTAATAATAATATAATATAATAATAAAATATGTGTGTATGTGTTAGAAAAAAAAACTACGGATGCATATTACTAGTATTATAGCTTTACATTTCAGTCAGTATTGTAATTTTAGTTTCAGTACTGGTGTGTAATAGATGCATACTATATGAATAGAGTAGGTCGCAATGATCGACGCTTTTGACCAAAAGGGTGTGACATGTGATTAGCTATATTCAAATATTATTGGTGATATTAATATTTGGTAAATGTTTAAAAATTCAGATGGACAACGAAGTGAATCAGGAAAATCAGAATGATAATATTCAGAACGACAACCACTCGAATAACGATAATCTGAATAACGAGAATCCGAACAACAATAACAATGGAAACCAAATGGATAATAGTGACGTTCAACATATAGTGGCACAAGGAATCATAGATGCAATACCATTTATTATTCAAACAGTTCAAGAAGCGAATAATAAAAGTCAGCATAGTAGTAAACGACCAATTGAACCAGAACACAGCGTGAACAATGGACCCGTACTTCAGGTGCCCATTCCTAAAAGAAGAAGAACCATTGTATATGGTTGTTCTTACAAAGAATTCTGGTCCTGCAAACCAATAGAATTCTCGGGCAATGAAGGACCCATTGCAGCTCTACGCTGGATAGAGAAGACTGAGGCTGTTCTAAAAATAAGCAAGTGTGCTGAAGAAGATAAGATAATGTTTGCCTCTAATCTGTTTAAGAATTCAACCCTAGAATGGTGGAACACTATCCTCCAGTCAAGAGGAAGTGACATGGTGTACAACCTGGAATGGGAAGAATTTAAAAATATGGTAGAAAGGAAATTTTGCCCTCCCAATGAAAAGGAACAGATAGCAAATAAGTTTTTGAACCTTTGAATGACCGGGGTAGATAGTAAGGGTTATACTACTACATTCTTTGAATATGCTAGGATAGTGCCAACCCTTGCATCACCTGAACCGGTATTAATCTCCCGTTATATCTGGGGATTAATTGGAGAGATTAGGCATGTAGTCAAGGCAGCTAGACCCCAAACCATAGAAGAAGCTGTAGAACTAGCCAATACCTTGACTGATGAACTAGTACGAACTAGAGAAGAAGACCAGAGGAGAAACCTAACCCAAAGGCTTACTCAAGAATTCCGTTCTGGGAATTCCAACCGTAGGAACATGGGTTCTACCTTTGCACCATACTGCAAAGCTTGCAGAAAGAAGCATTCAGGAAAATGCTCCACTTACTGCAATTTCTGCAAAGCACCAGGACACAAGGAAGAGAATTGCAGAAGGAAACTTACCAATGGATTGTGCTTCAATTGTGGAGAAAAAGGTCCACATCAAGCCAAACTGTCCGAAGTTAACTCCACCTGCAAACAACAAGAACACTAAAAATGCTAGAGCAACTGCAGATGAAGCCAAGATGATTTCGGACGTCATAGCTGGTGCGTTCTTAGTTAATGATATTTTTTGCTAAAGTATTATTTGACTCTGGTGCAAACCAAAGTTTTATCAATACTTCGGTTTGCAAACTTCTAAATCAATCATTAACTAAACTACCACAAGAATGTCTAGTAGAAACAGAAAATGGAGAAACCATTAGGATTTCTGAAATCTTGCAGGGAGCAAGAATAGAAATTTTTAATCAAAAGTTTATTGCAAACCTCTACCCAATGAATCTGGTAGGATTCGACGTCGTGTTAGGAATGGATTGGTTAATAGCCAATAGAGCCAATATTTTATGTGATCAAAAGTCAATTCAAGTAAATTCACCAAGAGGTGAAAAGATCACAATTAAAGGAGATAAACCATTTAGATCCACTAAATTCATCTCTGTGATGAAAACTGCAAATTATATAAGAAAAGGATCTATAGTATATTTGATTTCTATAATCACTAGCACTAAAGGAAAAGAACTAAAAGACATTCCAATAGTGTCCCAGTTTTCAGATGTATTTCCAGAAGAATTGCCAGGATTACCGCCAGACAGGGAAGTTGAATTCAGAATTCACCTACTACCAGGGACAGCACCGATTGCCAAAGCACCTTACCGTTTGGCACCCGCCGAAATGCAGGAACTGAAGAAACAATTAGATGAATTGTTGGAAAAAGGGTTCATACAGCCAAGATCATCGCCATGGGGAGCATCGATTTTGGTTGTTAAAAAGAAGGACAGATCAATGCGTATGTGCATTGATTACCGTGAATTAAACAAGGTCACGATTAAGAACCGGTATCCATTACCAAGAATCGATAATCTGTTCGATCAACTGCAGGGAGCTCGATTTTTCTCTAAAATCGATTTAAGATCAGGATATCATCAATTAAAGGTACATGAAGAGGACATTCCTAAAACTGCATTCAGAACAAGTTATGGCCATTATGAATTTACTGTCATGCCATTTGGTTTAACCAATGCCCCAGCCGCATTTATGGACATGATGAACCGAACATGTAAGCCATATTTGGATAAATTCATAATTGTCTTCATAGATGATATTCTAATTTACTCTAAGAGTAGAGAGGAACATGCAAAGCATTTGCACTTACTTTTAAGTCTATTAAGTAAGGAAAAGCTTTATGCTAAGTTTTCCAAATGCGAGTTTTGGTTAGAACAGGTACAATTTCTTGGACACTTAGTTGATCATGAAGGAATTCATGTAGATCCAACAAAGATCGAGGCAATTACCAAATGGAAAACCCCTGAGTCCCCAACTGAGGTTAGAAGTTTCTTAGGATTGGCCGGTTATTATAAAAGATTTATTCGAGATTTTTCTAGAATAGCCATTCCTTTAACCAAGTTAACCTGTAAATCTATTAAGTTTGAATGGGGACCAAAACAAGAAGAAGCCTTTAGAATTCTTAAGCAAAGATTAACGCATGCACCCATACTAGCGTTACCAGAAGGAACTGAAGACTTTGTAGTCTATTGTGACGCTTCCAAGTTAGGTTATGGATGTGTATTGATGCAACGTCAAAAGGTGATAGCTTACGCATCTAGGCAGCTTAAGAATCACAAAGAGAATTATTCAACCCATGACTTAGAACTAGGAGCGATAATTTTTGCCCTTAAGATTTGGAGACATTATCTTTATGGTAGTAAGTTTACCATATTCACAGATCATAAGAGTTTAAGGTATGTTTTTGGGCAAAAAGAATTGAATATGAGACAAAGACGCTGGATGGAAATGCTTAGTGATTACGATTGTGATATTCAATATCATAAAGGAAAGGCAAATGTAGTGGCCGATGCTTTAAGTCGAAAGTATCATGAAAAGCCAAAAAGGGTACGTTCTCTTAAGTTAAATCTACAAATAGATTTAAATGATCAAATTAGAAAAGCACAAGAATCAGTAATCAAGGATGATACTGAAAAGTTAAAAGGTATGATTAAAGAATTAGAACAAGGAACAGATGGAATTTGGAGATTCTATAAAAAAAGAATGTGGATACCTAAATTAGGAAACCTACGTCACCGTATATTAGAAGAAGCTCATAAGTCTAAATATATGATGCATCCAGGAAGTGATAAGATGTACCTTGATTTAAGGAAAAATTTCTGGTGGATAGGAATGAAAAAGGATATAGCAGCTTATGTTTCTAAATGTTTAACTTGTTCACAAGTCAAAGCTGAACACCAAAAACCCTCAGGTTTGTTGCAACAATTAGAAATGCCAGTGTGGAAATGGGAATTGATAACAATGGATTTTGTTACCAAGTTACCCAAAACCAGAAAAGGTAATGATACAATCTGGGTGATTGTAGATAGGCTAACTAAGTCAGCTCATTTCTTACCAATGAAGGAAACTTTCAGTATGGAATAGTTAGCCAAATTATATGTAAATGAAATTGTTTCATTACATAGAATACCTTTATCAATTGTTTCTGATAGGGATAGCCGTTTTACCTCTCATTTTTGGGCAAGTTTCCAAAAAGCAATGGGAACCAAGTTGAATCTAAGCACAACTTACCATCCTCAAACGGACGGACAAGGTAAAAGAACAATTCAGACAATGGAAGACATGCTTAGAGCTTGTGTATTTGATTTTGGAGGTAATTGGGATGATCACTTACCTTTAATAGAATTTTCTTATAATAACAGTTCTCACACAAGTATCAATGTTGCACCATTCGAAGCACTTTATGGACGTAAGTGCCGCACCCCAGTCTGTTGGGCAGAAATTGGGGAAAAGCAACTATCTGGACCTGAGATAGTGCAAGAAACAACCGACAAGATTATTCAAGTCAAAGAACGATTGAAAGCAGCACGTGATCGACAAAAGAGCTACGCTGATAACAGACTTAAGCCATTGGAATTTCAAGTAGGTAATAAAGTATTGTTAAAAGTCTCTCCTTGGAAAGGAGTGGTAAGATTCATCAAAAGAGGAAAGCTAAGCCCCAGGTATATTGGACCTTTTGAAATTATTAAAAGAATAGGACCTGTAGCCTATCAGCTACAACTACCAGAGGAAATGGCAGGAATACATGACGTGTTTCATGTATATAATCTCAAGAAATGCCTAGCTGATGAATCACTTGTAGTACCTCTTAAAGATATAGAGGTAAATGAACAACTTAAATTTGTAGAAAGGCCTCTACAGATTGAAGATAGGAAAGTTAAGAATCTCAAGCATAAGAGATTAGTTCTGATCAAAGTAAAGTGGGACTCCAAACGAGGACCTGAGTACACATGGGAGCTTGAATCAGAAATGCAAAAGAAATATCCACACCTATTCCAGTAGATCTCGGGGACGAGCTCTAAAACAAGGTGGGGAGGATGTAACAATCCTCAAGAAAACCGACGTCCCCGTAATTTTTCCGACACCCTAAAAAAATTTAAAATGTCCTAATATGTCTTTAAATATACCACATATGCGAAAACGGGCCTCAAATACAATATAGTATTAAAAAACAAAATTTAAAATCTGAAACTTAAGCTGAGGCGGGCCGCGTAGACCCACCTCAATCCTTACGCGGGCGGTATAAGGGTTGTAACCTAAATTCGTTTGATTTCTTAAGTTCAGGCGGGCCGCGTAAGACCCACCATTAGTTTACGCGGGCCGCGAGAGTCCTAAATTGTGGCGCAGCCCGGTGCAGGCACGTGGCTCAACACCCGGCGGACCTACATGCTGACCCAGCTAAGCTACTCGTTGACCCAGGGTTAACTCGGGCCGCGTAAGGCTTTGCCTTATCTTACGCGGGCCGCGAGAGAGTCAGGATCAGCACCTATAAATAGAACGCATCGGATCTCAGTCGAATTCGCTCATTTTCATTTCTCAATCTCAAAATTCTGAATAGTAGAAGTAATACACGGGTATTATACCCCCTAAATAGCGAGGTTCTGCTATGATGTAAGTATTATAACCCCTGGAGACGTATTAGATACTCTGTCCGATTGATCTAGGGTTCCGTAACGGCTGTCGTGGTTCTGCCCGATGTAGTCGTTGGAATACCATCTCGGGGAGGGTATTACTAATGTTAAAATGGGTTATTATACTAACACACGTGCATTTGTGTAATTTATAGATTATTCCCAGGAAATCTTGACTGAAAACCCTAAGACAGCAATGTGAGTTTATCCACTTTTTGAAAATATTTTATTAATTGTTTTTACAAAACCTTAAATACTTTTCCATGCGAATCGCAGTTATTGAGTATTTGTAAGAATACAATTATCATGGGTATGTTGGGGTTTTGTATACAAAATTTGTTACCACCTGGTCAAGGAGTAACATTTCCACAAGTCAGGTCTGACAGTACCAACGGGTGATAATTGGTATAACTTGGAAACAAATGTAATTGCGAGATCGCCCTCAATACTGTACACTGTGAAATGATTTTACTTAAACTTGATTAAACTGAGATTCACTCACCAATATTTCCCACTGACAAAATGTTTTTAAAAGGCATTTCAGGTAACAAAATGTGAAAGCGAAATAGAAGCCAGCTGGACAGCACTGAAGGCTTGGAAAAGTGGCAATAAAGTTACCTAAGAATAAAATAGATGTTTTTGTTAAATAAATAGGATTTATTCCTATAAAAGTGTGTATACTGAAAACTTGGGTTTTACCCATGTGTTTAATATTATAAAATGTGGTGGTTTACTCTGCTAAAATATTTCCTAACTACGGTCCTGATGAAAAATTCCGCTGCCAAATTGGACAATAACGCGATACCACCGAAACTGGCTCGCGGCCGCCCGTTCCCAGGGACTAGGGATCGGGGGTTGCGACAGTAAAACACCCAAGTTGGTTTAAAATGTTACAACTAATGATATATAATATTTTGTTTGCAACTGTATGTATAAAAGTAATAACTTACTGAGATTGTGTTGATAATGGAAGAGTTGCATATCTAATTTTGTTTCAAGAATACCTTCAATTCTCAATAATACCCAAAATGCCCCTGAAACAATTTTGCAATCTTTAATCGACTTTGACACATTAAAAAATGTGACCCATAAAAAATCACATGTTCTGACCCGTTATCCTTCCCAACCGGGTCAAACAGATTAAGTGTTGTCCGGTGTGGATTTTCTCTAAATTATTTTTGGCGTTAGTTATTACCTTTCAAATGGTCCTAAACGATAAAGGTCAAACAAATCAAAATGTTAAAGAAACATTCTTCCTCAGCCGATCAATCAACTTGATCAAAATCATAATACAAAAATTCTTCACACAACATTCAATCGACTAATAAAAAAAAGTTACATGGCAAGAAAAAAAGGAAATACCTATAATATCTCCTTGGTACGGTAGCACAAAGTTGTAGTTTTGTGTATATATCGCAAGTGGAGAAAAGAATATATGTGTAAGGACAATTATAAAAATAGTTATCACATAAAGGACAATGTCATAAATCACGGGTGGAGAAAAGGGTTACATATGTAACATAGGTAAAAATGATGACACTAACTCACTTGAAAGTAACACGGCAATAAACCTAAGACTAAAAGATAAAATGATAAAATTAGGAAAAAAGGGCTCTGCAGACCTTGAACTCGGAATAGTTCATTTGGTGAGAACAGAGGTTACGACACGCTCTAAATGGCATTAGTTCTAGCGATTGAACAACCTACTAAAAAGTAAAACTTTATTTAAGTTTATCACTTCCTCTTTTACCTAAGTAACAATATTATATCTGCTAAAAATACACAATGATATAGCTTTTATGTTCACGACTTGCACTCAAACTCATCTTCGGAACTCACACATAATTACACTTACACTTTCCGATGATCCTTCCGAGCTTCATATTCTCTAAATGTCAATTCGTAACATGGCTTAAACATGTGGTTTCGTCTGGAGCCATATTGAACACCTCATTAACTACAAATTGTAAGAGCTTGGTTGGTCAGTTGAAGATCTGTGTTTGTCTTATGATGGCACATAGTGGTTTCAGGATTTTAGTTGGATCGTCATAGCCTTCTTGGATGGCTATTTCAAAGCAACTTTTTTCAGCATCATAGTATGGTGTTATGTGATGGTGCCATATATGACTATATACATTCAAATCTCAAAAAACTAATATACTAATATACCTGGTATATTCCAATTGAATCTTCAAAAGCCTCTTTTTTACTGTTACAAAACAGAACAAATCTAGATGAAATTTTACTTGTGTAGGTTAAACTCCCACATGACCACATATCAAACTAAAATCACTAAAATCAAAATATCTAGATGAAACTGGACATAAAAATGCCTTGATATGAAAAGAAATATAACAAATAACCTTCGAATCAAGTCAAGGAAGAGAGAAAAACACGCAATTTGGAGAATCGCTCCTTCTTCTGCTTACGAAACTCGTCATTTTGATACGAACAAAACCCTAATTCGATTTTATTTAAAATATACGAACAAAACCCCCATCTTACGTGATCGGTTTGATTTGCTATGTGGAAGTTGCCAACGCCTTTCAGGTTGATCTAGTCACCGATTCGTCACCACTACAGAACACCATCGTCGACCATTGTGGTGGTGGAGCTGTTCAATGTAAAGGGTGCGGGCGGTTCGTGGCAGTGGTGGACCTGTTCAGCGTACATCGTTCATGGTGGTGATGTGGAGAGAAAGATTGGATGAAACAATTTGATTAGGGTTGCGAATAGAAGGGGATTTCTCCCCGTATACAACAAAGGAAATAGATTTAAATAAAAGTCAAAGTTCACGTGATATGAGCATGCTCAAAACCACCGACCTTTCTCTTTAATGTTATATAAATTATTATTATTGTTATTGTTATTATTATTATTATTATTATTATTATTATTATTATTATTATTAAATAATAACCTGCGACAAGATAAACGAACCATTTAACTGACGAGTCAAATGTGTATAATTCAACATACACAACTAACCGTTAGTTATTAACCGTTATATGGATATGGCAACTAACGGGTTTGTGCACACGGGCCCAAGCCCAACCCAACTCACCTAAACCTAAACCCTAGACTATATAAAGAAAATTATAACCTACTTCTCTCTGTTCTCTAAGAAAACCCTAACCCACACTTCCCTAATGTGCGGCCGCACCCCCCTGTACCCCTCTCTTCCTTCGACGACCGGAGCCGGCACTTCGGCGATGTTCTACGGCAAGCAAACCACACCCCAAACATAGCTCTCTTGTACCACCATACACACAGACCCGAGAGAGAGGGAGAGAGTAGCAGAGAGAGGAGAGACAACGATAATGGTTGACGGTGGCCGAAACCATGGCGACAATGATGGAAGATGGCAGCGCCGTCAATACCGGTGATCGGAGGGGCCGTGACTGACGCCTGAGACACCTATGTTTCGCGTCACACTCGAGATACGAAGCTCTGGCAACGAACCGAGTTTCCGGTAGAACTCTGATTAACCGCAAAACATCGGAGGTAAACTTGTATGTTTAATCTTCTTCTCATCTTCATATCTGCATTTGATGGTTCATCCTTCTTACAAAAAAGATTGCAGTACTAAATGGTTGCAAGTGGTGGACTACGACTAAGGTAGTGTCAGAGCAGCGGCGACGTGTGGTGGTGCCAGTAGCCACGAAGGACTGGGACGATGGCAGTGTGTAACTATCAATTTCATTATTATCGGTTAGTATATTTATCACAGAGTGGCTTGAATTTCTTGTGGTTATATGTATAATTGTAGAGTATTTAGTGTATATGAGATAAGCATGTTAGTATGATTTGGGCACAAACTGTTTTTTAAATTGATTAGGATTCTTTTTGTGTGATGTTTGTGTTTGAATGATGATAGGTTCACGAATTGGTTAAACAATCCTAAACCCGGATCTGTCGAAGCTTTAATATGTTTGCTTGTTGTTAAATGATGACTGTTTCTGTGCTCTTGTAAAAAGTATATATATATGCGATATTATGTTAATAATGACAAGAATCCTATGATAGATGTTGAAATCTGATTTAGATAAATAAAACGAGGGTCTTTAAACATGCTATTGAAACGAAACCATAAATCCAATTGACGAGTCACATGATAGGTAGAAACATCAGTGAGACATGATTAACTTGTTTGTTAAATAAGGATAAATTGTTAGGCTTAGATGTTGTTGGAAATAATACTAAAATCTGTGTTGCTGGATTCATGATTGAAAAACCATTTGTTGAATTGATTATGAAAAAGCTGAATGAAAGGTGTTTAGATTTAGTCGTTACCAAGGGTAACCTTCCCTGCATATCGTACAAACTCGCATCGCACATCGCACACCTGTGTGTGTGAGGAATGTCACACACTTGGGAAGGTACAACCTGTGATGCACTTCATACCCCAGTCATGTAAACCGCACATTCTGCATCATACACTCATGTGAGGTACAAATTGTTATATAGAATGTATAACCAAACAATGCATGCCGCACTAGCATGACCGCACACTGCTAATGTATAACTGGCTGATGCACATTGTATAGCTAGGAACTGCATGACCGCACACCAGCAAGTAGGTCGCACACTTGCTGGTGGCCCGGACACTCTCTGTTGGGCCATTAAATGAATGGGCCGCACACTATATCCTCACCTCGCACACGTGATAGTCGCATACTTAAATATATTGTATAATTTTATCTGCATATTGTAAAACCCTGTCTTACATGACCACACACTTGTCGGTAGGTCGCACACTTTCGTGTGGACCGCACACTAGTAAAAGCCCATGACTATGGTTAAATCGCACACACATACAATACATTTGAATTATGATAAAATGTGATGATAATTGTGAATGTGTATACATGTTAGTATAACATAGAGTAACTGCTATTTGAACGCTATGTGTTAGACACGCGTAATTAATACGTGATGTTACTTGCATAACAAACCTAACAAACATTGGTAACCATGATAAGGTGTGGTTGACCAACCTAACACAAGTAATTTATCTGCCGAGCAAAGCAAAGGTGAGTTCACAACTTTTTACTAAAAGCATGTGTTCCCGGTGGTCGGGAAACGGAATGAAAAACACTTTCCTTGGTTTGGGATTGCTTACTATTCCTAGTTTGGGATACGCTAAACAGTATAAACAACACTTTCCCTGGTTTGGGTTTGCTTAATATTCCTGGTTTGGAATACGCTTGAATGGTACAAACAACACTTTCCCTGGTTTGGGATTGCTTACTCTTCCTGGTTTGGAATATAGTTAATTACTATTTATATTAGATGCAACAAGTGTACTAAACGAAACTCTATCACGGAATCCCCACTTACTATATCGATTAGTCACCAGGGCCTGGCGAACCGGTTATTAGCTGATAGAGTTATTTAGGTTTCACCAACCTTACAACGTGCCTAGAGAGGATCGGTCGTGAACTAATAGACTCAGGCAAACCGTCAATGATGTTAGACATTGACACACGGGGCAAACAAATATGAGGTCGCAGAGTATTCGATATAACGCAGTTTAGTAACTTACATACGGGGTAGCTCTCCATGGCATGATATAAATGAGTAATTAAACAAAAAAAAATTTGGAAATAAAACTGGAGAGTTGTGAACTCGTTAACTCGCCAACTTTATATTGACACCCTGCTGCATGCTTTGCAAGTTGCTCGTTACAGCTTTGGACAGACATTGCAATCGACTAGAGTGCGTGGTTTGTAAGTTTCATGTTAACGTATAATTAAAGAACTTGTGGTTTTTAATTATGATGGGTTCTCTTTACATTTCTGCTGCTAAATTAAATTGCATTTTTGGATATCTAAACTTAGAAACTAATAGTGTTAACTGGGAAAAATTTTAACATACGTAAATGGTTCAACATGATTAGTGGTTAGGATCCTGGTCAGTAACACGTCTCGCGGTAGTACTCCGCGTGTGGATTTTGAGGGTGTGATAGAGGCCATTTATAAAAACCGCAAGGAGAAAAATCGATGTTTATAGCGGCACCCTTTCTATGGAATTTGATGGGGAGGTAATCATTTTAATATAGATGATGCCATGGGTACCCAAGTGATGTCTCGTCTTTGAATTATATAGATGTCACTAAACCACTAACTGATGAATGTTTTGAGTTGTCTAACCATGATGTTCAAGCATTAGTGTCAAACAAAAGCAATGATGAAACTGCGGCAAAAGAACTTACTGAAAAGTTCGAGCGTGGAGAGAATCTAATGGATGTCATGACCCTCATGGACAAACGGAAGAAAACAAAGTACAGAGCAGCAAAATTAAAATTACAAACAAAGTACAGAGAATCTAATGGATGTCATGACCCTCATGAAGGATCATCTTGCCGGTACACACAAAGATGCTGCCCCTTGTCTTACGGTGCCCGTTGAAGTGAAGGACGAAATTAAGCAATACTTGAAGGCTTTTCAGGATTCTAAGTTTGCTGCCCAACGCAACTTTGAAGAAAACGTCGAAAGTGGGGCATATTACACAGGTAGTAGCGCTAGTGTTAGCAATCGTGGCGTTAGAGGACCAATGGATCGGCATGTGCATGTGGTGAGTGAAGGAGGATCAAAACCGACCGAAACAATGCCACCGATGAGTGCTAAAGAGCACCGGAATCAAGTTTGTTTGGATATCGGGAGATTCTTTTACGAGAATGGAATCCCGTTTAACGCAGCAACTAGTCCTTCATTTACTAGTATGCTACGTTCGGTTGGTAACTTTGGACGAGGATTGAAGCCTCCTACGATGCACGAGTTAAGGACTTGGATCCTTAAAGAAGAAGTTAAAACAACCACCGAAATGGTGAATGACATCAAAGCAACCTGGAAGACAACCGGGGTTTCATTGTTATCAGACGGTTGGTCAGACATGCGAAACCAAAGTCTAATAAACTTTTTGGTCAACAATCAATATGGAACAGTTTTTTTGAAAACGGTTGATGCATCGAATTGTGTTAAAGATGCTGAAAAAATTTTTGAATTGCTTGATGGGGTTATTGAAGAAATTGGGGAAGATATAGTCGTTCAAGTGGTGACCGACAACACAAGTAACTACAAAAAGGCCGGAGAGATGTTAATGAAGAAGAGGAAGAAATTGTATTGGACCCCATGTGCCGCCCATTGCATCGACTTGATGCTTGAAAAAATTGGGGAATTGCCACAACACAAAAATGCTTTGCTTAAAGCAAAAAAAGTTAGCAATTTCATTTATAATCATAATTGGGTGTTGACTTTGGCAAGAAAGATTCTTGGGAAAAATCTTCTTCAACCGGCCGCCACAAGATTCTCCACGGCTTTTTTGACGATTCAATGTCTTTATGATTCTAAAGATGCTTTGCAACAAATGTTCGTTTCTAATGATTGGAAGAATTGTGCTTGGGCTAAGAAAGACGATGGAAAAAATGCAAAGAAAATAATTATGGATGAGATATATTTTTGGCCTAGTGTGGTCTATAACCTTCAAACCACAAGCCCACTAGTTGAAGTGTTGAGGATCGTTGATGGTGAGCAAACACCCGCAATGGGATTTCTCTATGGAGTGATGGACGCGTGCAAAGAAAAGATTGCAAAGAACTTTAATAATGTCGAAGCGTCTTACAAAGAGATATGGGACATCATCGATGAAAAATGGGACTTTCAAATGCACCGCGATCTGCATGCGGCTGCCTACTATCTAAATCCTAAATTTCGATGGAGTCCCAATATTTCACAGCATCCAGAGATTAAGAGAGGGTTGTATGATGTCATGGAACGACTCGTGAAGGACACCGAAGTGTACATGAAGATTGAAGAACAACTAATTCTTTACAAGGAAAAGAAAGGATTATTTGGTTATAGGGGTTCGTTGGCAACTTATCAAACACGTCCATCGGGTAAAATATTTGCTAGTTATGTTATTATAGACTTATAGTTTGTATAAATTAAATAATTAACTAACTAATTTCTTAACATATATAGTTTTATGGTGGGGAGAATATGGAGATGATACCCCGGAACTCAAGGCCTTTGCAATGAAGATTTTGGGTCTTACGTGTTCGGCTTCAGCTTGTGAACGTAATTGGAGTACGTTCAATCAAGTCCATACAAAGAGACGAAACCGGTTGACCACCGAGAGGATGGACGATTTGGTGTTCATCATGTACAATAGAAAGCTGAAGCAAAAATTTGTAAAAAGGTCCAATTTAAAAGAAGGTGAAGATCCTTTACTTGTTGAACACATCATGTCTGATGATGAGTGGATAGCCGACCCAAGAGATGATGATGATGAAGATGCAATTGAAGATGATGCGGCAAATGTGGAGGAAAGTGACGAGGTCATTAGAACAACAAGAGGTAGTGGGGCAACTAAAACACGTAGAGGTGGTGGGATAATTGAGCGAGGCGGTGGAAGTTCCTCATCTAAGAAAAGGAAAGTCGCCCTTCATTTGATTGACGAGGATGACGATGATGAGGATTGGGTTGAGGAAGATTGTGAGGATGATGAAGATGATGTTTGTTATGCTATTTGAGTTGATTAGAAACTATTTGTGTTTTTTTATGTTAAGTATTTGATGAAATTTGAATCTTTTTTTATGTTTTTGAACTGCTGGATCTAATGAAATTTGATGAGAAAAGTCATTTTTTGATGTTAAATATTTACTATTTTATGATATATATAATTTTAATATTTATTTATTAATACCGCCTCAGCCTTACGCCTCGTTCCGCTTAAATACTTACGCCTCGTGAGGCGAAGGGAAAACGCCCCGATACTCGTTTCCGTTTTTTTAAACCTTGCCTGTGGTTTCACTTTCGTAACTATTTCAGTTCATTCACTTAACACCGTCCATTTTAATCGTTAAGTTTTTAATGAAATGCCTAAAATACCCTTGTTAGTTTTATAACCATTTATGTGATTAACTATACTTTAGGGACTTCTTATGTAAATTCTATTTTTAAAACATAATATATTATTACTAATATTATATTATATAACCCTACAAAAAGTAACTTGAAGTATGTCATAGTAACTTAATATTGTGTCTCTTTCCAACACACCCTTTCGCACACTATACAACACATCCTTTTGCATAAAATAAACACACCCTTTCATGTATCATGGCAAGCCCATTCTCACATAATCACACCCTTTCATTTCACCCGTTCATATTATAATAATAATTAATAATTAATAAGGCACATCCTTTTACTTTTAAACAACAACCCACCTTTCACATATAATAATAATAACAATTAATAAGGCACATCCTTTCACTTTTAAACAACAGCCCACGTTACACATAATATAATATATATATATATATATATATATATATATATATATATATATATATATATATATATATATAGGTAGAGGATCCTGTAAAAAGTGCTCAAAGTGTGAGAAGTGTAAGAAGTGTATTATAACACTATATATAATACTATATAACACCATTTAAACACCGTATAACAATATGTAACACCATATAATACCATATAACACTATGTAACACTATATATCATTATATAACAAATATAACACTATACATCTATCATAGACATGCTATCAGACAACCTATAGTGTTATATTTGTTATACAATGATATATAGTGTTACATAGTGTTATATGGTATTATATGGTGTTACATATTGTTATACGGTGTTTATATGGTGTTATATAGTATTATATATAGTGTTATAATACACTTCTTACACTTCTCACACTTTGAGCACTTTTTACACTATCCTTACCCTATATATATAAACAATATATTATATACTAAATTAATTACAATAAACTGATTTCATACTATCGTTTTCGAATGATCAATTTTACAAATTTATTTTCGAAACATAAAAATAAAATATGCAATCCCAAGAGAGCGACTGATTATTTTTAACGAACATAACTGTTGAAAGCCAATGATGCATTGCGTTGTGAAACGGTATTATAACCTTTGTTTCTTTTTATAGGAATACATGTTTCTTTATAAAAGACACAACGGCAACGCTTCGGTAAATGACACAACACTTCGGCTAGGGTACCAATACCCTATATATAGCATCCATCAAATTATAATCCTAAGTTTGCACGCATAATCAAGTCAATCATCCATGTTTGACACAAATCCAATCATTCAAACTCAAGGAAAACAAACAAAGTTAAAGCCATGACGGTTTTATCCAACCATTGCATGGCTTTGTCAACAATGTGTGACGGTTTCCAGAATCAAATAATTCTCCGTTCGTCTCTAATATGGGAGGGTATTTTTCATTTTTTTCTGTGTATTTTCACCTCGGTTAAGTTTACACTCTTTCGTTTCATGTTAACAATTTGTATATGTATTTTTGTTTCTAGAGTTCGAAAGAAAAACAGAGTCTAAATATATAAACGTACAGAGTCAAATCCACTCAAAACTTTAAAGAAAGAGAATCAAATAGAGAAATTGAATGCGGAAGCATCGTTAATTTCATACAAATCAAGGCCCAAAAAACCATCAATCCTCTATAAACGACAACCAAAAAGCACACAAAGTATAACATTTCAAAATTAAAATCCGTGAAATTCTAACGAACGACAACCAAAAAGCACACAATATTATAACATTTCAAAATTAAAATCCGTGAAATTCTAACGAAATCGGCAAAAAGAAATTCGCTTAATCAGAATCGGCGAACAATAGCCAGATCTAGGGATTCCAATCACTAGCCAAGTATTTTGATGACCAGAAACTTCGACGATAAAGTCGCATGTGCATTTCTAGGGTCAAGTTGTTCTACAAAGGCTTCTAATTGTAAGAATTGTAAGAAGGATTTATAGAGTGACAAGTGTCTAATGACCTAAAACTAAACCCACTACATCACCACCAAAAACCTAAACACCCACCCCCACCCCACCCCACCACCACCCAAAAACCTAACCCCCCCACCCCCCTCGGCAAAAAAAAACCTATACCTCACTAAAAAACCCCCAAAAAACCTAAACCCCCCCCACCCCCCGGCAAAAAAATATATATATATATATTTTTTTAGGGTGGGTGATGTGTGTGGGGGGGGGGTGTTTAGGTTTTTGGTGGTGGTGGATGTTTAAGATTTTTTTTTTTTTTGTAGTGGGGTTTTTTTGTGTAGTGGGTCTTTTTAGGTTATTGAACACTTGTCACTCTATAAATCCTTCTTACACTTGTTACAATTAGGATCCTTTGTATTTGATCCTAATCTTGCATTTCTATGTCTGGTTTAAATTGTTAGATTTACAAAATCCGTTCAATTTGTTTTGAAATATTGTGGTGGTTTAAGTTGTATTTCATTTGGGTAAAATTGGGTTGGAGTTTTTAAAAGACAAATATTGTGAGCCAGTTGTGGTATTCATCGGTATTCGTTAGCAAGGGTTTGGTTAGTGGGCTGTTAGTTTAGTTTGGGTTGATGAAGTTTTTTTTAATTATACTTTATTATTTTTTGTTCTTATATTATATGTATATATAGGTTGTAAAATTGCATGCAAATCATCTAACGTGTTTTTTCACTATTAGAAATAAATAATAATATATATGTAGGCTTAAAAGATAAAATCAAAGGTAATTTTGAACAGGAAGATATTCGAATTGATTTTTAAATGATTGGATGATTTGTAATTATTTGTTTAAGATTTGCTGTTCAGATATGTTTATCTAGATTCGTGATTTATTCAAACTTGGTTTTAATTGTTCTTGATCTTTTTTTTGAACGGCAGCAAGACACTGGTGCGAACCAACTTTGATTTTATTTCCTGAAACAATTTTGATGATGGTTTCATGATGAATTGGTCGATTTGATTAAACAGGATGATTTTTAATGATTGGAGTTATTAAAGGCGGTAATAATATATGTGTAAATCTGATTGTTAGAAACTTTTCAAAAACGAAATACATGATTTAACGAAAGATAGCAAATTAAAACCAAACATGTTTCTTCTTCCCCCTTAATGCAAGCTGCTGTTAAAAAAATCCTAGCAAGAATTTTAGACCTGTGTGGCAATTTAGACCTTTGTTGTATCAACTAAAGAACTTTTGCATCTTATATAGTAATACTAAAGATTATTATAATCAACATCCGCGCGTTTGCACGGGGTAGCGTCAACTCGTTATTATTAAAAATCAATGGTGGGACCCACCTCTCTCTCTCTCCCGTATCTCTCTCTTTCTCCAGAGAACCATCTGCATTCAAACTCTTAATTTACCCCAATTTCATCTTCATATCTTCCTCCATAACCAAACCCTAATTTCACTCTCTACACTCATAATCCCTAGAATCCACCAATTCCTCCACATTTCACCTTCAATTCCAAAAATCTGCACTCAATTTCACAATAAATCCATCAGTTTCACACCTTTCAAGCTATTCACAGATTCATCAATGGTGAAATTAAGTAACCTCAAACACACACTCTCATTAGACTCATCATCTTCAAAACCGATAACGAACAACACTCAGAGTCAAGAAACTCGTGAAAACCGTCACAAAAATAGGTTTACGGAGATGGTTTATCTGGAAGTTACAAATTTGAAGGTAAAACCAGAGTAGTAGGTTTGAGTGATCTGTGTGCTTCTTGGCAGATTTGTAAGAAAGAAAATTGGAAGTTTCGGTTTCAAGTTTGAGATCTGAGTTGTGTTGTTCTTCGGAAATTAAACAACCAAATATAATTTTGAATAACAATTCATTTTATGACGGTAAGCTGATTTAGGGATTCAAAGGTGTTGTTTGGTGTTTGAACGAAGTGTGCGCAGTTGGTTCAGGAGGTGACCGGAGATGGAAACGGTGGTTGCATGAGGGTGGTTGTTAGGTGGGCGGTGGTGGTATGGTGATGGGTTGAAATGAGTTTTGTTTTCTAATTTCTGCAATTTGTTTTTTTTGTTTATATATATAGTTTTTTAATAGAGGGGTATTTTAGGCATTTCATAAAAAAAACTTAACGGTAAAATGAACGGTTTTAAGTGAGTGTATTGAAATAGTTACGAAAGTGAAACCACAGGAACTGCAATGGCAATTTTTAAACTAATGGACTGAAATAGTGATTTTTGACAAACCACCAGGACGAAAAACGTAATTAGCTCCTTTTATTTTAATTTTATAAAAAATACAAAAAACAAAACAAAAAAAAAATAGTTAAAAGTTTAACTAGGCCGCATTGAATTTCCTTACAAAAATGGCCCGGTCAGGTGAAAGTTGGTTTTTACTACAGAACCTTAATCCGGCCATGTTAAAAATTCTATAAAAAGTGACCGAGCATGTTCAAATATATTAAAAACATTCAGGTCCTTGGCCCGGGCGTGTCAAACCCTCACCCGGCCGGGTGAACATTCTGTGAGAAAAAAGTGGGAGGGCAAGTTTAGAGCTAATAATAATAATAAATAGAGGAAATTGCTAAAATCGTCCATGAGGTTTTGGGCATGTTTGCAAGTTTCATCCAAAATAAGTTTTTTTTGTGCCAAATTGCCCTTCATGTTTGGCAGATTTTGCCATTTTCATCCAATTCACTAACTGGTTTTATTTTTTATGTTAACTAAGGGCTAATTTAGACATTTAAGCTTTTTATATTTTTTATTTTCTTTCTAAACTTTAATAAAAAAAAACAATTCACTATATCAGCCACACAAAAAAAAAAAAAAACTATGATTCCTCTTTTCAATCTCAGATGCCATTCTTATTCTTTATCTTTTAAAACAAACACAGCCAAACCCTAAATCCTTATCTTTTCAGCCGCATACAATTCTCACGCCATCATCTTCTTTAATAACTTTCAAATCGCTGGTCAAACAATTGTAGTTGCTCACTTGAAAACTTACAATAGATCTGAATCACAGGTAACGTCATCGTTCAACAAACAACAATTTTTGAACAAAAAACAACCAAACGTCAACGGCGGTCTCTAGATCTGTATCTCTCTCTAAACTGAGCAGCGGTGGCGGTTGGGGTGATAGTGGTGCCAATGGTTATTGTGGCAGCGCCGGTGATTATTTGGGTGGTGGAGGCGATGGTGGAGATAGGGTAATGGTGGTGCCGACGGTTGTTGTGGCAGCGATGGTGGTTGTTGAGGTGATGGAAGAGGCGGTGGTTGTTGGGGTGATGGTTGTTTTAAGGAGGCGGTTGGTGGAGATATGGTTGTTCAATTGATTTGGGTTACAAATAGGAATTTGATTAGTGGGTATCAGATAAAAGATTGTAATTATTTTTTTCTTTTGATTTGAATTTGATTAGTTGAATTTGATAAGTTGCAGATAAAAACTTATTATCTCTAAATGCTAAACCACATCAGTAGCCCCACCCCTTAACCCCTCCACACGACACAACCATCCACCATCTCCACCTCTCATCTATCGCACACACACCCTCACTACCCGTTGTTTACCGACTACCACTACCCTTAGCCGTCTCTTCCAACAACCGCTGGTACACCGTCGCTTCTCCTCCAGCCTCACACACCATGCCCCTCTCGTCTTCCTCATCTATCTACCTACAACCACCGGAAGCCGTCGCGCACCTTCGTCTTTAATCGGCGTCTGTCACCACACCACGCCATCACCACCTCCCTTATCGCCGTTCGCCATTTAGAGGAAATCAGTTTCAATAGTGATGCCCTTGATAATTGTTGATAAACCAACCATCGTGGAAATATGAGTGAAACGAAATAAACAACCGCAACCGCCTTAGTAGATTCCTTACACACTCATCTTCGAGCCTTGAGCCTTGAGGACGATGCTATATCTTAAGCTTGGGGAGGTTGAGATTAGATGTAATGTCCGTATTCTCATTCTATCATGCATTACTTAGTTTGTAGTTAGTTACATTTTGCATTAGTTTTGCATATAGGATTTTTAGTTTGTTTTCATGTTCATTGCATTTAGGTTGTAGATACATGCATCTGTTGAAAATGATTTGTGAAAAATGAGATGATATAAAAATTCTGGCATGTCAAAGCTTATGCGTGAAATGGTAACTTTGGGGAAGAAAACATTGATAACTTGGGATGTGTTAATAGGCTCAGCCCTAACTTAGAAACGCCAATGTTGTATGCAATAACCTTAAATATATATGTGTTTGATTTCCCATCTTGATGCTTGTGTCAAAGATTGAGTCCCGACAAAAATCAATTGAGTTGCATATCTTCTATCACACACCATGTTCCCATATCATGACACCTCCATAATTACATCTACAAAATTAAAAGGTGAAAAATTAACCTCATAGGTTATTATAGTTAAATAAATAAAAAAGAAAAAACGAAAAAAACGAGAGAGAAAAAAAGGGGTAAAAGAGCACAATGTATGCCAAAAATCTGAAAAAAGTCGAAATCGAAAAAAATATTTGAGCAAATTAGGGAGAAAAATCCCGACCCCTTAAAAAACGGATAAGAAGATAATAACTATTGTGTCATGGTTTGGGTGCATGGTCCCCTCAAGTGTGGTTTTGGAAATCTTAAAAAAGCCGTGAGGTTGGGTAGATGTTCGCCACAAGTATCAGGCGTGGGGACAATTGAACCATGATGGTAATTATGTATATTATAACGCAGAAAACAATTGGTTGTGATTAAGCAGGTTTGAGTTTAAAGGGACACAAAATATCAACAGTCGTGGTTACACGTGTTAGTAGTTTCCGGTTTCGAATGAATGTAACAAGAGTTGACAATGTTGGATGTGATCTCATTATAGGTTTGTTTTCCAGAATAAAAAAAGCGAGATAGAAAAAAATATTAAGCATGCATGTGTATTGTTTTTCGTATTTGCTTCTCGGTTTATTCTTGTTCTTGATTTCCTTGAGGACAAGGAAAGGTTTAAGCCTGGGGAGATTTGTTCGTTGCATTTTTAGGCACGTTTTATAGCATATATTTATATTAAAATTTCACCACATATTATGCATATTTCATATTCATACCTCATTATTTTGTGAAACACTTATTATGGTGGAATGGAGTCTACTTTGGATCGTTTAATGTTTTTTGTAGATGTGAGTCGTTAGCAAGGAACTACCTGTTGATGGGCGAGTTTGGAGTTATAAAAGAAAAAAAAGAGTATGCAATTGTTTGAAGCAGATACTCAAGACACGAGCAAATGAAACATATTGAAAATGGAGTTTAACTAATTATATAGTTTAATTAATTAAATATATATTTAGTTGGAGGTGACGTTGCTATTATTTAAAAGAGAAACCAGTTGGTTGCCATTTAATTAGATGGGCCTCATGGCCCATAAAACGTACGAGACTGAAAAGGAAATAGAGGCTAACAATTAAAAAGGATCCTAACGATTATCACGCAGAAAATAGGAAGAATCTTCGACGGCTGGAATTCGAGATCGAAGAAAGCATTATTTTGGTGATCTAGAGCAATTAACTGTTTAGTGAGTTTTAGTTTTTGATGTTTTGTTTCGTATTTGGATTGATTATTTTAGCCATCATGTCTGGCTAGACTTTTATAGTTTCAACATCGGGGTTTATTTTCTTTGATGGTTCATAAACTTATGTGAAACAAGCACGCTAGATTCAATCATTTTAGTGGTTTGTTTGTGTGATTCTTGTTTTTAATACGGATCCAATCCGGAAAATATATGATTATTAGTAAACCTGATCAATTTATTAATTTTTCTAATAAAGTTCATCAAGATTTTAATCTCTAATCAGATTTTAAATTTTGATAAAAAGAACAAATAATGGTTCAAGTATGTATATGTATATGTCTATGAATTTGAATTTATTATAGAATCATACAATGTAGTTAAACATACCGAACGACATGTGTGTTTGGTTATAATTGATACTTCTATCACGCAACCGACACACTAAGATCCGAACGGCGTGAACTTAGAGTAGCAGGTTGGCTCTAACCGACAAACTGCGCTTGGTTAGACATTATATGGAGTGGATATCCGAACCGCGTGACATCTAGTATTGATACAAACTATTATTTAAAAGGATCATTGCACCATGACCGTTAATGATCATAAGTAAGTCGAACCGAATCAAGAAATTCCTCTGGTGTTGAAATTAGTTTTTAAAATCTGAATTTTATAATCACTTTAATTATCATTTCTTTTTATTCCTACAAAATCTAAAAATAAATATTGATTTTACATTCTAGTTTAAACTAAACCCCCCCCCCCCTCCCCCCCTTCAAAACAACTGTATATGTGTCTAAAGCGTTAGCATAATTAGCTAATTTGTATCTCTGTGGACACGAACCTGATTTCCATTCATACTATTTTTAGTGTGTCAAAGTAGGTTTATTTTATATTTATTTGCTGGATTCAACACCCAACGCGGTCCCCTGGTATTCTCAAAAAATGTAGGTCTTGGCAACATAAAAAATTGAACCCAAAATTATGGTTAAGGTGAAATGAATTAAAAAATTAAGATCTTGCTGTTAGAGCAACGACTTGTACTTGAGACATCTACAATATCTTGAACATTTAAAAAAGTCAACTTTGTTTAGAAAATATTTTTAAAAAGTGAACATCTTTTTGTTACTTAACTTGCGTAATATGAATTATATCATCTTTATAAAAGAAGCATTTACAAGCTTAAAACTCATATCGTTTTTTTATTAAACCCCAGTAAAACACACGGGGTCTATAACCTATATTCATTATCATAGGTTTGAAGCTCATAAAATTAGAGACTGGTTTTATGTTTTCATAAGGGTGTTAGTCACAAAAATTATTTACCCATCTTATTTACCAGATGGGTGATGTAGAAAGTATTTACAAAAGGGGTAAAATATTATATTCTTTTATTTAAAAATTGTTAATTGGAGAAATCGTCAAGTGTATTCTGGCAACCATGGAATGACTCTGGGATCCAATCTAAGCACCCACACATTACTCGCTTCCTTTTCTTCTTTAATACCATAAAATTTAATATGGTATAACCATGATAAATGTTTGAATTGCTTCCTCTCTTTTAAATAAGAAATACTTAAGTTCAACAATTTGGGTCTCCGATAACATTTTTCAAGAAATGGCTCTTCAACACTAGGTCAACCAACAGTCGTTAACCGGCAAGGTCGATGTTCTCTCAGGAATACTAACGTTCGACAACAACTCTGGCCTCTCTTCATCACATCGTGACTTGGCCCTAAGTCTTCACAGTCTTGGTCTTCATTTCTGAAGGGGTATTGAAGGGGTATGGTCCCAGATCTCGCGTCAGCATCGACCGCGAGTGACCATTACCCTTATCAAAACCCCCACTAGCTAAACAACCTACTTATGTCCGTGCGGGAACGCATCGACACAGTGGTTGAATCCAATCTGTCCAGTGATGGAGGACAACTTACCTGGAATATGAGAACGGTATAGCGATACGGCTGTCACCGCATCTGGTGTATGAAAACGGAAGTATTCACAGCGATGCGGCCTGGCACCGCATCCAGTGAACACTTCTATCAATACAGAGAAGCTGGATAACAACAACAGTCACCACAGCTGACGATGCGGCCTGGCACCGCATCTCGCGTATTTCTTGATCAGAAGAGTAGGACGCGAGAACATCTACAGTTACCGCAGACAGCGATGCGGCTTGCACCGCACCCTATCTACTCATCAAGTGGGACTGACACCACAGAGCAAGTAGCACCAATGGCAGCCGCCTGTCAAGGCTACGTAAGCAGCAGACTGACGTGGCGTCGCCTCCCCGGCCGACATGTCTGACACACCTGCAAAGGTGCAGCATGCCGTCAGTCTATCCATCTACCTCCTCCTTCACTCCTCGGCTATAAACACCAACCCCAAACCAGGTTTGAGGTATCTCTTCACAACTCTCTCACTACTACTACTATCATACTTTGCTTCCTAAGCAGACTACTGATTCTCACGCCGGAGAGTGGTAACAAGGAGCACCCCCCACCCCATCCTCCTTGTTACGAGTCACGGTTTGTTTCCTTGTGTAGGAGATCAACCCACCGGTGACCAGCCAGCGATCCTCGAGAGGAAGGGATTAACCCTTCTTGACGAGACTAGTGAGTTAACCCTGCCCGGTTAACCATTGTTTCATCATTATCGCCCACCGCTACTCTTAGCACTTTTTCAACCATCCTTCTCCCTCTAAAAAAATAATGACTGATCACCAAAACAACACTACCGGGGATAATCTACTCCCCACCAACCCAGGGAATGCGGGGACAGCTCCCCTAGACCCAAATCCGGGCCACATTGGCACCTCCACGCAAAGGGGTCCATCCCTAATGTTCGGACACGGCCTATCACAGTACGCATCTGTGATCCCTCCGGACATGGACCCTCACACCTGGTATAACCAGCAGGCCGCCCTGCTGGCCGCAACATATAACCGAGCTTGCGCTAAAGCGCAAATATAGGCCGGGCCTACCCCGGCACCAACCACACCTGCGGGTCGTATTTTACAATACGACGGCAGGGCACCCTCACGTTCAGCCTCGAGAAGCAGGCGTGAGGACCGCAGATCCTCTTACTGTGAGGTCTGCACATTAAATGAGGACGGCTCCTCATATGGGTACCGCACCAGAGGACCAATACAAAGCCGCCTAGGCCCCCAAGGTGGTAATAGGCGGCAATCCACAGTCCACCGCAGTTCCGGCATCCAAAGCCTGCTGGGACCGCTGCCCCAGTATGAAGGTTATTCCTCCCACTCATCCACGCAACACATACCTCAGGGCTGCAAAGCGCCCTGAAAACCAGCCCTACAGGCCGAAAACTCAAAATTCGCCCCGCGAATTGCCCACGCCCATGTCACCACAACAAAATTCCCATTCAACATTGGGAAATACAGCGGTTCGTCCGACCCGGACGACCACATGAACGTTTTCATGGGCGCGGGATGCAACGGCCAGTGGGATGAACCCACTTGGTGCAATTTTTTTCCCCTAGACCCTCACAGGTCTGGCAAGGGCTTGGTTCGATTCTTTGCCAGTGGCGTCACTGGTCTCATTCGAGGACTTGCATGCAAAGTTCCTCGCCCATTTCAGCCAGCAACGACGTCACGAACGTGATTCGTTAGACGTCATAAATATCTGCCGAAGGAACGACGAATCTCTAGAAGCATTCGTCGTCCGGTACAATAAAGAGTGCCTAGAAATAGGTGACGTGGCAGACCAAATGGCACGAAACCATTTCATCAAGGCCGTCAGGGACAAGCAGATGATTATGACCATCTCTGGCAAGGAGGGCTTGCATAAAAAATGGGAAGATGTCATGGCTGCAGTCAAGACATACGCCCAGACGCAGCGGTCCCTTGAACCGCATATGTCAAAGGCACAGCCCCAAGCCAAAACCTCCCACCAGGGGTCCAAGCGTAACAATAAACGCAACCGGAACGTTGGAAATCGCGACAGCATTTCCAAACCATACTTCCCGCGGACCAACCCGTTTGACCCAAGGAACCATAATCCCCAACGGGACAACCGGGCGCCAAAGAAAGATTCTCGGGACCGCAACTGGAACGAGATCACTGTGTCGCCAAGTGAAGTCCTTCTTACGGACGCACAGATCTTGTGACCGGCCCAACCAATGAAGTCCAAGAAAAATCAGGATCTCACTCTTTATTGTGAGTATCATAAGGACTCGGGCCACACCACAAACAACTGCATCAGTCTCCGGCTGGAGATTGAGCGTGCCTTAAAAGAGGCGAAACTACAACATCTTTTGCCAGGTGGGCAGAAACCCACCAAGCGCATCACCCCTCATGGCGAAGGCACCTCCTCAGGGAAGAGGACCATGTATGTGGCCTCAACCCACAAGATCAACGGAGGTAAAGGTAGGCCGCGCAAGGCGGCGAGAAGACCGGACAATGACTGGAAAGACGAGCAAGTCGTCTTTCCAAAAGTCCGAGGCGGCTCGCGCGACAGACGCGCCGTCGTTATTATAGGCCAACTGGCTCATTATTGCACCGAGCGTCTATTCATCGACCCGGGCAGTACTTCCGATATCATCTATGAGCAATGCTTCAACCAGTTCGATCAGGAGGACAAAGATCGGTTGCAAGCAGTGGACTACCCGTTGGCCGGGTTCGTAGGGAAAACTTTCTTTCCCCTCGCCCAAATTACGTTTCCTGTGCGCCTTACCAACGGAAGGCACACACGAACAGAAGAGGTAAACTTCATGGTTTTACCTCATACCTCCAGATATGACGTGCTCCTTGGGAGAGAATCCCAATGTGATTTCAATATGATTACGTCCGTACCCCACTCTACGGTCGGTTTCCCAACCGAAACGGGGGTCGCGATAATCTATGCACGCAGAGACATCATGATGTCGGACGAAATACGTGCGACCAAGATAGCAAGACCTACCCCCAACAACCAACCAGAAAAATGGGTTCTCAACGCGAGATACCCAAAACAAAAGGTTACGTTGGGCCACGCCTTGTCCCCCAACACCAAAGCGCACCTGAAGCAGCTTCTCTTTAGGAACCAAGACATTTTTGCGTGGACAGCCGCAGACATGACTGGGGTCCCGCGTGAAATTGCGCAACATTGCTTAAATACCATGCCAGGTATTAAGCCGGTGATCCAAGGCCAATGCCACCTTGGATCCGCTAAAAATCAGGCGATGCATGAGCAGGTGGAAGAACTGCTCTCTGCAGGCATCCTGCGGGAAGTTAAATACCAGACTTGGTTATCCAAACCAGTCATGGTAGAAAAACCATCCAGGGGCTGGCGCATGTGCGTCGATTACAAAGATCTCAACAAAGCCTGTCCCAAGGATTGTTACGCACTTCCGGAAATCGATGAAAAAGTCGACAACCTCGCACCATTCAGATGGAAGTGTTTCCTCGATTGCCATAAAGGCTACCACCAAGTACAGATGGCAATCGAGGATGAAGACAAAACGGCATTCCGCACTCCCACCGGGAATTACTGCTATACAAAAATGCCGTTTGAGTTGCGCAACGCGGGCGCAACCTATCAAAAACTGATGAACGACACTTTCTGCCGGCAAATAAGCAAAAGTGTCGAAATCTACATGGACGACCTAGTCGTCATGAGCATGGAGGAAGATACCATGCTCACTGATATTGAACGAACATTCCAAACTCTCCGAAGCGTTAACATAAAGCTCAATCTAGGGAAATGCTCGTTTGGAATGGAAGAAGGCAAATTCCTTGGATTCATCGTAACCAAAGATGGATTCATGGTAAACCCGGTGTGACACTCGAGGTTTTTCCGAACGATCACCTTGTAATATTTTGTGTGTATATATATATTATTAAATGGAAACGTGATTTTTGCATGATATGTGTGTTATGTATGTATTATGTATATATTTATATGAGAGCCGAAACCACGACCCGAGACCATGACTCGCAACCGGGCGGTTGCGAGTGGGCCGCTTGGTCTCGAGTGGGCCTTGGGCCGTAACCGGTTTGGGCCGAAACCCTTGGCTTATGTTGGACCCCCTAGTATATATATCCCACCTTTCCCTCACTTCTTTCATTTTACACACCAACACACCCCTCAAACTCTCTCACTAGAAACCCTCTCCAAACACCACTTCTCTCCTTCTCTTTTCGGTTCAAGCTTGGATCCCGGACAAGAAACTCGGACACTTCATCTCCTCGGCTTCTTCCTTTATTTCGGCTCATTCTTTTCCCTTTTCAACCGGTTAGTGTTTATTATGTGCATAGGGTTTATATTGTTGTATGAACTAGATTTTTATGCATGTTTGGTTAGAAATATTATGCTTGGTTAGTAATACTATGCATGATTTTTTAGGAAGATTGTGAAGTTTTGACTATGTGTGTTAAACCTTATGTATGATACTTGCTAACATGCTTAAATGGTTATGGAATAATGGTTTAAGGATGTTTAGGGCCAACCGAGTTATGTTAATGCCACTAAGTGTATGTTTTACTTGTTCTTGCATATTAATCTTGTTAGAAATAGGTGATTTTCGGTCCAAAAATATGTGTTTATGTTGGCATAAAAACCCTAGAAAACTATGAACATAGGAAGAACTTGTTTGAATATGGTTTGAAGATGCAAAAATGGCAAAGTTTGATCTATCTTTACTAATATTCAGATGAGGAAAAGTGTTTGTAGAAATCTTATTGGTAGTTTCCTAATATGGGCCTGAATTCTTGGTACAATTTGGACTGTCATATCTGCATCATCACGTGTACATGAAAGTGACAGATTACGACTCGCAACGACGGCATTACGACTCGCAACCACAGCATTCCGACTCGAAACCACACCGTTGCGACTCGCAACCAAAGCATGACAAGTCGAAACCACGTGATTGCGACTCGAGACTACGTCGGTTGCGACTCGCAACCACAGCATGATGACTCGAGACCACGGTTACGACTCGCAACCAAAGCATGACAAGCCGAAACCACCTGGTTGCGACTCGAGACCAGCTGGTTGCGAGTGGGCTGTTCATTTTGGTTACTGGGCCCATATGTGTTTAACTTGGACTATCTGTTGACTGGATTATGTGTTGCTGTTGACTGCTTAATTACTTAGGCCGGCCCAGTAACCCACTGTTTACTTATATGCTAGTTACGTGCCTATATGTGTTTTACGTGAATGCTTGTACACCGAACCTGACCTATACCGGTAACCATGTTAGGACGTGGTGACCAACGTGATTGACTAGTAACCTAAACCTACCGAGCAACCCAAGGTGAGTTCACAACTTAAAAGCATGCGTCCCGGTGGTTTGGGACACGAGACTAACAACTCTATCCCCTGGTAAAAGGGGATACCATTTACATATCTTCCCTAGTTATTGGGTACAAAACTTACTTTTCCTTCCCGGGTATTGGGGAAACCTTTTGGTTAATTACTGTTTATACGGATTGCAACTAACGGCACTAAACGAAACTCTATCACTCAAGTCCCTACTACAAATACCGATTAGTCGCCGGGTTAGGCGAACGGGTTATTAGTTGATAGCGCTATTTAGGTGTTTACCAGCCTCACACCGTGCCCTGGTTTGGGACGGGCGTGAACTAATGTACTCAGAAATCCGTCAATGATGATAGAACATTGACATCGGGGCATCCTGCGGATACGCAACGGTTACCTAGTGTTCGGTATTGGAAAAACAGTTTAGTCGCTAACTTTTGGGGTAGCTCCCCAGGGCATGTATAAACGGATAAATTAACCGGTGAAACAAAGTTTTTGGTAATTAAAACTGGACAACTAGTGAACTCACTCAGCATTATTGTTGACCCCTTACTGCATGCTTTGCAGGTAACCAGTGACGAAGGAGCTTGCAGCTTGGGAACGTGTAGTGTCTGTTCACCCTTGTATTGGGTGTTACCTTATTTTGAATCATGAACTTTGTTTTAACTACCTTACTTATGCTTCCGCTACTTGTTACTATTTTGAACTTAAAACTTTACACTCTGAACTTAATGTTCGCTAAACTTTTGAATAGTAAGCATTACTTTTGTTATCAACTTATGTATTCAGTATAATTGGTGGCTGGATCCTGGTCAGTCACGCCCTCGAAGCGGGTGTTATCCGCAGGTGGATTTTGGGGGTGTGACAGATTGGTATCAGAGCCATTGGTTATAGTGAACTTGGTTTTAAAAAGGGGAAAATCTTTTTGGAGAAAACCAGACTATAACCCGTGACTCGCGACGACACTACACTCCAAGTGCAAGGCTCGACACATTCGACCTCATAGCTCGGACCAGTGTTTACTTGTTGCTTACTTTATGTTTCCTGTTATGCTATATGTACTAGTGTGCCTAAACTAGATAGATACACCTCGCTCTTCTATCTCATTCTCGCTACACTACGACATCACACTCATACTTTGTTTTCTGGTTATGAAGACAATGAGTGGACGTGGAAGAGGAAACATCAACATGACGCAGGCTCAGTTCACTAACCTGCTCAACACAGTGGCTGCGGCTTTTGCAGCTCACCCTATAGGTAAGCTCGTTGCTTTAGGATGTATAGATCCTACCGCCACATCGACTTTTCGCCTCTAAACCTATACGCTTCGCCTCTCACGAACAGGTCAGCATGCACCTGCGCAACCACCAGTATGTACTTTCAAAACTTTCATGGATTGCAAGCCTCTCCCTTTCAACGGCACTGAGGGTGCCATAGGTCTTCTGCATTGGATTGAGAAAATTGAAGCTGTCTTTGCTGTTTGCGAGTGTCCCCCTGCAAATTGGGTGAAATCTGCTACTGCTACGCTTGAAGGAAGCGCGCTTTCTTGGTGGAAGGCGCAGATTCAGATGTTTGGTTTGGAAACTGCCAATGCTACCGCATGGGAGGATTTCAAGGATATGATTAAGGATGAATACTGTCACCGGGATGACATCCACAAGCTTGAAAACGAGTACTATGAGCTCAAGATGGTTGGGTCGGAAATTGAAACCTACACCAAGCTGTCTAACGACTATGCTGCTCTTTGCCCAAACATGTCACGACCAATGTACCGAAGGATCGAACTGTATATCAAAGGTTTGGCTCCAGAGATTCGAAGCCATGTCACTACAGCCAACCACACAACCATTCAGCCGATTGTTCGACTTGCTCACAAACTTACTGATCAGGCCGTAGAAGAGGGCCGGTTGCCCAAAAGGATCAATGCTACCGTCGGAACTTCTAGTGACAGCAAGCGTAAGTGGGAAGGAAGTCAAAGCAAGGATGCTAACCCCACTCAGGCCCCAGCACAGCAAAGGAAAACTGAAAACAACAAAGGCACCCAGCAACAGGGTGGCTACCGGGGAAGCTACCCTAAGTGCAACAAGTGTAACAAGCACCACAATGGGGCATGTAACAAGGGCCAGTGTCAGCGATGCCACAAGATGGGGCACGACGCCAAGGAATGTCGAAGTCAGTTCCCAGCTAGACAGAATCAGCAACAACCCCAACAGCAACAGCAGCAGGGAAACAACCGGGCATGTTTTAAGTGTGGAGCTGAGGGGCACTTTAAGAAGGATTGCCCTGAACTGAATCAGAACCGCAACAATAATCAGGGAGCTGGGAACAACAATCAGAACAACAATGCTGGGAATGGTGCTAGAGGAAGAGCTTTCGTGATTGGAGCGGGTGAAGCAAGGAATGACCCCAATGTCGTGGCGGGTAAGTTCCTACTCGATGATCGTTATGTTTCTGTGTTATTTGATTCCGGTGCCGATGCTAGTTATGTATCCCTACGTATTAGTAAGAAGCTTAAGCGTCCGCTTTCGTTACTAAGTTCCCCTCATGTCGTCGAGTTAGCTAATGGTAGAAACATCGAGGCCTCACATGTTGTCAAAGGCTGCAAACTAGAGTTGTCTGGTCAGACATTTAGTATCGATCTTTTCCCTGTTACTCTTGGAAGCTTCGACGTCGTTATTGGTATGGATTGGTTATCCAAGCATCGTGCTGAGATCCTCTGTCAAGAGAAAGCAGTTCGTATTCCTCGCCGTTCTGGCAAACCCCTCATTGTACAAGGTGGCAAAAGTGGAGAAATCTCCGGCATTATCTCGTTCTTGAAGGCCCAGAAGTGTTTACGAAAAGGGCACACCGCTATCTTAGCACTTGTTACCAACACGCAGGAAAAGGAAAAGAGGATTGAAGATTTTCCAGTAGTGCGTGACTACCCTGAGGTATTTCCTGAGGAATTACCTGGACTCCCTCCCCATCGTCAGGTCGAATTCCAAATCGAGCTAGCTCCCGGAGCAGCGCCTATAGCTCGTGCGCCTTATCGACTAGCCCCCGCAGAGTTGAAGGAACTCTCGACGCAACTCCAAGAACTTTTGGATAAAGGATTTATCCGTCCTAGTTCGTCACCCTGGGGAGCACCGGTACTCTTTGTTAAGAAGAAGGATGGCACGTTCCGAATGTGTATAGACTATCGTGAGTTGAACAAGGTTACCATCAAGAATCGTTACCCTCTCCCGCGAATCGACGATTTGTTTGATCAACTGCAAGGATCGAGCTACTATTCCAAGATTGACCTGCGATCAGGCTACCATCAGTTAAGCGTCCGTAATGAAGATATTTCCAAGACCGCATTCAGAACTCGTTATGGTCATTATGAATTCCTCGTTATGCCCTTTGGAATGACCAACGCCCCTGCAGTGTTCATGGATCTTATGAACCGTGTGTGCAAACCCTACCTCGACAAATTCGTGATCGTGTTTATAGACGACATCTTGATCTACTCGAAAAGCCAGGAAGAGCATGAACAGCACCTACGCCTTATCCTCAAACTCCTTCGCAATGAGCAACTGTACGCCAAGTTCTCGAAATGCGACTTCTGGCTTCGAGAAGTCCATTTCCTTGGGCACGTGGTTAACAAGGATGGAATCCACGTCGACCCAGCTAAGATCGACTCTATAAAGAATTGGCCTACCCCTAAGACTCCGACTGAAGTTCGCCAATTCTTGGGATTGGCAGGTTACTACCGCAGATTCATCCAGGGATTCTCAAAGATTGCACAACCCCTCACTACACTCACTCAGAAAGGCGTCACCTACAAGTGGAATGAAGCACAAGAATCTGCTTTTCAGAGGCTTAAGGATAACCTCTGCAGTGCTCCTATTCTCTCGTTACCTGAAGGCACTGACGACTTTGTGGTCTACTGCGATGCGTCTATTCATGGGCTCGGTTGCGTGTTGATGCAACGCGAGAAAGTTATTGCTTACGCCTCTCGACAACTTAAGACACATGAAAGGAACTACACAACACACGACTTGGAACTGGGAGCAGTGATATTTGCGCTTAAGATATGGAGACATTACCTGTACGGTACCAAGTGCACCATTTACACCGACCACAGGAGTCTCGAGCATATCTTTAAGCAGAAGGAATTAAACATGCGTCAACGTCGATGGGTTGAACTTCTGAATGACTACGAGTGCGCCATCAAGTACCATCCGGGCAAGGCCAATGTTGTGGCAGACGCCCTCAGCCGGAAAGACACTGTACCAAAGCGCGTGCGAGCATTGCAACTTACCATCCAGTCTAGTCTCCCTACCCAGATTCGAAATGCTCAGGTTGAAGCTCTGAAACCGGAAAACATCAGGGCTGAGTCCCTGCGAGGATCAAGACAACAACTAGAACAGAAAGAGGACGGCGCCTACTATGTGGCAGGGCGCATTTGGGTCCCACTTTACGGAGATCTACGAGAGCTTGTGATGGACGAAGCCCATAAGTCCCGTTACTCAGTACATCCTGGTTCAGATAAGATGTACCACGACTTAAGGACCACCTACTGGTGGCCTGGCATGAAAGCCCACATAGCAGCTTATGTTGGCAAATGTTTGACCTGCGCAAGAGTCAAAATCGAGTATCAGAAACCAGCAGGCCTACTACAACAACCGGAAATCCCGAAATGGAAATGGGAGCAAATTTCCATGGATTTTGTTACAGGGCTACCTAGATCTCAACGCGGGAATGATACTATCTGGGTGATAGTGGATCGTTTGACTAAATCTGCACACTTTCTGGCCATTAAGGAAACAGACAAGTTTTCTACCTTGGCAGAAATCTATTTGAAAGAAGTAGTCTCCAGGCACGGGGTGCCAACTTCTATTATTTCTGACCGAGACGCTCGTTTTACTTCGGAATTGTGGCAAGCTATGCACAAATCCTTTGGCTCACGTTTGGACATGAGCACCGCTTATCACCCGCAAACGGATGGGCAGTCTGAACGCACCATCCAAACCCTGGAAGACATGCTTAGAGCATGTGTGATCGATTTTGGCAAGAACTGGGAGAAGCATCTACCGTTGGTGGAATTCTCCTACAATAACAGCTACCACACTAGTATTCAGGCGGCACCTTTTGAGGCATTGTACGGTCGTAAATGCCGATCACCTCTCTGCTGGGCGGAAGTTGGTGATAGTCAACTTACAGGCCCAGAACTGGTAGTAGATACAACGGAAAAGATTTCGCAGATCAGGCAACGCATGGCGGCAGCTCGTGACCGTCAGAAAAGCTACGCTGACAAGCGTAAGAGACCGTTAGAATTCCAGGTCGGGGACCGGGTTCTACTTAAAGTCTCACCCTGGAAGGGTGTGGTCCGTTTCGGTAAACGAGGCAAGCTGAATCCACGGTATGTTGGACCATTCGAAATTACCGAGAAAATCGGTAAGGTTGCTTATAGATTAAACCTGCCTGCAGAGCTGAGTGCAGTGCACAACGTTTTTCACGTGTCTAACCTGAAGAAGTGTTTGTCGGATGAAACACTTGTAATTCCTTTTAAGGAACTGACGATTGATGAACAGCTACACTTTACTGAGGAACCGATTGAGATCACGGATCGAGAAATCAAAACCCTCAAACGTAGCCAGATACCCCTTGTGCGAGTTCGTTGGAACTCACGGCGCGGCCCAGAGTTTACCTGGGAGCGGGAGGACCAGATGAAGTCCAAGTATCCCCAGTTATTCCCAAACGAAAACCCCAGCACTGAAGCTACAACCGAATTTCGGGACGAAATTCCAAACTAACGGGGGGATGATGTGACACCCCGTTGAAACACGCTAGCTTGGCAGTGGCTGCTTCAACTTTCGGGACGAAAGTTCTTAAAACTTGGGGATAATGTGACACTCGAGGTTTTTCCGAACGATCACCTTGTAATATTTTGTGTGTATATATATATTATTAAATGGAAACGTGATTTTTGCATGATATGTGTGTTATGTATGTATTATGTATATATTTATATGAGAGCCGAAACCACGACCCGAGACCATGACTTGCAACCGGGCGGTTGCGAGTGGGCCGCTTGGTCTCGAGTGGGCCTTGGGCCGTAACCGGTTTGGGCCGAAACCCTTGGCTTATGTTGGACCCCCTAGTATATATATCCCACCTTTCCCTCACTTCTTTCATTTTACACACCAACACACCCCTCAAACTCTCTCACTAGAAACCCTCTCCAAACACCACTTCTCTCCTTCTCTTTTCGGTTCAAGCTTGGATCCCGGACAAGAAACTCGGACACTTCATCTCCTCGGCTTCTTCCTTTATTTCGGCTCATTCTTCTCCTTTTCAACCGGTTAGTGTTTATTATGTGCATAGGGTTTATATTGTTGTATGAACTAGATTTTTATGCATGTTTGGTTAGAAATATTATGCTTGGTTAGTAATACTATGCATGATTTTTTAGGAAGATTGTGAAGTTTTGACTATGTGTGTTAAACCTTATGTATGATACTTGCTAACATGCTTAAATGGTTATGGAATAATGGTTTAAGGATGTTTAGGGCCAACCGAGTTATGTTAATGCCACTAAGTGTATGTTTTACTTGTTCTTGCATATTAATCTTGTTAGAAATAGGTGATTTTCGGTCCAAAAATATGTGTTTATGTTGGCATAAAAACCCTAGAAAACTATGAACATAGGAAGAACTTGTTTGAATATGGTTTGAAGATGCAAAAATGGCAAAGTTTGATCTATCTTTACTAATATTCAGATGAGGAAAAGTGTTTGTAGAAATCTTATTGGTAGTTTCCTAATATGGGCCTGAATTCTTGGTACAATTTGGACTGTCATATCTGCATCATCACGTGTACATGAAAGTGACAGATTACGACTCGCAACGACGGCATTACGACTCGCAACCACAGCATTCCGACTCGAAACCACACCGTTGCGACTCGCAACCAAAGCATGACAAGTCGAAACCACGTGATTGCGACTCGAGACTACGTCGGTTGCGACTCGCAACCACAGCATGATGACTCGAGACCACGGTTACGACTCGCAACCAAAGCATGACAAGCCGAAACCACCTGGTTGCGACTCGAGACCAGCTGGTTGCGAGTGGGCTGTTCATTTTGGTTACTGGGCCCATATGTGTTTAACTTGGACTATCTGTTGACTGGATTATGTGTTGCTGTTGACTGCTTAATTACTTAGGCCGGCCCAGTAACCCACTGTTTACTTATATGCTAGTTACGTGCCTATATGTGTTTTACGTGAATGCTTGTACACCGAACCTGACCTATACCGGTAACCATGTTAGGACGTGGTGACCAACGTGATTGACTAGTAACCTAAACCTACCGAGCAACCCAAGGTGAGTTCACAACTTAAAAGCATGCGTCCCGGTGGTTTGGGACACGAGACTAACAACTCTATCCCCTGGTAAAAGGGGATACCATTTACATATCTTCCCTAGTTATTGGGTACAAAACTTACTTTTCCTTCCCGGGTATTGGGGAAACCTTTTGGTTAATTACTGTTTATACGGATTGCAACTAACGGCACTAAACGAAACTCTATCACTCAAGTCCCTACTACAAATACCGATTAGTCGCCGGGTTAGGCGAACGGGTTATTAGTTGATAGCGCTATTTAGGTGTTTACCAGCCTCACACCGTGCCCTGGTTTGGGACGGGCGTGAACTAATGTACTCAGAAATCCGTCAATGATGATAGAACATTGACATCGGGGCATCCTGCGGATACGCAACGGTTACCTAGTGTTCGGTATTGGAAAAACAGTTTAGTCGCTAACTTTTGGGGTAGCTCCCCAGGGCATGTATAAACGGATAAATTAACCGGTGAAACAAAGTTTTTGGTAATTAAAACTGGACAACTAGTGAACTCACTCAGCATTATTGTTGACCCCTTACTGCATGCTTTGCAGGTAACCAGTGACGAAGGAGCTTGCAGCTTGGGAACGTGTAGTGTCTGTTCACCCTTGTATTGGGTGTTACCTTATTTTGAATCATGAACTTTGTTTTAACTACCTTACTTATGCTTCCGCTACTTGTTACTATTTTGAACTTAAAACTTTACACTCTGAACTTAATGTTCGCTAAACTTTTGAATAGTAAGCATTACTTTTGTTATCAACTTATGTATTCAGTATAATTGGTGGCTGGATCCTGGTCAGTCACGCCCTCGAAGCGGGTGTTATCCGCAGGTGGATTTTGGGGGTGTGACACCCGGAAAAGGTGCAGGCGATCGAGCGCATGCCATCGCCTTCAACGATGAAAGAAATGCAACGGCTGGCCGGCAGGCTAGCCGCACTAAATAGATTCTTAGCCAACCATGCAGCTAAGTCCTATCCCTTCATCAAGACCCTGCGGAACTGTTTAAAGAAAGAACAATTCCAGTGGACCGCAGAGGCCGAAAATGCCTTCTGGGAAATGAAGGAGTGTTTGATACAACTCCCAACTCTAACCGCACCACGCAAGGATGAACCACTCATATTATACCTATCTGCCGCAGACAACGCGGTAGGTGCGGTACTGATAGTGGAGCGGGAGGGGGTTCAAACGCCCATCTATTACATCAGCAAGATGCTCAACGACCCAGAAACAAGATATTCAATAATGGAGAAATTGGTATTAGCTCTGGTACAAGCATCATGACGGTTGCGACGATATTTCGCAAACCATGTCATCACGGTGCTAACCAATTACAGGATCGGTCGGATCCTATCCAAACCTGACATTTCTGGGAGGTTAGCAAAATGGGCAATCGAGCTGGGCGCGCACACGCTGCACTATAAATCGCGCCCCGCGATTAAAGGCCAAGTCTTAGCTGATTTCGCCGCCGAGGGACCGGCCAATCGCATTCAAGAATGCGAAGAAGCACAAAGTCTCACACCAGCACCATCTTCCTCTAAAACTTGGGCACTTTTTACTGATGGTGCCTCCAACGAGGAAGGTGCAGGCGCAGGTCTGCGACTCGTCAGCCCTGATGGCCAAGAACTTACATATGCAATCCGCCTCGATTTCAAAAGCACAAATAACGAGACAGAATATGAGGCCCTACTGGCAGGACTACGTTTAGCAGTCAAACTCGGCGTGCAACATTTGGAAGCACACGTCGACTCTTTGTTGGTTGCAGGGCAGATACGCTGATCCTCTACCTCGAGCAAGCCCTGCAACTAACATCAAAGTTCACTTCATTCAATATCCGACATATTAACAGAAGTGAAAACAAATCCGCGGATGCACTCTTAAAACTTGCATCCACCAGCTTCCAACACCTGGCAAAGGAGATATGCATCGAAATTCTACAAAATCCTTCAGTACCCCTGCGCCAGGTCAATGTCATCCAATACGACACAACATCATGGATGACACCAATTATTGCATATTTGCAATCAGCTGTGACTCCCGAAAGCAAGTCAGAGGCACGCAAGCTACAATACAAAGTGTGCCATTATCAAATGGGAGATGGTATCTTATACCGTAAATCATACCTAGAAGAACTACACATCATCTGCCGTTTCGGTTTACCAATGTGCATCGTTACCGATAACGGCACCAACTTTGCTGCTGATGAATTTCTAAAATGGCTAGAAGAACTACACATTGAACACATATTCTCATCTGTGGCACATCCGCAAGGGAATGGCCAGGTTGAGAGTATCAACAAAAGTGTTGTCGAAGGCATCAAAGCAAGGTTGGGAACAGCCAGACGTGGCTGGGTCGATGAACTCCCAATCATCTTATGGGCTCACCACACAAGCCCAAAAACAAGCAACGGGGAGACACCCTTCAGCCTGGTCTATGGCTCAGAAGCTGTGATCCCCGCGGAAGTAGGCATATCCCTTCTCCCAGAATGTTGGCTATTGAAAAAATAGACAACAGTATGGAACGCAGGATTAACTTGGACCTCTTGGAAGAAAGGCGTGAAAACGCGGCCATCAATGAGGCCAAGTACAAATCCAAACTTGAAAAGTACTACAACTCACGCGTCCGCGTTTGTACTTTCAACCCAGGAGACTACATACTCCGCGACAACGAGGCATCTAATGCTGAACGCCCAGGGAAACTTACCCCAAAGTGGGAAGGACCCTACCTCATCAATGAGGTCTTAGGCAAAGGGGCGTATAAATTACAAATGTTAGAAGGCGAACCTATCGCACGTACATGGAATGCACAACAGCTTAGACGCTATTACATGTAAGCCATGTTTTTACATTTTCATGTAACCTATCGGGCCGCAGGCCATTTGCAAATAAATAAACGAGCAATTCAATGCAATATTGTTTGTTACTACTTTTACAAATGCGTGTTCCACTTTGCGGTATCCGCAAAAACAGATTGGCAAAATCTTCATTCGCGATACCCACACAAAGTGCTAACTACACACAAATATTGTAATAGGCCAGCAAAAGGCAGAATATTAAGTATCTATCCGGATGGATACACAAGTTTTTACAAAACTTACACAATTCCTAAACCCTAATAAGGCAAACAATGGAATTGACGCATACTCATACGACAATGGTATGGAGTACACTCAACCCCATTCACAATGGGTAGAGTTCCAGACAAGTTTTTACAACACTTATACAATTCCTAAAACCTAACAAGGCAAGCAATGGAATTGACGCATACTCATACGACAACGGTATGGAGTATACTCACCCCCATTCACAATGGGTAGAGTCCCGAATAACACGTTCAAACATGCAAGAAGTAAAAACACTTGTACAAATTGAACAACAAACTTTATACTCAAAAAATTCAGGCACCCATGCGGTGCATAATGGATTTACATAAAGTTTCCAACATATACAAGAGGAAAACATAAAAGGGGCACACAGGCCAACCTAAGTCCTATTTTGTACCACTGGTACCCGCGCCATCTTGGCCGCCACCAGCAGGATTTTCCTCTTCTGCGTCGGCATATAGCATCCGCAACCGATCTACATAATCTGCGGCCTCTAAACATTCGTCTAACTGCTCCACACAAGAGAGAGACGTGTCAAAAAAGGAGGCAACGGCCGCCTCAAGAAGCGCTTCGGTGTCCACATCACGGAAACCGGACCGTTCGTCAGTATAGCCGCCTGTGGACATGATGTTTATATGACCGATACAACGGCTATAACCAGCTTTAAACCCAGCGTCACGAGCACGCTGCTTGATCAGGTCTATGCCAGTTGCGGTCTCAGACGCATCCATGATAGCTTGAACAATCTGCAACAAAAGAACAATAAGATTCACATGCTAATCCGAGTAAATACAAAGGCACGGGATACTTACATGTGCAATACTGTGACTCCGCATCCATTCACTGTCAGCCTCAAGCTTGTTAAACGAAGAGGTTAAGGCATCCCTGGCCTCGACAGCCGCGTTTGCCCGCTCTTCCGCTACAGTCACGTGGGCAGCGATATCTGCGAGCTTACCCTCGCGAGTCTGAACCTCAGCCTTTCAACAACAAGAAGCAGTTTGCACCAAATTAGTATTCTCGAAAGGTAAAAGGAAGAATAAAACAGACAAAGCAAACCATACCTGAAGGCTGCCAACAACCTGACTCAAACGGGTGCGCTCAGCGTTCGCTTCTTCAAGAGCCTTAGAAGCACGGCTCTCCCTCTCTTCGGCCTCCCCAAGGGCCTTTGCAGCACGAGCCCCCGCTTCTTTGGCCTCTTCAAGTGCCTTCGCAGCCCGGGCTTCCGCCTGTTGTGCTTTAACGTCAATCGCCTCAGCCGCAGCCTTCTCCTTGCCCAAAGCAGCGTTCGCTGCCTTGGCATTCGTCAACTCCTGATGAGCACGAAACAGATTGTCATTCTGCTTAGCCCAAGATTCTTTCCACATCTTGCGCTCATTGGAAAACTTTTCGTTCCAACTCTTGCGTTCATCAGAAAGTAACTTGGCAAGAGTACGAATCTGTTTTAGCTCAGCAGTTGCAGCCCACTCTGCGGTCTGTTTCTACTTCTCAAAAGCAGCCTGGTCCCTTTCAAGCTGCTCCGCACCCGCACGAGCAACCTTCACCAACTCTTCTGGTTCGGCCCGCAAGCGAGCAGTTTCCTCCTCCCTGCGGCCTAGCACCTTGTAATCTTCCAGAATGGCGTTCGCCACTATGGAACTTCCCACTAACATGGTAGAAAGTTGGTTGATGCGCAGCTCACGAGGTGCAGAACGGGCACGTTCAACTTCAAATGGGGTGCCCAGACCACCCAGAATTTCCTTGCATGCAGAAGGATCATTAGAAATATCATCCCCCTGCATAACAGCCCAGGGGGGTCGATGATAACTCGTACTCCGATCCGGAGTGTACGTACGGTAGTACCATTCCAACTCAGACTCTCCACGCTGAATTGGAGGTCCTTCATAACCCGCACCACCGGACGTGGAACCAGAAGCCTTCTCAGCAGTTGGCGACTTCTGCGATCCAGCCCCAGATTTTTGTGGTCCAACATCAGAAAACCTCAAGTCCAATCCTTCACCATCATTTGGACTGATCAGGTTGTTGGAGGAATCCACAGTATCAAAAATCTGGGACGCAGTCTTCTCCACCGTTTTCTCAACCTGCACGGTGGGATCAGGAACCACCTTAACAGAAGGTGCCGCAGGCTCCTTTGGTACCCCCGCATCCGCAGCTATTGTACGCGAGGGAGACACAGGAGCATCAAAGAAAGAAAACCCTGCATCTTGTGGTTCTGCAATACAAAGAAGGCAATAACTATCAATAAACAAGTTGTGCATACAAAACACTTGCAAAGTTAAACACTTACCAGCATGGACCGAGGGTTTCTTTTGAGTCGGACCAGTCCTTTTAGACTGCAGTTTCCGACGCTTCAATTCACCACCACCAGCAGCTGTCTGCTCCGGTTCCCTCTTTTTACCGGCAACAGTAGAACCCGTAGCGGTTCCACCCACAGCCGCACCACTACCTGGAACACCCAAACCCTCAAGGGTGTCAGATACTACCACGTGATCGGTATATCTGCGGTAACAAGAATGATAGGTACCTGTGGCTTATGGCACCAAGGGAGGGGCAGCAGAACCCTCAGTTTTCTCCTTACCGCGGCCCCGCGCGGTTTTCTTCACCTGCTTCTTCTCCACGTGTTTCTTGGGGATACGCTTTTCAAACTTCCCCAGATCCCTAAGAATACCTGCAGGGAAACAATCAAGCAAAAAGCTTAGAAAGGTGAACTTTGAAAACAAGAGCAACTTAGATAATACCTTCGCCTTCTGGCACAGGTGCATTCAGCACAGCACGTGTGGGTACGCGGAAGTTGCCAACAATCTCTAGATTAAAACCTTCCCGTACATCAACCGCAATCAGCTCCACTTTGCCCTCGAAATCAGGCTCAAACATCCTCCACAGACCAACCGCATCCACTGATACAACGCATGCACATTACTAAAAGGATAACGAAGCAAGGAAAATAATAGAGAGTAACAAGCTTACCACCACTTTTTTCCCGCAGAACGGGCCTTGCCTTCCTATCCGGCCTGCTGAGCATCATCCGCAACACCCGCAACTGGTTGTTGTCTAACTCGTTGAGTTCAATAGGCCGCAGCCTAGAGAACCAATCCACAGTCTTTGCGGTGGCAACAGGAATATCCTCATCCGTAACACCCACATTTACGTCCCGAAAAGTCATATGGGCGTAGACCGCACAGGCTTTGACGTAAAAGAATTTCCTCTTCCAACCGGTCACACCCTTGGGGGGTGTCATCAACTTCAAACTCCCATGTCGTTGAGTAAAAGAAAAAAATCCGGTGTTCACCGTCAACTGGTAAAACCGCCGGAAATTCTCAACGGTGACGTCCAACATATGGGCACGAAAGGTGTACTCAAAGTTCCTAATCCGGAACATCCCAAATGAACTTAGTTGGGAGATATGGAGATGATAGTACTCTAGGACCTCAGCAACAAACACAGTCACTGGCAATCGAAGGTTGCCATCGGTGAAAAAATCAGCCCACAGGGTGATATAGCCGGCCGGAGCATCGGCACCAGTATCACCCTCTTGTGGGTAAGTGGCTTTCCAGTCGTCGGCCATCTGAATAGTGGTCATCAGGTTTTTAAAACCACCTTTCGACCACTTCAAAACCGGTAAACCACCACCGACGGCACCACCATCATCATCTTCATCTTCATCAGCCGCCACAACCGGCTCTTCAGGGTTTTCACCCTCCACATTGTGTGGACTTGATGGTTCAGCCATCAGAAATATAGAAGAAATGGAAGAACGTGAGCGGAAAAACTCAAACTACCTCACCGGAATTTCAGAAAATCTTATCGGAGAAGACAGAGGAAACTTTTTCTCTCATCGGAATTTTTGAAATTTTTGAACAAGTGAGGGGAAACCACGAACGGTTTCCCCTTATATACTCATCGCAATAAATGCAGCATGGAAACTGAATCATCACGTCCAAAAAGAGCGAATTATGCGGCACCACGTGTCAAGCGCCGTTTCCGCTGACGGTTATCACGCGCGCGTGGCCGCCCACGCGCCTGACAAAGGAGATGTTTACACTCCTGCTACAGTGCATTTAATGGCCTCGGGCAGTGCAACTGTCCTTTCATTTCAGCACATGCCAGAAAATCTTACCAACTTCCACCAACTCACACGTGCGCTCAGCCACGTGTACAATAAAAAGCGACAACATTATCCAAACACAAGCGGCATGCGGTTTCTCTGGTATACTGCACCATAACCCATACCGCATGTCGTTTTTTTACATACCCCATAAAATAGCCAAAAAATTAGATCTTTCCATGGTTAAGGGGTATAAACATGTCCGCACATACACACGAGCACACGTGGAATATGCGGAGATGACACACACGAGCCCGTACAGGTGTGTCAAATACTCAGAACCAGCGTTGTTCTTTGGACTGAACCGCATCTCAGAAACAGGTAAACCACATTGCCTTCATTCTCTTCAAGCTTCAAATCCCTCCTGTCCGGTTCACAACCACAGAGGGTGCATAAACAACTTCTTCAATGAGAAGAAGGAAGGGAATGTACGCGTGCACACATCAGCAACCCTGACTCCTGATCCTTCAAGAGCCACATCCGAGCAACACACCCGTTTCAAGCGAATATGGGGTGACAAAACCTCAGACACTCATGAGTCGCTGCGGACACAACCATAGCTTCCGCAAACGGTTGCTACGGAAGAGTCACAACTAAGTCTTTACATGGCGGAACGAAACTACTTCAAGGAAAACTCCTCGGTATTGGAGCGTGAAGGAAGGTGGCTAAGGAAGAGATGCGGACGAGATCCCCAATGATCATACGAGATCTCATCGAACAACAAGCGATCGAACAGCGGTAACAAGTCTACTTATGACTTTGTTACCCTACTTGTAAGACGGATAGAATAAACAATGGTGGGCATTACCATGCCTATGACCATGTTTATTTGACCATTATCCAGAATCACATTGTTCGACCAAACATGGCCAACAATGACGCAAGTACCCAACATTGTTCCCACAACCGTGGCCAACAATGTCAAGCAACGAGGTAACCGCAAAGGACGTGCGGTTACTAGAGAGCTAATTGGAAGAACATGAACACCCCACAAAAGGGATCATCATTTGATGTCCAATCATGACATCAGAAAACTCTCTTCTTCATTCACCACCTCAAAGGTTGGTTCGAAGTTTGTGCACACCTTCAACCACCATCTCAGGGATTGGTTCGAAGTTTGTGCATACGCCCAGCAAGGTCTCAAGGTTGGTTCGACACACCAACAGGTGGCACCCAACCCGAGGCTGAGAATTTCGCATCAGACGAAACATTCTCACTGGTACGGAAGAGGCATCAAATGACCCTTCCAGACCTCCAGCATGATTCATAAAGAGCAAAGACCATCTACATGGCCTAGGATCTTCTCCAGACTCCAAACTACCTTCTAAACACCATACTCCAGTACTCTTCCCACATGCAACTTGCATATGGCAGCAACACTAGACTAGGGGGACTTGAAGGGGTATGGTCCCAGATCTCGCGTCAGCATCGACCGCGAGTGACCATTACCCTTATCAAAACCCCCACTAGCTAACAACCTACTTATGTCCGTGCGGGAACGCATCGACACAGTAGTTGAATCCAATCTGTCCAGTGATGGAGGAGGACTTACCTGGAATATGAGAACGGTATAGCGATGCGGCTGGCACCGCATCTGGTGTATGAAAACGGAAGTATTCACAGCGATGCGGCCTGGCACCGCATCCAGTGAACACTTCTATCAATACAGAGAAGCTGGATAACAACAACAGTCACCACAGCTGACGATGCGGCCTGGCACCGCATCTCGCGTATTTCTTGATCAGAAGAGTAGGACGCGGGAACATCTACAGTTACCGCAGATAGCGATGCGGCTTGCACCGCACCCTATCTACTCATCAAGTGGGACTGACACCACAGAGCAAGTAGCACCAATGGCAACCGCCTGTCAGGGCTACGTAAGCAGCAGACTGACGTGGCGTCGCCTCCCCGGCCGACATGTCTGACACACCTGCAAAGGTGCAGCATGCCGTCAGTCTATCCATCTACCTCCTCCTTCACTCCTCGGCTATAAATACCAACCCCAAACCAGGTTTGAGGTATCTCTTCACAACTCTCTCACTACTACTACTATCATACTTTGCTTCCCAAGCAGACTACTGATTCTCACGCCGGAGAGTGGTAACAAGGAGCACCCCCACCCCATCCTCCTTGTTACGAGTCACGGTTTGTTTCCTTGTGTAGGAGATCAACCCACCGGTGACCAGCCAGCGATCCTCGAGAGGAAGGGATTAACCCTTCTTGACGAGACCAGTGAGTTAACCATGCCCGGTTAACCATTGTTTCATCAGGTATGGTTCCAAATCTCGCACCATACCTGGACACGAGTAATCATAACCCGATTCGTTGCCCCTAATGACAAGGATTCACCTGCGGTCGGGCGGACACGCGCGGTCCTGGTATGCTGTCCCAATCGGAGAAGGAGAAGACTAACCTTGTGTATGAAAATGGGTTTTCGTCACCACAAAGGATGCGGTATCCATCACGGTTACCGCACAGAGCAATGCAGCCTAAAACCGCATCCTGTAGTCCCAAAAGTGGCACTTCCACTTTGACTTCAGTGACAAGCAGTCTGTCCGGGCACCGACAACGGTCAGCTGCTCAGTCCACTTGCATGAAAAGCTGGCAGACAGACTGACAGCCGCAGCAAGATGTGGCATCACCTTACGAAGCGTCCAACGCTTCCGTGACCTACGCTTCTGACACACCTACAAAAGGCTACGCGCTGTCGGTCTAGCCACTCAATTACCTTCCTTCGCTGTTCGGCTATAAATACCCATCCTGGACCAGTTTTAAGGTAACGCTTATCAGCTCTCTCTCACATACTACTCAAACACACACTTTGCTATCAACCAAATATTGATTCTCACACTGGAGAGTAGTAACAAGGAAACACCCCCCACCACATCCTCCTTGTTACGAGTCACGGTGTGTTTCCTTGTGCAGGGAACAGGTTAGAGAACGGCTTGGCCCTTGATATCGGAAAGGAGGGATTAACCCTACTTGATGAGACTAGTGACTTAACCCTCCCGGTTAACCACTGTTTCATCATTGGCGCCCACCGCTACTCTTAGCACTTTTTTCTTCTCTTCTTTGGTAAGATAAGGTCGGATCATCCGATTCCTACCACGGGGGAAAACTTTGCCCACCAAACGCAGGGCAAACGAGCAATACTCCCCCTAGCCAACCAAAAGGCCATATCGACACATCCATACATGCGGGTAATCCCCCTGTGTACGTGCCAGATTTTCCACAGTTTGCATCAGTACTGCCACCAGGAGTCGATCTTCACTCCTGGTACGTGCAACAACAGGCTATGTTAAACGCAACCTACACATAAGCTTGAGCAAGCACGCAAACACCCGGAGGGCCCACACCAGGCCCATTGACACCAGCACCTCGTACTCTACAATACGAGGAGCATCCCGCATCTAGGGATAGGCGCGGACCACGTGGATCCTCAAACGTGAGTGTCCATATGATAAATGAAGGGGATTCCACTTACGGATCCCGGGCCAGAGCCTTAGCGCGTGAGCGCCTTGGCTAACCTAGAAAATATAGGCGAGAATCAGTTGCTTGCCGAGGGTCCGGAGTATTAAGTCGCCTTGGGCCGCATCCCAACGCCGGCACATATGACAGAACCGACCCGGACGACTATATGTACCACGGGGATTCCCAGGCGGCATATAGCCAATCCGAGGACTACGATTACTATACCTCGGTTCAACCCCGCAAAACATATGATCGCGCTGCAAAGCACGATCATCGGTCGGTCTACAGACCGAAGTCAGCAGCTGGCTGCTCCAAGTTCACATAGGAGATTGCCTTGACCCACTCGCGAGGGCCAAACTTCCACCAAATGTGGGCAAATATAATAGTTCATAAGACCCCGACGACTATATGGATGCTTCATCAGCGCCGGTCTCATCGGCGGCTGGTCGCACCCGCCGTGGTGCCATTTATTTTTTCAGACCCACACGGGAACCGCAAGGGTCAAGTTCGATCCTTTACCAGTGGGCTCACTGGCATTATTTGAAGACTTATAGGAAAAATTTATTGCACACTTCAGCCAGAACGGTGTCACGAACGCGACATGTCAGACGTTATGAATATCTGGCGTGGAGATAACGATGGTATGGAGGCCTTCGTTACCAGTTACAACAAGGAATGCCTTGAAATTGGTGGGGTACCAGACGAGCTTGCTCGCGGTCATTTCATCAGATTTGTAAGAAATGACGAAATGATCATAACCATATCCGGCAAGGACGCCTTGCCAAAGAAGTGGGACGATGTCATGACAGCAGTCAAGACGTACGCCCAGACGATGCGGTCTTTACGACCCAATACAGGCAAAGCTCGCCCTCCTCACACGGAAGGGCAATCTTCCCGACATGAGCCAAAGCACAACAAAAATAACAAACGTAACAGGAGCTCGTGGAACCGCGACCACGACTCCAAACCATACAAACCGCATGGGTCTCAGCCCGACGCCAGGTTAACGATCAACGCCCAAAGGGCATTAAAGAAAGAGCCTCGGGAGCGCAACTGGACCGAGCTCACAAAGTCACCAAGGGACGTCCTTCTTATAGAAGGAAGTAACTTGAAACCTGCCCTAGCAATGAAGTCCAAAAATGGGCAGGACCCTAGTCAGTACTGTGAATACCACAAAGACAGTGCTCACACTACTAGTCGTAATTACCAGCTACCTGGCACACTACTACACTGAGCGTCTACTTATAGACTCGGGCAGCACCTCCGACATCATATATGAACAATCATTTAACAATTTCAATCAGGAGGACAAAGATCGGTTACATCCAGTCGACTACCCTTTGGCCGGGTTTGCAGGGGAAACGGTGTTCCCCCTCAGCCAAATTACATTTCCAGTGCGCCTAACAAACAGAAGGCACACGCGGACGGACGACGTCAATTTCATGGTCCTCTCCCACAACTCCAGCTAGGACGTGCTTCTCGGCAGAGAGGCACAGGGCGAGTTCAACATGATCACATCCATTCCCCACTCAGCAATCGGCTTTCCAACCAAAACGGGGATTGCGATCATCTATGCACGGCACGAAATCATGTCTATGGACGAGATGCGTCCGTCTAAAGCGGTAAGCCTGACCTCCAGCACAGAACTGGAGAAATGGGTACTTAATGCAAAGTACCTCGACCAAACGGTCACATTGGGTCATGCCTTGTCAAACAATATAAAAGTGCACCTGAAGCAGCTACTCTTCAGAAACAAAGACATATTCGCGTGGACTCCTTCAGATATGATAGAAGTCCCGCGTGAGATAGCATAACATTGCTTGAATACCTTGCCAGGTATTAAGCCCGTGGTCCAGGCAAGACGCAACCTGGGATCCGGAAAAAAACAGCGCAATGAACGAGCAGGTCAAGGAACTACTTGCTGTAAACCCGGTTATGGTAGAAAAAGCAAGTTGGGGCTGGCGCATGTGCGTCAATTACAAAGACCTTAACAAGGCCTGCCCCAAAGACTGCTACTCACTTCCGGAGATCGATGAAAAAGTCGACAATCTCGCACCATTCAGATGGAAGTGCTTCCTCGACTGCTACAAAGGCTACCACCAGGTACAAATAGTTGTAGAGGATGAAAATAAAACGGTTTTTCGCACACCAATGGGAAATTCTTGCTATACGAAGATGCCGTTTGGGTTGCGCAATGCGGGCACAACCTATCAAAAATTGATCAACGATACTTTTGGTGAATAAATCAGCAAAAGTGTTGAAATTTAAATGGACGACCTCGTCGCCATGAGAATGGAAGAAGACACCATGCTCCAAGATATCGAGAGGACATTCCAAACTCTACGAAGCATTAATATGAAGCTCAATCTGGGTAAATGCTCATTTGAAATGGAAGAAGGAAAATTCATTGGCTTCATCGTCACAAACGATGGATTCAAGGTTATCCCGGAAAAGGTTCAGGCGATCGAGCGCATGCCATCTCCATCTACGATAAAGGAGATGCAAACTTTAGAAGGCCGGCTGGCCGCGCTAAATAGGTTTCTGGCCAATCATGCAGCAAAATCATTTCAATTTATCAGCACATTGCGCAACTGCTTGAAGAAAGACTAGTTCCAATGGACTACGGAAGTAGAACGCACTTTCCGAGAAATGAAGGAGTGTTTGATTTAGTTACCCACTCTCACCGCACCACGTGAAAAGGAACCGCTCACCATGTACCTATCCACCTCGGACAAGGCTATAGGTGCGGTACTCATAGTGGACTGAGATGGGGTTCAAACACCAATTTACTACGTCAGCAAGATGCTCAACGACCCAGAGACAAGATACTCCATCATGGAGAAGTTGGTCCTTGCACTGGTCATCACTGTCTTGACCAACTATAGAATCGAGCAAATCCTCTCCAAGCCCGAAATCTCTAAACGACTTGCCAAATGGGCTATCAAACTAGGTGGGCACAACCTAGTTTATAAGCCAAGACCAACAATCAAAGGGCAAGTCTTAGCTGATTTCGCCACAGAAGTGCCGGCGAATGGCATCCAATAATGCTAGGAAGAATAGAACCCTACACCTCCGCAATCCCCAACAAATATATGGGCACTATATACAGATGGTGCATCCAATAAGGATGGCGCATGCGTAGGTCTGCGACCAGTCAGCCCTGATAGTCAAGAACTTACTTATGCCATACGCCTCAACTTCAAAAGTACGAATAACAAGGCTGAATACGAGACATTACTCGTAGGGTTACGGCTAGCAGTCAAACTCAACGTGCGACACCTGGAACCTCACGTCAATTCATTATTAGTTGCGGGCCAGATACATGGCTAATACACTACAAAAGGGGACATCATGATCCTCTACCTCGAAAAAGCCAAGCAACTAATATCATAATTCAGCTCCTTCAAAATTGTACATATTAACAGGAGTGAGAATAAACCAGCTGATGCACTCTCCAAATTGGCATCAACCAGCTTCCAACATCTGGCGAAGGATATACGTATTGAAGTCCTAAAAAACCCTTCAGTACCCTTGCGCCAGGTTAGTGTCATCCAATATGGGACAACGTCTTGGATGACACCAATTATAAGATACCTGCAATCGGGCATTGCCCCAAAAAACAAAGCAGAAGCACACAAATTGCAATACAAAGCGTGCCACTATAAAATGGGATATTCTATCTTATACCGCAAGTTATATCTGGGCCACTTCTACGCTGCTTCGATCCTCATGACGCCGTATACCTAATCCGTGAAATACACGAAGGAATATGTGGCATCCACGCAGGACCACGCATGGTAATGGCCAAAATCATGAACTCTGGGTACTACTGGCCCAACTTGCACCAGGATGCTGTTGAAGTTTTGCGCAAGTGTATAAACTGTCAACGACAAGCACCAAAAACCTTGCGCCCAAAGAATAACCTGGTCCCAGTTACAAGCGCATGTCCTTTTCAAAAATGGGCCATAGATGTAGTAGGACCTTTTCGAGACACACCAGGTGCGGTTAAATTTGTCATAGTGGCGGTCGATTACTTCACCAAATGGGTAGAAGCAAAACCCTTAGCTTCTACCACTGCTATGATAACATGAAAGTTTGTCTAGGAACACATCATCTGCCGTTTCGGTCTACCAATGTGCATCATCACCGACAACGGCACTAACTTTGCCTCTGATGACTTACAAAAATGGTTGAAAGAACTAAGCATCAAACATATCTTCTCTTCTGTGGTGCATCCCCAAGGGAACAGCCAGGTAGAAAGCATCAACAAAAGTTTAATCGAAGAAATAAAGGCAAGATTGGGAACAACAAGGAGAGGCTGGGTCGATGAACTCCTGAGCATCCCATGGGTACATAGGACAAATCCAAAGACATGCAATCGCAAAACACCCTTCAGCCTGGTCTACGGCTCTGAAGCAGTGATTCCTGCCGAAATTGGTCTCCCTTCACCAAGAATGCTGGCAGTTAACAAAACTGACAACAGCAGGAAGCGTAGGCTTGACTTGGACCTCTTGGAAGAAAGGCGTGAAAACGCGACCATAAACCAGGCTAAATACAAGTCCAAACTTGAAAAATACTATAACGCACGCGTCGAATCTACTCGTTCAATCCAGGAGAGTAGGTCTTTCACGATAACAAAACCTCCAATGCAGAGCGCCCAGGCAAACTGGCTCCCAAGTAGGAAGGCCCCTACCTCATATATTAATTCTTGGGCAAAGTCGCGTACAAACTGCAAACGTGGCAGGTGACTTTATCCCAAGGACTTGGAATGCACAGCAGCTTAGGCGCTGCTATATGTAAGATTGTAATCTATATTTTCTTCTGTATTCCATGGCCCGCGCGCCATATGTTCAGTAATAAACAATAGTTTTAACAACTTCATTGTTTATACTCTTATACTATTACAAATGCATGTTTCACTTTGCGGTATATACAAAAACAGATTGAATAATCTTAATTTGAAATACCCATACAAAGTGGTTGTCACATGCAAATATTATAATAGCTACAAATACACACGTTGCCATGCACCCGGCTGGGCGCGCGCAACAACATACTTCAAGACATCACATTTCCCTAAGCCTTACGGGCAAAAATGGGAAAGGACTATTACTTACAACACGGCTGTGCTGTACAGTATATACTTATTATTTACATGCGCCTTAACAAATGGCCTTAAATAATAAGAGTTTAACTCACTCGCGCTCAAAAGAATGACAAACAATAAAGCACATTTGTTTACACACATGTAGCCAAAGACATCATATATTCATTAAACTTGCGCACCAACTGGATACGCAAGAGGCAACGACTTATAAAAAGGAGTTCAACAATTTTACAAATGAAAGAGAGAAACAAGGCACACATGCCCAAACTATTCTACATTAGCACCGCTACTACCTTCACCATCTTTCTTAGGCTCAAAAATGTGCACAGACGATCAACATAATTGTCTGCATCTAGGCATTCTTCAATTTACGCAATGGCAGGAACGATAAGCCCATCATATGCTTCGGTTGCGGCTCTAAAAGTGGCTTCAGTATCAATGCCGCATAAAGCACACCGCTCAACAGTGAACTTCTTTGCTGACAAGGCGTTCACATGGGTAAGGCACTCATTATAGCCAGCCTTGAACCCAGCCTCGCGCGCGCGCTCCACTACCTTCGCAACCACATCTGTACTCTTCGGTGCGTCAAGGATTGTGTTCACAACCTAACTAAATTACATGAGAATAAGTTGTCACACCCCGATTTCCACGTGTCTCACCGGTGGGCCCGGTGGGGGATTACCGTGACGTAGTTGGCAACAATATAGTCAAACCACACAATATATGAATGCATAGCGGAAGCATAAAGATAATTATATTTCAACCATTGTTTGTAATATCAAATGTATTACGAATAGTCGAAAAGTATCCACAGGGGATCAAATAAAAATATAAGTATTGTTCAACAGACGTAGGCATCTAAGCTTGCGAGACTCTTTATGATGCTAAGGAGAAATATCCAGCCAATTACGCATAGTACCTGCATTTAGTCTTTTTCGGAAAATACGTCAGTTTACACTGGTAAATACATTCAACCGACACTTTTGTAAAATGTTTATTAAAATTGATTTGAATGCACAAGGCACAAACTCTTTTATAACTTGGGAGAATTATTTAAATTTATAATCTTGTGAACGAATTACATGTTCCTTATGCGTTCAGTAGCCCGGATCAAGTCCGGGTTAAAGATCAATAGACACACCACATCAACTATTTATGCACTGACGAGTGTACGCCTACACTCCGCGCTTAGGTCGTGGCCATTTCGTAAAATGATGCCAGGGATATCCGGGACATGGTCATTAACCCCCCAAAGGCATTTAAGTAACAAGACTGTTTAAACGAGCCGATCAAATTGAGTCAATTACCCACTCAATGGTGGAGAATTTGATGCTCGATCAAGCGGTATGCTATATACCGTAACCCAAGCCCGTATAACGGAAAATAAGTTAAAAGTATTTACCTTTGCAAGTATAAATCCTTAATCGAATAAATTGCAAATAGCTTTTACTGGTCTCCTATTCTGGAACGAAGGTTTAAAATAACCTATTAGAATCCTAACGGGTCTTTAATTTAGCCGTAGCTTAGACCGGTCAGTTTCAAAGGATAATTACGGTTTAATCGTGTGAAAGGCGAAAACCGGGGATGGAATGTGATTTGGACTCATAAAGTTTGAAGACTTGTTTTATATGGGTATAATAACCACACTCTGGATTTTAGGGTCAAAACAATATGGTTTGACCCGTTTTGGCTAGTTCATGTAAACTAGTTACATAAGCCGAACCGTGCGCGCAAAAGGCGCAACGGGTAACCGTAAGAGTCCTACACTGGTTTCCTAAGTCAATATGCTTTAAAGAGGTTGTGGTATCAGTAAGATACCTTCCATAATGCCCGTAACGAGTGTAAGTTCATATTATGCCCCGTACGGGTATTTCGGTCTTTTTAAAGATTATAAAAGAGGTTTCGGAGTTCTACAGGAAATCTGAGTTTCTTGAACAGTTTATGAAGTCCAAAATACTTTATTTATTATTTAAAATCAGTAGCAACTGGAATCGGGTCAAAAGACCTTGTAGAACTCAAGTTGTGGCCGAAAAGGGTATATTCGGTATTTACCGAACCGTTGCCATAACCGCAGGTTATGAGCAGGTTAAAAATAATTAAAAATCTTTAAAAATCCCAAAATATTATTTTACATCAGTGTGTAAAGGGTTTGGTGTCGAAATCTGGGTTTAGATAGGCGTTATGCTAATTGCGCTATTTAATTACTAAAGTTTCCGTAATTTGCGCTATTTAGCATAACTCCTATTCTGGACCTCGGATTGATGTGAAATTTTAGGGACATGCTTAGAAATCAGTAACTAAGGTTATGGTTCTTTCACATGTCCGAAATTCTCGTTTTAAATTAAAAAGGGCGTTACGGTCAACTTTTAAGCATTTAACGGAAAGGTGTAAAAGACTCGGACAAACAACGAACCGGTCACAGAGGGTTATACCATCATGTAACCTGGTCCTAAGAGAGTCCTAAGGCATATCTAAATCATACTTTAACGGGTCAGAACTGAAGTCAAAGCAAAAGTCAAAGTTTTGCGACTTTCGGCTCCGAACCGGGTCGAAACAGTAAATGGTCGGATCAAACAAGCTTAGACTAGTTAATATACTTATTATCATGTTTTATGAGTGTTTAAATAGGTTACACACTATTTACATTACTGATTATGCAAGAAATCACAAAATAGCATTTCTGTTGACTTTTTCTAAGCACGTTTGACTCGACATTCGGACTAGTTAGATTGGGAATCAGAGGGTGCCCTTTTAGGGGTTTAAAGCCCACATGATTACCATCATATAACTATCTTTGATTCGACAAACAACTGGACCATTTGTGATTTATCGCAAAGTCAATCGTTAATTACGACGGATTGACTTTTAAGCTAAACTAAGCAAAAACTAAGCCACAAAAGGGTAGGCACACTTACAGAAGCTTGGTGCATGACTAGGGATGATAGAAGAATGCTTTAGAGCTCCAGAGATGATCAAGAGAGCAGGTTTGAGGTGTGATTCAATTGTGTGCAATGTAGTGCCTTTTATAGTGAATTATGATGCACAAGATCATTACAACTCACTCTAGGATTGCTCATGGATGATCAGCAGGTGTCCCTGGGTGCTAGGGAGCATGTAGAGGGCGCCCATGCTTCAATTAATGCCTCAATAATCGTTTACAAGCTCAAACATTGAATCCGTCCAAGAATTCTGCATCTGGGACTCGTACGCGGCCCGCATTAGGATTCAGGCCACTTGGACGCGGGCCGCCTGAATCCATAAGTCAGTAAATGAATCCTCAACTGGCGCACGGCCCGCATTAGCTCACCCATTTCCTTAACGCGGCCCGCCTGAGGGTTGATTTCCAGGATTTTCAAATCTTTTGTAATCATTAACCTGACCTTTCGGTTTCGAAGGGGTAACTTTGCGATTTGGCCCTCAATTATTTACAATTAAGGGCCTCGTGACTTTTACCCGCATTGCTAAGTCCCCGGTTAGTTTAATTACTATCCGAAAAGCCTTAACTTTTATTGTTGACGCTTTTAACCCCTCGTATACGAATTTGATCATAACTTTCTCGTTTTAAAACGGAACTTCGCGAAATTTCCATGGTATATTCTAGTGAGCGTATTTTACTGTTACAAAGCCTCGGGTTCGTCAAAGGGTCACTCAGAGGTATAAATTAAACATGTTGACACAATTAACCCCTATAGCTTGTAATCTCTCACTTTCTCCCGCGTTTCGCTCCGTACGATCCATGATTTATTCGTTTGAAGGTACGAGCATCATTTAGGGTTACTATACAGTATATTTACCCCTCGTTGACATTTCTAACCCTCGAATTTACATACTTTCAAGGTTTGTCAACTCTAGTCCTTTATTTACTATTTAATACCACGTGTAAACTCATGACACGTGTCAACACATTATTGGTCACAAAATTTCGAGGTGTTACATAAGTACTAAGGCAAACACAAGAAATGACAAGGGATAAGGCACTTACATTGGCAACACCGAAGTCCCGCATCCATGCGTAGTCAGCCACGAGCTGGGTATTCATGGTTGCCAAGCCATCTCTTTCTTCTGCAACCTGCGTAGCCCGCGTTTCGGCCTCTTCCAGGCGCCGGTTCATATCTCTAAGTATTGTCTCGCGAGCCTCCACCTCCTTACGAAACTCTTCCTGTTTGCAAGAAACTTCAAAATATGAAAAGGCATCCTCAACGCTTGCCACAAAATAGACAAATCAAAAAGGATAATTCATACCTTTAGATCCTCTATTATTTTGGCCAACCTGGTGCCACCAACGTTAGCCTCAGTAAGCTCCCTCGTGGCAGCCTCACGGCGTGCCTCTGCTTCCTTCATGGTCGCCTCAGCGGTGACCTTCTCCTTGGCAAGTGTGGCATTTGCCGCCTTCAGGTTATTTATTTCCCGACGAAGACGGTAAAATTTTTCATTCTCTCTCGCACAAGCTTCTTTCCAAAGCTTGTGTTCTTTAGCAAGAAGATTAGTTAGAGGAGAACCTGTTGATGGCCCGCGGCTGCGGTCCATTGCTCCGTCCGCATGTAGGCCTCGAAATTGGCTTTCTTCTTCACCAAGCGCTCCTCAGCCGCTTGCACCTTCTTCATCGTTGCCGCAGCTTCCTCCTTCAACCGAGCAGATTCCTCTTCTCTACGAGCAAGGGAGGATCAGTCATCGAGAATCGCAGTCCCGAAGAAAGAGCCCCCTAACCAGATGAAGGGCAAGTTGGTGGTACAAACTTTCACGTCCACCGGCCTTTAGCCACGCTGCGTCAGCAGGGGGTCCAAACCCCCTCAAACCTTCCCTGCAAGGGGAAGGATTGGTCATCACATCCCCTTGCATAACATTCCAAGGAAGGTTGTGGACGTTCAGACTGCGCACTCCGGAGTAAGTGCGTTAATAATATTCCAGCCCCGTTTCTTGGCAGGATCGTAGGTTGGTCTTCACCCCCTGCCCGCAGCACCGGAGCTGGAAACGTTTTCTTGAACGTGGGACTTTGGCTTTTTGCCCCCCTTAACTTTAGGATCACCCCGCGGCACGGTTGGATCAATAAGATTACCTGATGAATGCACGGTATCATCAACATGTTTCCTAGCCACAGGATTCTCAAACAACCCCTCTACAATCTGAGCCGCGGGGGGGGGGGGGTCCCTTCACTACTCAACACCTGAACCTCAAGCTCACCTTCCGTTTTCTTCTCTTGTTAAACCGTAGCCTTCGGTGGAGAAGAGGGTGGAGTAGGAGTGGGGTTAGGTGGCTTCGCAGCTGCTACAATACACAAACAATCAGGGAAGCTCAACAGATAAAAGTTTTTTTTATAAGTATGCAACAACTTACCCACAGAAGCCGCAATCACATGCATGCTGAGTACCGTGGTCCTAGGAAGGCGAAAAGCCGCCCTCTTCGATTCACCGACAGTGGCGGTATCACCCTTTCTCTTTTGCCCAGCAAGGGGCCTTGTACCAAGAGTCGCGCCACCTGCGCCGGAAGAAGAACATGTGACACCCAAGCCCTCAAGAGTGTCAGTATAACAACCCTCCTAAAACACCCATGATAAACCCTAAACGTCCCCATTATACCCCGTACACGCATTAAAGGGCCTAAAATACCTTAATATTTATAAAAATCAAATAAAAACAAATCTCCGAGTCGCTCGCGGGCTGCGACCCATTTCTTTAGGTCTGTCGCGGGGCGCGACAGCCTATAGTTGCAAGACACTTAATGACGCCACGTGTCCTATACACGTGTGAAGGCTACCCCCTGACTCGCCAAGCCTATAGCCAACCCTAGAGCCCTCCCAGGCCGCGAAGGATTTAGAGGGAGCCGTCGCAGGGCGTGAGCCGCCTTGTGATCAGCCTATAAATTGAGGTCGACGGCCTCCTTTGAAACCATTCAATTTTTTTCTTTCCTCTGACATTATATGGCGAAAATTACAGGAATTATACCCCTAAAAAGCTAAGCTCTGTCTCGTTGTAAGTATTATTACCCCTGATCACATATCTGTTAACCTACCCGATTGATCTAGGGCACCGTAACGCATGTCAAGGCTCTGCCTGACTCAGTCGTTGGAGTTTTGTCAAGTGTTACACCCGATTGATCTAGGACTCCGTAATGCATGTCAAGGCTCTGCCTGACTCAATCATTGGAGTTCTGTCTCGACTTATACGGTTAATGTGATTTGGGTTATTTTACTAACACGTGTGCATTGTTTAATTTTCATAGATAATAACTAGGAGAATCACCAGGAAGCTATAGAAGTATCACCTAAGTCAACAATGTGAGTAATTCTCTTTTTGTAAATCTTTTTGTAAAACCTCAAATGTTTTTAATTATAATTAACAGTGATTGACTCTGTGTATTCTACAATTACTACCGACATGTTAGGGTTTTGTATACATTATTGAAATTCGTTACTATTGGACAAAGAGTTAGCCAATGAGTAGCATGACCTATAAGTCAGGATTGACTGTACTGAATGAGCAACTGTGTAGATATAAACATTGTAGTCGCTCTCAATACTGTGAAATTATAAAAGCTGTTTTGATTAAGCTGGGATGCACTCGCCAATATTTCTTGTTGATAAAACCTTTTTAAAATGCGTTTCAGGTAACTTAATGTGAAGCCAATAGAAGCCAGTTGGAGAGCACTGAAGGCTTAAAGTTGTGGCTATAAAAGTTACCAAATAAAGAAAAGGAGTTTATGTTTTCAATAATTAGGGTTTACCCCTACAAATGTATTATCAAATGAAACTTGGGTTTTATCCCATTTATTGTTATAAAAAGTTTGGTGTTTAACCCTGATAAAAATATTTCCTAACTACTGTCCTGGTGTATTCCGCTGCTAAATTAATAAACACTGATACCATCTAACTGGTCCGTGGCACCCGCTCACGGGGCAAGGGTCGGGGGCTGCGACAGAAGGTGGTATTAGAGCTACAGCCACTGGTTTAAGCCAATGAGATGTTCCGCTGATATATATAAATTTTAACTTGTGTTAGGAAATAGTCTATGTGATTATGTGTAAATGTGTATATTATTGTTTTGTGTTATTTAACAATTTGTTAGTTTACAGTATGAGTGAGCAAGGTATATCCGACGCCTATCGTCAATTAACTAGTTCCCCAAAAGATGAAGGAACCTCATCTCAGCCAAACTCCTTAGGATACTCTGCTGATACTGAGGAAGGAATATTTATCTTTAAGGCACAGTCTGAGAAGCCATTCCCTCCCAAAAAAGAGAGGATGGTTTAGTAGGGGAGCACATGGGAGGAGGAAGAGGATGAAGAAACTTCAACAACAGAGAGCAGTAGTAAGAGCAAATAGGAAAGTGAATGCACAAACCCAAGAAGCAGTCAATAGGCCACCGTGGGAAGAGTAACTTGATATACAGTTAGCAGATTTCCATATGTTAGCCACTACAGTAGTAGACCCTAATCTGAACCAAAGAGCTGAACCACCATTGTTACCCATATTTCCAGACCAACAAATGTTAGAATCCGATCAAGAGGACCAATTCCCAATTCCAGATGTCGATCCCTATGAGATTCCCAGAATTCCCACGCCAAACCCCATAGCTCAGTATACCGACTTGAACCCTTTAGACCCATTCTTGAACAGCAACTGGTATAAGCAAATTGTAATAAGAAACCCATACCCTTACGGATACCCCATCCCTCGATACCCTGATCCAGTGCCAGCACCCACGACACCTATGAGCCAAGAGAATTTGGAAGAACTTCGCTCATATGCTGACGAGTTAGTGGAAGAAGGAGATAGAATTTGACAAATATGAGAAAAGCTAGTGTGGAAGTACTTCGAGCGTGAGATACATGATTGGATACATAACACCAACAATAATATATGGACATGTGTGTAATATTGTATTCTAATAAATATATGTGTATATATATATATAACGAACTAAAATAAATAGACTAAAATAAATATAGATGCATAACTACTAGTATGTTAGTTTTTCGTTATAATATGTAATCGATGCATATATACATAAAAAGAGTAAAGTCGCATTGTTCGACGATTTTTATCAACCTGCTTGTGTGATTGTTGTATAAATGTCAGTATTAAATTTTATTCTGTGATATTAATACCTGATAAATGTTTACAATTCAGAAGTCGAACGAAGTTAATCAGGAAAACCAGAATAATAATAATGAGAATCAAGTGACTGATAGTGCCATCGAACATATAGTCGCACAAGGAATTATAGATGTTATGCCTTATATTATCAAGACGGTTAAAGAAGCAGAGAATAATAAATCTGTAACTGAAAGTAAACGTCAACCCACTGAACCAAGTCATAGTGTTCTTATAAAGAATTCTTGGCCTGCAAACCAATAGAATTCTCAGGCAATGAAGGAGCCATTGCAGCCTTGCGTTGGATAGAAAAGACAGAAGCAATCATAAAAATAAGTAAATGTGCAGATGAAGATAAGATTATTTTTTCTTCTAATCTTTTCAAGAATGTAGCCTTTGAATGGTGGCATACTATTCTCCAGTCTACAGGAAGTGACAAAGTTTATAATATGGAATGGACCAACTTTAAGGAAATGGTTGAATGAAAATTCTGTCCTCCTAATGAAAAAGAACAAATTGCTAATAAGTTCCTAAATCATAAAATGACTGGAATATATTGTAAAGGTTACACTACCATATTCTTTGAATATGCTAGGATAGTGCCAACCTTAGCCTCACTTGAGCCAATGTTAATCTCCGGTTATATTTGGGGATTAATTAGCGAGATCAGACATGTAGTCAAGGCAGCTAGACCCCAGACCATAGAAGAAGCAGTAGTTGTGGTGGAAGACTAATTAATATGGATGGGTGGAATTATGATGTATACAAGGAATGAGCGTAATTTAAGTTTCAAAAGTGCATAAATACCCTTGACGGGTCAAAATAGAAGTATAAGCAAAAACGGGTTAAGAATGTGTATAATCCTGTGATTTGAACCTTGTACAATAGGATATAATTGTAATAATATGTTTACAAAAAAAAAAAAGAAACAAAGGTGACAAACAAGTTTGTTAGATGAAATCACGAACGGGTCAAGAAGTATCGTAATTGAATTTCAAGCCGAGAGCTTGAATTCTAAAAGTTTTTGAAGTTAGATGTTGGATTTTTACTCCATAAGATGGAGAATTAAACTACGAACGCGTAGGAAAAAGAATCGCGTAAATCGGATCAATAACGAATAAGTTATGGTCGTTTTACGTAAAAACTGGTATTTCTGGAAAATGCAGGTCCCAGATAGACCTGCTGAAAAACGGTCTCCCGCGCCACGCGAGGGAGCAAGGTGGTGCCGGCGGGTGGCGCGACAACACCCTGTTTCGGCGAAAAATTTGTATTTTAATCAGTTTCGCTTCCCGGACTCGTTTAGACACGTTTTAAACTGCATATGACTAATTCAATTCATGTTTTATGAATTGTAGGTATAATTTACAATACCGGAGGACGATCAAGCTCAACGAAGAACCGAACACGATCAAGATACAGGCTCGCACATAGTTTCGTCGTCTTTGTAGATGACGAATTCATACATCATATGTTGTATTGTTTATATTGAGAAAAGTTTTAATTTAACTGTATTTTCAATACATTTGTGATCATAATAACAAGTTTATTTTCGTAATCTATATGTATACCTTTAGTATAATAGCAAGGGTGTTACATAAGGGCTTTACTTCACGTGTCCCAGTGGGGATATGTGTTGCGCATTCTACAACTCGCAGTCACGTCTGTGCATATTTCATTGTCGATAACCTACATGCTTCACTTTGCTACATGTTACATGCTGGTTATGCGTAAACGATTTCAAAATCTATTATACTACTAAACTTGTATGCTCACCTTTATACGATGTGTTTTGACTCTATTTTAATGTATGTGACAGGTGCTTAAGATGCTAGGAATTCTGTGCTTTGGTGAATCAAGCTAGGGGTCTAGATATGCCACGCTAAATCTGAGTTGTCGGAACAGTGTTTGTTTTTGAGACAATTATTTGTAATAACTGTTTAATTTGGATATGTTATGGTACGGGACATGAAGTTTAAATATTTGGTAACTAATAATTGTTATTGTTACTCATGGACAATCTATTTCGCTAAATGCCATGCCCCGATGTTTCCGCCATCGGTTGGGGTGTGACATATTAGTATCAGAGCCATAACTATAGGGAATTAGGCAAGACTCGACCTAGTCCGGGTCGATGTCTTAGAAACGACCTAGTCTATAGTCTAAGTACCAACAGACCACCTTGTGCGAACCCGATAGGGGTTCCGCACGAGCTTAATTATGTTATTCGATCGATTCGCAATCAAGCTATACTCTATCACACTGCCTTTCCTAAGATAGTTGCACCGCACGATTTTCGAAAATGAACGAGTGATTGGATCGAGACTAGGTGTGAAAACCGCAAACTCTCGATTGGATCGCTTGTTCGACCCGCATTTTTACTATAAAAAAGAGGATTTGCGTTAAATCAGGAGTGAAATCCGTACTTCGACGCAATTCTTCTTCTCAATCTCGTGATTTTATTACACAAACAGGAATGTAGTCGCTAAGTTATGGGTGAAACCCGAATCATGATGACTCGTTCCGCTCTCAATTTTGATTTTACAAAACTCTCACCAAAGTCTCGATAGGTTCCAACGACTCGAGTTGCGTGAATAACCAAAAAGATGTGTGCCGTTCACCGCATGTTAGTGATAGAGCACAGTCTGTTAGGCCAAAGCATGCACTTGAGGCACTTGAGAATAGTCGAATCACTTTGGGTAGTCAATGTCTATCAAGCCGAGACAATATATTTTCGATTTCAAGCTCGCAATCGCTGATTTTATGTGTTTTCGATTCTGAGCCCGCAACCGCTGACTCTGATGTTTGTCTCTTTTATAGGAACTTTTGTGTGTTTTATGTGGTTTTGTATGTTTATGTGTTTCGATTTCTGGTGAGTTATACGCTTTTCGCTTTGATCGACACTCATGACTCGCACTACACATCTATCTTAATATGCTAACAAATCGCTTGCTATGATTACTCACTATGCTACTCAATGTGTAGTCGCTAATCGCAATCGCTATTCTCGAACATGCGAACCTTGTATGTTAGGTGGATGTGTGCAATATATGAAGATGAATACGTGCAAAATATAGTGGATTACTTGCTTCTGTGCTCTACGTGCTTATGTGCTAATGTGTTTACGTGCCTATGTGCCTACGTGCCTATGTGATTATATGAATAGATGTGTTCTTGAGATTTAATTAAGTGGTAATGCGTGTGAGGTGAGATTAGATTATATAGTGTTTGAGTCCTATGGCGATGTCTGTTGCAGACAATGTCGTCATTTGGGTCATTTCACTCCCGCACCGCTCGCCACAACCACGAAGACAAACGCATTGTTGCCCTCGTCGCTAAGCAAATGGCGAAAGTTATCCCCCAGATCGTCAGTGAGCTAAACGAAAACGCTAGCAAGTCCTCTGAGGAATCAAGGACTAACTCACCTAAGGGTACATTTAGCTTTAAGTAGTTTAAGGCCTGCGACCCGAAAGACTTTACGGGAGAAGATGGACCTACCACGATGTTTCAATGGTTTGATTCGATCGAGGTCACGCTCCGTCAAAGCGGATGTCCGGAACACCTACGAACTGTCAACGCTATCGGTGTCTTCCAGTACAGGGCTCTAGAATGGTGGACAGCTGAAAGGAACAAGCATGTGAATGATGCAGCCTTTGGGCTCACTTGGGAGGAGCTGAAAGACCTCATGATGAAGGAATTTTGCCCACCTCATTAGCTTCAAAAGTTGGAAAATGAGTTCTCGCATATCAAGCAAGACGGTGGCGATAACGCTGGCCTTACTGCACACTTCAAACAGCTGAGTATCATCTACCCAGGCCAGGTGGCAACACCTGACATGACGAGCAAGAAGTACATTCGAGCTCTACCGGACTGTGTTGCTGACTTCGTGCAAGCCGCGAAGACAACAATTGAAAAAACCTACCTACTCGCTGCTGAGATAAACGACAAGCGAGTTCTTGCTGGGTACTTCAAGAACACTCCAAAGAGCCTTCATCAAGCAACCGCCGCTCGCACCGCTGAAACCGCCGCCGCACCGCAAGCTTCAAAGTCTTCCCACTGCAAAAGAAAGAACAACAATAACAGTAGCAAGAATTGCGCTGTCACAGCTACCGCTCCGCTCCAAGCAGTACCCGCTCAACCGCAGCCCTAAAACCGCCAAGTAGCGGCCCCGGTAACCTATGCACCGCCGGGCAAGCGTGCATATACTGGTCCTCACCCGGCTTGCCCAACCTGTACTTATCATGATCCCGTGGGGATTGCTTGCAGATACTGTGTTCACTGCAGCATGTACAGCCACTTTACTGCTAATTGTCGTACTGGTCCACATCAAGCTCCAGCTCCAGCTCCAGCTCCAGCTCCAGCTCCAGCTCAAGGTCAAGCCCCTGCAACAGAAGCTCTCCTTCCTGCTCCTCAAGGCCAACAAGCTCCTGCACCCGCGATCCACGCTAGAGCTTGCTTTGCATGTGGTGATCCCAACCACTTTGCAAACATGTGCCCTAACAGAGTGGTGAAGCAAGAGCCACAGCAACAGCAGCCTCAACATTAGCAGTAGTAGCCAGCAGCCCGCGGACGTGCTTTCAACATCAACGCCCGCCAGGCTCAAGTAGACAACAACGTGGTTAATGATACGTTCCTTGTGAATGGTATATATGCTTTGTGTTTATTTGATACTGGAGATGATAACTGTTTTGTATGGTTTGAATTCGAAAAGCTCCTAAATCGTAAGCGCGCCCATTTCCCCTCGACATTTGATGTTGAAGTTGCCACTGTAAGAACCGTCGCTGTCAATTCTGTTCTACGTGATTGTACGCTTGAACTCAACAATCACGTCTTCGTTATCGACCTTATTCCGATGCAGCTTGGTAGTTTTGATGTTATAGTAGGCATGGATTTTCTTCGTGAAAATCATGCTAAAGTCGTTTGCTTCGATAAGATGATTCGCTTCTCGCTCGCTAATGGTGATCAATTGTGTGTTTATGGTGAAGTCGCATCAAAGAAACTCCAACTCATGCTGTGTGTCCAGGCTAGCAAGTATCTCCGCAAGGAATACCAAGCTTTCTTGGCACACATTGTAGTAGCGGAGAAAAAGGAAGTTAAGGCAATCGATAAGGTGCCTGTGGTTCGTGATTTTTCTAACGTCTTTCCCGATGATTTACCTGGTTTACCCCCGAGTCGTGATATTGACTTTCGTATTGATCTCATTCCTGGAGCCAACCCTGTTGCTAAATCTCCTTATCGTCTCGCTCCATCCGAAATGCGCGAACTCTCCAGTCAACTCCAGGAATTACTTGACAAAGGCTTCATTCGCCCTAGCACCTCTCCTTTGGGCGCACCAGTCCTTTTCGTCAAAAAGAAGGACGGGTCGTTCCGGATGTGCATCGATTATAGGGAGTTGAATAAGATGACTATCAAGAATCGTTATCCCCTGCCCCGAATCGATGATTTGTTTGATTAGTTGCAAGGTGCAACGTGTTTCTCGAAAATTGATTTACGCTCAGGTTATCACCAATTACGCATTCAGGAAGAAGACACACCGAAAACCGCTTTCTGAACCCGATATGGTCATTATGAATTCTTCGTAATGCCCTTTGGTTTAACCAATGCTCCTGCGGTCTTCATGGACTTGATGAACCGTGTGTGCAAACCGTTTCTTGATCGCTTCGTCATCGTATTCATCAACGACATCTTTATTTATTCGAATTCGAAAACCAAACACGCGCAACATCTACGTTTGGTTCTCGAATTACTCCAAGGGAATCGACTCTATGCTAAGTTCTCCAAGTGTTAATTCTGGTTAGAGAAGGTTCAATTCCTCGGTCACATCATCAATAGTCAAGGTACACACATCGACCCCGCGAAGATCGAAGCCGTTAAGATTTAGGTTACTCCAAAAACACCATCCGATGTTCGTTCGTTCCTCGGATTGGCGGGCTATTACCATCGATTTATCGCTGACTTCTCAAAAATCGTTGTCCCGCTTACTTCCTTGACGCATAAAGACAAGCCTTTTGTTTGGGAAACAGAACAAGAGACTGCCTTTTAAACTCTCAAGCATATGCTCTGCAATTCCCCTGTTATCGCTTTACCCGACGGAAACGATGACTTCGTTGTCTACTGCGATGCCTCGAACCTTGGTCTCGGTTGTGTTCATATGCAACGGGACAAGGTTATCGCCTACGAGTCTCGTCAGCTCAAGATCCACGAGAAGAACTATACAACCCACGACCTCGAGCTAGGCGCAATTGTTTTTGCAATGAAGATCTGGCGACACTACCTTTATGGTACCAAGTGTACGGTCTTCATAGACCATAAGAGCCTACAACACATCCTCAGCGAAAAAGAACTGAATATGCGCTAACAACGATGGGTAGAAATTCTTAACGATTACGACTGTGAGATTCGCTATCAACCTAGCAAAGCAAATGTTGTTGCCGACGCTCTAAGCAGACGAATCTATTTCCATAGCGTCCGTAATATCCAAGCCCAGCACCATCTCGAAACTCTTATCCGTGACGCTCAACATGCTTGTTTCACCGAATGTACCTTGAAGAAGGAAATGATTCTTAACGATGGCGCCTAGCTAGAGAATAAATCGAATGGTATATTCCATTATCTAGACCGAAGTTGGATCCCCAAGCGCACCAACTTACGACAAATTCTGCTGGACGAAGCCCACAAGTCTCGATATGCTATTCATCCCGGTGCCGAAAAGATGTACGAGGACCTTCACTACAAGTACTGGTGGTCGGGCTTGAAGAAAGATATCACTATCTATGTTTCGAAGTGCTTGACTTGCTTGGAAGTCAAGGCCGAACAGCAAAGACCCTCTGGCTTACTCGTCCAACCCGAGATCCCTATGTGGAAATGGGAGAGTATAGCTATGGACTTCATAACGAAACTTCCGCGCACGCCATCAGGTCACGACAGCATCTGGGTTGTCGATGACCGTTTAACTAAATCTGCTAATTTTCTGCCGATACGAGAAGATTTTAAGGTTGAAAAATTAGCCGAATCTACACCGATGAGATCATTTATCGACATGGGACGCCTCGCGAAATCATCTCTGACCGCGATGGTCGGTTTACCTCGCGTCTTTGGGAAACGTTTCAATCTGCTCTCGGTACTACTCTCAATCTAAGTACCACTTCCCATCCCCAAACTGATGGTCAGACTGAAAGAACGATTCGTACCCTTAAAGACATTCTTCGCTCGTGTGTCATAGATTTCGGTGGTAACTGGGACGCGCACTTACCTTTGGTCGAATTCTCGTACAATAACAGTTATCATTCTAGCATACAAATGGCACCATTTGAGGCATTATACCGAAGAAAATGTTGATCCCCGATTGTGTGGCATGAGATCGGAGACGCACAAATAACCGGTCCTGAGTTGCTGCAAGAAACGACTGGCAAGATCCTCCAAATTCGAGACAATCTACTGAAAGCTCGGAGTCGACATAAAAGTTACGCCGATAGACGCCGCAAGCCCCTTGAATTTGACGTTGGTGATCACGTACTCCTAAAGGTATCATCTTGGAAGGGTGTGATCATATTCGGAAAGAAAGGAAAGCTCGTGTCTTGATATGTTGGACCCTTTAAGATTCTGGAAAGGATCGGCAAGGTAGCCTGCAGACTCGAACTACCGGAGGAACTTAGAAACGTTCACCCGACTTTCCACGTTTCGAACCTCAGAAAGTGCCTGGCCAAGCAGGATTTACAAGTACCACTTGAGGATCTACAAGTGGACGAAACATTACACTTCGTGGAAAAGCCTGTCGAGATCATGGACCGAGAAACCAAGAAGCTCAGACGCTCACGCATTCCCATTGTAAAAGTTCACTGGAAAAGCAAACAAGGCGCGGAGTTCACCTGGGAACTCGAAAGGGACATGAAGGCGAAGTATCCACAATTGTTCGTTACGCCTGCGCCTTAATTTCGGGAAGAAATTCCCTAAACAAGGGGAGGCTGTAACACCCCATGTTTCGGAAAGTCAAAGTACAAGTCAAAGGAAGAAAAGATTGCTAATTGCGATCTGTCACTCCTTGCTTAACTATTGATTTGACTTCCTTGACTTGTAATCCAATCCTGTATTTTAATTGCTTTAGTTGTATTATGTGGAGTATCTATAATAATCGAGGTTTAATCGATGTTAGTCGCTAATCTATTTATCGCTTTATCGCTAATCGCAACGCAATCGCATTCGCAATTTGATTTATAGGTTATGTATATTGTTTTATGTGTGTGTGCTATTTATGTGTTATTGTGCATGTTTACTTTATTGTTTGGTGGTGATAAATATGAAACGCAATCGCAACCCTATCGCAACGCAAACAAAGCGCAAACGCTAAACACAAGTTATTTATGTTGATTGTGTGTTAGATATAGTATTTGTGTGATTATTATTATAAATCTATCGCATCACATAATCGACACTCGCTTAAACGTATCACAACGTGCAACATGCAAAACGAAACGCCGAAACTCAACTCGCCGGACCACTCCGATCGAATGACCATTCGATCGAATGGTCATCTGAACATATGTTCCATCCGAACGGATGACCATCCGATCGGATGGCCATCTGATCGAAGTGCCATCCGATCCGTCACCTGTGCTCCTCTTTCCCCTTTTGGCAACCTATAAATACCCCTGTCACATCACCAACAGTGATGTGACAGCTCTCTCGTTCGACCAGTGTGCTCAAGCCCTCTTTTCTCTCGATTTCTCGCGATTCTTATAAGTTTTCAACTCAAATCTTGTACATCTATCATCTATACACACTTCTTCATTATTTTATCCTTTGAATCTTAACTTTTAACCGTGAAATCAGCGGATTTGAGGTGTTCGAGGATGACGTCATCATGGAGTTCTTATGAACTTCAAGTTTTGGCTTCATTTAGGGGTGTTCAAAAAACTCGTGGCTCGCAACTCGCTCGAAACTCGGTCGAAAATAGCTCGAAGAAAGCTCGGCTCGAAATTGGCTCGGTTTGTAAATGAGCCGAGCTCGCGCTTGGTCTTGCTCGGCTCGTGAGCTCGTGAGCTGGCTCGATAAGGTTTACATCATTCATTTTTTTGTCCTACATCGCTTAGAAAACAAAAACTAAGAGATTATTTCCCTCTATAAAAGAAGGTAAAGACAATGTACAAAGTGAATTAACTATTTATACTTGCATATTTAGCCATATGGTTAAATTAAATGGCAATTATGGCCCTTAGTCTATAAAGAAATTCATTTTTAAGTAGTAATTTTTGCGGTTTTGTGTTAGATCGAGCCGAGCCGAGCTAGCTCGAATTCTAATCGAGTCGAGCTCGAGCCTCAAATCTCAGCTCGATTTGAAATTCGAGCTCGAGCCGAGCCAGCTCGAATCGAGTCCGAGCCGAGCTCGAGCTAGGTCTAGCTCGGCTCGACTCGGCTCGTTTACAGCCCTAGCTTCATTCCACCAAGAACAACTCAGATCTAAAGAATTTCCTTATGTTTTAACACAGATTTCATCTAGATCTAAACGTTTTCAAGGTTAAAATGATTGAATGATGGTTTCACAACCTTCTTTCAAGTCCATTACACTCAATGCACTCAAAACCGATAGAATCAGAGCTCGTTCAGGCCTTCTACCCGTTGCTAGTGAAGTGTCGGTATGAGATCTGATTCCTTTCAAAGAGACAACCGATTTCGGGTTGAACATGAACAACCGTCATGAACAGTAAACTGGTCGGACTGGGGTGATTACCACTTCGGTCGGAGGACTTGGAATTGACGAGGTTCCGTTATTTAGCACGTTGTCACACCGTCTCGATCAAACCGCAAAACTATCAAAATTTAACAACATTCCAAGTTTGCAAAACGATCAGATCGTTCGACAGATTGCCTTCTGATCAGATTGCCATCCGATCGGATTGCCATCCGATCGAACAACAATCCGATCGGATTGCACACTAACTTCCACACTTAAACATTTTCAAAACTTTCAAACGATCTGAATATCGAACGGATTGCCGTCCGATCGGATTGCCATCTGATCGAACGATAATCTGATCGTTTGACGTTGGATCTCCAATACTTAACAATTCATAATTTTCAAAGATCATCAGTTCTAACGGATTGCTATCCGATCAAATTACCATCCTGCTATGAACTTGTTCTCAACTGAAATGTCTCGCCAATCGGGTCGCTATCCGGTCGAACAACTGTTCGATCGAACGACTTGAAAGGTAGAGATACTTCTCTGATTTTAAAATGCTACAACAAAAACTTCAAAGTCATTATACACAAACACATCCATCCCAGACGAATGTCAATCCGACCGAATGGCCATCCGATTGGATGACCATCCGAACGGAATGACATCCGATCGAATGACCATCCGTTCGGATTGCCATCCGACCAGATTACCATTCGTCACTCAGTCACTTTTTCACCATTTATCACGTCGTTCATTCGCTTATGCCATTGTTCTATAATCAGGCTAACTTTCCAGCGCTCCCTACAATCCAAGAGAGTATTTATTTACTAAACACAATCTGTGAGTATACTTGAACCCTTTTTGCTTTACGCACTTTTGGGTGTTGCATACGTTACTTATTCAAATCACAATCGACACACAACGCAAACACTACTTATACGCTGACCGTTATTACATGTTACGCGTTATTCGATGAATGTTTGTATGTTATGTTTACATAGCGATTGTTGCCTGACAACTTAGCAACGATAGTACTATAGTTTGGACTCAGCACCTGTCGTGGACAGGGGTTGTTAAGTGCTTTACTTCACGTGTCCCAGTGGGGATATGTGTTGCACATTCTACAACTCGCAGTCACGTTTGTGCATATTTCATTGTCGATAACCTACATGCTTCACTTTGCTACATGTTACATGTTGGTTATGCGTAAACGATTTCGAAATCTATTATACTACTAAACTTGTATGCTCACCTTTACACTATGTGTATTGACTCTATTTTAACGTATGTGACAGGTGCTTAAGATGCTGGGAAAGCTGTGCTTTGGTGAATCAAGCTAGGGGTCTAGATATGTCACGCTAAATCTGAGTTGTCGGAACAGTGTTTGTTTTTGAGACAATTATTTGTAATAACTATTTTATTTGGATATGTTATGGTATGGGACATGACGTTTAAATATCTGGTAATTAATAGTTGTTATGGATACTCATGGACAATCTGTTTCGCTCAGTGCCATGCCCCGATGTTTCCGCCATCAGTTGGGGTGTGACAAGTTATATGTAAATGAAATGGTTTCATTACATGGAATTCCTTTATCTATTGTATCTAATAGAGATATCCGTTTTACTTCTCATTTTTGGACCAGTTTCCAAAAAGCAATGGGAACCAGGTTAAATCTAAGCACAACTTACCATCCACAAACGGACGGACAAAGCGAAAGGACAATTCAGACGATGGAAGATATGCTTAGAGATTGTGTAATTGATTTCGGAGGAAATTGGGATGATCATTTTCCATTAATAGAATTTTCCTACAATAATAGCTATCATACTAGCATTAATGCTGCACAATTTGAAGCACTTTCGAAAGTGACAAACTCCAGTCTGTTGGGCAGAGATTAGAGAAAAGCAACTATCTGGACCAGAGATAGTACAAGAAACAACAGGCAAGATTATTCAAGTCAAGGAAAGACTAAAAGCAGCACGAGATCGTCAAAAGAGTTATGCAGATAACCGACGAAAACCTTTGGAATATCAAGTTGGAGATAAGGTATTGTTAAAAGTTTCTCCATGGAAAGGAGTAGTCAGATTCATAAAAAGAGGGAAGCTAAGCCCCAGGTATGCTGGACCTTTTAAGATTATTAGAAGAATATGACTTGTAGCTTACCAACTACAACTGCCAGAGGAAATGGCAGGAATACATGATGTGTTTCACGTTTGTAATCTCAAAAAGTGCTTAGCAGACGAATCAATAGTGATACCTCATCAGGACATAGAGTTAAATGAGACACTTACGTTTATAGAGAAACCCATTCAGATCGAAGATAGAAAAATCAAGAATCTCAAACACAAGAGATTAGTTCTGGTCAAAGTGAAATGGGATTCTAAGAGAGGACCAGAATACACTTGGGAACTTAAATCAGAAATACAAAGGAAATATCAACACATGTTCCAGCAGATCTCGAGGACGAGATTTAAATCAAGGTGGGGAGGATATAACAACCCTCCTAAAACACCCCAAACGCAGTCGTTGGAGTTCTGTCTCGTGTTACACCTGATTGATCTAGAACTCCGTAATGCATGTCAAGGCTCTGCCTGACTCAGTCATTGGAGTTCTGTCTCAAGTTATACGGTTAATGTGATTTGGGTTATCTTACTAACACGTTTGCATTGTTTAATTTTAATAGATAATAACCAAGAGAATCACCAGGAAGCTATAGTAGTATCATTTAAGTCAACAATGTGAGTCATTCTCATTTTGTAAATCTTTTTGTAAAACCTCAAATGTTTTTAATTATAATTAACAGTGATTGAGTCTATGTATTCTACAATTACTACCGGTATGTTGGGGTTTTGTATTCATTATTGAAATCCGTTACTATTGGACAAAGAGTTAGCCAATGAGTAACATGACCCACAAGTCAGGATTTATAGTACTGAATGAGTAACTGTGTAGATATAAACATTGTAATCGCTCTCAATACTGAGAAATTATAAAAGCTGTTTTGATTAAACTGGGATGCACTCGCCAGTATTTCTTGCTGATAAAACCTTTTTAAAACGTGTTTCAGGTAACTTAATGTGGAGCCAATAGAACCCAGCTGGAGAGCACTGAAGGCTTAAAGTTGTGGCTATAAAAGTTACCAAATAAAGAAAAGGAGTTTATGTTTTCAATAATTAGGGTTTACCCCTACAAATGTATTATCAAATGAAACTTATGTGTTATCCCATTTATTTTCATAAAAAGTTTGGTGTTTAACCCTGATAAAAATTTTTCCTAACTACAGTCCTGATGTATTCTGCTACTAAATTAATAAACACCGATACCATCTGACTGGTTCGCGGCTCCCGCTCCTAGGGTAGGGTCGGGGGTTGTGACAGTCAGACACTATGACGTAATCTTCAGATTTGCAAAATCGAGGGTGGAAGGTACCTGACACAACCTGCTTAATCGGGATAGTTACAGGTTTCTCTGTTTTCTTCTTCTTCTTCCCAGCTGCAACAACTACCGCATGTGCGGTTTTAACACCTTTCCCATCGGGGTCTCCCAAATCCCCAAGATTACCTGCGGCAAACAAAATTATTTCAAAGATAACAGACAGCAACGGGAATGATGTGCACAAGCATAAATACTGTACCTCGCCCTTGCGGAAAATGGGTATCTAATGCGGTTTGGTTTGGAAGCCGGAAATCCCCAATAGTGGCCTCGTACCACCCTTCTTCCCTCTCACCGCATTCAACCACTTCAATATTTCCCTCAAAATCTAAAGCAAAAGTTCTCCAAAATTGCACCACTAAAACAAAATCACGTATGTAATATCAGGCAATGACAGAACTTCATGAGAACCAAGACAGAAAACAATTACCTTTGTCTTGTTCCTTCACCACAAGCTTTTTCTTAACACCAGGTTTATTTTGCAGCATCATCCGCAGATAGTGCAACTCCTTGTTGCCTAGTGCTGTAACACCCCAAAAACGGGCTTGGTAATTTAGAACCCCGGTAAGATAAAGGAATGGGTAAAGTACCGTTAGTAGTAAAAGTGAACCCATAAATAAAATAACTAGGAATAAATTAGCCTAGTGGTGTCATGTAGATAAGTAATAACATGATAAGTTTTTAGTCTCGTATGCAATCAAAACGAAATTGAGGGACCAAAAAGGTTAAGATGGAAATATGGGTTTTAATTATGAAAGTTAACACACATAAACACACACATACGTGTGTTCTAGAAACGAGCAGGAGCTCTCATGAGAGCTCAAGAAACCCTAAACGTGAAGAATCATCAAATTGAAGGGCTAATTAAGGTCTAAATTCATGAATGAACACGGATTAATGATCACCTTCTCATGAGGATCGTAAGGTATGTCTTAAAGACTTGATTGGTGATCTTGCACGAAGTGGGTTATGTTCTAATCCGCGAATTGGTATGAAATTGATTATGAGCATGTGTTAGAATCATCATCTAGAACATCGATTATGCATGGTTTGGGTGAATTTGTTGTTTATGTGGTGAAACCCACTTGTTCCAGTAGTATCTTGATGAATGATGATCTTGTAATGGTGTAATTTTGTTGAATGAAAGCATAATCACTAACGTAATGATACCCAATCATGTCATAGGATGGATGAATCATGTGAAATTAGTTGAATGATTGAGTTTAGTGAAGTTTACTAGAAGGTTATGCATAAAACACATGTACATAGAGCTTAAAATGTTGTACGTGCACCAAGTGTTTGATGAAATGACTAGGTAAAGCTAGAAGGTGAAATTGTATGCAAGAATGTGGTGATTAAGTATAGAATGTAATAAGAGATATTTGATAGTTAACTAACACGTGAAGTGTGTTTTAGATGAAGTCATGTGGATTTCTAGTAATAATGTATGTCGGGTTCAAGGATAGTGTCTAATTAGTTAATCTTGAATGATGATGTTGTTATAAAGTTATGAGATATGTAGTATCAAAAGAATTGATTATGCTATGTGTGCTTATGTGACCTTATGGTCGTATGTGTGTGTTATACTACGCGAGTAGGAAATGTATAAAATGTCTATAGCATAATTGATTACAATAATTCGAAATGAATACAATTTTAGAATGTGCGTTATACTAATGATGTGGTAATCATGATGACATGATAAGTATAGGATCGTGTCAATATGGGGGAAAGCACGGAAGGTTAACGGAACAAGTAAGAGGAAGCATGTACGAAACGGACACTCGAGGTAAGTAAAGCTTACACCCCTTTTGGTAGAATATCTATTTAATGTATAGATTAGGAACATGGTAAGTAAATATGTGAATTATGATGTTCCAACAAGTTTTGATATGGGTTGGAACATGTGATTATGTTAAGAGACTAAGTTTGATGGTCAAAAAGGGTAAAAAGGGTATTATGGTGATTTTGGTTACGAGTTAACGAAGGAATAAGTTACATGGATGGGATAATGACTAACTAAAGTCCCACAAGGATAAAATGGACATTTAGACTTAACGGGTCAAATGGTGAAGACATTACCATTTGACGATGTCGACTAATGATTTTATTGTCAAGTACTATGAATTCACAAGGTGAATAGCGAAAGGATTTGCGTTGTTATTAACTAGCAACTTAGTGGTTGAAGTATTAAAACGGGTCATAGCTTTGACCCGAGCAAGGTATGTGTGATTAGAGTTATAGTTAAGTAGTAGGATTGGTTAAATATGCAATGAAGTCCTTTGTTGTATAGAATGGAGCAAAGTTGACAAAAACGCCCTTGATAGGTATATCGGGCAAACGACATTAAAAGTCATTTGGAAACAAGCTATTCGATTAGAGTAATGTTTTGGTCAAGTTTAAAAGCGAAGGGTATGGTTTTGTATGTCATAGATCATTTAATGCGTAAATACCCACAACGGGTCAAAATAAGCTTTTGAGCGAAAATGTGTTAAGAGGATGCAAGACATCCAAGAATTCAATCCTCTATGATAAACAACGTTGAAATTATAAGGTTCATGAGCAATCGAGGTCAAATATCAGATTATTTTGATAAATGCATGAACGGGTCAAAACTTTGTAAAAAGGTAATAAGTCGATAGCTTAAAAGTTCAGAATCACACATACCTTGGATGTATGATTCTGAACTCGTTTAAACGCGTTTTAAGTTGCGTATGACTAATTTAACTTACGTTTTTATGAGCATACGTGTATGCACATATGTGGATAGGTATGTATGTATGTTTGTATGTATATATACATGTATGTAGAAGTGTATGTAAGCATGTATACGCGTACGTATGTAAGATTATAAGTGTGTGAGCAAATACACGCGAATATATGAAGGTGTATACGAGTAGGCATGTATGAATTGGTTATGTTGCAAATAGGGATGTATGTATATATATATATATATATATATATATATATATATATATATATATATATATATATATATATATATATATATATAACGTCATGAGTGTGCGTAAAGATGTAGGTATGGGTGTATGTAGATATGCATGTATTAACGTAAACGTGTTTATATGTGGGTATGTATGTATGTAATTGATTATGTATGATCGTACGCGGGTATGAATGTACGTAAGTAGGTATGTAAGTATGCATGTATGTATGTATGTACGCAAGGTTTCAGTATGCCTGAATATTATTATTATTAATGTACCTTGTGAATGAAGTGTAACGCAGGTACAATAAGAAAGTCTCACCACAGGTTGTATAATCAGATGGAAGGCTAGAATGTAAAGAGAATAACGAATTGAAAAGTAAACAAGAATGAATCTTGTATGTTACAATGCATACTAATGTTATGAATTTTGTGGTGAGCGCAGGTAGTACTGTTAGTGCATTACGTCTATTGACTTTGTCTTGTATCATGTAATAGAATAAGTTAGAATAATCAGTGCACGAGGTTCGAGATTCGAAGTTTAGGAGTTAAGGGGCTGATTTCGCGGCTGTTGCTCCGCGGCGATACGGACTCGACCCGCTCCTACCCACCCCGGGGCACCATAGCATGTCGGGAATAAGGGGGGACATACTGGACGTAACCACTCCCTTGGTTGGGGGCTGTGCCGCCCCGCCTTTCGATCGATACACAGTTGTGCAATTCTATTTGTCGTTCTTCTCCTTGTCTAAGATTATTGTCTTAGCCAAGCGAGTCCGAAAATCGACTTTTACATCCATTATCAGTCCTGTTGATGATATCGAAGCCATGACAGAGGTGGTCTCGGACATGAAAGGGTGTCTGAAGGATCTAATGTTGCGGTATGTACCGCGGGTCAGGGATATTCCGTTGTACCAAGGGATGTCTTTTGATCCGACTTGGAAGGCTCTCCCTACGCATCGTTTGACGAGAGAGGTGTTGCAGAAGCGGGCCAAACAACCAAAGTCGAAGGTTATTTGCTTCACTTGAAAGTAAAATTTTCACTTCAAGGCTTTAAAGAAACGAAACTTATAGATTGGCTTGAAAACTCCCCTAGTTTTTTCTACTTACGAAATGCTTACGCTTACCAAAAGGACTAGGGCATCTTGTCAAAAGCAAAAGCGAGCGGTGACTCTATCGGAATCTATAAAACTCGACTGGAAGCGGGAGGAAGCCACTCTAAAGAGGAGGACTGTCAAAGAGTCATGTTGGGCTTCGACTATGGACTAGGAGTTCTCCTCGGCCATAGAGAGGCTGTGACAACTTGAATTTTCAAGATTTCTATTTCGTATTTATTGCACGTTCATGTATTGACTAGTCGGTTATTTGCACAATTGATTGCCATGAAATTATATATGTTTCGATTGTTTGATTGTGCATAGTTGTTTGTTATTTGTGAAATTGGTAAATATATGAACTTGGTGGTGAAACTAGGAAATGGTTATGAGATGGTGCGCATGTGTAAAATATAATACTTAGGGATGTAGATGGTAATTAGTGAAATCCTAGATACTTAACCCTAATCTCAATTTCACTAATCACTTTTTCACAAAAACCAAAGCACGTACATTCATTTCTCTAGCAATCATCATCACCATCATCATTGGCAAGATAATCATCACTCTTGATTCCTCTTTCTCTAGAATCATTCAAGGTAATTGTGTAATCATTGTTAATTGATTGTTGATTGTATCAATTCTTGATTATGTGTTTCATAGAAACCCTAATCCTTTATGTGATAATTCTGAGCTTTGATTGATTCCTGTTTATTCAGATTTATTATGAAATGATTATGGGTGTATGTTTAATCGACTGCTTAATGCCAATTCGTTTGATATGATGAGCATGTAAATCGTTGAATTGATTTCTGTTGTGAATGTATGAAGTAGGGTTGATCGTATGAACATCAGAAGAACGTAACTGCTTTGATCTTATTGATTATGTGAAATGTTTGGAATACACGCATATTGATTGTCTGAGTTTCATAATTAAACATGTCCGAGGTTTATGTATATCATGTGGTATGAGTTTATAAGAAGCACTATGTCTGAGTTTATTATAAAATGTCACCTAGTCCGACTTTGTGACCTATGTTTGGTCCGAGTTTCATCATCACAGGGGCTGTCCGAGTTTAGTGAACAAAAAGGGGGGTGGTCCGAATTATTAAGGGGTCCGAGTTTTAATCCCCCACACCCTAGTCCGAGTTTCAAGCAAGAAACTCCCCCCCCCCCACACACATGGTCCGACTTTTAGAGGACTCTTATGTCCGAGTTTGTATGTTGATCTCATGTCCGAGTTTGTATGTTGATTACATGTCCGAGTTTGTATGTTGATTACATGTCCGAGTTTGTATGTTGATTATATGTCCGAGTTTGTATGATGATTACATGTCCGAGTTTGTATGATATATCATGTGCTATCCGAGTTTTGAACAGGGGAGACCCCCCCATACTTGTCTGAGTTTTGAGAGGTGCATGACCTTGTGAATGTTCATATGAAGCTTTGAGTTGTATGATAAATGTTGTAGAATCTGTTAAGTCTTGAATGATGTATATGTGCTCAAATTTCATACGCATGATGTGTTGTTCGAACTTTAAGTATATGCTCTCATAATTCACTGTTGTTAATGGTTGAAAAGACTGTGTTATGTTGATACCAAGTTCAGAACTTCGTGTGAGGAACAACCTGCTACTGCATGCTAGTGTTTACTACTGTATACGGCTATGTGATACTGTCTGATTATGATGATACGTGTTACTGAATGATACTGCATGTTACTGTGCGATACGTTACCGTATGTTACTGTTTGAACACCAAAGAGTTGTAAACGTAATTGAACGTAAAATACTTACATCGAATCATGTGCAATACATCCTAGGTCGTGTGTAACGGACTTAGACGATTTGCAAACCCTAGAAGCAATAACATACCGAGCAAACCAAGGTGAGTTCACACGCTTACTAAGGCATGGGATTCCCAGGGCACGGGAATTGGGATTGAAGGATTGTGGTTGAATAGAACTGTACTTACACTTTTACTAGACTACCATACCATCGTCCTCGGTTGTGCAGGACACATACGTGCAATCTACGCACACATATACTTACTACTATCCTCGGTTGTGAAGGATACTTATACATATTACTATCCTCGGTTGTGAAGGATACTTATTCATATTACTATCCTCGGATGTGAAGGATACTTATACATATTACTATCCTCGGTTGTGAAGGATACTTATACTTAATTACTATCCTCGGATGTGAAGGATACTCACGTAAGACCTACGTGAACTTATACTTACTACTGTTCTCGGATTGTGAAGAACACATATGGTTACGAATAGTCTAGTGGTTATACAACATGGGAAGCCCCCACCAATAGAACGTACTAACGGCCCAGTAGAGCCACCTGTTACAAACGAACTTACTATTACACATTTACTTTCTGTGAACTCGCTCAACTAGTTGTTGATCCTCTGTTACATGCCTTGCAGGTCGTTAGGTATATGGAGCTTGCACAGGGAGGAGCAAGTCGTTGTGGGCTTGGATCGTGATTATCCTGTTAAACACCTTTGATATTCGATACTTGTTTACGATGGGTTTTATTTATACGCTTCCGCTAAACAAAGATAACTTTCTTATGATTTGAAACACCTTTCATATGGATTTGGTTTGGTTTAAATGACAACTACTTTTATTATATGTATTGTTCTGTATGATTGGTGGCTTGATCTTGGTCAGTCACGCTCCCAGGCGGTGATACTCCGCAGGTGGATTTTGGGGGTGTGACAGATTGGTATCAGAGCCATTGGTTATAGAGAACTTGGTTTTAATATGGGAAAACGTTTTTATTAAAACCAGACTATAACCAGAACAGTGCTCTCAACGATCCACAACGACGCTTCGCTCCACGTGCAAGACTCGACATCCTAGGTAATAAGGTTTATGTTTATTGCCTACATACTAGAATTGCATAGAACTTTGCTCGTAGTATGCTTACATTACTTTGCTCACTACTTGATACTGCTTGAGAACACCTATGTGCCTACACTTTTCAGTCATCGCATTACTCACAAACCATTCATACTTACGCTACTTTTACTACTCGATCATGTCTGGACATGCTAACATGAATCAAGCCCAGTTGACGGCACCTATTATCGAACTAGTTTCTGCGGCGCTTGCAGCCGCACAAGCAGGAGGTATAACCTGCTATTCCAGACCTATCCTAGGATGTTAGATCCTACTCTCATGACCCAACTCTCGCGCTTAACCTTGACCTATCTTTCTCACGCAACGGGTCAGAACGCATAGCAGCCTATCTGCACATTCAAGAACTCCATGGACTGTCGTCCAAGCACATCCAGTGGCACAGAAGGAGCAGTGGGACTCCTCCATTGGTTTGGGAAGCTCGAGTTAGTATTCGGGATGTGTGAATGCCCTGAGACTCGCAGGGTCAAGTACGTCCCTGGCACCTTGGAAGAAATCGCGCTAATCTGGTGGAACGCGCAAGTACGGATACTAGGGTTGGCAGCTGCTAACGCCACCCCATGGAACGAATTCAAAGAACGCATTATAAGGGAATACGACACGCGTGATGACATCCACAAGTTGGGAGTGGAGCTCTACCATTGGAAAATGACGGAGTCAGAACTTTAAGCTTATACGAAACGGTCGAACGAACTGGCCATCTTGTGTCCAACCATGGTGGACCCTCCAAGCAAGCGTATCGAATTGTACCTCAAGGGTCTAGCCTCAGAGATTCAGAGCCATGCTTCATCGGCTAACCACGACAATATCCAAGACATTCAGCGTCTTGCTTATCGCCTCACGGATCAGGCAGTGGAACAGAACATGTTGCCTAGTTGTATCAGCGCTATAACTACCGCTACCACTTCTGCTACCCCCGCTACTCCTAGTGACAACAAGCGGAAATGGGATTGGGTATTCCAGCAAAGGTTCGGCTACCGTTCAGTCTCAAGCACAGCAGCAGCGCAAGAATAGTGATCACCAGAGCACAGCAGAAGCTAAGGATTCAGGAGTCCACGGCCTGCAAATCGGAATCGCCAGCAGCAACAGCGAGCAGAAGTCCTATGCAAAGAAAAGGTTGTTCGCATTCCTCGTTCGGGTCAAGAACTTCTCGAAGTTCAAGGCGACAAGAGTGGTGCTATGGTTGGCATCACCTCTTTCTGGAAGGCTCAGAAATGTTTGCAGAAGGGCCACACCGCAATTTTGGCTCTCGCTACTGACGCATCAGCGAAAGAAAAGAAGTTGGAAGACCATCAAGTTGTACGCGACTTTCCTCAGGTGTTTCCTAATGATTTACCTGGTCTACCGCCTCATCGTCAGGACGAATTTCAAATCGAGCTCGCTCCAGGAGCAGCACCTATAGCTCGTGCACCGTATCGTTTAGCTCCAACCGAACTGGAAGAACTGTCAAAGCAACTACAAGAGCTCTTGGATAAGGGCTTCATTCGTCCAAGCTCTTCGCCTTGGGGAGCTCCAGTGTTATTTGTGAAGAAGAAAGACGGTACGTTCAGAATGTGCATCGACTACCGTGAACTCAATAAGGTGATGGTGAAGAACCGTTATCCTCTTCCGCGCATAGATGACTTATTCGACCAGTTGCAAGGGTCATGTTATTACTCCAAGATAGACTTGAGGTCAGGTTATCATCAGCTGAGAGTCCGGGATGAGGACGTCTCCAAAACCGCTTTCAGAACTCGTTACGGTCACTACGAGTTTCTTGTCATGCCATTCGGGCTTACGAACGCGCCTGCAGTCTTCATGGATCTTATGAACAGGATGTGTAAACCCTATCTAGACAGGTTCGTTATCATTTTCATCGACGACATTTTGATTTACTCCAAGAGTCAGGAGGAGCAGGAGCAACACTTACGTCTTATCTTGGAACTTCTTCGAAAGGAGCAACTGTACGCAAAGTTTTCAAAATGCGACTTCTGGCTTCGTGAAGTCCACTTCTTAGGCCATGTGGTGAACAAGGATGGGATTCATGTCGATCCATCCAAGGTAGATTCGATCGGGAATTGGCCAGCACCGTGTACACCAACAGAAATACGCCAATTCTTGGGTTTGGCGGGATACTACAGGCGGTTTATCAAAGACTTCTCCAAGATCGCGCAGCCGCTTACTATGCTGACACAGAAAGGTGTCGTTTACAGATGGGGTAATACGCAGGAAACTGCTTTTCAGTACCTAAAGGATAGACTATGCAGCGCACCTATCCTCTCACTGCCCGAGGGCACGGATGACTTCATGGTTTATTGCGACGCATCGATACAAGGGCTTGGTTGTGTATTGATGCAGCGGGATAACGTTATTGCCTACGCCTCTCGTCAACTCAAGGTTCATGAACGGAACTACACGACGCACGATTTAGAGCTGGGAGCTGTCGTTTTTGCGCTTATGATTTGGCGACACTACCTGTACGGTACCAAGTGCACAATTTACACCGATCACAGGAGTCTCGAGCATATCTTCAAGCAAAAGGAATTGAATATGCGTCAACGACGATGGGTTGAACTTCTGAACGATTACGAATGCGCCATCAAGTCTCATCCAGGCAAGGCTAATGCTGTGGCTGACGCCCTCAGTCGGAAAGACACTCTACCTAGACGCGTACGAGACCTGCAGCTCACTATTCAGTCCGGTCTTACTGCACAGATACGAACTGCTCAGATAGAAGCATTGAAACCCGAAAACGTCAAGGCTGAAGCCTTACGCGGCTCAAGACAACGAATGGAACAAAAGGAAGACGGCGCCTACTATGAAACGGGGCGTATTTGGGTCCCACTTCTTGGCGGTTTACGCGAGCTTGTGATGGACGAAGCTCACAAGTCACGCTACCCGGTACATCCAGGGTCGGATAAAATGTACCACGACCTCAAGACGACTTATTGGTGGCCTAGTATGAAGGCCCACATCGCTACTTACGTCGGCAAGTGTTTGACTTGTGCAAAAGTCAAAGTAGAGTATCAGAAACTAGCGGGCCTACTTCAGCAGCCCAAGATACCGCAATAGAAATGGGAGGAAATTTCCATGGATTGATACTATATGGGTGATCGTGGACCGACTCACCAAGTCTGCACACTTCCTGGCTATTAAGGATACGGATAAGTTCTCCACTCTCGCAGACATTTACCTTAAAGAAGTTGTTTCGAGGCACGGGGTGCCCACCTCCATCATCTCGGATCGGGATGCACGATTCACGTCAGAACTATGGCAAGCGATGCACAAATCTTCTGGCTCACGATTAGACATGAGCACAGCGTACCATCCTCAGACCGATGGGCAGTCTGAGCGAACAATCCAAACTCTTGAAGACATGCTTCGGGCATGTGTTATCGATTTCGGCAATAGCTGGGAAAAGCATCTTCCTTTAGTGGAGTTTTCGTACAATAATAGTTATCACGCCAGCATACAAGCCGCTCCATTCGAGGCATTGTACGGACGTAAATGCCGGTCACCTCTCTGTTGGGCAGAGGTGGGGGATAGTCAGATTTCGGGTCCAGAGATTGTAGTGGACGTGATGTAGTGAGTGATTCGATAAACGAAGATCAAACACGTTGATTCTGTGAATGCCCGTGTTGTTCTTCCCCAACCCCAAAATTCAACCCAAAGGGCTCGGAATTTGAAGTGAAAAACTGTTTTTCTCGAAATTCAATTCTGATCTTTCATTTCACTAGGGCAATACATAAATAGAAACGGAAATTCAAAACGGGCCTAAAAAAGACAACGGGCCAAACACAAGCCCAAAAACAAAAAGCCCAAAATACTTGAAAAAACATAAAAATGGAAAAAACTAATAGAAATAAGCGTTTTTTCGGCACGGACGATGACCCAAACCGCCGTAGGCGGTTTGCAGCAAGTTAGAGCTCGTTCTCCCGTTCGTTTTGACTGGTCACACGCCCCAAACGGACCTCCGTAGCCCAAGTTAGAGCCATTTCAGTGAAGCCCCTTTTGTGACGCGATCTTGGGCCTCCAAGTACCGGATGGCCCGCTCTTCTACGCTTGGGCCCGCATCATGGAGGCTCAATGGAACATCTTGACCCCCTTTAGTGACACCATTAGCAACCATTTTAAATGGAGAGGTCATGGAACACCCGTCGTAAGGTTGGTGATTAGGTGGTTTTTAAGTCCAAATTTTATGGTTGGTTATGCGAGAAATTAGAGCACCTCCAACGAGGCGTCCGGATTCCAAACCAACGAATTCCAAATGAGTGTTGTTGTAGTGCGATGACTAGGATGTCTGGATGGGCCTTGGTCTCGCGAGTTTTTGAAGGGTAACATTGTTTTATAAAATAAAATTAACTTATTCAAATTTAAACCCATCCAACAGTTGTTTTTAAACATTCAAACACTCATTCTCAACCTATTATCCATTTTACACCAATATTTAACACTCAACCTTTCACTCTCATCTCATACTCTTCCATGGATGACTAAAGGCGTTTCCAAGAAATGTTAGCGACCAGTTTTAACTCGCATTTCTTTACTTTCCCTATTTAGAAAGTGTAGTCGTATTTCTATTTTTGGAAATTTGTAATCGTATCATACTCGTATTTCATTTCCAATCTTGTAATCCTAGACTTTGATCATAATGAAATTCTATTTTTATACATATACATATACATGCTACATACTTGTGTTATACGCTACAATTTTGAATGCACACTAATACGCGAAAGCCAATACGTGAAATACTTGGATTATCAATTATACGTTCATTATACTCATACATTACCCTAATATGCTTGAAATACTTAAAACCGGCTAAAATACGAGAAAACGACACAACATAAACATCCCGTACGGATTAGAGCCTCTCGAACGGATTAAGGCCCCTCATGCGGATCACCTTCTTTCGTGCGAACCACCTCTCCCGTGAACCACTACCCTCCTTCGTGCGAAACACCATTCTTCGCACAAAAGACCATCTCCTTCGCACGAAAAACTCTCACCCGCACGTATCACTCATCCATGCGAACCACTCCTCTGCACGAAGCAGAGCTGTCGACGAGATTTGGGGCAGAATTCGGTGACAACCGCGTTTTTACCCATTTTTCACCTTTTTCTAACTCCCAACCTCTTCCAACTTCATTAACTACCTAAATCCTAATCCCATCTTATAAATAAGAGCCTCCATACACTTGATGACTGTCGTAAGGGTCATGCAAAAACCTAATTAAACTAATTAGATAGCGTAAGTAGGGTATCGTATCCACGGGGAATTTGTTTTTAATGTTTAGTTTTAACTACGAGCTAATCTATTCTAAATTTGGGGGTTTTAATGATTGTTTGAAAGAAAACGGAAATTAATGAGAAAGTTGTGATCAATAAGAGAAAAAGTAACCTACACCCGGAATCCCAATTACCCGTTTTTAACACACACACACACACACACACACACACACACTTGTTTACCGATTCAAAACACCACATAGACATGGCCTTGGAATTAATGACTTTGATTAATTATTTGGGATCGTTTTTAAGACTCACCATACAACCTAATAACCCGTTCAATTATACCAATTACCCACAAATCTATTAACCCACTAACGATGCAAGTACATCGCCAATACACTTAATAAACGAAAAATAATTCAAATATAATCAATGTTGCACAAAATCAACACAAGTGGTCAAACTTTACCAGTTTATAAGAATCAGAAACAAAGTATTCGTGTCAAAACAAAGCAATCGTTCATCCGGGCGGAAGTCACAGTGCGTTTAGCCGCTCATGGTTGTCATCACAGCTTCAATCTTGATCGGGGATGGATTAGACATGAAAATTGGCTTAAACGGATGAAAGTTATGGTCAAAATTGCAGGAATTCGCCTCTAAGTTCGTCTGGAACGGCTGGGATTGGAAAAGATACCTAAAATGCGAATTAGGTCAAATTTAAACACTTTCTCGTAATTGACCTCTCACGCGCGTCGCGGAAGAGTCTTGGTCTGTTGCCGCGTGTTGCCTGGGCTACCCAGGTGGACTTTTTCTACTACAGCTCCCGTGTTGACCCGTTAGGCCTGTTTTCCAGCTCGGTTTCTCTTTTTAACCCTTTTTAGCACCTATTAAGCCAAAAACACCAAACACGCAATAAATATACAAGCCAATACGAATTAACGTGTTAACACATTAAAAATCAATGCAAATTACTACAAAATATAAGGTGTTTTGACCCAACATCAACACTCCTAAACACTTTCCAAATATCTTAAACTCTCTAATCTTCTCTAGTTTCTCAAGTCTTAGCAGAAAGTTCCAAGCATTCTAAGTGAGTTTTCACTCACTTTTCATCTTATTTCTTCATGCTTTCTTGTTCTAAACTACTTGGATAACCTTTAGGAAGGTTTCCACAAGTTTGCTATGGCAAACTAAGGTGGAACCTCACTATATTTGAGGTCCAAAGTAAAGTTAAAATTTTGCTTTGATTTTTATACTTATTTCTAGTATATTTTGATTGAAATTTGATGAAATCTTGTACCCACCAAGCTCCAAACTAATCTCATAGTTGTGGGTTTGTGTTGTGGTTGATTTCCACCAAGAATCAAGCTTAAAACATTCTTTAAAATTCTGCTCATACATGTTCTAAGTGATTGAAAACTATCCAAGCTTAAACTTTCCATGTTGAAAGACTTGTGCGTGAGTTATGTGTGAACCATGGAAGCTTTGGCTCTCCAAACTTGTTCCATAATCTCACGTGTTCTCACCTTTTATAGCCTAAGTCACAAAGCAATTTCCACTAAAGGGACAAGGCTATGACACGTCCCCGAACGCTTTCCATGCTCGGGACGCACGCACCTAGCTTGCTCTCTTGGTTGTTTTAGGACTTAGAGTGATATCAAGTAGCTTCCAAGAATCAAAGTAACATAACCCCGCCTCGCCTCCAACATTTTCCATGTTAGGTATGACACGCCCGAGTTGTTCTTACTTGGCTACTTGCCACACTTAGTTAGTTTTATTCTTATTCATGACCAATAGGGTCATCAACTAAGTTGATGACCTTATACTTTGGTGAATCATATAATGAGGTTTAATGGATGGAAATCATCCTACCTCCATGTATGACTTACATGATAATACATGATAGACTAGCTATTATAACATATCCTATATCCTATATAATATATAGTTAACCGAATTCTTGATACTAATCGGTTTATGGTTAGATGTCGAGGACTTAGGTTATCTTATCTTAGTTCTAGACTCCTCGTTGGTGATTCTAATGGGCAAGTTAGGACCCATGAAAACACATAAAACTTAGTGTCCAAACGAGTATTTAGACAAGATATATTTTCGTGTACATATACTTTTATACTAAATTTCGAATCCGAACTCTTCCAACTCCGAATACTCACACACCTTCGTTTCCCCATTGTAGGGTAACTTTGGTGCTCCACCCTTCTCGTTGACTTTCGTATACTTCGGAAAGCTTTGCAAACCGTGAGTATACATGACCCCTTTTATTTTTTAACACTTTTGGATGCAATACATATAGTTTATCAAACTCACTCAATCACTCACAAACATGCTTGACACAAACAAACAATCCGTTATACATGCTTAATACGTTATGCTAGAATTCATATATGCTAGATACTTTATTTGCACTATACTTTGTCATTAACTTCATACAAGCCTCCCTTAACATGTATAGCACTATAGGAGTAACACACCGCCCGTATTCTTGAGGTCATGTTAAGTCATACAAAAACGGTCTAGTGGGAGACTTTGGGTTGACATGTAGGAGATGCTTGCTAGTATTGTTATGATATATCTTAGATTACGACTAGTCCATGTGGATTCGTTTAAGCGTTTTTATACTTATGCAAGTAAATCAAACTTGCATGATCGCCAATACTTTATGTGTTGACATGTACTTTAATATGTATTGCAGAAACTTGATGATGTTACGTTGAAAGAAATCTAGTACGAAGACTAGAAACGCACTTTAAATTTTGTTATGTATTGTACTTGTTACCTTGTTGCAAGTTATTGTATTTTCTACCAAACAACGTACTTTTGATTTATAAACGAAATGAAATCTTGATTATTAAATACTTGTCACAAATAGACGTTATGAAGTCTCTTGCAATCTCCTTTTCATCTCACTCTGATGTTTCCGCCATCAGTTGGGGTGTGACACAAATCAACGAACATCCCACTCTACCAAAGCTACGGGTCACCTTATTAACCCGGATGCATGTCTTCCCAATACCAACAATTCGGGTTAATGAATCAACCCGGTTTAATTCATCCGCAACTCCAAAACTATGGTTCCATGCCTCTAATTGGTGCAATTCGTCCACCTGTGCCGTACCTATACCCAAAACCGATTACCCTTTTTAGGGTTACCTCCACAAACGAAAATGGCTGTCAACCCCAATGTTCAACCAGCACCCGTGTTCAACATCCCGGACACTCAGTCGTCCGATACATCTACACCAACTCCATCTTGGAGCCGTGAAAAAGGGAAAAAGTGGTCGGTTCGAAGCCAAAGTAGAAAGTTGTTATTCATAAGTGGTCGGTTAACGAAGAGGAAGCTCTTACACGAGCTTATCTTCATGTGTCTACATGCGTCGTAGTCGGGAAAAACCAAAAAAGCACCGACTACTGGGAGCGTATCCATACTTATTTTTGTGAAGAAATAGATAACAAGTTCAGCCGAACAAAGGAAAATTTGAAATCACATTGGCATTATGTGGCCACACCAACAACTCATTTTTGTGGAATATACAACCGCCGAAAAATGCCTATATTGTTTCCATAATGAGATGGTCATAATCCAAGCCAAAGAGGAGTTTCAAACCGAACAAAATATTTGGTTCAGCTACGAGCATGTTTTTCAGTTAATGAAAAATGAACCGAAATGGAATGCACCGCTCCCATTGATGTCAAAAAGGACAGAAACATCCGAGTCGGGAGCGTATACATCATCCGCTTCTAATGCGGTTGACTTGGACGACAATGAACTCCCGTCCATGGTTCAAAATTTCAATTTCAATCTTGATGATCATGACGTTGAAGAGTTGTCTCGTCCGATGGGGCAAAAAAAGACTAACGAGGCTCGGGCGAAGTCGAGGAGGGCATCAAAACAAAAGGAGATATCGGCTCATGAAGAAGACCAACCGGTTAAAATTAGGATGCAACAATACATGGAAAACAAGAGGAAATGATGGATAGGCTCAAGGCTAAATTCGACAAACTTCTTACAAATCAAGACTACTTTATCCTCTTTATGGACCACTCGGGCATGGACCTGGTTCGACTTAAAATTCATGAATAAGTTTGTGAGAAAATTAAGAAAAAACATGGATGGGCTTAAGTTTGTTTTATTTTTATTGTCCGCATGTTTTTATTTTTAGGTTTAAGCGTGTTTTATTTTAATTATTTGTATGTTTTTTTTTATTAATTTAAGGTTTTAAGTGAGTCATTTTTATTATTTGTATGTTTTTATTTTTAGGTTTTAAGTGTGTTTTTTATTTAATGGTATATCTAGTTTTTAAATTTATTTTTCCATATTTTTTTTAATTTATAAAAATTAGTAAATTAAATTATTAAGTAAATAAACTAAAATTAGACTATATAAAGAGTGAATTTCAAGAATTGTCCTTTATCTTTATACACATTTTCAGACGCTGTCCTTTATGTTCAAAATTGATGAGTTTTGTGCTTTATGTTTTAAAATCCATCACGTTTTGTCCTTTAAGCATAACCCAGTTTGTTTTTTCACTTAAATGTGACCATGTGCAGGTCATGTGAGGGTAGATATGTCATTTAATGTCTCTCCAGAACATTTCCCTCAATAATAAATAAACCCAACCCTAGTTACAGACTTTCCAAAATTGAGATCAGACTTCCCACCCAAAACCCTAGTCATGATCTCATCATTCCTTGAAGGAAAACTTCCTCCATCTTCAACCGAATAATCTGGACACAAACAATAAACTAATTAAAGTTTAATGGATAATGACTGATGGACTTGATTTAATTATACTTCAAGTTCTTATGAGATGAAGCCAGTGGAGAGTTCTCAAAGATTTTCAACAGCTCAAGTTCTTGTAACGGAGGGCTCGTTTTTTCTCAGTGATTTGCAAGATGCGCAACCATCACCACCGCACATCCACCCCTGCCGCGAATCATTCGAACACAGCCTCACCACCACGGTAACCGGAAAATGACTGTTTTCAGATCTGAAGATCGTTGATGAAGACATTCAGATCCGACGACCGTTGATTGTCGGATTTATTTGCAGATATGTGTGGAACTTTTATCGGATGGTCGGATGGGCGGTGGATTTGCGGCTGTGAGCCCAGATGGTCGGAACAACTGTCAGAGTTATGGTGGGGGTGGATTAGCGGCTGAGAGATGGTCGAAAAGACCAGAAATACGCCGGAACTTTCATCTGGTCACATCTCTCTCTTAGAACTATTTCTCTCTCTCTAGGGTTTGAATGTTTTGGAGAAATAAGAAAAAGAAATGGTGGTTTTATATTAGATGAGATTAAATGACATATCTACCCTCACGTGATCTGCACATGGTCACATTTAACTGAAAAAACAAACTGGGTTATGCCTAAAGGACAAAACATGATGGATTTTAAAACATAAAGTACAAAACTCATCAATTTTGAACATAAAGGACATCGCCTGAAAATGGGTATGAAGATAAAGGACAATCCTTGTATTTCACTCTTATATAAATTACAAATAGTTTAAATAAAAGTAAAAGTAGGTGATGAGGTGAATAATGAGGTGGATGTTTGGAGTGGTTTGAAATTGTTTCGTGTTGTGGGACAAAGTGGGGTTTAGAATGGTAGTGTTTTAGAATGATATTTCATCCTGACTAGGCAATCATCTTCATTTTGGACCACATTTAACATAACCCATGCCTTGAAACAAACCGCATGATGCGTTCCGGAGTTGCCGTAGTTCTGTTACCGCCTTGCCGTCTTGGATTCGGAAGGATACGACAGGCTCAATTCAAGGACACTCAATTTCAGGCTTTCGAAGCTCTGACGCTTTCTGTCGCATTTGTTCTATATTTTGTTTACCTGTCATTTTCACTTTATTTAACCGTACTTAGGTAGCTCTTCGTTCGTTCGGCAGAGGCGTAGAGCTATCTACTTGGTCGCGACTGGCTCTGCTACTCTAGGTTCTCCCTATGGCGCTACGCATCGTTCCCTTCGGTCGAGCGAATCCCATTGTTCCGGTCCGAGAATCCCTATGTCTGAGGTCGAGCAGCTACACTCTCATTGGTCGAGGTTAGATCCTCGTATGTCGCTATTGTCGGTGCTTACGTTACGGGTGATCTTATAAATGGGTAAGTTTATAACTATAATCACACAACACTTATATTAGAAAAATAATTATGTATTAAAGTTAAAGGATGAACGGGAAGCATTATCATTTTAATTATCATATTTTCATAACAAAACAAATTATTATTAATGTCATGTTAAGATAATAGTAGTTACCATTGATGTTGATCGATCTAGAGTATATATTTTGAATCATATAACTTCAGACAATAAAGCTTCATTATTCACTAAAATTTGTCTATCTATCAATGGGAAAGATTCTGAGCTGCAAAATTCCTTTTTTCATACCAGTTATCAGTGATGTATCAAATTATCATGCGACATGACAAGTATGTCATATTCTATCTAGTACATGACTTTATGCAAGACAGGAAATATGCCTTAAACATAAGAAGAAATTGATATGACATTATCACACAAATGTACACGTAAGTACTTATTGGTTTCTTCTCATTCTCTTACATTCTACCCTTATATTATACCTAATTTCATGACAACTGAATATTAATAGAACAACTTGATGAATCATAATCCGCGTGCCCTCTGTTATCGTCTCATTGTACTTTATGTCCTCTCACCAAGTCTTTATTCTTCATGTTTGTCTATTCGTGATCAAGAACACCAATTGAATGCGATGAATTCGCTTCAAATTCGTTAGACCACCAAGTCATGTCATCTTTTCCACCATCAATGTCCTTGAAACACTCGGTACCCATCTGCAGCCCCCCTAGTGGTATAGCTCCTTTAGTGTTCACAAGCTTATTGATTTCGGCTTGAAACGCCCAAAACTGTTGTAGTTCCGTGCTTGGGGGTTGTTTTGTGCCATCTGATTCCGAGACGATAGATGACGACTTAGTGATGTTGATCATCAAACTACTCACTGGAGAATACTCTTGTTGAAGAGGGTTATTGGATTCTTTTACAAGTTGGAGACTTTGCATCATGTTTTCTTGAAGAGGATGCAGCATGCAAGGCCACATGGGCGCATTATCATAGTGTGGGAAATTAGGGTTTTCAAGGCTTTGGAGTTGCATGTGAAGCTGTAACCTTTCAATGGATGTGTTTCTAAGGGTTTCTACTGCAGTGCTCTCTTTGCAATCCTGGCTTGAACCGGAAAACCTAGTGGTTTGTGATTCTTTGCGCCTTTCGAGTAACTTCTTCTTGAGTTTCGTGTTCCAATGGTTCTTGATATCGTTATCTGTTCTACCAGGCAGTTGAGCTGCTATTGTAGACCACCTATATGAATTGTCATTAGACAAGATATAATTAATCAGATCATATAAGAGTAAACTCGGTGCACAAGACTCCTGCATGCGTGGGGTCCGGGGGTGTCGGGCCAAGTTGGACACTTGGAACCTTAAGCTGCATTTCTGCAAGAGGTTGTTTACACGACTTGAACCATGACCTCTAGATCAATATATATATCCATAAAAAAAAAAAAACGAAAGAAGAAACTAAATCGCTAGCGGTTAGACGCTAGAAATGAACATAAAACTAACAATAAATTTGAATCTGATGGAATGTCTTACAACAAAATCTTGATAAAAAAATGTAGAGGACAAGTAGGTTGGTTAAAACTTCAAAAACCAACAGGGCCACAATTCATATACGCACATGAAATAGATATATATATATATATATAGAGAGAGAGAGAGAAGGGGAGGGGGGGGGGGGGGTTAAAACTTAACCTGCTGCCTATACTAACATAGAGGCTGCAGATGATGAGGTCTTCTTCTTCAGAGAATCCCCCATGCTTGATGTCGGGTCGTAGGTAATTCAACCACCTCAATCTGCAACTTTTACCACACCTGTTGAGCCCTGCAAAGCATGTTCCGGTTAAAACTTCAAAAGGGTCTCATAAGAAACCACAATCTTGAGGAAGAAACCAATATTGTGAATTATATACCGATCTTTTGGGGAAGTGCGATCCAGTTACCACCAGTGCCATACTTTTCGATGTAATCTTTGAGCTTAGCATCTTCTTCAAAAGACCAAGCTCCCTTTCTCACATTTGTTTTGTCACAACATGGTGCTCTCCCCATCTTTCTTTCTTGCTTTAATTGTTGTGCCTTTTTTTCTTGGTCCTCTTGTGTGTGTATATATATATAATATAGACAATCAGATGTGCCACTAGCTAATTGGTTGAAAATGTACTATAGAGAAGACACAAGATTTATAGATGGTATGAAATTTGGTTTTTGATGTGATACTTAATGCAACACACATTTGCATCAGTACATTCTTACTTGAAACTTTGTTATGGTATTGATATACTGTATAAAAATACGTAGGTCTAGGAAGAACGCATTCTTCTATCACATGGTTAATAGAATCCGTTTAAATAGCAAGTATAACATTAAAATACCCGAGACTCAAATACTCGATTACGGGCAGTGGCGGAACTAGAACATATTTTTTTTTCACCGTGCAATCGTACAGTATTAAAAACGACAATAAATAAATAAAGTAAAATAAATATCTAATAGATTTGTCCTCTTCTTTTTTTCATAGCTTGAAATCGTTCCATCACACCGTCGTCTTTTACTTCACGTAAAAAATCCTTTTCGACCGCACAAACCATAGCATTGTTCAAAAATTCGGGCTATTCGATTGCGTAAATCCGTCTTGACAAGCTTCAATTTCGAAAAATATCTTTCAACGGTTATGGTTGCAACCGGTAAAAGCAAAGCTAGCTTCACTACGTGATAAACTAAAGGAAAAGAACTATTCTATTCAAGTTTGCAAATTTATCACGATCACTTATAGTGTGACGAAATGGGCAATTGGGTTTTTGGCTTATTATTTTCAATTGATTGGTATCCTCGTAGTTGTGTCGTGCCGTGCATTAAAACTTCAAGGCAATTGGGCAATTATTTACAATTTTTTTATTATTTTGGGCTAACATATTGGGCAACTAGACTTATTATTTTGATTCCAAATTCTTTAAAAAAATCGGAAACCAAATGCATCTTAAGTTTTATATGGAATTCATGGCATCTCAACCATTGTGTTATCATTTCACGATCAAATGGAAAAATAAATTGATAAGCAAAGATTAGAGCACAGTTGGTTAAATGCTAACACAGACACTTAGAAATAGTATATGTTTTTAACTCAAGAACTTGAATTACAAAGTTTGCTTGTGGCAAATATACAAACAAATTGTCTCTTAAGAACACACTTAATAGATAAACATATAAAAGTACGTTGTAACAACTAATCAAGAGATTCTATTGGATTAATAAACTTAATTATGAATATTATTATGTAACTAGGATGATTATACTTATTATTTAGTTTTTATATGATAGTGAATGGTTACGACGGTTTATAACGGCTCCGATGAACTGTCATTTGACAGGTACTCCGGTCAAAACTCAAACCGTCAATAACCGTCACAAATGTAAATGTATATATAGTATATCATCGGAAACTTTGATGATCACCAAGACAATTTCAATATAATACAAATTGTCCATCAAATTCATGTTCTTTCATCTATCTGGCTTGTATTCATACTCATTACATCATGCAAACCAATCCAAACATCATGTACAATTCCGCTGATATGCACTCTGAGGAACAACATAGCGGCATCAGAGCCACGGTCAAGAAAGAGGATGTCATGCATCCGACATCAACAATGATGCCATGCGAACACTGCTCTGATGAAACGAACGAAAGACGAAGGAGGGACAAATTCAACGGACGGTGTTATTATTGTCATGGAACCGGTCACCGAATCAGTTCGTGCATGATAAAAGAAAACGATGAAGCAACACAATTAATCCGACAGGCAATTAATACTGGAATTCAGCAACAGTAGGAAGATATCAATTTCTCTAAAGAACTAATCGTTATCGGCACAGATGGTGGATCATGGGCAAATATGTGGTTTGTAAGTACAACATTTAAACATCATTACGCGGGAAATTTGAATATCTTTAAACAAATTAAAAATTTATGTGGAGTAGAAACTCGAACCAGGGAAGATGATTTCTTATTTATCAGGGGTCTAGGGGTTGTAGAAGTTAAGTATGGGAATGAATCAATACGGGTTGAAAGTGTTTTTTATACCCCTGAATTAGATAGGAATGTTTTAAGTATGGATCAATTAATGTTACAAGGTTATACACTTAAAGTAAATGGTGAGAAATGTCAAATTTACCCGATGTTCAGTACTCCTATTTCAAATATAAAGAATGATGTTACTGGTTTGACAAAAGAAGAGGAGATAGGAGAAAGGGAAAGGAGAATAGTGATTAACGATAGTTCTGTGCATAAAGGATATAAGGTAGACTATTTGAATGCTTATTTTGAGAATCTAAACATGTCATCAATGGAACCAGATTGGAATATCATGATAATTCGAGCAATTAAATTTCATGATTTCTCCAACTATAAATCGCTATTAGATATGTTAGAGGATGTTGAATTTGCTCTCAAATATAAACATGAATTAGAAATCAAATTCGAAGAAATGGTAAAGTGGTTTCTTATAAACAATCTGGATATTACTACTAGATCGGTTCCTCCCTACACAGAGGATAACAAGAAAATCGATCTACTTGGTTTATACATGGTTGTGAAGCGAGATGGTGGCCATAGGATCGTGACGTCTAACAACACGTGGGTTGTGGTGGCTAAGGACATTAATTTTGACTACAATGATAGTAAACTAATGAAAATTGCTTATGCTATGTACCTGGATGTATGTACTGGAATATTATTATAAATTCAAAAGTGTGCAAGAGAAGGCTATAACAAAGGATGCAATAAAGAAAGATGAAGGACCATCCACATCAATACGAGGAAGATGCAGAAGCGATGGAGATATACCTGAGAATGATGAACAAGCAGCCCGATACTATGCTCTATTTGCAGGTGGTGATTGGCATGGAATGAAGAAATGGCAGAAGAGACGACGTTTTGATTTCAAGCAAGCAGCGAAGGCGTTGGATGAGGCTAACAAACGTGCGCTCAAGCATTCTCTTAAACTGAATTAGGTTTAGGGGAGTATTGGATTATTAAACTTAATTATCAATATTATTATGTAACTATGATGATTATACTTATTATTATTTAGTTTCTATATGATAGTGAATGGTTACGACGGTTTATAACGGCTCTGATGAACTGTCATTTGACAATTACTCCCGCTAAAACTCTAACCGTCAATAACAGTCACAAATATAAATGTATATATAGTAGATCATCGGAAACTTTGATGATCATCAAGACAATTTCAATATAATACAAATTGTCCATCAAATTCATCTTCTTTCATCTATCTGGCTTGTATTCATTCTCATTACATCATGCAAACCAATCCAAACATCATGTACAATTCTGCTGATATGCACTCTGAGGAACAACAGATTCAAGACTACCAAAATTTACAGCTAGAATTTCTCTCAGACACGCATGGAAAAGATATTACATATTAATGGAGGATTTAGCCTAAGGTCACTCAAAACATACCAATTTAATACCAGTGGCGGAGCTTGACCAAAAGTTTCGAGGGGGCGTAAAGTGATGGGACCCAAAATTTTTTTTCCTATCGTTATGTTTCGGGTCGGGTCAGGTTGGCTATTCGATTCAAATCGGGTCAAATAATAATGGTTCCAAATAAAACAAAGTGTATATTTACCAAAGTTTATATACAATTTAGGAAAAATAATCGGGGGGATTCTGTATAATTTTATAATTTTCGGAAGAAAAATCGAAACTTGTACGCTTCTAACCGAAATATTGGGGTGGGCGGGTGCACCCCCGGGCACCCACTATCCTTCGCCTCTGTTTAATACAGCGAAACCACATGAAGTTTGTTTCGATAAGCAAGAATCATCCGAGTCCAGAACATGGGCCTCGGGCCTGTTTACATTTGTTTGTTTTATGTCTATTAGTATTGGGTCAAAACAATAGTTATGTTTATGTATTTTAGTTGGGCCGTAGGCCACCAGTTTGGGTCGAACGATTTGTATGTCCAGTCCATTAAACAGCCGGTTATTGATGAGGAAGTTGGGCCAAGTAGCGAACCGGTGTGTCTCCATAACCGAATGGCGGTTATTCAGAATCGTCACATCTCTTTTGAAACAACGTGACTGTTGGAGACATGCCTCTTGATCCCTATAAAGCCGCTGCCAAACTTCCCTATCAAACCGGTAGTTATCAGTGTATTCGAACGTGTGTATTATCAAGTTAGTTATCATATTCAAAGTTCAGTCAATCAAGTTTATTCATTCGGTTAGTTATTGTTTTCTGCAAATCATTCTCGTTTCAATTAGTTATCATGAATTCGTGTGAGTGTTGTGGTTTGTACGTGAATGATTGTGTTTGTGGTCACAAGTCCGTCCGTTCCGATTGGTCCTGGGTTTCCGATGACGATGATACCAACATTGGTATCAGAGCCAAAGGTTTAACAGGAACCGGAAGGAATTGTGATCAAGGAGAGAACCGAATCGGTGGAAACAAGGGGAAATCGGTTATGACCGATTTTGGTGATGATGTGTTTGTTCGTGGTGGAGAGTGCGGCCGGGCGGCGGAAGTGGATGAGTACGCGCAGGGGAAGCCAACCATACGAACCGGGGTATCACCAAAAGGAAAGTTTCCAAAGAAAGTATTCAGAGGGGGTTTCGTGAAGAAGAACGGGAAGAAACCCAATGCACCAGTGGGTAGGCCAAGAAAACCGGGGGTTCGGTGTTTTAAGTGCAAGAAGTTTGGCCACATCGCGTCGATTTGCCCTAGTAAGTATATTATATTATCACCTTTACCAGTCGAGTGTGATTATATTGTAAAGGATACTTGCGGGGGTAAGTGGGATTCAATTTGGGTCGTGGATCCTACGTTTAAGACGCACATGACGGGAAACCGTAATTTGTTCAAGTGTTTTAAAAGACACTTTGGGGTTGTAAAGAATGAAAGCAAGAAGGATGTTTCGTTTGTTCATGGAATTGGTGAAGTAAGGGTGCCGGTGGACGGCAAGGACAAGACAATTCCGTGTGTTAGTTACGCACCAAAACTTGACAGGAATGTTCTAAGTTTGGAACAACTCCTGTTTCAAGGAATCGAGACGGTTACTATGGGTGAAAAGTGCGTATTGAAGAAGATGTTCGGTTGTCGATCAAAGGGTTTTGATATTTACGAAGACAAGTCGGAAACCGACTTGGAACAAGATTATCTTGACGCCTTTTATGATAATCTTGGGGTCGACAATGGGTACAAGAAAGAAAAGGAGGAGTTTCAAGAATGTTTGGGCGATTACTATGAGCGAGAATTTGAAAAGTCAAAAAATAAAAAGAAAGTGTATGATGAACGCCCAAGTGCAAGGAAGGTCGTGTACTCGAAAAAGGCAAAGAAAGCTTTAATGATTTACCTCGAAGGCGAAAAGGATAATCCACACCAATCAAGACAATTACTTCGGGAACGGGCAATAACTCTTTCTCAACTCGAGGAGGATGTTGTTGAAAGGGGTTTAATCATGGAAAGTTGTGTCGAACCAGGGGATCTAATCACCCTACACGAAGAAGTCAAGAAGCATCCAAGATTCTTCGACGCACCATTCGAAGGAATTTTGGTTTGGTTCATCACTAACTTTCTTGGAATTGTTTGTGAGAAGGCAATGCCACCGGAGTTAATTGATGGTCGTGATGTTAGCCTCATTTTACTACACCGCATCGTAAGGCACAATGGTGGGTTTGATGAAATAACGGCAAAAGACAAATGGGGCGAGATATCGGAGAAGTATGGTTACGACAAGGACGACGCTTATGAAATGAAGGTTGCATTCGTTTACTATCTAGAGTTGGTCGAATGGTACTTTGATTACATCAAGAAGGAGCGTGCAAGAGAGAAAGTTGGTATGGCCGAGAGCTCGAGCAATTGCGGATGGATCGAAGATTCAAGTGATGATGACGTGGTGGTGAAGATCGAAGTCACCAACAACCGCAAGGAGTAATCGGATCGAAAAGCTCGGACATTTCTTGCTTAAGGGGGAGAATGAAGTTTGTTTCGATAAGCAAGAATCATCCGAGTCCAGAACATGGGCCTCGGGCCTGTTTACATTTGTTTGTTTTATGTCTATTAGTATTGGGTCAAAACAATAGTTATGTTTATGTATTTTAGTTGGGCCGTAGGCCACCAGTTTGGGTCGAACGATTTGTATGTCCAGTCCATTAAACAGCCGGTTATTGATGAGGAAGTTGGGCCAAGTAGCGAACCGGTGTGTCTCCATAACCGAATGGCGGTTATTCAGAATCGTCACATCTCTTTTGAAACAACGTGACTGTTGGAGACATGCCTCTTGATCCCTATAAAGCCGCTGCCAAACTTCCCTATCAAACCGGTAGTTATCAGTGTATTCGAACGTGTGTATTATCAAGTTAGTTATCATATTCAAAGTTCAGTCAATCAAGTTTATTCATTCGGTTAGTTATTGTTTTCTGCAAATCATTCTCGTTTCAATTAGTTATCATGAATTCGTGTGAGTGTTGTGGTTTGTACGTGAATGATTGTGTTTGTGGTCACAAGTCCATCCGTTCCGATTGGTCCTGGGTTTCCGATGACGATGATACCAACACCACATGCACTCAATATATATCAGCATTGACATTGACGGACAAGACGAGCTTTTATATGCGACCCATGTTTATATTTGTTAGTTCTTATTTCTAATGAATATCACAATAGTTAGGTTCAGATTTGTTGGATATTGTTGGAACACATCATGTTTGATTTCCTAATAAGCATCCAGCTCTTGATCTTAATATATTAAGCAATGTGGCAGCTGAAAAGTTAAGAGCAAATTTTTATCTTTATCAAATCTGTTGAGCTCCGCTAAAACTTGAGTAATGTCTTCGGTTTGAGCAAAACAACAGCTATACTGCTTTAGTGAATTATAAGTTTGAGCAGATGTGATTGTATAACCATGAATGTTATGCAATCTGTTTCATCTAACTCTCATCTATCTTAAGATATTGATACATCTAGACTTTTTATCCGAACAAGTACAAAGATGTGATGATAAGGAAGCACATACCTGGAAGAATTGTGGAGGTCTCTAATCAAAGATGTTGAGCATGAAAGATCAAGGTCTTCATCAACCTACAAAGTGTACATCTTTAAACAACATTTGCCCAAGGTTTTGTGGAATAATTTCCAACCTCGTATACTAAAGCTTGTTTGAATCAAATCAACCAAGAGATGAAAAAAATTCTGACTCTGAGAAACAGTAAAAGACGAGTTGATTAAGAATCGGTGGAGAATTAAGGTAAAAAAACCAACCTTCTATGTTTTCAGTGAGATGTAATATATATTATCATCCAACTAAAACAAAAGATGACAATATTCTTAACATTTTATTATACGTTATTACATACCATACCTTTGCCAGCAGTAGCTCCTTCTCGACAGCTCTTGACATGAAAAAAGATATTGGCAGATTTGGGAAGCAGATGAGTGGAAAAGTATTCGCTTTCTGATTAGAGACCTTTTTACAAATTTGAAGTATTTAGGATGATGCCCAGAATCCTAAAGTTTTCATTTTTCACCCATATGCACGCATGAAAGAAGTGAAGGGTTCATTTGCGGATAGGCATATCATTTATCTTCGATTGTTGCAGCCATGGTTCTCAATTTCTAAGAAATTTCCAAAAAAGATCGTCTGTCGTGCGGATCAGCAGACCAACAACTTTCCATTAATGACTTCCATTCCGGGTCACACCATGTCGGTATTGTAGGACGCAATGTGTTGTTCACAATTCCTCCTGTTAAAAAACAAAGAGGCCGCAAAAGTGCACAAATATTATATTCCTTACATCTTATGAACATGTGAACCTATAAGTACATAGGAGGACATTCAATACAGACCTAACTTTAAGTAGAGAACTGCGGGAACTGCATAATCACGTGTACATATTGCTTTAAACGTGATATATAAGGCGGTTATGTAACCACCAATCTTTCACACTCACACTACATGTGATCAGCGTTATGTACTTGTGTTCATTGCAGTTCTCACTGTTCCTTACTTACAAACGGTTTTGTATTGGGTGCGCCTTTAAGTAAAATATAATTTGCTAATTCTAATAGCTTGCGTAAATATAGTAATGATTTGTTTAGATTGATAGGCATTGTTATTGATTGAGAGGAGATCTCCTTGTAGTCGGTAGAATAGAAATCTTCTTGGAATACCAATCTTACATGGTATCGGCCACATCTCGATCCCTCTAACCCTAACCCTACCTCTTTTCCGCCGCTGCTTTCCTGCCGCATCTCCTCTCTTTGATCTTCTTTATGTCTTTCCGATCTCACCCTATCATCTATAATGGACAACAAACTTCGCCCTGCTATGATGGTGTCCAACGTCAAAAGCCTCGTGCTAATAACCCTAGAAGCCGAAGCTGCTCATTACACCACTTGGGCAGAACTTTTCCAGAACTCTTGCAGAGCATACCAGCTCTACAACCATCTGCAACCCAGAAAGAAAACACCGGCCTCTGCCCCCTCCTCTGATGCTGAAGCGGCTAAGGTCGCTGCTTCTCCTGAACCTTCCCCTGATGCTGAAGCCCTTTGGTCTCGTCTCGGGGCCGCTCCTGGCGTAAGGTCAATCTGAAATTCCATTTGACGGCGAGGAGGTAAACCAGGAAGTTCCTCAGGAAACACATCGGAAAACTCACAAACAACTGGCAGGTCTTCGATCTTCCTCTCTTCAGGTGGAGTATCAGTAACAAGTGCTAGAATAGCAGGATACCCCTTTCGTAGACACTTATGGGCTTTCATAGCAGAAATGATGCCAACCATTGCACCAGTTCGATGGCCCTGGACGGACAGTGATTCTCCACTAAGGAGCGGTATACGCACGATTTTCTCCTTACAAAGTATGTCAGCACGGTATTTGGACAACCAGTCCATTCCAACCACTACGTCAAAACTACCGAGGGTAATAGGAAGGAGGTCAATGTCAAACACTTGACCCACAAGATCGAGTTTACATCCCAAAATAATGTGTGAGGCTTCAATCGTCTTACCGTCAGCTAACTCTACTACATGCTTAGCTTCTAGAGGTGTTGGAGTTAACCCTAATCGCTGACAGAACTCTAAGGACACATAACTCCAATCGGCACCGGAATCAAATAACACAGAAGCAAAGAGGCTGTTCATAGAAAACCTACCAGTCACGACATTGTCGTCGTTCCTAGCATTATCAGCACCAATCGTAAATACCCTTCCACGAGCACCATTGCCCCCATTGTTGTCGTTATTGTTGTTCCCAGCATTGTTATTGTTATTCTGACGGTTGTTGTTATCATTGGCATTTTGATTCAGCTGAGGGCAATCCTGTTTGATGTGACCCTCATCCCTACACTGGAAACACCCCTTCCTATTGCCTTGATTCTGATGAGGCTGCTACCTTTGCTGTTGCTGGTGCTGCTGTTGTTGCTGCTGATTCTGCGGCTGCTGTTGCTTTGGGAATGGAGCTCTACAGTACTTTACCATATGGCCCACCTTATCACACCTATGACACGCTCGGACACACGGTCCACGATGATGATAACCACACCTGTTGCACTTTGGTTCGGATTGCTGCTCTGACCTTGGTTAACAGGGGATGGATTGACTGAAACTACGATTACTGCCATTGTCTGGCCTTTTCTACGACTGATTCGAGTTGGACACCTTGTCTGTATCGTTCCACTTGTGCTTGTTATCACCAACAGGGGTAGTAGTAGCAGTAGGAGTAGCAGAAACATGAGGCGGTAGCGAACCGCGCCCGACCTCTTGGTCTGTAATCTTGTGTGCTAAACGAATGATCTGAGGCAGGTTGTTAAGATTTGTAGCAGTTACCAAACTCTAATTTGCGGTACTAAGCCTTTGATGTACAATTCGATTCTTCGAGGTGGTGGTCGTGATAAGGTAGGGCACATGTTTGCTAGCTCATGAGATCGTTTCGTGTAAGCCTCGATCTCGGACCCCTCCATCTTCAGATTGTAGTATTCGTTCTTGAGTTTCTGAATCTCGTCACGAGGACAGTACTCCTCCCGCATCAACTCCTTGAAATCCTCCCAAGTAGTAGCATTAGCCATTTCGATGCCCAACATCTGCACCTGGGCATTCCACCAAGTTAAGGCACCATCCTCCAATGTGCCTGTAGCATCCTTCACCCGGTCCCCCACGGGACAGTTACACATAGTAAAAACTGACTCAGCTTTCTCAAACTAATGAAGTAGCCCCACAGCCCCTTCAGTCCCACTAAATGTCTGTGGCTTACAATCCATGAACGTCTTAAACGTGCAAACAGGCGGATTGTTTTATTCACGGATTGACCTAAAAATGAGATAGAGTACAACACACGGTTAGAATTGAGTACGCAACACAAGGTTAAGGAGTAATTGGCACATATTGTACCAGCCTGATACGCCACTAGGGCTTCAGCCACACGAGTGTTGATCAGGTAGGTTAATTTGGCCTGAGTCATAGCAATGTTGCCACGTCCACCGTCGCGGCCTCCACCACGTCCACCATTACGTCCACCACGTCCACTCATGTTTCTATATAAGGAAAGGGAAAAGGGTTAAGGGTCGAGATTGAGTAGGGGTCAATCTTTATCATGACTTCTACAGATTACTGAGTTCTATCATTACGTCTGACAACAGAGCGGAACCCCTTTCACACTCGTTAAGCCTCACTGGGACTCACATGCACCCCCCATTATTATTATGTGTGCACCCATAATAACAATGCAATTTACATGTTTATCTCAGCTCCTCCCAACTTGTGCTAAAAGGTTCCTCAAGTTCAAGTAGCAAGACAGAGGATATCACAAAACATAATTCATGAAAATCTAATGGAATATCGCACTGTGACTCTATCAACCACATAACTTAGGCAAGTAACACATGAATTCAGTCTGTAGTGTTAAGTGTGCAATCACATGCAACATCATACATAAGCGTACACTAGATATGCTATGCAATAAGTGAACGAGAGACGAACCTTGCAATCTGGAGCTGAGTGTCATGGTCGATTTCAAAGCTGTTCGGTTATAGTTTAGTTTTATAAAAGCGTTTTAAAACCTAGTTCAGTATAACCAGTGGCTCTTGTTGGAACTTTTGAGATCGTTCATACTTGTGTTGGATTAGTTTTATAGTGGTTTGTAGCTATTTTGATATTATAAGGGCTTATTTTGTAATTCTATAGAATTAGGATTCCTGACCTAGTGTAGTTAAGATTCCAGCAAATTTATAAATTTGCTGGCTAGTCAGGAACACTATAAATAGCCCTTGTATTGTAACCATGGCAAGCTTTTGGCTCTCTTAATGAATATTGGTGTTGTTTACATTCAATCATTGTTCTTGTGCTCTAATCTGATATCCAAGGTGCTCTACTGATTTATTTCATTGTTTGGATTCAATACAACACTTGTTGTATTCATTAATCCATTAGCTTCACCTTCATCTTTGATCTTTCTTAACTTTTCATAGTTCAAACACTTAATCAGTAGGTGTTTTGGGCTAAAACAACCAACCACTGTGATCCGGATTGATATTGGGATCTACAGCTCTGATACCAAACTGTCACACCCCCAAAATACCATGTGCGGAAACACCACGGGACGTGTGACGTACCAGGATCCAGCCACCAATCACATTGAACTATAACAAGATATTAAATAAAAGTTTCCATTTATTTCATAAAGTAATTTCAAATCACAACTTAAAACAAGTACGTTCAGCGGAAGCATAATGTAAATCGTTATTCAAATGTTTCAAAACAAATGTGCGAAAACAATGAACATGTATTCAAGAGCCGCGACCCATGACCACTCCAGCACTCCCAGATAGCAAGTTCCATAACCATGAATCTAACGACCTGCAAGCATGCAGACAAGTGTATCAGACAACGCTGGTGAGTTCAAAGTTTGTTAAAACGTTTAGTTACCAGATATGAGTTTAAAACATTTCAGAAATTCGATGTTGTTAATAACTCGATTACCGCAGATGGCTCCAGAATATTTACCCTTCCCCAATGCTCTATTAAACATTGGTCGAGTGGTTAAGATAACTAGTTCACGCCCGTCCTCCCGGGTACGGTGTGAGGGTGCCAAACCTAATAGCGCTATCAACTAATAACCCCGTTGCCTCCTCGGCAACCAATTCGGTATATGATGGGACTTAAGTGATAGATATGAATGTATTAACCAACATCCCAAGTTTAACATTCCAGTTAAACCCATTTACCCAATATTCCTCCCAGGAATATTTACCAGATGTCCCTCCTTGGGACGCATGCTTGAAAAAGACAGTGAACTCACCTTAGATTTGCTCGGTATATTTAGTTACCCGTTCCAGTTAGTCAACCAACCCAACCGCGGTTAACAATGCTATCAGTTTCATAATCGCTTAAGTCACATATTTTCACAGTTTACATTCATCTCAAAGATTATCACATAACACATAGCAAATATTCATTCTCATACATTCATCATCATACACATTATACACTGCATAAACAGTTCTGTTTATTTGTTCTCGTGTAGCATTTCCACGAAGAACCATACTTCGTGGTATACCCTTATGGCGAAAGACCCTCTCGGCGAAGAACTATCCTTCGTCGAGAATACATGTGACGAAGGACCCTAGTGTTTCGTCAACATCCAGTCAACGAAGAACCATGTTCTTCGTCGAGCCATGTTCTTCATCGGGGCGTCTTTCGTCGTTGCCCTCAACAGTCAGTTGATTTTCCTTATTTTCAGCTGTAATTATTGCTAACAATTAGACAGTTTCCCCAATCAGATCAAACGACACTTTTAGCCATGAATATGAACCCCAATTATGAATAATCATCAACTATTCAACACTTAACAGTTACTATTCATGCTCATACGGACCCCGAATTGTAACAGTTTCCTAAATACACGTAAACAACCATTCTAACCAATCCTTAACCCTAATCATCCAATGATCACACAAAATCAGACTGTTAATTTGTCATGACATAAGTTCATCAAACATGACTATCAACCCACCACATGAACATGTACGTATACAAATCATCGATCCCTCATCATGCAATTTCTAGATTTGCAATATTATCAATGAAACCATAACTTTACACAAGCTCACAAAAATAGGATTTTATCAATTAACAAGGATAGACACTAACCATGATACCGAAGTGGTTAGTTTGATTGAGATGAAGGGCTTCGAGAACCCAAAGCCGTCGTCGCACAGGAAGGAGAGAAAGAGAGAGAGTTTTAGGGTTTGTTGTTTAAGTCTTTGCAGGTTATGGACGGTTATGAAATTAAAATAACATAAACACCAAACTGGGCCACGAATGGACCTAGGCTGAGAGCTCTTTTGGCGAACAACTCCCTCGACGAAGAACCTTCTTCGTCGTGGAGCGATTGGGGCGAAGAACCCTAGTTCTTCGTCGACATGTGCTCAGGGCGAAGAACCTTAGTTCGTCTTCGACATGGGTCTCATGCAATTCAAGTGTGTTGTTCAGCCCTAAGTTAAACACAAACATGTTATTTCCAGACATTAAACAACTCCTAGGTTCACATGTAACACCCAAACGTAACAATAGCTTAATCAATCAAATATCGTACACGTGATACAACGCAAAATGAATTGTGAAAACAAGATTGTGAAACAAGTGATGCGCAGAGAAAAGACCTTGAAATCTCGGGTTGTCACATTGCCAGCTTTCTATCTAGTTCATCCTAGGGTGGTAAGATTGGAACTTGGCCAGAACTTTCTCCTACTTCTTTCTCTTTTCCTTTTGGTTCAACAGTTTTCTTTACTTTTTGAGCTGCAGGTTTCTTCTTTCTCCCCCTTTTCGAGTCTAAAAGCCTCCTTCTTTTCTTGGGTTTAGGTTTTTCCTGGGCTTGGAACACAATTGGCTCGTCTACATCAGCCTGGTACCTAGTCGGGGTCCCGGTAGTCTCCATCTCAGTGGAATGTATTGTGAAGTTTCGGAGAGCTTCTGATATTTCATTCATACTGTTAGTCACACATAAGGAAACACAAAATTCCAAATTAAATTTTAATTATTGAAATTTAATTTTCACAGAAGCACAAAAATTCCTATCTAAAATTTAAGTATTTTTCAAATACTTAATTTGCTTAAACCAGTGGCTTTGATACCACCTTTTCTGTCACGGCCCCCGACCCGTTTTGCCCGGTTTGGAAGCCGCGGAACAGAAAACCCGTGGTATTGGTATTTTTATTGGCAGCGGAAATTTTAACAGGATCGTTTAAAAAAAACAGCGAATTATTTATTATTAATATCGGGACAAACCCCGTATTTTACAAGAAAGGAATTTCACTGGGAAATCCCTGATTATAAAAAACATGTTTATTTTTATTTACTGAGCCACTTCATTCAAGCTGGAGTGCTACGCGACACTTTTTCTTGTTCACAGTAAATCACCTGAAACATGTTTTAAAAAGATTTGATCAGCGAAAAATATTGGCGAGTGCATTCAATTTATACAAAAGACGCAGTGTTATATTTTACAGTATTAAGAGCGATGACAATTGCTTCTATCTTATAATTATATGACCCAGTTGTCACTCGACCGGATCTGTGACTGTGGTCATATCATTATTAGGTCCGATCACCCAAAAATGACGTTATCATTATTTAGGTCTGTTCACCTAAAAGTGACTCTAGATAAGTAATGTATACAAAACCCCACGTACTGTCAGTAATTTGAGATAACAAAGACTTAATCACTGTAAATATAACGGAAAAACATTTAGGGTTTTGGAAAGCACTTTGATAAAAATGGAATGACTCACATTGTGGATTTAAACGGTCACAGGTAGCATACTGGTTATGCTGGTAAACCTAGTAAAATATACAATGCAAACGAAACTGGGTTAGCAACTTAATTCAACATTTACGATAATTGACGAGATCGACACCCTCATGACGAATGACAAAGTATAGTCCAAAAATTTAGGCAGCACTTAAACATCCATCGGATCGGTCTTAATCGATCGGATATTGTATCGTAGCAGTGATCGAGTTATTACCTCGTTATCGTAGCAGCGTCTCGGTACTTAAAATTGTTATTTGAGTAGAAAGAAGTCGTTTTTAAAGGAAATTTTCGAGCAGATTGAATTGTTCATGCAACGTCCAATTTATAGCTGATTTACAGCTTCCTCGCGCCCCGCAAACAAGTTAACTAAGTCCCTCGCGAGCCGCGAGGGACACCCTAGCTACGGCTAGGGCTGCCGTGTCATCCCCTAGGCTCGCCACGTGGACGACGCGTGTCCCACATACTTATCTGGAGATTCTAAGGCTGTCGTGCCCCGCGAAGCCCTTTTCTTATTCTGTCGCGCCCCGCGACTGAGTACAAAATTTTGTATTTCTTGCTTTTTCATAAAAAGTAAGGTTTTAGGGGCTAGGGTTATTACTTACGGAGCCTCTTTTAGGATGTTTTTGTGCAAGTCGTTACAGCCGTCGATTTTAAACTTTCTGGAAATCCTCGTGTCCACGACAACAGCGCCAAAAACTTGACGTGTGTCGAGTGTGGTATAATTTTTAATATATTTTTAGCACTTTTTACTCGTTTATCAAACTTTAAATTCATAAGACACAATACAACACAATCACTCTCTACAACACGTTAGGACAAGTGCACCCATCGTTGGCATAGTATAGTGATGGTAAGATACAGAGGTCGTCCTAGGACACAAGAGCTTTTAATATCGGATATTATCAACGTCTAATCTAACCAAAATTTTGAGAAAAGATGTTAGTTAGTTTAAAATAGAAAAGAAGTAAAAATAAAATGTTAGTAAAAACAATAAACAAGATAGAATCACTTGGTTCGGACTCCTCTTTTATATATCCTTTGATGGTTTCCGTACTTTGGGCTTTTTAAGAGATTATCTTAGTTATTGTGGCATGTCCCTCTTTTGGAGGCAACGCTACCCTCGGTCATATTGGCCTGAATCAGCAAGGATACAGTCCAGCAAGACCGGACTATTGAAAGATAATTAAGCGAGTTATTAATGCAAATGTGGCATATCCCTCTTTTGGAGGCAATGCTACACTCGGCCATATTGGTCTGAGTCAGCAGGGATACAGTCCCGCAAGGCCAGGTTGAATTTTTAATAGTAGTTTATTTATAAGGGATTCAAGTCATTCGTACTTCACCTGATTTGATGTTATTTGCCTCAAGAGAAGTCCTAATAAGCTTGAATCAAGTTCTCGCATGATCTATACAATGAACGAGGCAATAACTTTACCCAAACCACCCTTCTACCCCCTTCCAGGCAGTTAATGTGCTTTATATAAACCGTAAGACACAAATGAGTGAACCAATAAAACATTAAGAAATGATAGAGTAAAGTTTTTTTTCAATATAAAAAAAAACTATTTCTTAAAGTCATTAATACAAACCCAATAAAAAGTAGCCAAAGCTTGGAAATCAAAAGTAATACATAAAAGAATTGTCTTCACCAAGTGATGTAAGAGATTAGCCAAACATGGTCTTTGATTGACAAGAACTCTTACGATCAATCTTGGATCCCGAGACTACAACACACACTCTAAAAGTGGATGATGAAGGAATGTGGTGGATGAAGGTGGTGAAGTGGTGGTGAAGTGGTGTCTAAAATGGCTCTTGCAAATCGAGGTGTTTCGGTTACCAACTTGAACTGTCGAAGATGCAGGTATGTGGCTGAAACTATGGATCATGTTTTGCTTCGTGCCGTTTTGCTAGAAGTATTTGGTAGCATGTGTTCGTATGGGTTAGGATTCTGGTGCCTAATTCCGTGAATCTCTCGCCGGCATTTTTGAGGTCATCTCCTCGAGTCCACGTTCCAAGAGGTGGAAGAAACTTGTTCACATGATTGCCATTGCGATCGTCCGGAGAATAGGCTTGCTAGAAACGAGAAGACTTTCGAAAACAAGTTTTTTCGGTCAAGAAGACGGTGTAACTTATAAAGGAAGACGGGTATTTATAGGTGTGCAATAGATCAAAGATGCCAGCCCCTTCTTGGGAGAAATGGTCTGATTTTGATGTTATTACTATGCTATAATTGACTTTTTTTGTTCCGATGTTTTTGTATGTTTTCCTAGTTTCCTGCTAGACTCTGTAAATACAAAAGTTTTCGCCGTTTAAAAAATTACTATTTAAATAACACTCCTCGTTTCAGTTTGTTAAGATAGATGTTGGACCGTTGTCGTGACCCTGAACAGTCAGTATAAGGCAGTTCATCTTCAAATACAAAGGCGGAATCAATGTAAATGAAGTCACACAGCTATATCCTCTTAATTTCCTCTTTATAAACACTTTCTGAGCCGTTTACAATGATTTCTGACAAAAATCCGGCAGCACCTTGACTCAGATTCCGCTCCTCCTTAACCCGAATGAGATCACACAACTACTATATATAGTGTGCCTGATTTCGCTCCAAACAGCAGGAGCGAAATCACCATGTGATCTCGAGCGGAATCAAACTAATGACACCTAGGAGCGAAATTAACAACATACACACAGGAGCAGAATCAACATGATATCTGATTTCGCTTCTAATGACACAAATGTCATTAGGAGCGGAATCACCCTCTAAAAACTACATTTCCTGTTTTCCGACTCCGTAAAACCTATCTAGACCTAAGACTCGATACAGACGTAGTAAACAGACATTTAGTGCACCAACAGACTCCCCCTTGGATGTTGACGAAGTCTTCGGCTTCGAGTCTTCAGTCTTGGTCTTTTCTCCAACTTTGTCTTCTCATCGTAAAAACTCTATCTTCACAGGATTAGATCTTGACCTGGCTTCATCATCAGTCTCCCCTTTGACTGTTGATACAGACTCCCCCTTTCACAGACTCCCCCTCTTAGTATGCTGGAATCTGGGATCTTGATCTGGTTCAATCTTTAGCACTTTGTTACCATGGAAATGATGAAGTCCATAACTTGTGTCTCAAACATCAAACTTTACAAACTTATCTTTTCACAAAAACACACAGTTTATCAGTTCTAGAAATTCACTCAAGTATTCAGGTCCAAGTTAATGACCCTGATTACTCAATTAATCTACCAAGTTCAACTTAATGACCTTGGTTGATCTTATGACAACACAGACTGATTTTTGCTTAACATTTTCAAACATTTTCTTGAAAATAACAAGCATCAAATTAATGAACTTGTTTTAACTTTTTCATCAATCCAATCTTTATCAAAATAAGCTCTCCTCATTCTCCAGTTCACAACTTTCCTGCATCTGCTTCAATCTTCGAGAATCCAACGATTAACTCTCCACTTTGGTTTGTCAGAAAATAAAGCAGAAATGAAAAATCTTTTTGGATTTTAATAAACTGTTCTAAACTAAGAAATGAAATACAGAAACTTAAATTGCAGAAAGTAAAGAAATTAAACTATTTACAAACATATTTTTGGTGAGCGTGTCAGGGAATCATATCATCTTATTAGACAACTTACAAGTACCGTTAAGCTATAATTTCATACTCAGAATTAAACAATTCACGTAGATTGTCGATATACTGATCCATTTTAAATTCTCACACAAATTTCAATTTACTCAGGATACGATTTAGATGTCCTATGAACTTAGCTCATTCATGTGTCCCACCTCTTGAATATACTCCCGTATCCAGATCCCAATATTCAGTCTTACAGGTGAGTATACCACAGATGATATCTGTAAGGGGTTAAATGCGAGGGCCGTGAGAGCTCAGGTCGATACTTCCGTATACGCAGAGAGATGATGGCTTCGACTTTTCGGTGTGTCCCTTTTAGAGGATCTTTTAGTTATAACATCACACGATTAGCATTTTGCAATGTTTCATCGTTTTTTATGCTGTGGGTGGTGCTATATTTCAAGCAATGCGGAAAGTATTATTCGGGAACCAGGTCAGAACTTCCATTCAGCAGAAGTCCCGGAATAATACCCCAGATATCACTGAGTATAAAGACCTAGTATCTCAGAAAGAGGGACCTTTCAACCGAGATTTCAGGGGTTACCTATATATCCAAGTAGTGTTCCCCCACAAATTACACAAGTTTGAAATTTTAGGTTTATATCCCGAATAAATCTATTAAATGTGCGAAAACCTATCGACACATCATCAGCGAGACTGTTTAATCCATTTTAAACTTTACAATTCTTTAGCATACTATAACTGTCTAGCCGATGTACTATCATTTTCCCTTTTTTACACAAGCTCTTTTTCAGTTTTCTATTGTTTTTGGATTTCGAAATTTTATAATGTTTTTGTATTTTTGCATTTTTTTACTGTTTTTGTATTTTTCTGAAAATATATCTACTCCCCCTAAATACCAAAACAAGTAAAAAATCGACAAACCATTGCAGATTGTTTCTCATCTTCATCTACAACAGTACCCTCATCAACGCCAATAATGCCATCCGACACCGAAAGAAGCTTCATACCGTTCAATTTTAACAAGTATTTAAAACGTGTTTTGTCAAAAGCTTTGGTATCAGCTTTCTGTTCGTCAGTGTGGATTTTCTCAATTCGAATCAACTTCTTCTCGAAGCAATCTCGGATGAAGTGATGTCGAATTTCTATATGTTTAGTTTTAGCGACTGGATTCTTTGTTATATTAACTGCGGCCTCATTATCAAGAAAAAGAGGTGTGTTAAGAAACTGCAAACCGTAGTCGCGCATCTGTTGCTGTATCCACAGGATCTGAGAGCAGCAACTGCTAGCAGACACGCACTCCGCTTCACATGTAGATAGCGCCACAGACGTTTGTTTCTTACACTGCCAGGTAACCAAGTGAGGTCCAAAGAACTGGCATCCTGCAGTTGTTGATTTTGCATTGACTTTGCAGCATCCGAAATCCGAGTCGGAATACCCTTCGAGCATAAAGTCGCCTGTTCTAGGATACCACAACCCCAATGTAGGAGTTCCCTTCAGGTAGCGTAATATCCTCTTCACAATAATCATATGCGAAGCTCTCGGGTTAGAATGATATCTTACTGTGAGGCACGTTGGGTACATGATATCAGGACGTGAAGCAGTTAGGTACATCAAAGAACCTATCATGGAACGATAGAACATCTCATCAGCCCTGTCTCCGGTGAGATCTGAGTGAATCCCATGATTTATTGCTAAAGGAGTAGCAGCTGGAGTAGAACTTGACATCCCAAATTTCTCTAGAATATCATGAACGTACTTCGTCTGATGAATGAAAATTCCTTCAGGTAGTTGTTCAACTTGTAGTCCCAAAAAGAATTTCATCTCCCCCATTGATGACATTTCGAATTTTTGCTTCATCACCTGTTTAAAATCTTTGCACAGATTTTCATTCGTTGACCCAAAAATTATATCGTCCACGTAAATTTGAACTATTAGAAGATGTCCGTCAACCTCTTTAGTAAAGAGAGTGGCATCCACTTTTCCACGTATAAAGTTGTTGGCTAGTAGGTGTTGAGACAAAGTCTCGTACCAAGCTCTCGGGGCCTGGTGTAAACCATACAGCGCTTTGTCCAATAAGTAGACCTTGTTTTTGTGGATTGGGTCGGTGAAGCTCGGCGGCTGTCCGACATAAACCTCCTCTTTAACCTTCCCATAAAGAAACGCCGATTTTACATCTAGCTGATATACTTTGAAATTCTTCCAAGATACAAACGCCAGGAAAATTCTGATTGCTTCTAGTCGTGCTACAGGAGCATACACTTTAGTAAAATCAATCCCCTCCTGTTGACTAAAGCCCTAAACAACGAGTCGAGCTTTGTTCCGTACAACAACTCCTCTGTCATCTCTCTTAAATTTAAATACCCATTTCGTATTGATTTTCCTGTGACCATCCGGCAAATCCACTAGCTTCCACACTCCTAACTTTTCAAACTGACTCAATTCTTCTTGCATCGCATTGACCCAAGAATCTTCAGTAAGCGCCTCTTTGTAAGTTCGAGGTTCGATCTGCGAAATAAAACAACTTAATGAAAAATCAGTTTGTAAAGGTGCTACTGTAGAGTAAAAACATGTAAGGCCCTGGTCAATTTGACGTCTCGTGCGAACGCCCGATTGCAATTCTCCAATGATCAACTCCTCTGGATGGTATGAAAGAGTTCGTGGCATTACTTCGCTTGGAACATCTACATCACCTTCCAGATTAGTAACGTTCTGATTTGCACCTTGTTCACTAATTTGGTTTGTTTGACTTGAATCCTGAATCTGCTCCCCCTCAGAATCTGAATCTCCTCGATCAAATATCGGCATGTTCTCAGATTCTTGATTATCATTCTGAACCATCTGATTATCTTCAGCAACTTCATTTTGTTGGATATCATCGTGTTCACCAGCATTACTCGGACCTGCTTCATCGTCATTTGAAGTTTCCCGTGGTCGCCTCGAATACTCAGCTGGGAACCTTTGCTGTGACTCGTACTCTCGCAAAATATCCAACTCATCAAAGAAATCTTCTTCTTCTTCTTCCCTCATATCAAACGAATCCCACAACTTGTCATAATGATAACGCCATGAATCTCCTGGATTTTGTGGCGGCATAGTATAACCTTGACATTCAACATTTGCTGCTTCAATAATCCGCTTCTCACTTGGAACAAAGACACGTCGCATAGGACTTGCATAACCAACAAATATACCCTCAATGCACTTCGGACCAAACTTTCCATAAGGCTCTAGAACAGTACAGGGTGACGCGAACGGTTCAAGATACTTCAAATTAGGTTTGCGGTTATTAATCAACTCAAAGCATGTTTTGTTGAACTTTTTGACAGTGAGAACTCTGTTGAGCGTATAGCATGCGGCGGAAACAGCGTCAGCCCAAAAGTTTATCGGTAACTTTGAATCTGCGAGCATTGTTCTGGCCGTCTCGATTAGTGTCCGATTTTTGCGTTCTGCAACTCCATTCTGTTGCGGAGTGTACGGAGCACTAAACTCATGCAAAATACCACGTTCATCACAAAATTCTTCCATTTTCCTGTTCTTGAACTCAGTACCATTATCACTGCGAATTCTTATGATACGCCTCTGATACAGATTCTCAATTCTTTTGAACAACGCCATCAAACTATCAAATGTTTCATCTTTCGTCTTTAAGAATGAAAGCCATGAAAATCTGGAATAATCATCGGTAACCACAAGACAATAGTAATCTCCAGTAATACTCTTGGCATTCACTGGACCAAACAAATCCATGTGAAGTCTCTCCAGGGGTCTTGAGACTAAATTGACTTGCTTTGAAGGGTGTGACTTTTTCTTCTGCTTGCCTTTAACACAGCTAATGCACTCCCCTTCCAGATGAAAACCTTTGACATGAACTCCTGTAACCAAATCGTTGTGCACCAAGTGATTCATTTTCCTAAGATGTATATGTCCCATCTTACGGTGCCACAATCTCGATTCTTTTTCAGTTGCTCTGGACACAAAACAATGAGCCTGACCCGTGGTTGTAGTAGCTACGCTCATATCCAACATGTACAGATCATTAACTCTTGGTGCCCTCATGATAATCCATTCCTCAGGGATAACAAATCCTGGCTTCAAGATCAAACATTCTTTATTAGTGAAGTGAGTGGTATACATCTTGTCACAAATCTGTGAGATACTTAGCAGATTATTTTCCAGCTCAGCAATGTAATTAACTCTTTCAAACGTCACAATCAAGTTGGATAATGTTCATTCACCAATAATCCTTCTTCCTTGATTACCCGCGAATCCTACGTAACCTACAGCAATGCAGTCTTCCCTGTCATATGTCGAGACGCTCCACTGTCCATAATCCAGCGTGAGACTAATCTTGGAAGATCCTGCACATATCACAAAAAAATGATTCAAAAACTTCAATAAAGATTCTGATTCATGCTTTGCGATCAAGGAAGCTCCGGCAAGTCAGGTTTTCATTCAAAAAAGAAAATATCCACCCAAGCCTGACCAGCCTTGGGTGTAACCTTGTTGTCTTTAGCTTTGCCATTTTGTTTCTTAAAATTTTTAACTTGAAGTGGTGGAAAGTTAGTATCATCCACAATTGGGACAGAATTCACCACTTTTTGCACTTGTGAAGTTGAAACTTGTTTCTCTGTTTTAGTTTTCCAAATTTGTTGAGATGACACAACCCGTTTGTAAAACTTGTCATTTTTTGTTACCACATTCTTTACGGGTTCAGTTTTAATCTTTGTGATTTGGTTTTTCAAAACCTTTTTCTCAACAAACATTGGTGCTTTTCCCTTCACATCATCTTTCTTCTTTTGAGTCTTGATAACTTCAGTCTTAGGCTTCACGTTAGTACACTTTCGTGCAATGTGCCCAACTTGATTGCATCTGAAACATGAACTACCCGACTTGTGCCTTCAGACTGAGATTGTAAAGCTTTCTTCTCAAAGAACTCTTCATTCGATTTTGAAAAAATCTTTTTCTCTTCATCAGACAATGAACTCGAACTATTCACAAACTTTTTCTTTTCAACAAACCTTTTGTTTTGAACACTTCTTCTCTGATAATTCTTACCACCCTGATAACCACCCGACCAATTTTTTCGGTTGTTGTTATATGTAACACCTTGAAAATTTATGCCCAATAATGTATAAACACGTGTCACAAGCTCTGAACGTGAGGAAGAATACTTTGGAGGGACTAAAGTTGACAAACGGGGAAACTATGTGAATATAAGGGTCCAAAGTGTCAACAATGGATAAATATATTCTAAAATAGCCCTACATAATGTTTATACCTTCCAACGAATAAATCATGGATCATACGAAGCTAAAAATGAAAGAAAGTGAGGAATTACAAACTACAGGGGCTAAAAGTGTCAACATATGCAAAGTATACCTCTGAGTGACCTTTTGGCAGACCCGAAGCATTGTAACGATAAAATATACTCACTAGAATATATGGTTAAAATTTCATAAAGTTTCGTTATCGTATGAGAAAGTTATGATCAAATTCGTGTTCGAGGGGTTAAAAGCGTCAACATTGAATTCTATGGCCTTAAGAGTGGTTACAAGGTTAGTCAAGGACTTAACCAAGTTAGCAAAAGTCCCAAGGCCCTTAAAAATCAAGTTAGAGGGTTGAAAATGCAAATTAGGGACTTAAAACCACGTTACAAAGGACCAGGGACTGAAAATGCAAACTTTGAAACTTGTTTGGCAGGTTTTGCTGGTCCAGGCGGCCCGCGTTAGAACCCCCTACAACCTCAAGCGGGCCGCATCAGACTGCCAGCATCAGAATTCTTGGACAGATGCCTGTAAAAGCTGTGTAACCGACTTAAGGGGCTTGTTTTGCATACCATGGGCTGCCCCAACCAGTTTTCATGCATTAGGGATATGTGGGATGATCTTACAACAAGTGTAGACTTGTTTGGCACCATCATGGGAGATCAATTTCACTATATAAGGGACTTAAGGTTGTAACCATTTGATGACCCACTTTCAAAAGTTCACAAGTATACTCTCTGGAGCTCTCTGGACAGCAAGCACTCATCCTTAGCATCCCTAATCCTAATTAGGACTCTTGTAAGTGTCCTTAACCCTTCCAAATTCGTTTTAGCTTAGTTAATTAGCTAAAAGTCAAACCGTCGTAATTAAGGTTTGACTTCGTGATTAATTAAAATGTGCTCTGTCAAATCACGAATTAAAAGTACCTTTAAGTAGGTAATTATGTGGGTAACAAACCCTTAAAAGAGTATTTCCAGATTCTCACTCTAACTATGTTAATTGTCGAGTCAAAGCTTATTATAAAAAGTCAACAGAAAGGTTATTTGCGAATTAATGCATAATTAGCAATGTAGGATACATGCAACCTATTTGATCATTGAAATAACTTGGTAATTAATGTAAGAACATGTTCCAACATGTTCAACTCGACAATTTTCAGTTTAGGCTCGGTTTGGAACCGAAAGTCGCAAAGTTTGACTTCTGCTTTGACTATCAGTTCTGACCCGTTTAAGCCAAGTATAGGATTTCCTTAGAGCTTCTTTTGGACCTATTTGCATGTTAGTATAACTCTCTGAGATTATACTACTTGGTTCATTAGATATCCTATTCACATGCATGTTTCCGTTAATCGCTTATATGTTGACCATTATGCCCATTTGACCTTAAAATGTGATTTTTGAAAATGTAAAAGGGTAGGCACCTTGGCTACTGATTTATAAACTTGCACCCAAAATTTGAAGTCAGTTTGAGGTCTAGATTAAGAGTTATGCTCAATAGCGTAATTAAGAGCTTCTTTACTAATTAAATGGCATAAATTGCATATAGCCTATCAAAACCCAAATTTTTATACCAAACTCTTTACCCACTGTTATAAAATAATATTTTGGGATTTTTGGAGATTTTTATTTATTTTTAGGCTGAGCATAACTTAGTGTTCTAAGATTAATTCGGTTTATGCCGGTTTTGCCCTTTTTAGCCATAAAATGAGTTTTGCAAATCCTTTTGACCTCAAACCAATTTCTACTGATTTGCTATGATAAATAAATTATTTTGAGCCTTCTGAAATATTAAAAATATCAGCTTTTTACAGAAAACCCGGAAATGGCTCCAAATCGCCTTTTTAAGCATTTTACGCATAAGTATGCACTAGAACCTTCTTAAGCTTAAGGGATTGAACCTACTGATGTAATCAGTAAATTTTTATATTTTAAACAGTAGGCAAATGTTTTGAACTCAGAATTCCAGAATTGACCTTTTAGGCACATGTGAAATTACTAAAATGCCCCTTCGGTGCATAGTAAGGTAAAAGGTAATAAATTTCACATAGATTTGCTACCCTACTGTTATAACTTAGTAAATTAAGTATATTTACTAATTTAATCAGACCTGTAACTCAGGTTATTATTTTAACCGTTTTTCACCTTATAAAATGACCAAAACGCCCTTATGAGGCATAGTTTTGGTTTAAAACCATTTAGGGCATAATGGAAGGTATCATTCTGATATCACAACATATTTTAGGCATATTAACTTCAGAAACTTGTATTTGACTCTTATGGTTACGCGTTACGCACTATACGCGTTCGGATCGGCTTATGTGACTAGTTTGGCCATTTTAGCCGAAACGGGTCAAACCATATCTTTTTGGTCTCAAAATCCAGAATGTGATTATGTAACCCATATTAAAAAAGTATGCAAGCTTGTTGGGTCAAAACCACATTCTAAAACGGTCTTCGCCTTATTGTGCGTTTAAAACCGTAATCTTCCTATAAAACTAACCGGTCAAAGCTTAAGACCCGTTAGGATTCTAATAGGTTATTAAAAACCTTCGTTCCAGATTTAGGAGCCCAGTAAAAGCTATCTGTACTTGCTTGGTGGTATACGGCTGGGATAAATTGTATAAATTTGCTCAGGTAAATACGTTTAACTTATTTTCCCTAAACGGGCTTGGGGTACGGTATATAAAATACCGCTTGGTCGGGGAATTGACCTTAACCAGTTGATGGCTAAGAGTCGTCAAATTAACCCGTTTAAAAATGTTGTTTTGTTTGTTTAACGCCTTTGGGGGTTTAATGACCATGTCCCGGATATCCTTGGCATCATTCAAAGAATGGCCACGACCTTAGCACACGGGTGTAGGCGTACACCCTTAGTGCATTTCATTAAAGTATAATCCTCGGTCGAGAGAAGTCTTGCGGCGGAATTATATTAAGTGGTGTGTCTATTAATCTTTAACCCGGCACGACCCGGGCCACTGAACGCATAACGAACATGTAATTCTTTTACAAGATTATTAAGCAAATAATTATCCCAATTTATAAAAAGTTTTATGCCACGGGCATTTAAATCAATTTTAAACATTTTCAAAATGAGTCAGTTAAATTGTATTTACCAGTGTAAACTGGCGTATTTTCCAAAAAGGCTAAGTGCAGGTACTACGCGTAATAGGCTGGTCACTCCTTAAGCATCCATAGAAGTCTCGCAAGCTTAGGATGCATGAAGTCTGTTGAAATGAAGTTTCCTTTTTGTTTGGATCTGCCTGTGGATCTATTTCGACTATTTTGTGATACTTGAATATTACAATATTTTAAGTTGAAATAAATCTTTCTTTGCTTCCGCTGTGCATTTATATTTTTGTATGTTTGTCTATGACGATATCAAGTACGTCACGGAAACCCCCACCGGGCCCACCGGTGACACGTGGAAAATAGGGGTGTGACAGGTTGGTATCAGAGCCAACGCTGAGTGAATTAAACACTAGCCTTTTGTGTTTAATCTCAGTCAAATAAATGCACATTCCTCGAGTTCCGAGTCTAGACAAAGAACATAGGACAAACTCTGTTTTGTTTTATTTCATTTTGTCTTTATTTTATATATATGTGTTGCTGTATCTTTTTGTTGACAGGTCTAAATCATGCCGCCACGTATGAGACGCGGACGAGGAAAGGCTCCTTTCACGAGCCACGACCACGAAGCCGGACCCTCACACCGGCCAACACCTTCCATTACTATGAGTACGAGCCCACGAGAGCCGTGGAGGCTCTATGTTGAACCCGGGAGGCGGTCAGTCTCCCTTAGCTCCTCACCTTCATATCAACATTCTTTTGGGCCCCAATCAGAAAATGAGCCCAACGATCAACCACCCTCTTTCATACCTCTCCAAAGGTCCAACTCTCACCACTCTTTTGGTGACCCTACCCCCGCATTCCAAAGCCGGTTCAACCCGGCTAACTACCTTCAAGAACCCGTGGGTTTTAACCCACTTGGACCAGAAGATCATTTTTCTGGTGAGAATGACATGGACAAAGATACTGACCCCATGGAGCTTGCTACAGGGACGCCGAACCACCCCATCGAGATCTCAGATGGGTCATCTTTCCACGGATCGCCGTACCGCGGTCCGGACAGTTACCAGGAGAGGTTCAAACAGTGGGACTGGTATTTCACCCCATCCGAGCACTCGTCCCCTTATCACCAGCAGCAGCAGTAGCAGGAGCAAGATCCTTCTGAGGATCACCATTTTGTGGCAGTCACTCCGCCACCACCACCACCAGCGGAGCAACAACCTCCTCCGGAGCCACCGAGGCGGAGAAGGTCAAACGCACGGATGTCCGTGCGAGGGGGAGTCCGCATCAGGACTCCCCAACCATCGAGTGGCAGTCATTATCCGCCACTCCAAGAAGAAGAAGAAGAAGAACCACAAATGGGGGTCCATCAAACCCCATTCCAGAGGTCAACTCAGTGCCTATGGCACCTCCGTTGGGTTTTGACAACCCAATACCTGCTTACGCCGGCTCAGCGGCGTACAACCCTTTTGAGCAGCCGGCTCATACTCAGTTTGACTATGCCAACATAGACCCATATCAGGAAGCATGGGACTGCAACGCACGTCACCCAGAGGGACCTTATGGTGGTCTTTGGACCACTGGTTACCCAATGGGTAACCAGCGTCCACCACCTCCTCAACCTCTGTACCAGCCGCCGCAGCCGCAGCTTATCCCGCCAGAGCGCCAGCAGGAAGTACTTGACCGGTTGAACCGAGTCAAGCAAGAGGTCCGTGAAGACCACGAAAGCAACCGAGGCTTCTTCAAGGGCCTGTCAGACTTGCTCAAGGGAAAGTCCAAGAGGAGGGGTCATTGAAGACCTTGTTATTTATTTGTCTAGTTGTAATCAGTCCCTGCGTGGATTTGTTGTTTCTGTATTCAGCTCCTGCACGAGCTTGTCTTTTAGTATTCTGCCCCTGCGTGGGCATGTCTTTCAGTTGACCCCTGCATGGGTTTATTTGTTTGTTGTATTCCGCCCCTGCGCGGGCATGTTATTTTGTAGAAGTCCCGTTTAGGGCAAATGTTGTACTGTTTAATCTTTAATAGTGGAATGTTGCATTTAAATTTTCATGATTATTATTATAAATAAGTATATGAATAAACTTAAAATAAAAAGTAAAATGAAAATGACATTTCCTAAAATAAAGAAGACCTACCATTAATATAAAATGGCAAAATCTAAAAAGGGACAAGACCTAGCCATGTGTCATTTTAAGACAAGGCCAAGATGGTATCTTCGTAATTAGATTCAGGTCCATAATTAACGTCTCAACTTAGGATTGATCTGCGTTATGTTAAAAAAAGAGAATCATAGGGGTAAAACCTATCCACGTGTCGTCGCAGACATGGCCAAGATGGTAGAACCTGTCTAAAAGATTCCAAATTCTGTTGACATCTGTAAGTATGTTAGCATATCAGGCAAATTGTGATACAGAATAAATCACACAGGCCACCTTTTAAATTGGGTTAATTTAAAATTCCCTGTATTTTCATAACCATCCCTTGGGGATGAAGTGCCTACGGGTAATATATATATATATATATATATATATATATATATATATATATATATATATGGATATATATATATAAATGTCCTAGGGACTAAGAGACAGTTAGAGTCTGCAACTCACTGTCTAGAATAGGGTAATGAACTGTGATTCAAACCCTAATACCTTGATCCTGTAAGAATCCAGGTTATAGATTAACACTGTCTTCGTGACTAAGTTATATGTTAATTCTTAATTGTAATATAGGATTATAACGAAGATCCTGAATAAATACTTGATTAATAAATTAACCAGCAATGGCTATTTAAAACCATGGTTAATAGAATATAAAATGTTGTATTAGCTTCTAAATAAAACCTTGCCTATTATTGTCTATATGTAGCAACTGAAGCTACATGGCGGGGTCGGACGAAGTGAACAGTCGTCCGGTGGAGAATCACGATAATGCAAAAATACAGTTAACTGGCGCAGAGCTGAAAGCGCTTGTAGATGATGCGGTTACAAAGGCTTTAGAAAGGCAGTACAGTGAGTACAGTGGGACCCACAGTAGGACCTTATCTACACCGCATATCAAATCCAAGACCCACTCGGGAGGTCACAGCAAGCCACCGCTTACTCCACCAAAGTCTAAGAAAAATGAGTCTAAGAAAGATGATGACAGACATTCCTCCAACGAAAACAGCGTTCCATCCAAAAGGTTAGTATTGGATGACAAGTCTCATGTCAAAGGGTGCACATATAAGTACTTCGTCTCATGCAAGCCTTGGGATTTTACTGGAGAGAAAGGGGCAGTGGATTGCATGACGTGGTTAGATGAAATGGACACGGTGGTAGATATAAGTGGTTGTGCTGAAAAAGATATTGTGAAGTTTGTGTCGCAGTCTTTCAAGGGTGAAGCCCCATCATGGTGGAAGTCGTTAATTCAAGCCACCGGAAAGGTACCTCTGTACAACATGTCCTGGGAACAATTTGTTGCCCTGATCAAGGAGAATTACTGCCCTCAGCACGAGGTAGAAAGAATAGAGTCTGATTTCCTGTCATTGGTGATGAAGAACCTGGACTTCCAGGCCTATCTCACAAGTTTCAATACCTTCTCGAGGCTAGTTCCGTACCTTGTGACGCCTGAACCAAAGAGGATAGCCCGTTTTATTGGGGGTCGGGCCCCATAAATTAAAGCAAGCGTCAAGGCCTCTCGGCCCACTACATTTCGATCAGTAGCTGACATATCTCTGTCCCTTACACTAGACGCAGTTAGACAGAGATCCCTGAGAGCTGCGGATGCCGAGAAACGGAAACGCGAAGATGATGGTTCGCGACGCTCAGATAAGAAGCGTAAGGGAAACAACGACCAGAAGAAAGGGTCGGAATCTAAGAAGGGTGATCATCAGTCGAGTGATAAGCCTCGGTGCAAGGTTTGTAAGAAGCACCACTTTGGGAAATGCAGGCTTGAGTCAAGATCGCAATCCCAGCCAAAGGCGTGTGGAATCTGTAAATCCCCAGATCACAAGGCAATAGACTGCAAGAAACTTAAGGATGCCACATGCTTCAATTGTAATGAGAAGGGGCATATTAGACCCAACTGCCCGAAACTTGCAAAGAAAGCAGAGGAGGGAAAGAAGACTAATGCAAGGGTCTTCCGCATGGATGCGAAGGAAGCTATTCAGGATGACAATGTCATAACAGGTACTTTTCTCATTAATGATGTCTACACAAGGATATTGTTTGATTCTGGGGCGGATAGATCCTTTGTAGATAATAAGTTCTGTGAATTATTGAAATTACCTTTTAAAACCCTAAGTATGAATTATGAAGTGGAATTAGCTGATGGATCAATAGAAACAGTTTCGACTGTATTAGACGGATGTGTCCTATCCATTAGGAACCACTCTTTTCCTTTATCCTTGTTACCCTTTAAGCTAGCAGGCTTTGATGTAGTAATAGGTATGGATTGGTTATCGCATAACCAAGCCCAAATTGTGTGCAACAAGAAACAGGCATCTACCATTGGTCGAGTTCTCCTACAATAATAGCTACCATACCAGCATCCAGGCTGCACCTTTTGAGGCACTATATGGTAGGAAGTGCAGGACGCCCATTTGTTGGGCAGAAGTAGGGGATACTCAATTATCAGGTCTTGACTTAGTCTTCGAGACAACGGACAAGATTGTCCAAATTCGCGACCGCCTGAAAGCTGCTCGAGACAGGCAGAAGAGCTATGCGGATGAGACAACGGACAAGATTGTCCAAAATGCTGTTTTGTTTGTTTAACGCCTTTGGGGGTTTAATGACCATGTCCCGGATATCCTTGGCATCATTCAAAGAATGGCCACGACCTTAGCACACGGGTGTAGGCGTACACCCGTAGTGCATTTCATTAAAGTATAATCGTCGGTCGAGAGAAGTCTTGCGGCGGAATTATATTAAGTGGTGTGTCTATTAATCTTTAACCCGGCACGACCCGGGCCACTGAACGCATAACGAACATGTAATTCTTTTACAAGATTATTAAGCAAATAATTATCCCAAGTTATAAAAAGTTTTATGCCACGGGCATTTAAATCAATTTTAAACATTTTCAAAATGAGTCAGTTAAATTGTATTTACCAGTGTAAACTGACGTATTTTCCAAAAAGGCTAAGTGCAGGTACTACGCGTAATAGGCTGGTCACTCCTTAAGCATCCATTGAAGTCTCGCAAGCTTAGGATGCATGAAGTCTGTTGAAATGAAGTTTCCTTTTTGTTTGGATCTGCCTGTGGATCTATTTCGACTATTTTGTGATACTTGAATATTACAATATTTTAAGTTGAAATAAATCTTTCTTTGCTTCCGCTGTGCATTTATATTTTTGTATGTTTGTCTATGACAATATCAACTATGTCACGGAATCCCCCACCGGGCCCACCGGTGACACGTGGAAAATAGGGGTGTGACATTATAAAAACGAGGTGGAACAACAGGTTTCTTATAGTAAGCTTTATCTTTTTCAAAATTCATTTGTCTCTTTGTTTGACTCAAACTGTTCACTTCTGACAATTCAACTTCAACTAACTTGAAAACATTTGTTAACTTTTTCATATTCACATTCTCCATGGGAAACTCAGAATCCGAAAACAACTTATCCGAACCCAACATCTTGTACATGACAAGATTTGATCCTTCATTTAAGTTGTTCTTGGACTTTTGTTTCGGAATGTACTTATCCAAGAAACATCCATCTTCCTCAGTAGTGTCACTGTCCGTTTTTAGAACATTTTCAACAACACTTTTTACAACATCAGTTTGAACACTATCGTCATCGGAAGATGTAAAAGTAACATCAATGGTTTCCGGAAGTTTAACTTCATTCTCTTCCTCAATTTCAACCAACCCAGATTGCTTTTTCGAATAATTGTCAAGAATTGGTGGTGGAACTCGATGAAAACCCACCCCAGTTCCATCTGAGTACACATCTTCTCCTACTTTGTTTTTCCCGATAGGTTTGGGAACAATATGTTGCAAAACAAAGCTTGCGGAGTTGTAACTCTTAAGCTTCAACTGGATTCGCTCATTTTCAATCTCAGCTTCTTGAACTTTAAGTTTCAATTTAGTGATTTCATCCAGTTGTTGATTGATTGATTCTTCTTTTCACCGAAGCACTGTTTTTAGTTGAATGTTTTCTTTATAAGTTTTACCGTTTCTATCATCATTATCTTTCATTGTGCTTTTAAGCTTCTCAAATTTTTCAGTGATCTGACGATTTTCAAGAACTAACTTTTCATTTTCTTGTCTAATCCTTTCATGATCAATTTTATCATTTTCAATTTTATTACTTAATTCTTTTAACCGTTCAGTTGAAGCTTTAACCATCTTATCACGATCAAGAATTTGACCCTCAATGTTTCTGACTTTCGCTGTCAGATCCTCAATTTTCTTACCATTGAGATAAGTGATTGTGCCACAAACTTTGCATTCCTTGATGCAATTTTTGCAGTCAACATCACCACTGACTTTCTTACCTGACACAGTCGTTGACAAGTTTGAACTGACATGGCTTTTTGACTCAGACACGAAGTTAGAGTCTACCTCAAGCGCTTTAGCAGCCAGCACCTTGTCAGCCATCTTTCCAAGGTTTTCAGCATTCAACTCCTAAGTAGTGTCAATAATCCCAGTATCAACCTTCTTTGACTTCTCTTTCTCTTCTTCCTCCTTCTTCTCTTTCTCTTCTTCCTCCTTATTCTCTTTCTCTTCTTCTTCTCCGCTTCCCCACCATTTCTTCTGCCAATAATCATCTTCAACTTTATACTCTTTGATTATGGTTTCCAAATCCAGAGTGTTGTGATCAATAGCAATGTTTCCATAGGGGTCAAGTTAACATTCTCTGTCTGGATCCCATCTTTTTGCTCTTTTTGCTTTAATATAGATACCAGATATTCTGATCATTTTGTTCGTGGCTAACAACTTTCTGTAATTATACTTCTGTTCTTCTGTTCTGTTGTCTTTCCAAGGAACAGGTTCAGTTTTTGCCATGAAAGCATAACCAACCGCATCCTCCTCCGGTAACAACTCACTCCAGTCGTAACCTTCATCATCGTGAATCACCGCAAGAGCTCTAGATTTCTCTTTGTTATCTTCAATCTGCTTCATTCTTGGCGGCTCCGATTTGTTCTGATGATATATCGCTTTCTTGTAGTAATCTTCTCTGAACGGATTTTCAGACTCATCAGCATACGCGTTTCGGCATTCACGCTTAAAGTGACCTTTCTGCTTGCACTTGAAGCACGTCACCTTAGACTTATCAAAGCCCAACTTGGTAGATGGTCCACCAATTGACTTCCTCCCGGTAATCTCCATGAAACGCTATGCTCGACGAACTGCACTGGCCATACACCACCTTATGTCGATTAATTCCATCTCCTCAGGATCTATTTGATCATAATCTTCCTTTGTAAGGTTGGTGTTGCCTATCTTGCCAGCTACAAGACTTTCATACGATTCCAGCACCGATGCTAAGAAAACCATTTATTGCTTTGCCGATTCTTCACTGAAGTTCTGAGCGTTCTTTAAGTCTACAGCAATGTTGCATTGAAATAAATTCTTTGCATCAGACTGGTTTGAATTTGATGAAGACCCACTGTGATATCCACTGCTTTGATTTTCTTTGCTCGTTGTGGAGACATTCTCAGTAGAAAACACAGTCTTTGGAGAATTGTTCTTTGGCATCATGCTCTTTGGATAATACAAATCCAAATTCTGCTGGTATGATGAGTGATTGACTTTGTGTGTCTTCTTTAGCTCCAGCTCGTGACTCTCTAGTCTCTCGATCAGCAGATCTACAGTCAACTCTTCTGGCGATTTGATAGTATTCTTCAGCATCAATGCATAGTATTGCCAATCCATTTCATCTAGTAACGAATCAAACAGCTTGTCAACTAGCTCATCTTGAGTATAGAAAATTCCATGTCTTGCCAGTTCTATCTTCAGATGCCCAAACCTCTCAATCATTTTACAAACTGACTCATTCTTTAAACACCCAAACAAATCAAACTCTTTTTTAAGTAGTTTCTTTTTGTTTTTCACAATTTCCGTACTTCCTAAACATTTGGTTTCTAACTTTTTCCAGAGATCTTTAGCACTGCTGTACTCGATCAACGAAATTATATCTTCTCGAACTGATTGAAACAACAACGCAACACATTTCTGCTCAGCAACAAATGACTCTATCTCCTCAGATGTTGATAAAGTTTCACCAGTTTTGCCTCCATTATCGTACCCATTTTTTAGACTCTTCCAGCTAGGAAAGGCAAAGGCCATCAAACAATCTTCGAACTTCTTGGCCCACCGACTATACTCCTCGATAGCCATCAACTTCGGTGGTTTGTTGTAAGTTCCGAAAGCACTTTCAACTTCCAAAGCATCCGATAACTTTTTCTTTGCATTTGGAGGATTCTCATTTGTGTTGCTAGAAGAAGTATCGTCTCCGGAATTTCCAGCAAAAGCAAACAAATCGCTAAACGGGTTCATGAAAATATCATCCATCTTGCACGTACCTGAAAAATCAGCAAACACTTAGAAAATTTTCAAAATTTTGAAAATCAGTGATTTCGAGCGAAATCAGTTTTTTGAGCGATATCAACAAAGATGTGTTCGAGCGAAATCAAGTTTAATCTGATTTAGAGCGAAATCAAATTGTAACTTTCAGGCGGAATCATAAATTATCTGATTTCGAGCGAAATTAGACTTTTATGATTTTATGAGCGAAATCAGTTATTTCGCTCCAAGTGACCAGATGAATTTCGAGCGAAATCAAGTTATTACGAGCGAAACCTTCGATGTTCTTTTCGAGCGAAATCAGGTTTTTATGCCATTTTTACCAATTTTACTTCGAATTTTAACCTGATTCTTTCTAGGGTTTGTTAATTCTATGTTTTACACGATATACTCGAAATTCAGGCCATTTCAACCGTATGAACTAGTTCAAATCAGAAAAGTATGAGAAGAAGTGAGTAGAAGTAAGAGAATCTGGTAGAATCAAGCTGTAATGGTATGAACTCCTCGTCCTGAGCTCTGATACCACTTGTTGGACCGTTGTCGTGACCCTAAACAGTCAGTATAAGGCAGTTCATCTTCAAATACAAAGGCGGAATCAATGTAAATGAAGTCACATAGCTATATCCTCTTAATTTCCTCTTTATAAACACTTTCTGAGTCGTTTACAATGATTTCTGACAAAAATCCGGCAGCACCTTGACTCAGATTCCGCTCCTCCTTAACTCGAATGAGATCACACAACTACTATATATAGTGTGCCTGATTTCGTTCCAAACAGCAGGAGCGAAATCACCATGTGAACTCGATCGGAATCAAACTAATGACACCTAGGAGCGAAATTAACAACATACACACAGGAGCAGAATCAAAATGATATCTGATTTCGCTTCTAATGACACAAATGTCATTAGGAGCGGAATCACCCTCTAAAAACTACATTTCCTGTTTTCCGACTCCGTACAACCTATCTAGACCTAAGACTCGATACAGACGTAGTAAACAGACATTTAGTGCACCAACAATAGACTTGTCTCCAATCAGAGAGGTTAACAGTCATTCATCTCGGCGCGTCAGCTACACATCCCAATGCTCGGATACGGTAGCAGTTCATGCATTTCCACCACGTGTGATCCAGCCTGAAACCCCACATCATCATCAACATGATCATCATCATTTAAACAAAAATGACGCTTTTGCTGTTCCTCTTCTTCCCCATTCAATAACCAAAACTGTTCACCCTCACCCTCCTCTCTCCAACCCTGTTCTCTCTCTCTTCATCATCATCATTTTGCAAATACTTATTTCTCTGCATTGAAATATCACAATATTTTGATGTAAAATATTTTATTCTTACGAATTTTGATTTATAATAACGAAGAAACCGAATATCACGTTCACTAAATTTGTTACAGCCGCTAATTTCAGGTACTCTAATCTGATTCCTTATGTTTTTTTTTCCTTTTTTTCAATAATTGCTATGATTCAATTGTATCATAAACTTTTCATGCTTGTTTATTGAATCTATTTTATTGTGTGCTTAGACATAGTACTTTATTAATTATCACGAATGTTATTTGTCAGAAGAAACTGTACGTCTAATAAACGATGTAGAGGAATGTGCAATGAAATAATTAGGGTTGTGTTAAAATCATTAGTGCATAGAGGAAACTGAATTTTTAATGGAAAGTTCTACTATTTTAACAACCAACTTGAACAAGGATACACCCCGGGTATCATCGTTGTTAATGGCACCATCATTCCTGTTGTTAGACAAGGCAACCAAACTCTCCCACTACCCTTTCCATCATTCAAACTTAACAATGTCTTATATGCCCCTAATCTCATTAAGAACCTTATATCCGTTCGACGTCTAACGACAGACAACTTACTTTCAATTGAATTTGACCCGTTTGATTTTCTTGTGAAGGATCTCAAGACCAAGGAACCTATCCTACGATGCAATAACTCGAGCGACCTCCATCCTCTCACCGCCGACTTTATCAAGTCTTTCACCTCACCTACCGCTTTATCCGCTATCTCTTAAGAACGTTGGCGTCAACGCCTTGGGCACCCGGGCCGCTCTCTTTTGCAATCGCTAAAGTCTAGTTCCTTTATTAATCATAGTAAACCAAACAATATACTTTGTCAGTCTTGCGTTTTTTGGCAAGAGCGTTAAACTTCCATTTTATGACTCTATTAATAAAACTTCGTTACCTTTTGATATTATTCACAGTGACTTGTGGACCTCCCCGGTCTTAAGTACCGGTGGACATCGATATTACATATTATTTCTTGATGATCATACAGATTTTCTATGGGCATATCCACTCACAAATAAATCTCAAGTTTACAATACATTCACCCACTTTTATAACCTTATTCATACTCAGTTTGAACAGTAAATTAAACAGTTTCAGTGTGATAATGGCACAGAATATACCAACAATAATTTCAAACAATTCTGTCAAATCAATGGCATGTATTTTCGTTTTTCTTGTCCGCACACCTCATCCCAAAATGGGAAAGCGGAAAGGAAAATTCGCACCATTAACCACTATTCGGATTGTTCTTACTTTGGCCCTCTCTCAATCTTGGCTGATTCACCAGTTAGATGTAACGAATGCCTTTTTACATGGTCACCTGCATGAGACAGTCTATATGCATCAGCATATGGGATTCCGTCACCGTGATTTTCCCGACCATGTTTGTCGTCTGAAAAAATCTCTTTACGGGCTTAAACAGGCCCCCAGGGCTTGGTATCAACGGTTAATGGATTTTGTGCTTTAACATGGGTTTTCTCAGTGCAAGACGGATAATTCCTTATTTATTTATCATCATAGTCATGATGTTGCCTACCTTCTACTATACGTTGATGACATCATTCTTACTACTTCCTCTGATCTTCTGCGCCAGTCGCTCATGACTATACTTGCCGGTGAGTTTGCTATGAAGGATTTGGGGCCTTTATCATATTTTTTGGGCATTTCGGTTACTCGGACAGATGACACACTGTTTCTATCTCAGTCTGCTTATGCGAAAGATATTATTCATCGCGCGGTGTCACACCCCGATATTTCCACATATTCCGGTGGGCCCGGCGGGGAGTATCGTGACGTAGTTGATATCATCAAAGTCAATACACACAATATAATAGCACAGCGGAAGGGTTGGTGAATAATTACTATTACAAACCATAGTGTCCGAGTGTCCAAATAAAAGAATATACATACTTGGTTGTAATAGAGATCCACAGGCGGATCATAATATAAAATACAAGAAAACTGAAATAACAGACTCCGGGTATCTAGGGATTTGCAAGATCCACTTATTTGACACCTAGTAGCTCCAGCCTATTTACGTGAGGTACCTGTCAATCAGTCTTTGGAAAATACATCAGTTTTCACTGGTAAATACAATTAACTAACTCATTTAAAAACATTTATGAAAATTGATTTAAGTGCACAAGGCACAAATCATTTGTAACTTGGGACAATTATTTAAGATAATCTTGTATACAGATTTACATGTTTGTCTTACATGTGGGGCCGGTTTGGAAGCCGGTCATGATTAACCAACTCACCAGTTATAGAACCCACAAAGGAGTTATCCCCAACATGTGGGTTATATTAGCATTTGCATCTGTCAGGTGTATGCCTACACCCCGTGCATAGGTCGTGGCCATTTTCAAATGAAATGAGCCGAGGAAATCCAGGACACGGTCGTATTAACCCCCAATGCTTATGTTATCAAACAAAACAGATTAAAACGGGTCATGTAAATTTATTAATCACAATCCGATTAAATGATTTCATACCCGACCAAGTGGTATTATTATAATACCATATCCCAAGCCCGTATAAGGGAAAATAAGTTAAAAGTATTTACCTGAGCTCGATGTGAAGAAGTAACTCAGCCGTATATCCCTAAAGCCTTATGAAAATACCTTCTACTGAAGCTACTCAATCTGTATGGAAGGTTTAATAACCTATTAGGATAATAACGGGTCTTTATTTAAGCAAAGACTTAGACCGGTTAGTTGGAAGGATACTATACGGTTCTAAACGTTAGATTAAGCGGAGACCAGAATAGAATGTGGTTTAGACCCGACAAGTTTGGAAACTTGTATAATATGGGTAAACTAAACACATTCTAGAATTTGAAGATTTAATGATAAGGTTAAACCCGTTTCGGTAATTTTTCGTAAACTAGTCACATAAACCGATCCGAACGCATAAATGCATAACGGGTAACCAAATGAATTATATACAGGTCTCAAATGTTATTATGCTTAGAATATGTTAATACATCAGTAGGATGTTAACATATATGCCCAAAAAGTATTTAAAACCAATTTAAGTCCCGTAGGGGCATTTTGGTCATTTTAATGATTATAAAAGAGATTTTATAATAAACAGAGGTTCTGGTCTTTGGTAATCAGTAAAAATATTTATTTTATCACCTTACATCAGTAATATATTATATATATGTGAGGTTTACCATTTATGACCAAACTATGCCCTGAAAGGGCATTTCGGTCATTTCACATATGCTTTTAAGGACATTTTTGGAAGTCTGAGTTCATGACTTATACTTACTGTAATAATATTAAAATTTACTTAAAAGTTCAGTAGGTAACAAGTCTTAGATGTTAAATATGGTTCAAAACCATACTATGCACCTAATTAGCGTAAAATCGCTAATTGACGATAATTAAGGTGTTTTATGAGAATCTGAGATTTGATCAGTTTTAAATGCTTAAAATAATTTATTTAATATATAAGATCAGTAGGAAAAAGTTTGGCATTCAAATCATTCGTTAATCTCATTTTATGCATGAAAAGGGTATTATCATCATTTACCGAATTACACAAGAACTCCATGATATGATCAGATTATAATCTGATCAAAAATTCCAAAAAATCCCTAAAAATAATATCTTAACAGTAGGTAATGAGTTTTGGATCAAAACCTATGCTTCGTAATTTAATTAATAAAAAGCTTCAATTTACGATATCGAGCATAACTTCTGTTTGAGACCAAGAACTGATGTCAAATTTTTGGGACATACTTATATATCAGTAACAAAGGTTTTTGTCCACTCACATTTCTAAAACTCTCATTTATATCTCAAAAGGGCAAAAATGGCATTTATAAGCATAATAACGATCATGAGCATATAATTCAAAATATTAAGGACCAAGTAATATAACTCCAGTGGAACTACTGCATAAAGTGGTCCTAATGGAAGCTTAAAACATGGAAGAATTAAGCTCAATCGGGTCAGAACTGAAAGTCAAAGCAAAAGTCAAGCTTTTGCGACTTTCGGTTGTGAACTGACCTTAAATTGATAATTGTCGGGTTGAACATGCTTAAACATGTTCTAATACAAATTACCAAGTTATTATAATGATAAAATATGATTTATAACCTCTGCATTGTTAGTTATAATTATTATTTAAAATTATGGCTAGTTTGACTTTTTAAGCAAATAGTTTGACCCGACAATTAACTAGGCAAACGAAATAATTAGGAGGTGCCCTTTTAAGGATTAATCACCTACCTAATTATGGTTACATAACCACTTTTAATTCGAACAGTGGCTGGACCATTTGTGATTAAACCGAAAGTCAAAGTCACATTACGTTAACTTTGACTTTTCGATTTTTAAACTAAAAACTGAACTAAGAAAGGGTCCTAGCTATCTTTTTACAGACTTGAGCTCCCTTTAAGGTCAGGTAACTCCAGATGAGAGTGTAATGAAAGTTTTGAGTGAATGAGCAAATGATCATAACAACTTAAGTGCCTTTATATACTTGAATGGCATGATATAAGATCAAAGCAGGTGTTTTGGAGTATTTAGGATCACTCCAGGTGTCCTAGTAGTATTCTAATACCGACAACAATCCCCAAGTATCGAAAATCAGGCATCTAAGGCGGTGCAACAGGCTGCAACATGCAGCTGTCAACTTTCTGCAGAACTGGCACTTTTACGCGGGCCGCTTAAGACTCAAAGGGAGTCTACACGGGCCGCGACAACCCTCTGTTCAGGTGAAAACTATTTCAGCTTTGGCAATTTCAGTCCCTGGTCCTTAGAAACTTTATATAACCTCATTTTTGGCATATAAGGCCCTTGTAGTTCGTTTGCAGAGGTTCAAGAGAGTATATCCAAACTTCGTTAGGCCCGGTTTCGTTGGATCACCGTAACATAAGTTTCTATAATTGACGCTTTTAACCCAAAGTCTTGAAAACTTGCATAACGATCTCTAAACCACTTGAAACTGATATCACTTATTCTTGAGAGTATATTTGAGTATTACAAAGCCTCGGGTTCGTTAAAAGGTCACTCAGAGGTAAGAATTAACATGTTGACACATTTAACAACTGTAGTTTATAATCTTTCGATTATTTTCATAAACGGCTTCTTATATCCAATTAATCACTCGTTTAAGAATATATTTGTCACACCCCGATTTCCACGTGTCTCACCGGTGGGCCCGGTGGGGGATTACCGTGACGATGTTGGCAACAATATAGTCAAACCACACAATTATATAATGCACAGCGGAAGCATAAGATAAATATATAAACTTCAACCTTTGGTTGTAATATCAAATGTATTACAGGGGTTGAATATATCCACAGTGGATCGTAAATAAACATAAAGTATTTGTTCCATCAGATACTGCAATCAAGCTTGCGAGACTTATCACGACGCTAGGGAGCTAATACCAGCCAATTTTCGTTTAGGTACCTGCACTTAATCTTTTTGGGGAAAATACGTCAGTTTACACTGGTAAATACATTCAACTGACACATTTGAAAATGTTTATTAAAAATTGATTTGAATGCACAAGGCACAAACTCTTTGATAACTTGGGAAAATTATAATAAAATCTTGTGAACGTTTTACATGTTCTTTTATGCGTTCAGTAGCCCGGGTCGTGCCGGGTTAAAGATTTATAGACACACCACGTTTGCGTAAAACCGTAGTATAAAAACCAACGGCTACGTCTTTTAATTTTAATGTCGACACTTTATACCGGGTGTACGCCTACACCGGGATGTCGATGGTCGTGGCCATTTCGTAAAATGATGCCAAGGATATCCGGGACAACGATCATTAAACCCCCCAAAGGCTTATAAGCAACAAAACTGTTTAAATGAGCCGATCATATTTAATCAATTAACCACCTAAGCGATGGAATTATATAATGCTCAATCAAGCGGTATTAATATACCGTAACCCAAGCCCATATAGGGGAAATAAGTTAAAGTATTTACCTTTGCAAGTATATTTCCTTAATTTGGATTAAATCACCGATAGCTTTCACTGGGGCTCCTAATCTGGAACGAAGGTTTTAATTAACCTCTTAGAATCCTAACGGGTCGTTATAATGGCCGTAGCCTAGACCGGTTGGTTCCGATATATATAGATATGGTTTAATCGCGCGAAAGGCGAAAACCGAGTATGGAGTGTGATTCTGTCCCAACAAGTTCAGAGACTTGTTTTATATGGGTTAATGGTTCACACTCTGGATTTTGGGGTTCAAATAATATAATTTGACCCGTATCGGCTAAATTATGAAAACTAGTTTCATAAGCCGAACCGTGCGCGCAATAGGCGAAACGGTTAACCATGAGAGTCGTACGCTTATTTCCTAAGTCAATATGCCTTAAATGGGTTGTGGTATCAGTAGGATACCTTCCGTGACGCCCGTAACGAGTTTAAGTTAGTATTATGCCCCGTAGGGGCTTTTCGGTCATTTTAAAGACTTTAAAAGGGCTTTTCGAGTTCTACAGGAAATCCGAGTTTCCCGAACAGCTTATAAAGCTTAAAATTCTTTATTTATTATTTAAAACCAGTAGCAACTGGAATCGGGTCAAAAGACCTTGTAGAACTCATGTTTTGGCCGAAAAGGGCATATTCGGTATTTACCGAACCGTAGCCATAACCGCAGGTTATGAGCGAGGTAAAAATTATTAAAAATCTTTAAAATTCCCAAAATATTAATTTATAACAGTGGGTAAAAGATTTGGTGACGAAATCTTGGTTTAGATAGGTGTTATGCTAATTGCGCCGTTAATTACTAAAGTTTATTTAAATTGCGCTAATTAGCATAACTCTCATTCTAGACCTCGGATTGACGTGAAATTTTAAGGACATGCTTATAATTTAGTAAGCAAGGTTCTGGTCCGTTCACGTGTCCGAAATACTCGTTTTAATTTTAAAAGGCCGTTACGGTCAACTTTTAGGCGAATGACGGAAATGCGCAAAAGACTCGGATAACTTATGAACCGACCACAGAGGTTTATACCAACATGTGACCTGGTCCTAAGAGAGTCCTAAGGTATATTTATACCTCACTAAAACGGGTCAGAACTGAAGTCAAAGCAAAAGTCAAACTTTTGCGACATTCGGCTCCGAACCGGTTCAATATAGCAAATGGTCGATTCAAACGAGCGCAAACGAGTTTATATACTTATTATCATGTTTTATGATTATCAAAACAGGTTCCATAACATATACATTACAGATTATGCATAAATCGCTAAAATAGCTTTCTGTTGACTTTTTAACCGCACGTTTGACTCGACATTTGACATGGTTAGAGTGGTGATCAGGGGGAACCATTTTAGAGGTTTATTACCCACATAAATACCAACTCATAACCACTTTTGATTCGTCATAAGACTGAACCATTACTGATTTATTGTAAAGTCAAACCGTAGTTACGACGGTTTGGTTCTTAGCCATTTACTAAGGAAATGTGAAACCACAAAGGGTTAGATCACTTACAGAAGTTGATTCTTGCTTAGAGAGCAGAGAAGGGTGCTTGGGAGCTCCTTAGAATGACCAGAGGTGTATGTTTAAGTTGTGTGAATGATATGTGCAAAAATGTGGCTATTTATAGCCAATGCCAAGCATCAATGATCATTACAACCACCACATTAGTCCAGAGATGATGGGTAGGTGTCCCAGAGGTGTATGGGTCGAGTAGGGGGCACCCATGCCTCATTTATTGGAGATTGATCGTTCACTATGCTCAAAAGTCAAGAAAACATCAACTTTCTGCATCTGGGCGTCTAATGCGGCCCGCATGGAAGTTCCATGCGTTTACAATGCGGGCCGCCTGGGATTTAAATACCAGACGCGTAATTGAGGAGGCTCGCGGCCCGCCTCAACTTAAGTCTAAACCTCACGCGGGCCGCCTGAGGTTTATAATTCAGAAATTTTAAATCTTTTGTCATGATTACAGAATCTGGTAATTAATAACGAAATCTTTCGTAATGATTTACCTGACCTTTCGGGTTTGAAGGGGTAACTTTGCGGTTTGGCCCTCGGTTATTTACTGATAGGGGCCTCGTGTTATTTACCCGCATTATAAAGTCCCTTGTTAGTTTATTAATTGTTCAGAAAGCCTTAACTTTCATTATTGACGCTTTTAACCCTTCTCATACGAATTTGAGTATAACTCTTTCGTTTTAAAACGGAACTTCGCGGAATTTATACAGTATATTCTAGTGAGCGTATAATACTGTTACGAAGCCTTGGGAATGTTAAAGGGTCACTCAGAGGTAATATTAAACATGTTGACACAGTTAACCCCTGTAGCTCGTAATCTCTCACTTTCTTCCGCGTTTTGCTTCCGTATGATTTATGATTTATTCGTTTGAAGGTACAAGCGTTATTTAGGGTTACTATACAGTACATTTACCCTTGCTGACATTTATAACCCTCGAATTTATATACTTTCAAGGTTTGTCAAAATCAGTCCTTTATTTAATATTAATGCCACGTGTAAACAAATGACACGTGATAACACATTATTGGACACAAAAATTCGAGGTGTTACATCCTCACCCCCTTAAAATAAATCTCGACCCGAGATTTACTCAAATAAATAGGGGTATTTTTCTTTCATTGTTTCTTCGACTTCCCACGTATATTCGGGACCTCTACGAGCATCCCATTTGACTTTTACAATCGGTACGTGCTTTCTGCGAAGCTTCTTTACCTGTCGATCCTCAATCGACAAGGGTTTTTCTATAAACTTTAAGCTCTCATCTATATGCACCTCTGTGTGTGGAATCACCAACGATTCGTCGGCGAAGCACTTTTTGAGATTGCAGATGTGGAACACATTGTGAATTCCACTGAGCTCTTCAGGCAAGTTCAGTTTATAGGCAACTGATCTGACTCGTTCAATGACCTCAAAAGGCCCTATGTATCTCGGACTCAGTTTGCCCTTCTTGCCGAAACGCATCACCCCCTTCCAGGGTGATACCTTAAGTAATACCTTTTCACCCACTTCGAAGTGAAAATCCTTACGCTTTGGATCAGCGTAGCTCTTCTGCCTATCGCGGGCAGCCTTGAGACGTTCCCGGATCTGGACAATCTTGTCCGTTGTCTGGAAAACAATCTCCGGTCCTGACAGTTGGACGTCCCCTACTTCCGCCCAACAAACAGGCGATCTGCATTTCCTACCATATAATGCCTCAAAAGGCGCAGCCTTTATGCTGGTGTGGTAGCTATTATTGTAGGAGAATTCGATCAGGGGTAGGTTTTTATCCCAGTTACCACCTAAATCGATCGCACATGCACGAAGCATGTCTTCTAGCGTTTGGATAGTACGCTCACTTTGACCGTCCGTCTGTGGATGGTAAGCCGTACTAAAGTTTAAACGCGTGCCCAAAGATTGCTGGAAACTTTTCCAGAAATGAGATGTGTATCTAGTATCTCTGTCGGAGATAATAGACACAGGTATGCCGTGTAAGGCTACAATCTTATCAACATAAAGTTGGGCTAACATATCTGAGCTATACGTCTCCTTGATGGGTAGAAAGTGAGCTGATTTAGTCAGCCTATCGACTATGACCCATATTGTATCGTTTCCTTTCTTGGTTTTGGGTAACTTGGTTATGAAATCCATAGTTACGCATTCCCATTTCCACTCGGGAAGTTCAGGCTGTTGTAGCAAGCCAGATGGCTTTTGGTGCTCGGCTTTGACTTGAGCACAAGTCAAGCACTTGGCTACATGGGCGGCTACAGACTTTTTCAAGCCTATCCACCAATAATTTGCCTTTAAGTCTTGATACATTTTGTCAGCACCAGGATGGACTGAGTATTTGGAACTATGGGCTTCCTGGAGAACAACATCTCGTAGTCCTCCATAAATCGGAACCCATATACGCCCGTTCAATCTAAGAATTCCATCCTTGCTAAGAGTCAACTGCTCCTCAGTTACTCCTAGCTTTTCGTTAGGATAATTAGCTTCCAACACAGCCTCACGCTGCGCAGCTAATATCCTTTCCATCAAATTATTTTTAACCTCAATGCTCTTGGCATTGATTCGAATGGGTTTTACCCTTTCCTTCCTGCTCAAGGCATCGGCGACTACATTCGCCTTGCCGGGATGGTACCTGATTTCACAGTCATAATCATTCAGGGTTTCCATCCAACGGCGCTGTCTCATGTTCAACTCTTTCTGGTTGAACAGGTGCTGGAGGCTTTTGTGATCAGAATAAATCACAAATTTAATACCATAAAGGTAATGCCTCCACAACTTCAGTGCAAATACAACGGCACCCAACTCCAAATCATGGGTGGTGTAATTCTTTTCATGCACCTTTAATTGCCTTGAAGCATAGGCAATCACCTTGCCCTTCTGCATAAGAACACACCCCATGCCTGTGTGTGATGCATCGCAGTAAACTACGAATTCATCTGTACCTTCTGGTAATGTCAGCACAGGTGCGTTGCTAAGCTTTTGCTTCAGTATTTCGAAGGACTCTTGCTGCTTTGGGCCCCAAATGTACTTTTCTTTCTTCTTGGTCAAGGAAGTCAAGGGCGCAGCAATCCTCGAAAAATTTTCAATAAATCTCCTGTAGTATCCTGCTAACCCCAGGAAACTACGGATTTCGGTAGGCGTCTTTGGCTCTTGCCAGTTCATGACTGCCTCTACCTTAGCGGGATCCACTTGGATACCACGCTCACTCACAACGTGTCCTAAAAATTGAACTTCTCGTAGCCAGAATTCACATTTCGAGAATTTGGCGTAGAGTTTCTCACGCTGTAGTAATTCGAGAATGCAACGGAGGTGCTTCTCGTGGTCAGCTTGATTCTTGGAATAGATAAGGATATCGTCGATGAAGACTATGACGAATTTGTCCAAGTACGGCTTGCAAACGCGGTTCATGAGATCCATGAACGCAGCCGGTGCATTTGTGAGCCCAAAAGGCATCACTAGGAACTCGTAATGACCATAGCGAGTCCTAAATGCTGTCTTATGTACATCTTCATCTCTGACCCTTAGTTGATGATAACCCGACCTTAAGTCGATCTTGGAGAAGTAGCTTGCTCCTTGCAGCTGATCGAATAGATCATCGATCCTTGGTAAAGGATATCTATTCTTTATGGTAACTTTGTTCAGCTCACGGTAATCAATGCACAACCGCATTGATCCGTCTTTCTTCTTTACAAACAGAACTGGTGCTCCCCAGGGAGATGAACTAGGTCTGATAAAACCTTTCGCCAGCAGTTCGTCCAACTGGGTCCTCAGTTCTTTCATTTCCGTCGGAGCTAATCTGTAAGGTGCTCTTGCTATCGGAGCTGCTCCAGGAATGATGTCAATTCTGAACTCCACTTGTCTATCTGGTGGCAAACCAGGTAGTTCTTCAGGAAAAACCTCGGGGTATTCAGAAATGACAGGAAGATCCTCGATCTTCGGCTTTGGTTCTTCAATTATCACCTGATAGGGGTATTTTTCTTTCATTGTGTCTTCGACTTCCCACGTATATTCGGGACCTCTACGAGCATCCCATTTGACCTTTACAATCGGTACGTGCTTTCTTCGAAGCTTCTTCACCTGTCGATCTTCAATCGACAAAGGTTTTTCTACAAACTTTAAGCTCTCATCTATATGCACATCTGTGTGTGGAATCACCAATGATTCATCGGCGAAGCACTTTTTGAGATTGCAATCTTTGGGCACGCGTTTGAACTTCAGTACGGCTTACCATCCACAGACGGACGGTCAAAGTGAGCGTACTATCCAGACGTTAGAAGACATGCTTCGTGCATGTGCGATCGATTTAGGTGGTAACTGGGATAAGAATCTACCCCTGATCGAATTCTCCTACAATAATAGCTACCACACCAGCATAAAAGCTGCGCCTTTCGAGGCATTATACGGTAGGAAATGTAGATCGCCTGTTTGTTGGGCGGAAGTAGGAGAGGTCCAATTATCGGGACCAGAGATAAAGCTTCGTGAGTTTTTACAAAAGGTCGTCCCAACACTAGAGGAGCGTCATCAAGGATGACAAAGTCGGTTGGGATTACCAATTGATTTGTTTGAACCAAGAGATCCTCAACTATACCGATTGATTTTATTATTTTCCGATTGGATAGAAAAATGGGTATTTGAAGTGGAGAAAAATCACTAATACTTAATTTTTTGGAAATGTAATTAGGCATTATGTTAACACAAAGATCTTTATCAATCGTGACATTACTAATAAAGGAATTTTGAAAAAAAACATGGAACTGGTGTAATGTTGATTTCAAAAGGGTCTTCTTTTATTAGTGAAGTTTGATCGTTAGTTAACTTAATACTTACCGTTTCGTCAATTTTAGTGTTAGTGTTTAGAGTAAATCTCGGATCGAGATTTATTTTAAGGGGGTGAGGATGTAACACCTCGAAATTTTGTGTCCAATAATGTGTTAACCCGTGTCGTTTGTTTACACGTGGCATTGATATTAAATAAAGGACTAATATTGACAAACCTTGAAAGTATATAAAATCGAGGGTTATAAATGTCAAACAAGGGTAAATATACTGTATAGTAACCCTAAATGGTGCTTGTACCTTCAAACGAATAAATCATGGATCGTACGGAAGCGAAACGCGGAAGAAAGTCAGTGATTACAAGCTACAGGGGTTAACTGTGTCAACATGTTTAATTATACCTCTGAGTGACCCTTTAACACTCCCGAGGCCTTGTAACAGTATTATACGCTCACAAGAACATATTGTATAAATTCCGCGAAGTTCCGTTTTAAAACGAGAAAGTTATAATCGAATTCGTATAAGAAGGGTTAAAAGCGTCAATAATGAAAGTTAAGGCTTTCTGAATAATTAATAAACTAACCGGGGACTTAGCAACGCGGGTAAATAACACGAGGTCCTTAGTTGTAATTAACCGAGGGCCAAACCGCAAAGTTACCCCTTCAAACCCGAAAGGTCAGGTAAATCATTACGAAAGATTTCGTTATTAATTACCAGATTCTGAAATCATTTCAAAAGATTTAAAATTTCTGGAAATCTAACCTTTCGCGACCTGCGTGAAGTTTCGGGTTAAGTTGAGGCGGGCCGCGAGCCACCTAAGATACGCGTCTGATCTTTACACATCAGGCGACCCGCGTAAAAGCAGCATGGATTCTCCATGCGGGCCGCATTAGACGCCCAGATGCAGAATGTTTGTAGTTTCTTGCCTTTTGAGCTTGTGAACGATCAAAACGCCAATAAATGAGGCATGGGCACCCTATACTCGACCCATAGCTCTATGGGACACCTGCCCAGCATCCATGATCAGTGTAGGTTGTTGTGTAATGATCTTGAGGGCTTTGTTGCACTATAAATAGCCACATTGAGCTCATAACATTCACACAACTCAAACACTCAACTACTGATCATTCTAAAGCTCTCAAGCATTCCTCTCTGCTCTCTAAGCAAGATACAACTTCTGTAAGTCGTTCAAACCCATTTTGGTCTTATATTTCCATAGATTTAGCTTATAAACTCAACCGTCGTAACTAACGGTTGTCATAACGATAATTCACAAATGGTCCAGTGAATTGTCGGATCAAAAGTAGTTTTGAGTTAGTATTTATGTGGGTAATAAACCCCAAAAAGGGTTCCCTCTGATCACCACTCTAACTATGTCAAATATCGAGTCAAACGCGCACTTAAAAAGTCAACAGAAAGTCGTTTTGCCATTTTGTATATAATCTGTAATGTATATGCTATGAAACCTGTTTTGATAATCATAAAACATGATAATAAGTATGTAAACTTGTTTGCGCTCGTTTGAATCGACCATTTGCTATATTGACCCGGTTCGGAGCCGAATGTCGCAAAAGTTTGACTTTTGCTTTGACTTCAGTTCTGACCCGTTTTAGTGAGGTATAGATATGCCTTAGGACTCTCTTAGGACCAGGTTACATGATGGTATAAACCTCTGTGATCGGTTCATGAGTTATCCGAGTCTTTTGCGCATTTCCGTTAATCGCCTAAAAGTTGACCGTAACGCCATTTTGAAAATAAAACGAGTATTTCGGACACGTGAACGGACCAGAACCTTGCTTATTAAATTATAAGCATGTCCTTAAAGTTTCACATCAATCCGAGGTCTAGAATGAGAGTTATGCTAAATAGCGCGATTTAAAATAAACTTTTGTAATAAAAGGCGCAATTAGCATAACACCTATCTAAACCAAGATTTCGTCACCAAAACTTTTACCCACTGTTATAAAATAATATTTTGGGAATTTTAGAGATTTTTAATAATTTTTACCTTGCTCATAACCTGCGGTTATGGCTACGGTTCGGTAAATACCGAATATGCCATTTTCGGCCAAAACTTGAGTTCTACAAGGTCTTTTGACCCGATTCCAGTTGCTACTGATTTTAAATAATAAATAAAGTATTTTAGACTTTATAAACTGTTCGGGAAACTCATATTTCCTGTAGAACTCGAAAAGCTCTTTAAAAGTCTTTAAAATGACCGGAAAACCCCTACGGGGCGTAATATTAACTTAAACTCGTTACGGGCATCACGGAAGGTATCCTACTGATACCACAACCTCTTTAAGGCATATTGACTTAGGAAATAAGCGTAAGACTCTCATGGTTAACCGTTTCGCCTATTGCGCGCACGGTTCGGCTTATGAAACTAGTTTTCATAAATTAGCCGATACGGGTCAAATTATATTATTTGAACCCCAAAATCCAGAGTGTGAACCTTGAACCCATATAAAACAAGTCTCTGAACTTGTTTGGGGCAGAATCACATTCCATTCTCGGTTTTCGCCTTTTCGCGCGATTAAACCATATTTATATTCCGGAACCAACCGGTCTAGGCTACGGCCAATATAAAGACCCGTTAGGATTCTAAGAGGTTAATTAAAACCTTTGTTCCAGACTAGGAGCCCAGTAAAAGCTATCGGTGATTTAATCAAACTAAGAAATAATACTTGCAAAGGTAAATACTTTAACTTATTTCCCCTATACGGGCTTGGGTTACGGTATGTTAATACCGCTTGATTGAGCATTATATTTTTCCATCGCTTAGGTGGTTAATTAAATAATATGATTGGCTCATTTAAACAGTTTCGTTTCTTAAAAGCCTTTGGGGGGTTTAATGACCGTTGTCCCGGATATCCTTGGCATCATTTTACGAAATGGCCACGACCATCGACATCCCGGTGTAGGCGTACACCCGGTATACATCGTCGACATTAAATTAAAAGACGTAGCCGTTGGTTTTTATACTACGGTTTCACGCAATGTGGTGTGTCTATAAATCTTTAACCCGGCACGACCCGGGCCACTGAACGCATAAAAGAACATGTAATACGATCACAAGATTTTAATAATTTTCCCAAGTTATAAAAGAGTTTGTGCCTTGTGCATTCAAATCAATTTTAATAAACATTTTCAAATGTGTCAGTTGAATGTATTTACCAGTGTAAACTGACGTATTTTCCCCAAAAAGATTAAGTGCAGGTACTATACGAAATGGGCTGGTATTAGCTTCCTAAGCATCACGAATAGTCTCGCAAACTCGATGCCGTATCTGAATGAACAATATTTTATTATTATTTTGATCCGCTGTGGATATATTCGACTTCTGTAATACATTTGATATTACAACCAGAGGTTGAAGTATATATTTATCTTTAAGCTTCCGTTGTGCATTTATATAATTGTGTGGTTTGACTATATTGTTGCCAACATCGTCATGGTAATCCCCCACCGGGCCCACCGGTGAAACATGTGGAAATCGGGGTGTGACATTAGGACTGTATCCCTGCTGACTCAGACTACTTAGCCGAGGGTAACGTCACCTTCAAAAGAGGGGTCTGCCACATTATGCATTAATAACTTAATTAATTATCTTTCAATAATCCGACCCTTTAAGATTGTATCCTTGTTGACTCAAACTACTGGGTTGAGGGTAACGTCACCTTCAAAAGAGGGGCCTACTACAATAACTAAGATAATCTCTTAAAATGTGCAAAAGTGCGGAAATAATCAAAGGTTACACTACACACGAGTCGGATCCAAGTGATTCATCTTGTCTATCTGTTTTTATTTTTATTTTATTTTTCAGCATTTTAGTTAGTTTTATTTTTCTAGTTTAAAAATCTTTTTCTAACTTTTGATTTGATTAGACGTTGAGGATAAACCGGTACTAAAAGTTCTTGTGTCCTTGGACGACCTCGGTATCTTACCAACACTATACTACGCTCACGATGGGTGCACTTGCCCATATGTGTGTTTAGTGTTAGTAAATATCGTGTTTTATAAATTTAAAACTTGGCTAAAAAAGTGTAAAAGGGCTTAAAATATACACCTAAAATATATTACACTACACACGCATCAAGTTTTTGGCGCCGCTGTCGGGGACACAAGGATTTTAAGAAAGCTTAAAATCGACGGCCTAATCAGTTTTTCAAAACTTTTTTCAAAACGCGTGCACATTTTTCTGCATTTTAGTTTAGTTTGCATTTACAGTAGCCTGAACACGGGCCGTATTCACTGAACACGGGGCCGTGCTGCATTTTTTTCATAAAACACCCAGATACAGAGTCTGAACACGGGGTCGTGCTCACTGAACACGCCCCCGTGCTCAACAAGACCAGTAACTTTTAATTAAAACGCCTAGATATAGACCCTGAACACGGGTCGTGTCAACTGAACATGGGGCCGTGTCCAGCCTCTGTTTCCGTTTTTATTTTTGTTTTCTAGTCCCGAGACTCTGTTGTGGTCTGCTGAGTGTTTCTTATGGATCAATACTCAGGAGGCTACAACTACACCTATGAGGAGGATGATTATAGGGGAGACTATTGCACTAATTGTGGTAACCCGCACTCGGTTCAATATTACAACTCATTTCAACCATCCACTTCATACACCCATTATGAGGAGCCCAGGTACGAGCCATCGACTTTATACACATCCTATGAAGACCAAAGGTATGAACCTTCTCCCTCATACTCATATTTTGATGAACCAAGGTATGAGCCTTCATACTCATACTTTGAGGAACCAAGATATGAGCCACCACCTTCATACTCTTATTATGAGGAACCATGGCGTGAACAACCCACCTCATATGAGTACTATGAAGAACAAAATTACGACCCTTATCCATCATATGCTTACAATGAAGAACAATGGTATGAACCATCTACTTCATATGAGTACTATGAGGAACCAAGGATCGAACAACCGGATTCAAGCTTTGAAAATCCCGATCCTTTCTCTATCACCGAAGTAACCGATAGGATATTAGAACACCTTAAAACTATCGAGCGATACATAAAAGAATCTCGCGCCATGGAAGAGGAGTCCTGCGCAAGAGAGGAAGTAAATAAATAAGAGATAGTTGAAAGTGTAAAAATGGAAGAACAAATGAGTGAAAAAACGACACATGAGTTAAACAACAAAAAAGGTGAGTCCGTTAACATTAAAATCCAAGAAGAGTCTAATTTTGAAGAAATTAATCTCTTGTCACCTTCTTTTGAAAATCATTGTTTAGTACCCACTCATGCTAAGTTTTTGAAAGAGTTCATGTAAATTACACAGCCTCTGTTCAAACACCTTGAAGCTTTCAGCATAGATACGTCTTCGGGCAATCCGTAATGCGTATCCCCTCGAATGGTAAGAGATTCACCACTCGGAGTCTTTAAAACTATCTGCCTTTTGCCGCAAATGATTTGGGCCTGATTACGGGATAACCAGTCCATGCCTAGCACAATGTCAAAACCCGCTAATTTGAAAGGAAGTAGAGATAAGGGAAAAGAATGGTTGGCAAAATTTCTGGTCTACAAAGGATTTATCAGCGCCAGAATCGAATAGTACTCTTGCAAATATATTATTTACGAGAAAAGTACCTGTAAGCACATTGTCGTCCTTAACCGCTTCCTTTGCATCCATGCGAAAAACTCTCGCATTTGACTTCTTAGTCTCTTCCGCCTTCTTGGCATACTTCGGGCAATTACTCTTTATGTGCCCCTTTTCGTTACAACCATAGCAGGTTGCATCCTTTATCTTTTTGCACTCCACAGTCTTATGATCCTTGGACTTGCATAGCCCACAGGATGAAGTCTTTTGTTGCGACTGTGAACCAGACGCAAACCTACACTTCCCGGAGTGAGGTTTCTTGCAGACCTTGCAGTGAGGTCTTCCATCAGCTTGCCCCTCCTTCTTTGCCTCCGACCCTCTCTTGCCCTCACCGTTTCCACGGTGCTTTTTCCCAGACTTTCGTGAGGTATCATCCTCACGTTTTCGCTTTTCAGCCTCCTTGCTCCTTTGTGCCCTCAGACGGACAGCATCAAGTGTAAGAGACAAGGAGAGGTCAGTAACTGACCTGAAGGTCGTCGGCCTAGAGGCCTTCACACTGGCCTTGATCGCCGGCTCTAAGCCCCCAATGAAACGGGCAATCCTTCTAGGTTCTGGTGTCACAAGATATGGCACCAGGCGTGACATAGTGTTAAAACTTGTCAGATATGCTTGACAATCCAGGTTTGTCATCACTAGTGAGACAAAATCCGCCTCAATCTTCTCAACGTCATGTTGAGGGCAGTAGTTTTCTTTTATGAGGGCAATAAACTCCCCCCATGACATTTTGTATAAGGCAGACTTACCTGAAGCCTGCACCAGAGCTCTCCACCACGCCAGGGCCTCGCCCTTGAATGACTGGGACACAAACTTAACCACGTCCCTCTCAGCGCACCCGCTGATGTCCACTATCGTGTCCATCTCGTCTAGCCAGGTGATACAGTCAACCGCACCTTTCTCCCCTGTAAATTCACGGGGCTTACATGATACAAAGTATTTGTAGGTGCAACCCTTAGCACTCGACGCATCAGTATATTCTCTATCGCGATGAACGCTGTGCTCAGTGGACGAGTGTTTGTCGTCATCTTTCTTGGGTTCAGAGGGTGGTTTGGAGTGTGTCTTTGGTTTAGAGGGTGGTTTTGACACGGTTCTGCCTTGGGACTCAGTATGTTGACGATCAATAGCTGCCTGAACAGCATTGTCAATCAGAGCCTTCAGTTGTGCGCCTGTCAAATGCACTGACGCATTGTCATAGTCATCTTCATTTGTGTGGCTGTTTTCTCCATTGGGATCCGCCATTGTAACTTGAATCTGTTACAGAAGATAACAAAATTTTATTCAGGAGATTATTATAATCATCATTTATGACAATTTGTCAACCATGGTACAAAGACCATATTCGGTTAACTTATTATTTCATTATATATTAGGATCTGAATATCTCCTATTTCAACTATATAAATAGTATTGGCGGCATAAAGCCTAATCATGATGATGTTTTATAATATTAGCCGAGATTTCAGAGAATCACAGGCATAGAGAGTTGAACCGTAGTTCTTTTATCTCTTTCTGACAGGGAGTCATAGACCACCACTGTCTTTTGTCGTTATAAGACAATTGTTACGGCCCATAGGCACTACACCTCTAATGGATGTTTTAGTATGGTTGGCCCGCAGGCACTACATCTCTAATGGATGTTTTAATAATATTGGCCCGTAGGCACTACATCTCAAATGGATGTGTTTAATAAGGTTGGCCCGTAGGCACTACATCACTAATGGATGTTTTAATAATATTGGCCCGTAGGCACTACATCACTAATGGATGTTTTAATAATACTGGCCCGTAGGCACTGCATCACTAATGGATGTCTTTATAATATTGGCCCGTAGGCACTACATCATTAATGGATGTTTTAATAATACTAGCCCGTAGGCACTGCATCACTAATGGATGTCTTTATAATACTGGCCCGTAGGCACTACATCACTAATGGATGTTTTAATAATTCTGGCCCGTAGGCACTGCATCACTAATGGATGTCTTTATAATACTGGCCCGTAGGCACTACATCACTAATGGATGTTTTAATAATACTGATCACCTTCATTGGTGATTTAACCCACGATTTATAAATCATTTAGTGGGGTTTGAAATCCTTAAAGGATTATTGTATAAGAATGACGTGCGTGATTTTAACGAATCACATCTGCCATGAATGTTAACATGCGTACAGAGGTTAACAGGGAATCAGAATCTTTTCAATTAGGTCGTACCATCTTGGCTGGATCTTAAAAGACACCAAGCTAGGTTTCACCTTTTAAGATTCTTTATTTAGGCAGATCAATATAAAAGGAATGGTTTTGATTTATTTTATATATATAAACTTATAACATACATTCCAAAATCTCAAATACAATTACATATTGCCCTAAACGGGTCCTTCAAATAGTACATACCTCCATAGAGGTTTTAAAATAAGTGACAAGTCCACGCAGGGACTAATACAAGATAGGTGTCCGTGCAAGGACTACGTAGGGACTGAAATACGGTAAGTTGTCCACACAGGGACTTATTTTAAAGTAGGAATTACATTCGTACAACTATTAAGGACTAATGGTCACGTTTCTTCTTTTTTCCCTTTAGTAGGTTCGCCAAGCCTTTGAGAAATCCTCGGTGGCTTTTCTTCTCTTCCTCGAACTCTCTCTCCACACGATCTAGTCGATGGAGTATTTCTTCCTGTTCAGGAGGAGAGAAACGTGGCTGTGGCGCTTGATGTGGAACGGGAGGTCTGGGAGGTATTGGATACCCATGAGCTGAGTAGTCCGGTGGTCCCATGTTTCCATGTGCTCCGTCAGGGTAGCGCGCATTATATCTTGCCGACACCACATATGGGTCGCGCTCATAGCCGTAGTTGTATTGTGCTTGTGACGGTTCGAACGGGTTGTAAGCCGTCGGACCTGTATAAGCAGGTATGGGTTGGTCATACCCAAATGGTGGCGAATTTCGTGCAGCTGGTGCGGAGTTCGCCTCCTGTATAGGACTTGAAGGTCCTTCTTCTTGTAGTGGCGGATAGTGGCTACTACTAGAATGTCGAGGAGTGCTGAAGTGGATACCCCCTCCTCCTCGCGTAGACATACGAGCATTTGTCCTCCTACGCCTCAGCGGATCAGGTATTACTGGTTGTGCCGGTGGCGGAGGTGGTGGCGTAACTGCCTCAAAGCGTGAATCCTCAGAGGGATCCTGTGGATGTCTCGGTTGTTGAGATGTCTGTTGAGGTGGTGTGTAGTACCACTCATGTCGGTCAAACATCGCTTGGAAACTGTCTGGTCCTTGATAGGGCGTTCCATGGAAGGATGACCCATCAGAAACTTCTATCGGATGCGTGGGCGTACCACGAGCTGGTTCAGTAGGATCCTCATCTTCCTCCATGGGATCTTCAGAAAAGTGGTCTTGTGGACCAAGCGGAACAAATCCTCAAGGTTCCTGTATGTAGTCAGCTGGATTAAACTGACCTATGTAGTATGGAGTAGGGTCGTCATAATTCCGGTGCGAAACCGAACGTTGTAGAGGTATGAAGGAAGGTTGTGGGTTGTTGGGATCATTTTCTGAATCTGGCCCAAAGGAGTGCCGATAGGATGGCGTCGAGCTGTGCGAAGTGGAATGCCTCGCTGGTTCGTAAAGATCTCTTCGTCGTTGTGGCTCTTCGCTCCTTGTCATCGAAGGATGTCTTGTACCAGATGGTCCAGCTTCGTTATCGTGATGTGTCACGATTTCTCCTCTGCCTCTTCGTCCCCTTCCTCTTCCTCGGAATATAACAGGTGGCATTTTCCTGCTTAAAAACTTATTAAAAATCGAATCGAAAATAAAGACAAAAAGGAGTATCAATCCGAATTTGTCCTAAGTTCTTGTCTAGACTCAAGTATGTGCAATTGTGTCATTGAGATTAAACACAATAGGATAGTGTTTAATTCACTCAATGTTGGCTCTGATACCAACCTGTCACACCCCGATTTCCACGTGTCTCACCGGTGGGCCCGGTGGGGGATTACCGTGACGATGTTGGCAACAATATAGTCAAACCACACAATTATATAATGCACAGCGGAAACATAAGATAAATATATAAACTTCAACCTTTGGTTGTAATATCAAATGTATTACAGGGGTTGAATATATCCACAGTGGATCGTAAATAAACATAAAGTATTTGTTCCATCAGATACTGCAATCAAGCTTGCGAGACTTATCACGACGCTAGGGAGCTAATACCAGCCAATTTTCGTTTAGGTACCTGCACTTAATCTTTTTGGGGAAAATACGTCAGTTTACACTGGTAAATACATTCAACTGACACATTTGAAAATGTTTATTAAAAATTGATTTGAATGCACAAGGCACAAACTCTTTGATAACTTGGGAAAATTATAATAAAATCTTGTGAACGTTTTAGATGTTCTTTTATGCGTTCAGTAGCCCGGGTCGTGCCGGGTTAAAGATTTATAGACACACCACGTTTGCGTAAAACCGTAGTATAAAAACCAACGGCTACGTCTTTTAATTTTAATGTCGACACTTTATACCGGGTGTACGCCTACACCGGGATGTCGATGGTCGTGGCCATTTCGTAAAATGATGCCAAGGATATCCGGGACAACGGTCATTAAACCCCCCAAAGGCTTATAAGCAACAAAACTGTTTAAATGAGCCGATCATATTTAATCAATTAACCACCTAAGCGATGGAATTATATAATGCTCAATCAAGCGGTATTAATATACCGTAACCCAAGCCCATATAGGGGAAATAAGTTAAAGTATTTACCTTTGCAAGTATATTTCCTTAATTTGGATTAAATCACCGATAGCTTTTACTGGGGCTCCTAATCTGGAACGAAGGTTTTAATTAACCTCTTAGAATCCTAACGGGTCGTTATAATGGCCGTAGCCTAGACCGGTTGGTTCCGATATATATAGATATGGTTTAATCGCGCGAAAGGCGAAAACCGAGTATGGAGTGTGATTCTGTCCCAACAAGTTCAGAGACTTGTTTTATATGGGTTAATGGTTCACACTCTGGATTTTGGGGTTCAAATAATATAATTTGACCCGTATCGGCTAAATTATGAAAACTAGTTTCATAAGCCGAACCGTGCGCGCAATAGGCGAAACGGTTAACCATGAGAGTCGTACACTTATTTCCTAAGTCAATATGCCTTAAATGGGTTGTGGTATCAGTAGGATACCTTCCGTGACGCCCGTAACGAGTTTAAGTTAGTATTATGCCCCGTAGGGGCTTTTCGGTCATTTTAAAGACTTTAAAAGGGCTTTTCGAGTTCTACAGGAAATCCGAGTTTCCCGAACAGCTTATAAAGCTTAAAATTCTTTATTTATTATTTAAAACCAGTAGCAACTGGAATCGGGTCAAAAGACCTTGTAGAACTCATGTTTTGGCCGAAAAGGGCATATTCGGTATTTACCAAACCGTAGCCATAACCGCAGGTTATGAGCGAGGTAAAAATTATTAAAAATCTTTAAAATTCCCAAAATATTAATTTATAACAGTGGGTAAAAGATTTGGTGACGAAATCTTGGTTTAGATAGGTGTTATGCTAATTGCGCCGTTAATTACTAAAGTTTATTTAAATTGCGCTAATTAGCATAACTCTCATTCTAGACCTCGGATTGACGTGAAATTTTAAGGACATGCTTATAATTTAGTAAGCAAGGTTCTGGTCCGTTCACGTGTCCGAAATACTCGTTTTAATTTTAAAAGGCCGTTACGGTCAACTTTTAGGCGAATGACGGAAATGCGCAAAAGACTCGGATAACTTATGAACCGACCAGTCTAAGCATCCGTTCACCTCCTGCTTCGACTGCGGGGGTGTAATAGACTACGCTAATTATGATAGCGATTGTATAGTTAATTTTGTATTATTTATCTCCAAAAATAGGAGATCTCATTGTAACTATATATGTTGAGTATTGTGAATGAAAAGGGATCAAGCTTGACAAACCATAATCTTACAGTGTCGCTTGAGCCGCTCGTTCTGTTTCGACTGTTTATATGGTGGTCCACAGCGTTGTTGAAGTAGTTGCGTTTCGTCCTCATTGATTACTACTTGCCGGAGAATGAATCATTTGTACGGTACGGTTCGTGCTTCATATCGTCAATATATTTTTCGCGAATCCGCCCATGCACAATATACACAACGGGTATTGAGCTAGGTATGAGACACAATTTTATAATCAGGTATTTGTATTTTGTCATCATTAGTGGTTCTGATGATGGTCAAATGTGCGAAAATACAGTGAATAAATATTAAACATGTCAAAATATACCAATCTAAACTGAAACGGGTAAAACGTGTCAAATTGTTGTGATTAATGCTAATCGGGTAAAAAATTAGACAACTAAAATGAAACGCTTATTGCCAAGTATGTGTTATATTGAGTTCGAAGTTGACTTTAGAATCGATGATACGAGTCATGAGAACATTACAAGAATATTAGCTAACAGAACCACAAAACAATATCATCCAAATTTTGCATGGACGTTGATGTGCTACAATTTAAGATCAGCCCTGCAAGTGTTGTATGGTGACCAGTGGCGAAGCTTGAAAATTTCCACCGGGAGGTCGGAAGTCACTAGACCTAAAAGTATATACCTAATTTTTTTTATAAAACTTGGGGGTCGAAAACGTATATACCTAAAAATTTCTATACGAAACGTACATACATAACACTACTGCGCGAAAAGTTCGACTGCGGGGGTGTAATAGACTACGCTAATTATGATAGCGATTGTATAGTTAATTTTGTATTATTTATCTCCAAAAATAGGAGATCTCATTGTAACTATATATGTTGAGTATTGTGAATGAGAAGGGATCAAGCTTGATAAACCATAATCTTACAGTGTCGCTTGAACCGCTCGTTCTGTTTCGATTGTTTATATGGTGGTCCACAGCGTTGTTGAAGTAGTTGCATTCCGTCCTCATTGATTACCACTTGCCCAAGAATGAATCATTTGTACGGTACGGTTCGTGCTTCATATCGTCAATATATTTTTCACGAATCCGCCCATGCACGATATACACAACAGGTATTGAGCTAGGTATGAGACACAATTTTATAATCAGGTATTTGTATTTTGTCATCATTAGTGGTTCTGATGATGGTCAAATGTGCGAAAATACAGTGAATAAATATTAAACATGTCAAAATATACCAATCTAAACTGAAACGGGTAAAACGTGTCAAATTGTTGTGATTAATTAATGCTAATCGGGTAAAAAGTTAGACAACTAAAATGAAACGCTTATTGCCAAGTATGTGTTATATTGAGTTTGAAGTTGACTTTAGAATCGATGATACGAGTCATGAGAACAATTACAAGAATATTAGCTAACAGAACCACAAAACAATATCATCCAAATTTTGCATGGACGTTGATGTGCTACAATTTAAGATCAGCCCTGCAAGTGTTGTATGGTGACCAGTGGCGAAGCTTGAAAATTTCCATCATGGGGTCGGAAGTCACTAGACCTAAAAGTATATACCTAATTTTTTTTTATAAAACTTGGTGGTCGAAAACGTATATACCTAAAAATTTCTATACGAAACGTACATGCATAACACTACTGGGCGAAAAGTTCGGGGGGTTGGGCGCCGCCCCCCCCCCCCCCCCCGGCCCCTTCAATGCTTCGCCCCTGATGGTGACTGCAATTTGTGAACACAAACAAAATATTGCGGTAGTTTTAATGGTCCGTTATTGCTATTCCTACATGTTGGTTGGATCAATAGCTGAATTGGAAGAACCATAACCTTAATGAACAACCATCTGTTTTTGCTTATGAGATTATAAATCAAGCAGGATTTAAACATTTACTAGGAGCATGTTTTCGGTTAGATGATAATAAGAAAAGTTACCATGAAGTCTTGATGGAAGCAAAACTAAAGCTAAAAAAAAAAAAAAAAAGAAAGAACAGTACAAAACTAAGAAAACTAGGATTTTAAAAAAAGTAAAGTCATCATTTATGAGTAAATGATTAAGCAGAAGTAGTGATTCTGTGTAGAAGCTCATCTCCGGCCTATAAATCCCAAGACCTTTGATGCGTTTCGAGCAGGTTCATAAACTTCTTCTAGTTCACCATCATATCCACCGGTCCGATCCATTATCGGTTGGCCATTCTTCTTAAATCCAATCATACTATCAACCTCAACATTTGTAAGACGGATACTTGAAACCCGAACGGGATTTTTTAACAAAATAACTGGTATACCCGATACCCGTGGGTATGCCCGATACCCGACGGGTAATTACCCGTCCCATACCCGACGGGTTTTGGGCCGGGTATGGGACAAGTTTTCGTAACCGGGTATGGGATTGGGATTAGTCATACCCGCCCCTTTGCCATCCCTAGTGTGGCGATTGAAAATAGTTACTACCATGCCCCCCTCTTTTGAACAGATAACTAAAGTTCAATATTCTTTTGAACCCAATGCCCCAAAATGAATCAATTCGAAACCGTTTGAAATCGAACCAAATTACATATTCGGGTTTAAGCCGAATATGAATTGTGCTTTTCTACTTTTTATGCATATCTAACTCACCTTTAAAAGCGTGCATTTATGTTGATGTAGTAATTTGTTTTAAACGAGTTGACGTAAACCCGCGCGTTGAAGCGGGAAGTTGATTATGAATTTATTTAATATCGCGATTTGAGATGGTAAATTATTAAGCTTATGCAAAATATTCTTTTCTTATACTTTATTCCCGGTCTATAATACCACACCAAGGCAATCAACTCAATATGTACACAACAAAACTCAGTATTGATGTATTCCCATATTAAACCATCGACAAATATATATGGAATCCATTGACAATTTACATGTTTAGGCATCAGCACAGTGTCTAACTAACATTTAGACATAAAATTTAACAAAAAATTCATGGAAAAAAATTAGGAGATCACCGAAATCGAATTACAAGTTACACAAACCTGTAACTTAAAAAATTTTGACTTTTCATTACCGTCAAAACTAATATTTATTAATCTTCCTTTAAAATCAAATTTATTTTATTTATTTTGAAACTAGGTTAGAACCCCGTGTATTACACGAGTTGAATAAATGTAATTTTATATATTAAATAATAAAAATTTATATCTTTATGAACCTTGTATATTGTACAGGTTAAATAAATGTAATTTTATATATCAAATAATAAAAAAGTTATATCTTTAAAAACAATGTGTATTACACAGATTAAATAAATGTAATTTTGTATACTAAATACTAAAAACGTCGTATCTTTAAAAAACCCATGTATAATCGAGTTGAATAAATCTACCAAATAATAAAAAATTACATCCTTAAAAACCCCGTATATTACACGTGTTGAATAGATATAAAAAAGAGTTATATCTTTAAAAACCATGTGTATTACACAGATTAAATAAATGTATTTTTGTATATTAAATACTAAAAACGTCGTATCTTTAAAAAACCTGTGTATAGTCGGGTTGAAAAATCTACCAAATAATAAAAAAATTATATCCTAAATAAATGTAATTTTATATATTAAATACTAAAAACGTTGTATCTTTAAAAAAAAACTCGTGTATAGTCGTGTTGAAAAATCTGCCAAATAATAAAAAAAATTATATCCTTAAAAACCTCGCGTTTTACTCGAGTTGAATAAACATAATTTTGTATATTAAATAATAAAAAAAAAGTTATGTTTTTAAATAATTAGGATAACATTTAATATTAATTTATTATTTATATATTTAATATAAGATAAGTAGATAAGACAGGTATTTGTTTTAAAAATATATTAAATTAACAATTTAGATTTGAGGATAATATTTTATTAAAGTATGATAAGATTTAATATTAATTTATTATTTATTTATTTAGATAAATATAAATTTGAGAATACCTTCAATTAATGACACGTGTTCAAAAGTTGGTTTCTTTTATTATAGTAGTTAGATTAGATATTAAAATTTTGTTTTTGAAAAAAGGAATATAAAAGATGACTGTTCTTATAACAACGATTATCCTAAAAAAATAGTTTATTATAGGCTTTTCGTTGAATTAATATAGTCAAAACAATCTGATTTTTATTTTTATGGTAGTAGAATCACTTTTTTATTTATATAACACGAAATAATTAGTTTATTATCATAAATAATTTGATTACGAAAAGCTACTAAAACTACAACATTTGCAGCCATCTTAAAAAAAAATTCAACTTTCTTTTGACGGTTATTAGGCATGGAGATGATGTCATGGGACCTGTAGTCGAATCTCCTTTGTGTTGCGACGGGAATCTGGTTGGTATCGATTTGACTTGTCATAGTCCTCGTATGCTATCGACACGGTTCTGCACTTGATATAACAACCGGAAAAGGAAAACCCAAAACTTAAAAAGTCGTCATATGATCAAAAAATGTTCAAACCAAAAACATAAAAATCAATATCAATAGCAATAAATTAATGAATATCAAGAGCGAAAAACACAAAATGAGTACAATACATTATCTAAAAAACAATACATATCCACGAAAGGGAAACGTGAGAGGAAAATAAAGAAGTGAAGAAAACAAAATACAATTTTAAATCGATGGTTTATTATATATTGTATACATACAAATGAAACTATTTAATAGAGTTTGGATTTCAATGCCAATTAAATTTAATTTAACAAATTCTTGAAATAAAGTGTTGTGTTTGATACTTAAAAGAAAACTCGTGCATTTGAAATTTATAATAAAGTGTTGTGTTTAAGAGAAAAATTCTTGCAATTGAAGTTTATAAAACAATTATGTGTAAATTCTTTTTTATTTTTTTTATTTTTTTTTTGCAGAATGAAAACAGTATCAGTTACAAAAAAAAAAAAAACAAACTTACATTTTCAAACCATATAAAGATTTATAATAAAAAACACATTGCATGTTTTCAAAGCATATAAAGATTTATAAGCATACTTGAAAATTATTTGAAAGAATATTGTTCTAAACTCAAGTTTTATGTAGATCTTTCTGTTTATTTATTTCATTTCATATTAAAATTCATAATAACGTTATTTTAGTTCAACAAATGTATCTCTACTCTCTTTTTCTTTTTTTTTTCCTTCAAAACCAACGTTTTGAAAACCATCAACACCACCATTTATAATACCATCTTCTACTGTAAAAGGTACGCAACACACACATGAAGACTTAGATTCATATGAGTGTACACAGGACACACACATAAACACTTTAGAGAGAGATCAGACATTTAGAGAGAAACCCGAGCGGTGGCGGCGGTCGTGCAATTCAGACGGCGTTCCGGTGATGTCCGACGAAAAGTTAAGACGACTTAGGCAGACGACAAAAAGTTCCGGTCTGACGACAGTGGCAGCGGCGGTGTTCAAAAGAAACAGAAAATATCATCAACACCTCCATCCCTGCACAGATGGTTATCTGGCAATTGATTTGAAAAAAATGCGTCGTTGGGTTTGGTTTATATTTTGGTGATGAAGAACACAACGTGGAGGGCATGAGAAGAAAATAAACAGGCGCGGTGGGTTGGTTTATATATGGGTGCTGGTCCGTTCTTGCCGAAGAGATTTGTCTCCTTGTTATCCCTTACATGGTTGGATATTGATCACGTCGATTTATTAACCGAAGATGAAACGGTTTGTGTTTGATAAAGGAACACGTGGCGGGAGAAAAAAACTAAACGGTGTGAATTTTTTTTGAACCCAATGTTTTGTTAGATTTTGTGGCCTTAATTAACCGTTGGTTTGGAAAAACGTGACGTATGAAACGCAACTCAATTTCATTTATATATGTATGAATGAATAGGTGTTTTTTGAATCAGTGGATGCCTTTTTTTAATTAAGGGTTGTGATGGTGTTGTGAGGCACCCTAAGTTACTTTTTGTATAGATATATAATATGATTACCACACATTGCAAAGTAAGATGAGATAGAAAAAAAATGAAGCTCGCATTTATAAAGAAAACAAACTGGCAAATTGTATTTATGAAGATCATATGAGCCTTAACAAATTGACAAATTATATTTTTGTTTGTATTGAACATATCCGGATTGACACTAATTATAAAATATAATTTGCTTTCTAAAAACAACACGAAAATTAATTAAGTACAAATGCCAATGATATCTAGATCAAGTGGTGGAAGGTTTGCATTTCACTTGAGAGATGCAAGTTCAACTCCCACTTAGTGCAGAGTGAGACATCGGTGGGCAATGATAGGAGACCCAGGGAAACCTGGGTTCGATCCTTGAGCCAAGCGGGTTTTAGCGGTAATTTCACCATCATGCCTACAAGCGGGTGGGTTACCGGGTTTTCCCCGGAATTGGTGGTGGACTCGTGTTACTCTCAGAGTACTCCATTTGGTCCAGTGGGTGCCCCGAGAGTGCTCGGGATTGATTCTGTTGACCGTTCAAAAAAAATAAATAAATAAGTTCAATTAGAATGTGATGCCTGCACAGATAATAAACCCGAAGCCTTTATAAATGCTTGAAACCTTATCCATCATGAACATTGGCTGCAAACAACAATTTTAGCTTATAGTTGACTTCTAATTACATAACTATGTAAATTAGAGGTGAGTTGGGCAGTGGTGCTTAACGCTTTTGGGTGAGTTCACCCAAAACGCTTGTCCAAAATTAACAGCCATTCCAGCGATAGTTGGGTGGTAAAGGCTTTTGCCTCTTGAAGAAAAGACCAGGGTTCAAATCCTGACATGAGGTGTAATTTAGTATTTGTTGGTGTAGTTTAGGAGTAGGTGTAATGTAACCTTTGCCATAAAAAAAAAACAAAACTAATTAACAAACTTGCATTTAAAGTTACTTGGTAATAAAAGTTTCATCTTTATAAAAAAAAAAAAAAAAAAAAAAACAGAGTACAGTACAAAAATAAGAAAACTAAGGTATAAAAAGTAGATTCATCATCCATCACCGAATGACAGAATCAGAATGATTAAGCAAAAGTAGTGATTCTGTGTAGAAGGTCATCATGAAGGCCCACCCATAAATCTCAAGACCGTTGATGCGTTTCGAGCAGGGTTCATAAACTTCTAGTTCACCATCAAATCCACGCGTCTTCGAATGATCCATTATCGGTTGGCCATTCTTCCTAAACCCAATCATACTATCAACCTCAAACATTTGTAAGAGTGAATAGCTTTGTAAAAGAGGGTTGTGAAACACCATTTTTCAAGATCATCCATACGTTACAATCACAAAATCCATTCGGTGTTAGCACAATAAGAGACTCGTTGATCTTAGATATATTGTTAAATGCTATAGTTAAATGCTAAGATATAAGGAACGTCTATGTCTACTGCTTCTCCAAATTCTTCACTTGCCAAATCAAACGAACACAACCTAAGTTTATCTGTAATATCATCATAAGACCACCCGTAGTGGGGCGTGATTTTTAAAAAAAAATTGAAAAAAAACGCCCCTCCCCCCACTACACCCGGCGTTACCCGGTGTTTTTTTTTTTTTTTTTTGAAAAGTTTGTTGTTGGCGTTATAATTAAAACGCTGAATTGCTTTTGTGGAAATTTGACCCACCAATCAGTTACCCACATGCTCTGACAACCTTGTATTTCGTGTGTTTTTTTTTCATTAAAAATAATATGGGGGTTATTGGAATAATGCCCACTACACCACTTTATGCTATAATGCCCCATGCTGACTGGGATGACACGTGTCGGATAATGCCCCATGGTGGGGCATTATATTTCTTCACCACTACACATGGTCTAAGCAAGCCAATAAATAACCCCATCTATAACCAGAGGCGGATCTAGAGTGATAGAAGGGGTAACCTCCGTTGCCCCTTGACGCTCCGACACTAGTGTAAATTTTGGAAAAATCTGACGTTTTTTCGATTTCGTTACCCCTTTTTATTGAGACGTTACCCCTATGCGGATTTTCTAGATCCGTCACTTTCTATAACCACCTGTGTATTCCGAAAGTGCAACGATTTAAACTGCGTATTCATTAGTACACTTCTCCAAGCCCCAGTGCTTAATGTGAAAACCTTCGCCTTAGCTTTACGTGTAATCTTGACAATCTTAGGGTTGCTAGTCTTAGGACACACCCCAAAACCAATAACATCATCCCGTCGATGATCTGGTATAGATATACAAACAGATTTCCTAATTAACGGATTCCAAAGAACAACCAGTTTCTTTCTCTTCACTCGATCCCGAGACCATCCGTGCAAATATACCAATCCGTGAGAGCAATCGAGCATGAACGGATGCGCACGAAGTTTAACAGTTGGAGGAACAACAGGGGAAAACTTGTGATGGGGGAAGCTATCATCATCAACAATGGAAACATATTTGTCCTCACGCAAACATTTGTCATCAGAAAAAAAAATCTAAAACAGAAGCTCTTGTTATGTACCTTACTAGTAGATGTTGCGGCTGAGTCTAGTTGTTGAGGGTGTGATAGTGATGAATTCAGAGCTATCGATCGGAGACTTCCATTGCTTTGAAACGGATCTGAACCGAATCAAAGATTTGACAGGAAGAACCCGTTTGATGATTTCAGTCTGGAGTTCGAACGGAGGGTTTCAACATTTTGGAAGCGTTGAAGGGAAGAATTGAAATATGAGTTTAGGGTTGTTGGGCTTCATTTACAATGGGCCTTGGATCATGGATGAGTCCAGATTAGAAGTGCACATTTCGGTTCATTTTAGTAACAGGTATAGACGGTTATTTTCTGACTTTGGTTAATTAACGGGTTAATTTCAAGTTTTTATCATTTTTTTTTTCGTTTTTTCCCGGTTAAAGTTAACCGATACATCGTTTAAAAACCGGTTATTTCTAAAGCAATCCCTAACATGTTACCAATCTACGGTTAAAAATAACTACTAATCGGTTATTCTTCGAGTGGTTATTAACTGGCTACGGTTATTCTCCAGTTTGCTCAAAGTTTGTTTAAGATTAGACCTGTTTATTATGAAATTATCTGTGTATAATATAATCAGTATATATAAATGTGTCAATATATCAGTCAACATTTGACAAATTCACTCCTTAAGGAAGAAATACACAAAAAACTAGAAGATACATTTTATGTGTTGAGATTTACCATTTCTACATACCATAAGACTCAAGCACAATATTATTCAAGATAACAAAGCTACTAGTGTTTTGGCATAATGAAATGGGATTAATATTTTACGCATTATAACTTAGCATAAATGGTAAAAAGACTATGTATCTAATTTGTGTGTACTTATATTTTTGTAACAGCTTAACTGCCAGTATTTTTGTTAACAATGTGAGCATATCAACCACAAAGGAATCATTAAAATAGCATTTCAAGACTAATTTTGCATTGTCGATAAGCGAAGCTGGGGCTTGGGCTCATTTACTAAACAAGCTTGTTTTAAGTTCGGGCTCGAGCTCGTTTAAGCTCGGGCTCGTTTCAAGTTGAGCTCGAGTACCTCGACTGGTTTGCACCCCTATAATAAACCAGCCAACATAAGCAACCTATACCATCATCTTGGTGGTGATGTTGTATACAAAACCCACTTAATAAGGAGCATTTAAATGGCCTGCAATGTGTGAGGTGTGAACCTCCCTTCAAGACCTACTTAGCTTTGATACACACCCATTGTTTTTTACTTTTTTTTTATTCAAGACTCATCTTGCGACCCATCCTTTAAGCCCAGCAAATGAGAATCCATTCATAGAGACGATTTTATTGGATTGTGTCCATACTTTCGACCCCTACTCATGTCAAACTACAGGTTTTCACTGAAGATTAAAATCCCACCAAACATGCCACTCTAAATGTGACATTTTCACCCTATGTTTTAGTCATATGAGCGTGCATGATTTTATCTCCACCACAATCTTCTCAAGTGACATATTCTACCCATTGAACTGCTTAACGTTTACAGCCTCCACAAAGCCGCCATAAAAATCACCCGAATGGTTTTGCTAAGCACCCATGGATTCATATTCGTTTATGACCTTCCCATTTTCGTTTCAAAATTTCTTCGATTAGTTACACGACTAGAAAAGAATCATCAATAAATGACATAAACAAAGACTAAATAGCCAAAAGTTCATCTAAAAAATATTATAATCACTCAACTATTGTCATTGGAACCATGAAAATAATTCGCATCATTTGTATCTCTTGGTTAACAAATTAACATGAACAGTTCACAAATACGAACCAGAAAACACAGATCCAACTGAACAAAAACAGCTCATCAGATCGTAGGTTTACATAGAACTAACCTTCAAGCAATTAGCACACAACCAAGACACGAAACACAATTATTCATGATGCAAAATCAATTCATTACAACAACCAGATGAGATGAGGTGATTTGAAATTGAATCGTTTCAGACAAATAACCCATATCAAATTATTACCCAAATTAACCCAAAAGTTTGTCTTTGGGTTATATTTGCCACCTCTAGTAATGGGTGTACCTGATACCTGCAGGTATACACGATATACACAACGGGTATTAAGCTAGGTATGAGACACACTTTTAAAATCAAGTATGGGTATTTTGTCATCAATGGTGGTTCTTATGGCGGTCAAATGTGCCAAAATACGGTAAATATATATTAAACGGGTCAAAATATATCAATCTAAATTAAAACGGGTAAAACATGTCAGATTATAGTACATAAATGTTAAACGGGTCAAAAACTAGACAACTAAAATGAAACGCATATCGACAAGTATGTGTTATGTTGAGTTCGAAGTTGACTTCATAATTGATGATACGAGTCATGAAAACAATTACAAGAATATTAGCTAACAGAACCACACAAAACAATGATCAGCCCTGCAATTGTTGCATGGCGACTGCAGTTTGAGAACACAGATAACCTGAAGGAGCCACCATCTGTTTTTGCTTTTGAGATTATAAATCAAGCAGGATTTAAACATATACTAGGAGCATGTTTTCAGTTAGATGATAATAAGAAAGTTACCATTAAGTTTGATGGGAACTAAACTAAAAGCTATAAAAGCCAAAATAGAACAGTACCAAAAAAAGAAAACTAGGATTTAAAAGTAGATTCATCATCTATGAGTGAATGATAGAATCAGAATGATTAAGCAAAAGTAGTGACTCTTTGTAGGAGGTCATCATAAAGGCCGACCCATAAATTCCAAGACCGTTGATGCGTTCCGAGCAGGGTTCATAAACTTCTAGTTCACCATCATATCCACCCGTCCGATCCACTATCGGTTGGCCATTCTTCCTAAATCCAATCATACGATTAACCCGATCGTAGTTAACAGTGAATAGTTTTGTAAAGGAGGGTTTTGAAACACCATTTTTCAACATAATGCATACGTCACAGAATGTTTTCGGTGTTAAATTAGTAACAACACTGTAATGACTATGCAGAACAAGAGAATTGTTGATCTTAGATATACCGTACAGCCTTCCACATGCTAAGTCATAAGGAAAGTCTACAGCTTCTCCAAATTTTTCACTTGCCAAATCAAATGAATAAAACCTAAGTTCATATGTAATACTATCACGAGCAAGCCAATGAATAACCCCATCTATAACCACCTGTGTATTCCAGAACTACAACGATTTAAACTTAAACGGCTTATTCATTGGTAAGCTTCTCCAAGCCCCAGAGCTTAATGTGAAAACCTCAGCCGTGGCCTCGACCTCGCTATCAATAAAACACGAAATCTTGAGGATCTTAGGGTCGCTAGTTTTAGGACACACCCCAAAACCAATAACAATATCGCCTCGGTCCGGTATCTCTATACCAACAGATTTCCCAATTAGTGGATTCCAAACAACAACCAGTTTCTTCTTTCGGTTCACTCGATCTCGGGTATATCCAAGCAAACACACCAATCCGTGAGAGCAATCGAGCATAAACGGACGCCCAAGAAGTTTAACAGTTGGAGGAACAACAGGGGAAAACTTGTGTTGGGGGAAATTATCATCATCAACAATTGAAACATATTTGTCCTCGGGCAAACATGTATCCGCAGAAACAAATGTGTGCCGAGTACCTCCTGTTATGTACCTTACCAGTACATGTTGCGGCTGAGTCTTGTTGTTGAGGGTGTGATGAGTGATGAATTCAGTGCTATCGATCAGAGATTTCCATTGCTTTGAAACGGATCTGAACCGAATCAAAGATTTTACAGGAAGAACCCTTTTGATGATTTCTGCTTGGAGTTCGAACGGAATGTTGTCCGACATTTTTGGTGGACGGATTTTGATTTTAGGGTTTGGAAGGAACAGTTGAAGGGTCTAGGGGTATGAGTTTTGGGCTGTTGGGCTTTATACACTATGGGCCGTGGATGATGGGTGGGTGAGTCCAAATATGAGATTTGTCTTGTCCAGCTATAGAGTAATATTGTTTGAAATTTGTTTAAGGTGTGTGTAAACCCTATATCCAAAACCACTTGCCCCTCCTACCCTAACCCCCACTAATTCCGCAAGCTCACGTCATCCACTCCATCCATCAAATGACCCTAAACTATCAAGCTTGGTGATACTACTATTCTAAACTATCCTCTTCTTTTTTTTCTTTAAGAAATAAATTAAGTTTCTACATACCATGAGACTCAACCACAGTAATATGAGTTGAATTGTTACCGAAGAATAATTAGCATGACGTGACCACATAACTTTTGATTAGATTTCTAGCAATTGATAAGTGAGTCGTGTGGGCTTAATTTTCCAATGTCATATGCAATCTCATTCCCAATCATGATCTTTCCCCTTCACTAAGACACGACAAGCATAACATTTTAACAAATTTAAGTTGCAAAAGATCACAGTTCTCAAAATCTTGTAACGGTTTGAAACAATGTTGTTCATTTCACTGATAAGTCGACAGAACCACCAAGTGTTACTACTAATTGGATATTAACCAACTATAATTTTTCTCATAAGTGATGCACATGGGGAACTATAAAGGACTTTTGAGATCTGCAATTTTCATCCTTAGCCAACTGATCCCATAGGGATACCTTCACCTTCTTTAGTATAGGTGACTTGGCCAAGATAAGTTTCACAAAAACCAACCCATTTTCGTAGTTTCTTAAATGTAGGATCTCTAATTCGTTAAGATGCTCTGACAAAATATCTGAATAATCTTCAAGAGTAGAGGAGCCCGTATATGATTCATCAAGCACCTCATCTTCAGTAACCTACATGAAGTGTATTGTGTGAGTTGTTTTCAACATAAAAATAAAAACAAGTAGAATACAATAAAGATTTTTGCTATTTACCACTAAAAGTTTTTCAAGGTTTGAGGAGCTTCTAATCAAATGAACAAAAATAGGTAACGCATATATGTGACAAAAGCATACGCATTCCATACACAAGTGATAAAACTAGGCACTTCATTTATGAATCATCAAAAAAACATTTATGAGAGGATACCATAAGGGTTATTTTTATGTCTAATGAGATTTATGAGATTTTTTTTCTGACAGACTACATGAGGACAATTATTTAAGTGATAAAAATAAGGATACCATTCCTTAGAGAGGATACTTGTCCTTGCTGCCTCTTGAATCGGTAGTAGACATAAGATGGCTTCTATTATGCCCGAAGGAAGCTTGCTGATTACATCCACCTTAGGATACCCCATTAGCTGCAAAATTAGCTACTTTGAAAACCTGTTTAGTCTACAAACAAATGAATAAAACAGATATGAAGAAAACCATATTCAAATCCAGTAATCAACGAAACTTAACAGCACACATTTGTTTGAAGTATTGACACAGAGTTACATAAATCCAGTAATGAACAACGGCTTATTATGTTTATGAGAAGTAATCGAAATGAAAAGAAAATACCAACTGATATGGGCTTATGTTATTTGATAAGCAAATCGGCGACCACCAGCGACATCGACGAGCAGAGGTAGGGGTTAGGGTTCAAGCACAAGTGGTTCCTATAATTTATGTCGATTCTTTTTCTAGTTTGTTGATGGGATTCTATTTTAGTGTTTTCTTTTTTTGTTTTTTTAATAGATAATTAGTTAATTACCCGAATAATAAAAAAGTTGATTTGTGAGAGAGCGAGATTATACGTTAAACAAAGAAATAAAAAAGACTATGAGGTGTGTGAATGCGGTTGTGTCATCAAACATAAAGAACTACTAATCATACGGTCATCCATGGATAGATGAGAGGGGATGGGTTTTTGAAGGAACTTTATGTCGGCTGCTCTTTGACCATCCATTGCCAATTGGATCTCTTGTTCCTTTAGCGAGAGAATTCGAGTAAGTTTCTCGTCTAATTTGGAGAAACCACCTGATCCACCCACAGTATTTGTTGTCGTTGTAGAAGTGAATTTGCCTTTTCTTGCTCTTGCAGCAACTACCTTGCTTTTGTCTTTATCTGATGGGCATTACAATTCTTGTGGTTCCTCAAACTTTAGCTCGTTGTTGGAGTCGTTTAGGTCTAAATAAGAATGAGCATCTGATCCGCTAGCAGACGAGCTTGGCTAAGGCGTGCCTGAACTAGTCTTGGAATGCTTTGATGATTGGCCATTTGGAGAATATATAAGCACCTCCCAAGCTTTCACCATGGCAAATGGACAACCGTATGTTGCTCTAAACTCATCATGGGCGGTCGACATGATGTTTGTGTCTGATAGACTACGCTAATTATGATAGCGATTGTATAGTTAATTTTGTATTATTTATCTCCAAAAATAGGAGATCTCATTGTAACTATATATGTTGCGTATTGTGAATGAAAAGGGATCAAGCTTGACAAACCATAATCTTATATGGTATCAGCCTAACCCTGATCCTCCTATCTTTCTTCTCTGCCTGCCGTCGCCCCTTACTGCTCTTCCCTCTTAATTTTTTTTTCGCCATGGCCGATAACAAGCTTCATCCAGCCGTCACCGTCTCTAACATAAAAACCTTCATCCCGGTAACCCTCGATCACGAAACCTCCGATTATAACACCTGGTCGGAACTTTTTCGCCTCCACTGTACGGCGTATCTAGTCTCCGACCACCTCGCCCCTCGCACACCACCTGCTGCTCCCTCCTCCTCATCCGACAAGGGCAAACAACCAGAAACCACCCCTTCTCCTGCCGACTCGCGGGAACACCTCGATGCCATAGTCCTTCAATGGATATATGGCACCATCTCCACGAGCCTACTCAAAACGATCATTAAAACCAAAACCACCGCCTATGACGCCTGGAAAGCCATCGAATCCATTTTCCAAGACAACAAGGCTACTCGTGCCCTCTACCTCAAACAGAAATTCGCCACCATCCGTCTAGAGAATTTTCCTAACATGAACGTCTACTGCCAGGAGATCAAAGTCTTTACAGATCAACTCAGCAACGTTGACGCGCCGGTCGACGAACAATCCCTCATCCTTCAAACCTTGGATGGCCTCACCAAACAATACGAGACCGTGGCTACTATTCTTCAGAACACCAAACCCCTTCCCTCATTCTTCGACGTCTGTTCACAGTTATGCATGAACGAGACCGCCAAAGCCAACCAAGCCATGCACTCTGCCTCTCAAGCCGCTACTGCCCTACATACTCAAAGCCAAAATCGGCCCGCTCCGTCGACCAACTCCGCTCCCCAGGCTCCATCTGAGGCCCGGTCGGAATCCCACCGTGGCCGGGGACGCACTCGCGGACGTGGCCGAGGGCGCTCCAACTTCTCCCAGCCGGGTCGGACTCGCGGCTCCACCTCCTACACAGGTCAGTCGCCACACCCATACATTGTCTTCCCATCCAATTGGGCCAATAGCCAATGGGCCTCTCTTCTTGGACAAGCAAACACCTTCAGCCCACAAACTAGCCCAGCCCCACCATGCCCTTACCCTTCGGTGTCGTGGCCCAATGAAAGTCCATGCATACTGGGCCCTCGGCCTGATCAGGCCCATACGACTACGTACAGCCCGACGCCGACTGATATTGCCCAGGCTCTTTATACTCTCTCTTTGAGCCAGCAATCTGACCCAGTTGGATTCATAGACACCGGCGCCACAGGACATATGTAGCAACCAGGTAATCATTCCCCGTCTGTTTTTAATACTTGTACTAATAAGTGAGCTGTGTGGGCTTTATTTTCCAATGCTTATATAAAATAATCATATGCAATCTCATTCCCAATCATGATCTTTCTCCTTGCACTAAGACACGACAAGCATAACATTTTAACAAATTTAAGTTGCAAAAGATCAGAATTCTCAAAGTCTCGTATCAGTTTGAAACAATATTTTCATTTCACTAATAAATCGACAGAACCGCCAAGTGTTACTACTAATTGGATATTAACTAACAATATTTATTTCTCACAGGTGATGCATATGGGGAACTAATAAGGATTTTTGAGATCTTCAACTTTTCATCCTTAGCCAACTGAACCCATAGGGATATCTTCACCTTCTTTAGTATAGGTGACTTGGCCAAGATAAGTTTCACAAAAACCAACCCATTTTCGTAGTTTCTTAAATGTAGGATCTCTAATTCGTTAAGATGCTCTGACGAAATATCTGAATAATCTTCAAGAGTAGAGAAGCCCGTATATGATTCATCAAGCACATCATCTTCAGTAACCTACATGAAGTGTATTGTGTGAGTTGTTTTTAACATAAAAATAAAAACAAGTAGAATACAACAAAGATTTTTGCTATTTACCACTAGCTTAAGTTTTTCGAGGTTTGGGGAGCTTCTAATCAAAAGAACAAAAATAGGTAACGCATATATGTGACAAAAGCATACGCATTCCATACACAAGTATTTCAAGTGGACCAATGTTGTTGGAAGCTTTCTCGGAAATGGAAGAAAAGACTTGAAGCATAGACAAAACAAAGATTAGTAATCGCTAATTAGCAGATAAAAGTATAATGAAGCGGATATCATGTGGATATAATTACCAAAAAGATGAAACACCAAACAATCAGATATTCAATGCCCCGTAAACACTCGAAGAGATTAGCCATGGTCAAATCTCCACTTTCATCGATTGTTCCACCATCACTGTTCTGCAAAGAAAAAAAATAGAATATTCAACTAATTTATGAAAGTCCACGAGGATTGACATTCAATTTTATTATGAACTTACGATAGTCAATCTCTTAAGTAATGGACAACTCGATAAAAGACGCTGAAGCGTTTTATCACAAGTCCATATTTCTTGCATGTTTAAGGTTGTAAGGCAACCAAATCTAATAGATGATAATCAAAAAAAATCTGACATGTTTTAATAAAAAAAAAGATTTTGACCCGTTTAACATTTATTTACTATAATCTAACTTTTTTTACCCATTTTAATTTAGATTAATATATTTTGACCCATTTAATATGTACTTACCGTATTTTGGTGTGGGTGTGTTTGGGCTGGATTCTATACCGCTATTCAGCTGCCGTGTGTGAGTTTTGGCGTGAGTTTTAATATGGGGGGCCTTTGTGGACGTGTTTGTCATTTTCTAGCAGTATAAGTCTGTTTCTTTTTCGGGTGTTTTCCTTTGCGTGGTGTGTGTTTTGTTTTGTGGGATTCATTCATATCTGCTTTTATTTTTGGATGGTTTAGGGTGGGGGTTGGGCTGCTGTGTTTATATGTTTTGTTGGTTAGTTGGCTCTATTTTCTCGGTGTAGAAGAATAGCATCATCTCTATAAATGGATTCTTGTAACAACTCTCGCTAAAATTTCTATTTCTTATTTTAGTAATGCCCAATAGGAAACCCTAATTGAGACCCCCATGTAGTATGGCATGACTTATAATTTTTCAGAACAATCGAAACTAGGATCAGGGCCCCCTAAAACTCAAGGGGGTATCCCCTAATTGGTAATTATCTTCAAAATCGTTTGTAAAGCACGAATTTTGTTTGTTATTGACTCACCTGGGCTATGTGGGACATGAGGCTACCCTACCCTAAAAGGGTAGCCGTCGCGCCACGCGCCAGGACCAGGTGGGTCTGGCACGCCACGTGAGAGGAGCCAAAATCCAGTATAAAGCTCAGGAGTTTGGCACTTGCATGGCTGTTGTATTTCGACGTAAAAATTCGTTTCGTACGTTGAGATATTCGCTGTTTCGTTCAAAAACACACACAAGCACGAATCTCTGCTGCGACAACAGGGTAATAACTCGATCACTGCTACGATACAATGTCCGATCGATTGAAACCGATCCGATGGATGTTTAAGTGTTGCCCGAATTCGGGCTATACTTTGTCATTCGTCGTGAGGGTTTTGATTTCGTGAGCTTATCGTAAATGTTGTATTAAGTTACTGACCTAGTTGTTATGTGCATTGTTATTTACCTAGGTTACAAGACTAAATCAGTAGGCAAGGTTCTGTCCAAATTAAACTTGCAATGTGAGTCATTCTCTTTTTTATCAAAAGTATTTTACAATACCTCAAATTATTTTCGAGTTATATGTTACAGGGGGTAAGTCTTTGTTATCTTAAATTACTGGCAATAAGTGGGGTATTGTGCACATTACTATTATTCTCTCTCGTTTAGGTGAACGAACCTAAACAGAGATAATCATCATTATTGGGTGAAAGGACCCAATAGTGGTATGACCATCGTCACCAAGGGGTGTCACTGGACCAGATAATTATAAGATAGTGGCAATTGTAATCGCTCTTAGTCCTGTAATTTATAACAATGTGTCGTTTTGTGCAAAATGAATGACTCGCCAGTATTTCCCCGCTGATAAACTCTTTTTAAACATGTTTCAGGTGATTTACTGTGACCTAGGAAAAGTGCGGTGTAGCACTAAAAGCTTGAAGAGGTGGCTCAGTAAAATAAATAAACATGTTTTGTAAAAATAGGGAATTTCCTCGGGAAATTTCCTTTATTGTAAATTACGGGTATTGTCCCCAAAATGTGAAATAAAATAATTGGGCATTTTCAATTTAAGAGATCCTGTTAAAATTTCCGCTGCCAAAACAAACAATACCACGGGTTTCTGTCCCGTGGCTCCTGAAACGGGTAAAACCGGGTCGAGGGCCGTGACAGAAAAAGGTGGTATCAGAGCCACTGATTTAAGCCAATTAAGTATTTAGAAATACTTAATTTTTCTGATTGCCATTCTGTGATTTCGTGAAAATTTAATTTACAATAAATAAAAATTTTAACTTAAATTTGTGTGTGTCTTCATGTGTGCTAACAGCATGAATGAACTATCCGAGGCACTCCAAAATTTCATTATCCATACCACCGATATGGATACTACAGGAAACCCATCTGGCTACCAAGCAGATACTGAGGAGCCCATGATGTTCCAGGCCCTACCACAGGAGAAACCAAAGCCTAAAAAGAGGAGGAGAATTTTGGACTGGAAACGTGGACGTAGGAAGAAGCCAGCTGCCCAGAAGGTTAAAAAGACTGAGGATCCAAAGGATAAAGGCAAAGGAAAGGAGATCGGGGAAAGTTCAGGGCAAGCCCAGGAAATGCCACCATGGGAGGAGCTTGATTGCAAACTGGCGAATTGTGACCTCATCGGACCTGCCGATGAAAACCTCTTCAATTACCCCGCTGAATCACAACTCCTAGTTAATTTGCAACCCGCTATCCCAGATCCTATTGTCAACCACCGACTTTTACCCGGGGAGCTGGAAGAATGGTGGACAAGTGATTGGCAATTTCAGAACTTCATGAATTACCTTAACGTCTATTTTCCCCAGTTTGACCCTGAGCCTGCACCAAACCCACCTATGAGCACCGAAAACTTAGCTGAACTTCGTCACTATGGTGATGAACTGGTGGATGTAGGAAATAGAATTCGAGATGTGGGGGAGAAGATCTCATGGAAATACGATGAGAGGGAGCGTCGTTTCTGAAATGCCAGCTGACTGTGGTTGTGTGTTTAATAATAATAAAATAATAAATAATAATAATAAAAATATAACCATGTAAAATAACTTAAAATAAAACTTTTGTAATATAACTGGTGTGTATCGATTCATACTAATATATATAAAAATATGAAAGTTGCAAAGTCGACAATTTTGGCTATACGTGTTGACATGATGTTGTGATTGCTTTATTGTGTTTGGTTATTATCTACTTTGTGACAATAATTTATATTGTTAATTATTCAGATGGAAAACACGGAAAATCAACCAGTCAATGAAGTTAATCAATCGGAACAAAATAATGAGGATCATTTCCTTAATAGACAAGATATAGAAAACATCGTCGCTCAGGGAATAGCCAACGCTATCCCCGCAATTGTCGCTGCTGTTAAAAATCCCGTTGAACCTTATCAAGCCAACCACAGCAAGCGTCCCCGCGACGACAATTTTAGTAACAGTGTTAATGGGAGCGGCAACAATGATAATAATGTGGTTCAAGCCCCAATACTCAAGAAAATGAAAGTGGCAACACCTGGTTGCACTTACAAGGAATTTCTTGCCTGTAAACCCGTTGAATTTGCGGGCAATGAAGGGGCGACTGCTGCGCTGCGTTGGTTGGAAAAGACCGAAGCAGTAATTAAAATAAGTAAATGCGCCGAGGAAGATAAAGTTATGTATGCTTCTCACCTTTTCAAGGAAGAGGCATTAGAATGGTGGAATACGATGTTGCAAGCTGAAAGAAGTGACATGGCTTATGCCATGAACTGGGAAGAATTTAAGCAATTGATGGAAAGGAAATTCTGTCCCAAATATGAGAAGGAACAAATGGCGAATAAATTTCTGAGCCACCGGATGGTAGATGTTGACTGTCGAGGGTATACTTCGAAATTCTTCGAGTATGCCAGAATTGTGCCAACTCTCGTTTCGCCAGAACCGGTACTTATTTCTCGCTATATTTGGGGTTTAATTAGCGAGATTTGGGATATCGTCAAAGCTGCGAGACCCCGCACAATCGACGATGCGGTGGAATTAGCCAACACCTTGACTGATGGGCTGGTGCGTACGCGAGAAGAAAACAGAAAGAAGGAATTGGCTCAGAAGATTACCCAAGGATTCTGAGGAGGTAATACTAATAGCAACTTCAAGAGAAAAGGAACTGGGCAACCATCCACCCCGCAGAGGGTATTGCAATTTCTGCAATAGACCGGGGCACCCAGAAGAAGAATGCAGAAGGAAGAAATCAGTAATCTGCTACAACTGCGGCGAAACCAGGCACTTCAGGCCCGATTGCCCGAAACTGGTCAAGCCAGCTGATAACAAGGCCAAACCTGCAGAAAGAACTAATAAGAAGAATGCAAGAGCCTTCCAGTTGACTACACAAGAAGCAGATCTAATCCCTGATGTGATAGCTGGTACGTTTCTTATACAAAACGTTTATGCAAAAGTATTATTTGACTCCGGTGCAAACCAAAGTTTTATAAATACTTCATTCTGCCAAGCTCTTAAGCTACCTTTAACCAAACTCAGGCAGATTTATACGGTTGAAACGGCAGACGATAATTATGTTAAAATAGAAGAGGTTCTTCAAGAAGGGAAGATAGAACTTTCAGGCCACAAATTTTCTGCCAATCTTTTACCTATGAATTTAGCAGGATTCGATGTTGTGCTCGGAATGGATTGGTTAGTAGCCAACCATGCTCGAATTCTTTGTGATAAGAATTCCATAGAAATTCATACACCCGCAGGAGAAGTAATTATGATTACAGGGGATAAGCCGCGTAAACCAATGAAGTTCATTTCAGTAATGAAAGTTGCTAGTTATGAACGAAAGCAAGGATTAGTGTATATGATTTCAGTAATCATTAACGCTAAAGGTAAGGAACTTAAGGAAATTCCTATAGTATCAGAATACCAGGATGTATTCCCGGAAGAACTACCAGGATTGGCACCAGATAGGGAAGTAGAATTTAGAATTCATCTAATTCCTAGAACTACACCAATAGGTAAGGCACCTTATCGATTAGCACCCACTGAAATGTTAGAACTGAAAAAGCAGTTAGATGAATTGCTAAGTAAAGGATTCATACAACCTAGTTCATCCCCTTGGGGAGCACCGGTGCTGTTTGTGAAAAAGAAAGATGGTTCCATGCGAATGTGTATCGATTATAGGGAATTGAATAAGGTTACAATTAAAAATTGATACCCATTACCTAGGATTGATGATCTTTTCGATCAACTTCAGGGAGCTACATATTTTTCTAAGATAGATCTACGCTCCGGATACCACCAGTTGAAGGTACAAGAAGAAGACATACCTAAAACTGCTTTCAGAACTAGGTATGGTCACTACGAGTTTACAGTCATGCCTTTTGGACTAACAAATGCTCCTGCAGCATTTATGGATATGATGAATAGGATCTGAAAACCATATTTAGATAAATTTGTAATTGTCTTCATCGACGATGTACTTATTTATTCCAAAAGCCAGGACGAGCATTGTGAGCATCTACATGCACTCTTAACCCTGTTAAGAAAAGAAAAGCTTTATGCCAAATTCTCGAAGTGTGAATTTTGGCTACAGGAGGTACAATTTTCAGGACACAGGGTGAATCACGAAGGTATTCATGTATATCCATCCAAAATAGAAGCGATCACCAAATGGAAGGTCCCGCAATCATGTCACACCCTGATTTCCACGTGTCTCACCGGTGGGCCCGGTGGGGGATTATCGTGACGTAGTTGGCAACAATATAGTCAAACCACACAATATATGAATGCACAGCGGAAGCATAAAGATAATTATATTTCAACCATTGTTTTAATATCAAATGTATTATGAATAGTCGAAAAGTATCCACAGGGGATCAAATAAAAATATAAGTATTGTTCAACAGACGAAGGCATCTTAAGCTTGCGAGACTCTTTATGATGCTAAGGAGAATATCCAGCCAATTACGCATAGTACCTGCATTTAGTCTTTTTGGGAAAATACGTCAGTTTACACTGGTAAATACATTCAACCGACACTTTTGTAAAATGTTTAGTAAAATTGATTTGAATGCACATGGCACAAAATATCTTTTGATTAAAATGCACAGAGGCAAGATTAACCTTTTATAACTTGGGAGAATTATTTAATATTATAATCTTGTGAACGAATTACATGTTCCTTATGCGTTCAGTAGCCCGGATCAAGTCCGGGTTAAAGATCAATAGACACACCACATCAACTATTTATGCACTGACGAATGTACGCCTACACTCCGCGCTTAGGTCGTGGCCATTTCGTAAAATGATGCCAGGGATATCCGGGACATGGTCATTAACCCCCCAAAGGCTTTTAAGTAACAAGACTGTTTAAACGAGCCAATCAAATTTATTCAATTACCCACTCAATCGGTGGAGAATTTGATGCCCGATCAAGCAGTATACTATATACCGTAACCCAAGCCCGTTTAACGGAAAATAAGTTAAAAGTATTTACCTTTGCAAGTATAAATCCTTAATTGAGTAAATCGCAAATAGCTTTTACTGGTCTCCTATTCTGGAACGAAGGTTTAAAATAACCTATTAGAATCCTAACGGGTCTTTAATTTAGCCGTAGCTTAGACCGGTCAGTTTCAAAGGATAGTTACGATTTAATCGCGTGAAAGGCGAAAACCGGGAATGGAATGTGATTTGGACCCAACAAGTTTGAAGACTTGTTTTATATAGGTATAACAACCACACTCTAGATTTTGGGGTCAAAACAATATGGTTTGACCCGTTTCGGCTAGTTTATGTAAACTAGTTACATAAGCCGAACCGTGCGCGCAAAAGGCGTAACGGGTAACCGTAAGAGTCCTACACTGATTTCCTAAGTCAATATGCTTTAAAGAGGTTGTGGTATCAGTAGGATACCTTCCATAATGCCCGTAACGAGCTTAAATCCATTTTATGCCCCGTAGGGGTATTCCGGTCATTTTAAAGATTATAAAAGAGGTTTCTGAGTTCTACAGGAAATCTGAGTTTCCCGAACAGTTTATAAAGTTCAAAATACTTTTTAATATTTAAAATCAATAGCAACTGGAATCGGGTCAAAAGACCTTGTAGAACTCAAGTTATGGCCGAAAAGGGTATATTCGGTATTTACCGAACCGTTGCCATAACCGCAGGTTATGAGCAGGTTAAAAATAATTAAAAATCTTTAAAAATCCCAAAATATTATTTTACATCAGTGTGTAAAAGGTTTGGTGTCGAAATCTGGGTTTAGATAGGCGTTATGCTAATTGCGCTATTTAATTACTAAAGTTTTCGCAATTTGCGCTATTTAGCATAACTCCTATTCTGGACCTCGGATTGACGTGAAATTTTAGAGACATGCTTAGAAATCAGTAACCAAGGTTATGGTCCTTTCACATGTCTGAAATTCTCGTTTTAAATTAAAAAGGGCGTTACGGTCAACTTTTAAGCATTTAACGGAAATGTGTAAAAGACTCGGACAAACAACGAACCGGTCACAGAGGGTTATACCATCATGTAACCTGGTCCTAAGAGAGTCCTAAGGCATATCTAAATCATACTTTAACGGGTCAGAACTCAAGTCAATGCAAAAGTGAAAGCTTTGCGACTTTCGGCTCCGAACCGGGTCAATACAGTAAATGGTCGGATCAAACAAGCTTAGAGTAGTTAATATAGTTATTATCATGTTTTATGAGTGTTTAAACAGATTACACACCATCTACATTACTGATTATGCTTTAAATCGCAAAATGGCATTTCTGTTGACTTTTTCTAAGCACGTTTGACTCGACATTCAGACTAGTTAGAGTGGGAATCAGAGGGTGCCCTTTTAGGGGTTTAAAGCCCACATGATTACCAACTTATAACTACCTTTGATTCGACAAACCACTGGATCATTTGTGATTTATCGCAAAGTCAATCGTTAATTACGACGGATTGACTTCTAAGCTAAACTATGCAAAAACTAAGCCACAAAAGGGTTGGCATACTTACAGAAGCTTGGTGCACGACTAAGGATGTTAGAAGAATGATTTGGAGCTCCAGAAGTGAACTAGAATGCAGGTTTGAGGTGTGTTTCACATTGGTGCAATCCATTGGCTTTTATAGTGAATTTCCATGCTTAAGATCATTACAACTCACTCTAAGATTGCTCATGGATGATCAGCAGGTGTCCTATAGTGCTAGGGAACATGTAGAGGGCGCCCATGCTTCAATTAATGCACACAAGATTGTTCACAAGCTCAAACATTGAATCTGTCCAAGAATTCTGCATCTGGGACCTTCACGCGGCTCGCATTAGGATTCAAGCAACTCAGACGCGGGCCGCCTGAATCCTTAAGTCAGAAAACAAATCTGCAGGTGGCGCGCGGCCTGCATTAAATCCCTCATAACCTTAACGCGGCCCGCATTGGACATGTTTTTCAAGATTTTCATATCTTTTGTAATGATTAACCTGACCTTTCGGTTTCGAAGGGGTAACTTTGCGATTTGGCCCTCGATTATTTACAACTAAGGGCCTCGTGACTTTTACCCGCATTGTTAAGTCCCCGGTTAGTTTAATTACTATCCGAAAAGCCTTAACTTTTGTTGTTGACGCTTTTAACCCCTCGCATACGAACTTGACCATAACTTTCTCGTTTTAAAACGAAACTTCGCGAAATTCATAACGTATTCTAGTGAGCGTATTTTACTGTTACAAAGCCTCGGGTTCGTCAAAGGGTCACTCAGAGGTATAAATTAAACATGTTGACACAATTAACCCCTGTAGCTTGTAATCTCTCACTTTCTTCCGCGTTTCGCTCCGTACGATCCATGATTTATACGTTTGAAGGTACGAGCATCATTCAGGGTTACTATACAGTATATTTACCCCTCGTTGACATTTTTAATCCTCGAATTTACATACTTTCAAGGTTTGTCAACTTTAGTCCTTTATTTAGTATTTAATACCACGTGTAAACTCATGACACGTGTCAACACATTATTGGACACAAAATTTCGAGGTGTTACAAATCAGCTATGGAAGTTAGAAGTTTTCTAGAGTTAGCTGGATACTATAGACGATTCATTAAGGATTTTTCTAAAATAGTTGTGCCATTAACTAAGCTAACCTGTAAAGCAGTGAAGTTTGAATGGGGACCTAGGCAAGAAGAGGCCTTTAGGATTTTAAAGCAAAGACTAACAAACGCCCCAATTCTAGCCTTGCTAGAAGGAACAGAGGATTTTGAAATTTACTGTGATGCTTCTAAGCTAGGATTAGGATGTGTGCTGATGCAACGCAAAAAGGTAATTGCGTATGCTTCAAGGCAATTGAAAAAGCACGAGGAAAATTATACGACTCACGACTTAGAATTAGGAGCGATCATTTTTGCCCTTAAAATTTGGAGACATTATCTGTATGGAAGTAAGTTTATTGTCTATACAGATCATAAAAGTTTAAGGTATATATTTGGGCAAAAAGAATTAAATGTGAGGCAAAGAAGATGGATGGAAATTCTAAGTGATTACGACTGTGATATTCAATACCACGAAGGAAAAGCAAATGTAGTCGCAGATGCCCTAAGTCGTAAGTATCATGAAAAGCAAAAGCGAGTTCGTGCTCTTAGATTAAATCTACAGTTAGATTTAATAGAACAACTGAAGACTGTTCAAGCAACAGCAATTGAGGATGATGCTGAAGGAATGAAAGGAAGAATAAAGGAATTGGAGCAAGGAACTGATGGAATTTGGAGATTCCACAAGAAAAGGATTTGGGTACCTAAGCAAGGAAATTTAAGAGATAAAATTTTAGAGGAAGCCCATAAATCTAGGTATACCATGCACCCTGGAAATAATAAGATGTACCAAGATTTAAGAAATAACTTCTGGTGGATAGGAATGAAAAAGGACATAGCTAGATATGTATCTAAGTGTCTAACTTGTTCGCGAGTTAAGGCAGAACACCAGAAACCTTAGGGTTACTCCAACAACTAGAAATGCCTGTTTGGAAATGGGAGCTAATAACCATGGATTTTGTTACTAAGTTACCCAAAACCAGAAAAGGTAACGACGCGATTTGGGTAATTGTGGATTGATTAACCAAATCAGCTCATTTTCTGCCCATGAAGGAAACTTTCAGCATGGAAAGATTAGCCAAGTTATACGTAGACGAGATAGTATCCTTACATGGAGTCCCACTTTCCATTGTATCAGATAGGGATAGTTAGCTTCCAACACAGCTTCTCTCTGTGCAGCTTCCAACACAGCTTCTCTCTGTGCAGCTAACAACCTTTCAATCAAATTATTCTTCACTTCAATGCTCTTGGCATTGATTCGAATGGGTTTCACCCTTTCCTTTCGACTTAAGGCATCAGCGACTACATTCGCCTTGCCGGGATGATATCTGATTTCACAATCCAACGACGTTGCCTCATGTTTAATTCCTTCTGATTAAACAGATGTTGAAGGCTCTTATGATCTGAATAGATCACAAACTTGATACCATACAGATAATGCCTCCACAGTTTTAGTGCGAACACAACGGCACCCAACTCCAAGTCATGGGTGGTGTAATTCTTTTCATGCACCTTTAACTGTCTTGAAGCATAGGCAATAACCTTGCCTTTCTGCATAAGCACACACCTCATGCAAGTGTGTGATGCATCGCAGTAAACTACGAACTCTTCGGTACCTTCAGGCAATGTCAGTACAGGAGCGTTGCTCAACTTTTGCTTCAGAATATCAAAGGACTCTTGCTGCTTAGGGCCCCAAACGAACTTTACTTTCTTCTTAGTCAAGGAAGTTAGGGGTGCAGCAATCCTTGAAAAATTTTCAATGAAACGCCTGTAATATCCTGCTAACCCCAGGAAACTACGAATCTTTGTAGGCATCTTTGGCTCTTGCCAATTCATGACAGCTTCTACTTTACCGGGATCCACTTGGATACCACGCTCGCTGACAACATGTCCTAGGAATTGGACTTCTCGAAGCCAGAATTTGCATTTAGAGAATTTGGCATAGAGTTTCTCATGATGCAGGAGTTTGAGAATACAGCGAAGGTGTTTCCCATGGTCAGCTCGGTTCTTAGAGTAGATAAGAATATCGTCGATGAAAACGATGACGAATTTGTCTAAGTATGGCTTGCAGACGCGATTCATGAGATCCATGAACGCAGCCGGTGCATTAGTGAGCCCAAAAGGCATCACTAGGAACTCATAGTGACCGTAACGAGTCCTAAATGCGGTTTTATATACGTCTTCATCTCTGACTTTCAGTTGATGGTAGCCTGACCTCAAGTCAATCTTCGAGAAATAACTTGCCCCTTGTAACTGATCAAACAAATCGTCGATCCTCGGCAAAGGATATCTATTCTTTATCGTGACTTTATTAAGCTCGCGATAATCGATGCACAGGCGCATCGATCCATCCTTCTTCTTGACAAACAGGACTGGTGCTCCCCAAGGAGACGAACTAGGCTTGATGAAACCTTTAGCTAGCAGTTCATCCAGTTGGGTTCTCAACTCCTTCATTTCGGTTGTTGCTAACCTGTAAGGTGCTCTAGCAACAGGTGCTGCTCCAGGGATGATATCAATCCTGAATTCCACTTCCCTATCTGGTGGCAAACCAGGTAGATCTTCGGGGAAAACTTCTGGATATTCCGAAATGACGGGAATGTCTTCTATCTTCGGTTTTGGCTCATCAAAAATCACATGTGCCATGTAGATGACACAACCCTTCTTTAGACATTTTGAAGCCTTGAGCATAGTCACTTGCTCAGGCAGTCCATATTGGGTATCTCCTCGAATGGTAAGCGATTCACCAGACGGAGTCTTTATCACCACTTGCTTTCTGTTGCAGACTATTTGGGCCTGGTTGTGAGATAACCAGTCCATACCCAATACTATGTCAAAACCAGCCAATTTAAAGGGAAGTAGAGATAGAGGAAAAGAGTGGTTCTTAATGGATATCACACATCCATCTAACACAGTGGAGGCGATTTCTATGGTGCCATCTGGTAGCTCTACCTCATAATTCACATTTAAGGTTTTGACAGGCATATTCAGCAATTTGCAAAACTTATGATCTACGAATGACTTATCAGCGCCCGAATCAAAAAGTACTCTTGCAAAGATATCATTTACGAGGAAAGTACCTGTGATCACGTTATCGTCTAACACTGCTTCTTTCACATCCATCCTGAAGACTCTTGCATTGGTCTTCTTGGTCTCTTCAGGCTTCTTGGCATTTTTAGGGCAGCTGGTTCTAATGTGCCCCTTCTCATTGCAACTGTAGCAAGTCGCATCCTTTATCTTTTTGCAATCCAAGGTCTTGTGGTCCTTGGACTTGCATAACCCGCAAGCAAATGACTTCGACTAAGTCTGCGAGTTGGATTCGAGCCTACACTTTCCAAAGTGATGTCTCTTGCAATTCTTGCACTTGGGCTTCTCACCAGACTGTTGCCCATCCTTCCTTGACTCAGACCCTCTCTTGTTGTCACCGTTTCCATGGTGCTTCTTGCCCGACCTTCGTGAAGTATCATCTTCACGCTTTCTCTTCTCAGCCTCTTTGTTCCTCAGCGATCTTTGTCGGACCGCATCCAGAGTGAGGGACAAAGATATGTCGGCTACAGATCTAAAGGTCGCTGGCCGAGAGGCCTTTACACTTGCCTTTATCTCGGGGGCTAACTGTCACACCCCCAAAATCCCACCTGCGGAGTACTACCGCTTGGAGGCGTGACTGACCAGGATCCAGCCACCAATCATACTGAACAAGCATATAAGTAATTATAAAAGTTTAACCAATACAATTGGTGTTCCAAAACGAATAAGTTTAAGTTGCAAGCGGAAGCATAAGTTTAAAGTTATAACATAAGTTCCAAAAGTTTCAAGTTTTAGCATAACATGTAGCAATCCCTGTCCCACAACGATCCTCCTCCATGCAAGCTCCAGTTGAGTACCTATGGTCCTGCAAAGCATGTAGTAACGAGTCAACAACTAGTTGAGTGAGTTCACGGGTGGGCGTTCGTTTTAGTTGTTTCGAAAACAGTTTACTTTATCTGGCATCCTGCCGTGGGGGTTACCCCATAGTTTAAAAAACGTGACATGTTCGTTCCCAGTTACTCCGGCACTCCGGCCGTGGGGGCTACCCCATGTAGTTATCAGGCATTTCTGCCGTGGGGGCTACCCCATGTACATCATCTGGCTCTCCAGCCGTGGGGGCTACCCCATGTGTATACTAGACTCGTTACCGTATCGATTGCTGACTGTAGTCATGTTTATGTGCCCTGAAAACATCAATGTCTATCATCATTGACGTGCCCCAGATCCATTAGTTCACGCCCGTCCTCTGCGGCACGGTGTGAGGCTTGTCAGACCTAAATAGCGCTATCTAACTAATGACCCGCTCGCCATTGGCCCGGCGATTAGTCGATACAAAAAGGAGGGACTTCGTGATAGAGTTTTAGTCTAGTACGTTTATCCGTCCATCCGGACGAGGAATTACATTCCTGAACCACTGACGTCCTACCCAAGGTAGACGAGGAACCACGTTCCTTAACCCCGTTCCCAACCCAGGGAATCCCATGCTTTGTAAAGGGTGTGAACTCACCTTGGTTTGCTCGGCAGTTAATCACAGAATGTCAATCAAGTCGCAAGTAGTCAATAACGTCCTAACACGGATATCACGTATAATCAGATTCGAACCAAGTAGTGCACAAATGTTCAACACGTTTGGCAAGCACGTTTAGCAGTAACAGTTAATAGTCAATAGTAACACATACGGTTCACAAGTTCAGCCCAACTACTTAGGCCCAAGCACGTAAAAGCAGTTAACACAGAAGCCCATCAGTCTGGCCCATTAACTAAGGCCCAAAAGTATGGTCTCGAGTCGCAACCGGACTCGCAAGCATGGTCTCGAGTCATGCTGTGTGTTGATCATGGATGGTTGCGAGTCGCAACCGGTGTCGCAACCATGGTTTCGGTTCATCATGCTGAGGTCTCGAGTCGCAACGGGACTCGTAACCTGTGGTTTCGGCTTGTCCTGCTATGGTTGCGAGTCGCAACCGCGTGGTCTCGAGTCATCACGCTGTGGTTGCGAGTCGCAACTGGGTGATTGCGAGTCGGTATCAGTCGTTTTCATGTTCACGTGTTGATGCAGATGTAGTCAGCCAAATTGTACATTATAATCAGGCCCAAATCAGGAAACTACCAATAGCATTCCACTAACAGTTTTCCTAATCAGGTTACTAGTCAAAGATGGATCAAAATCACAAGGGTTTTCACATTCTTAACTATCATTCAAAGTGTTCTTCACATATTCAAACATATATTCAACAAGTTCATAACATATTAACCACTTATTCACCCAAAATCATGAACAACTATCAAGATATAATTTTACTAGCATGCATCCTACTTGACAAACATGTTCATTAGCCGATTTTCATAGTATAAACACCCAAACTTTTCGGATCTAATCCAAGTGCAACCAATATCATCATTCACCCTTTTTAACATACAATGAACCCATTTTCAACATCAAGCATTTATGCAAATTTTCAACACATAACAAGAACATTCATGAACCGATTTCTATGTATAACTCAACAACTTAACATATTGTCACATAATCTCATACAAACATAACATGAACACACTAACATTCAACAAAACATCAAGAACACTAACCGGTTATGGGTTTCGAGGGTGTGTGAAAAGCTTCCAACCGGGTGTGTGTGTGAGCCGATCCAAGTCCAAAGATCCAAGAATGATGGAGTGTGTTTGTGTTCTAGAGTTTTAGGTGAGAGAGAGAAGTAGGAGAGTGTGTGTTGTATAATGTTCAACAAATGGCAAAACTAACTAATGTATGGTATATATATAGTCAAGTTCCAAGTGTGCACCCTTAGTGGGTTTCGAGTGGGGTTCACGGCCCAAAGGCCCAACCGGCCAAAGGTTCTCGGCCCAAGTCCACTCGAGACCTCATGGTCTCGAGTCGGGTTCTTTGTTGTTTCGTGTCGGGTTCTCGGTTCACATATAACGCGTACACATATACAAAGCACTTATCACATAAAAAGGTTCACGTTATCATTTTTAACTAGTCACATAACGTACAAGCAAGTTACAACGAAAGGTTCTAAATTTCGAGTTGTCACATCATCCCCAAGTTGAAAGAAATTTCGTCCCGAAATTTGATGGCACTCACTGAGGAAGCTAGTTAGGTTGCAAGGTTTTCCCGGTTATCCTGGGGTGTCACATCCACCCCCCGTTGATCTGGAATTTCGTCCCGAAATTCCGTAGCTTCAGCCTCAGTAGCGTTTGTACTGTTCTCAAACAGTTGGGGATACTTGTGTTTCATCCGATCTTCGCGCTCCCAGGTAAACTCTGGGCCGCGACGTGAGTTCCAACGAACTCGAACAAGAGGTATTCTAGAGCTCTTGAGGACCTTAACATCCCGGTCCGTGATCTCGACAGGTTCTTCGACGAATTTCAACTGTTCGTCGATCGTGAGTTCCTTCAGAGGAACTACGTGCGTCTCATCTGACAGACACTTCTTCAGATTCGACACATGGAAAACGTTGTGAACTGCACCGAGTTCTGCTGGTAATTTCAGTCTGTAGGCCACCTTGCCTATTTTCTCAAGGATTTCGAAAGGTCCAACGTATCGTGGGTTAAGTTTGCCGCGTTTACCAAAACGAACCACACCCTTCCAGGGTGAGACTTTGAGTAACACCCGCTCCCCAACCTGGAGCTCAAGTGGTTTCCTGCCCTTATCGGCGTATGCCTTCTGACGGTCACGAGCGGCCGCCATGCGTTGTCGTATTTGAGCAATCCGCTCAGTAGTGTCTACCACATGTTCTGGACCAGTGATCTGACTATCCCCCACCTCTGCCCAACAGAGGGGTGACCGGCATTTACGTCCGTACAATGCATCAAACGGAGCAGCTTTAATGCTGGTGTGGTAGCTGTTATTATACGAAAATTCCACGAGTGGCAGATGTCTTTCCCAGCTGTTGCCAAAGTCGATTACACAAGCGCGAAGCATGTCTTCTAAAGTCTGAATAGTTCGCTCGGACTGCCCGTCCGTCTGTGGGTGATACGCTGTGCTCATATCAAGACGTGAACCAAAAGACTTGTGCATTGCCTGCCACAGTTCCGAAGTAAAGCGTGCATCTCGATCAGAGATGATAGAAGTGGGCACCCCGTGCCTCGAAACAACTTCCTTGAGGTATATTTCTGCTAAAGTGGAGAACTTATCTGTTTCCTTGATTGCCAAAAAGTGTGCGGATTTTGTGAGTCGATCCACGACCACCCAGATAGTATCGTTCCCGCGCTGTGATCTAGGTAGGCCAGTAACGAAATCCATGGAAATTTGCTCCCATTTCCATTGTGGTATCTCTGGTTGCTGAAGTAGGCCTGAAGGTTTCTGATATTCTGTCTTGACTCGCGCACAAGTCAAACACTTGCTGACGTAAGTTGCTATGTGGGCCTTCATGCTAGGCCACCAATACGTAGTTTTGATATCGTGGTACATCTTGTCCGAACCAGGGTGTACCGAGTAGCGAGATTTGTGCGCTTCATCCATCACAAGTTCTCGTAAATCGCCATAGTGCGGGACCCAGATGCGCCCTGTTACATAATAAGCACCGTCTTCCTTCTGTTCTAAGCGTTGCCTTGACCCGCGTAGAGCTTCAGCTCTAATGTTTTCTGGTTTCAGTGCTTCTATCTGAGCAGCTCGTATTTGCGAAGGTAGACTAGAATGGATCGTGAGTTGTAGAGCTCTTACGCGCTTAGGCGTAGTGTCCTTTCGACTGAGGGCGTCTGCCACAACATTGGCCTTGCCCGGGTGATACCTGATAGAGCACTCGTAATCATTCAGCAGCTCGACCCATCGTCGCTGCCGCATATTCAGTTCCTTCTGCTTGAATATGTGTTCTAAACTTCTGTGGTCGGTGTAGATGGCGCACTTGGTTCCGTACAGGTAATGCAGCCATAACTTGAGTGCGAAAACAACAGCTCCCAGCTCTAAATCATGTGTCGTGTAGTTCTTCTCGTGAACTTTGAGTTGTCGTGAGGCGTAAGCTATGACTTTATCTCGTTGCATCAGTACACAACCAAGACCTTGAATTGATGCATCACAGTAAACCACAAAATCTTCTGTGCCCTCTGGCAGTGAAAGGATAGGTGCACTACAAAGTCTATCCTTTAGATGTTGAAAAGCTAACTCTTGTGCATTTCCCCAATGATAAACAACGCCTTTCTGCGTTAACAAAGTGAGAGGCTGCGCGATCTTAGAAAAATCCTTAATGAATCTCCTGTAGTAGCCTGCCAATCCCAAAAATTGGCGAATCTCCTTTGGTGTGCGAGGCGCAGGCCAGTTCTTAATAGAGTCTACTTTGGATGGATCAACGTGAATCCCATCCTTGTTCACCACATGCCCTAGGAAATGGACTTCACGAAGCCAGAAGTCGCATTTCGAGAACTTTGCGTAAAGCTGTTCCTTCCGAAGGAGTTCCAAAATAAGTCGCAGATGTTGTTCGTGCTCTTCTTTGCTCTTAGAATAGATCAGGATGTCGTCGATAAAGACTATAACAAACTTGTCCAGGTACGGCTTGCACACTCGATTCATCAAATCCATAAAAACTGCCGGTGCGTTCGTCAGCCCAAACGGCATGACCAAAAACTCATAGTGCCCATATCGAGTCCTAAAAGCCGTCTTAGAGACATCCTCTTCCCGAACTCTCAGCTGGTGATATCCCGATCTCAGATCGATCTTTGAATAGTAGCTCGACCCCTGCAACTGGTCGAACAAGTCGTCAATACGCGGTAAAGGATAACGATTCTTCACAGTCACCTTGTTGAGTTCGCGATAGTCGATACACATTCTGAAGGTACCATCCTTCTTCTTCACAAATAACACTGGAGCTCCCCAAGGCGATGAGCTAGGACGAATAAAACCTTTATCTAAGAGTTCTTGTAGTTGCGTGGAGAGTTCTTCCAATTCTGATGGCGCTAAACGATAAGGTGCACGGGCTACAGGCGCGGCTCCAGGAGCTAGATCAATCTGAAACTCGACTTGGCGATGGGGCGGAAGACCAGGTAATTCCTCAGGGAATACCTCAGGATAATCGCGTACAACCGGAAAATCTTCTAGCTTCTTCTCCTTCTCTGTGGTATCAGTAACTAGAGCCAAAATCGCAGTGTGGCCCTTTCGTAAGCATTTCTGGGCCTTAAGAAGAGAGATGATGTTCTCAACAGCACTTCTCTTGTCGCCACGAATCATGAGAGGATCACTACCTAAACTAGGAATACGAACGATCTTCTCGTTGCAAAGAATCTCTGCTCGGTGTTGGGATAACCAATCCATCCCAATGACAACGTCGAAACTACCCAAGACAATAGGAATAAGATCAATAGAGAAGGTCTGGTTATCGAGAATAAGCTGGCAACCCTTGACTACGTGTGAGGCTTCCAAACTCTTACCATTAGCTAGTTCTACGGTGTGCTTGTCGCCCAGGGGTGTAGGAATACGCTTAAGCATCTTACTAACTTCTAGTGACACATAGCTAGTATCGGCACCCGAATCAAATAAGACTGTAACATAAAAGTCGTCGAGAAGGAACTTACCCGTCACCACGTTGGGATCATTCCTCGCTTCACCTTGACCAATCACGAACACACGTCCCCTAGCACCATTGTTGTTGTTCCCATTGTTACCATTCCCCTGATTGTTGTTGTTGTTCTGGTTCAGTTGGGGACAATCTTTCTTGAAGTGACCTTCAGCTCCACACTGAAAGCATCCTTTGTTGTTACCCTGCTGCTGTCGCTGGTTCTGCTGAGGTTGCTGACGATTCTGGTTGGCAGGATATGCGCTCCTGCAATCCTTTGCAACATGACCAGGCTTGTTGCACCGATGACAGTTGCCCCTGGTGCATGGCCCACTGTGATGTAGGCTGCAGCGATTGCATTTGGGGTGATTCCCCTTGTATCCACCATGACTTTGACCACCAGACGATTGCTGACTGGGGCTTTTGTGATCATCCGTCTTTCTCTGCTGAGACTGAGTTTGCACTGAAGTTGAACCCCTGCTTGAAGTTCCATCCCATTTCCGTTTATCCCCACTAGAAGCACCAGAAGTAGTTGCAGCACCTATACGTTTCGGTAACTTGTTTTGCTCCACCGCTTGGTCAGTGAGACGGTGAGCCAACTGTACAACCTGCTGGATAGTAGTCAACCTCGCTGAAGTCACATGACTTTGGATCTCTGGCACCAAGCCCTTGAGATAGAGTTCAATTCGCTTATACGGAGGGTCCACCATAGTAGGACACAACAAGGCAAGCTCATGCGATCTCTTAGTGTATGCCTCAATCTCCGACCCCGACATCTTAAGATTGTAGAACTCATCTTCCAGTTTGTGAATGTCGTCACGACTGCAGTATTCCTCCCTGATCATTTCCTTGAAAGTTTCCCATGGGGTGGCGTTGGCAGCAACCAACCCTAACATCTGCACTTGAGCATTCCACCACGTGAGAGCCAAACCCTCGAGAGTACCAGTAGCATACTTCACCCTGCGCGCTTCAGGGCATTCACACATTTCGAACACAGACTCCAGTTTCTCAAACCAGTGTAGGAGACCTACTGCTCCTTCAGTGCCGCTAAAAGTCGTGGGGCGACAGTCCATAAAAGTCTTAAAAGTGCACACCGGTGCCTGACCTAAGGTAGGTGAAAGAAAAGACAGAGTTTAACACAAAGGTTGGTTCACGAGAGTAGGATCCAAATGATCCTAGAACAATTTCGGACGGCAGGATATACCTCCTGCGTGTGCAGCTGCGAGCGCTGCGGCAACTCGCTCGTTGATCAAAGCCGTCAACTGGGCTTGTGTCATGTTAACGCGTCCAGACATGTTTCTTCATAACAAGAGTAATACGTGTGAGAGAGGTTCGCGAAAGCACGATAGTAGGACAGAGTAAGCACACACGTGTTCATACAACAGTAGCTATACTAATCAAGCATACCATGAGCAATGTACTACGCAACTAACAAGTAGGCAATATACATACATCATATTACCTAGAACGTCGAGCCTTGCATGAGGAGCGAAGTGTCGTTGTGGACCGTTGAGCACTGTTCCGGTTATAGTCTGGTTTTAACAAAAACGTTTCTCCTTTATTAAAACCAAGTTCACTATAACCAATGGCTCTGATACCAATCTGTCACACCCCCAAAATCCCACCTGCGGAGTACTACCGCTTGGAGGCGTGACTGACCAGGATCCAGCCACCAATCATACTGAACAAGCATATAAGTAATTATAAAAGTTTAACCAATACAATTGGTGTTCCAAAACGAATAAGTTTAAGTTGCAAGCGGAAGCATAAGTTTAAAGTTATAACATAAGTTCCAAAAGTTTCAAGTTTTAGCATAACATGTAGCAATCCCTGTCCCACAACGATCCTCCTCCATGCAAGCTCCAGTTGAGTACCTATGGTCCTGCAAAGCATGTAGTAACGAGTCAACAACTAGTTGAGTGAGTTCACGGGTGGGCGTTCGTTTTAGTTGTTTCGAAAACAGTTTACTTTATCTGGCATCCTGCCGTGGGGGTTACCCCATAGTTTAAAAAACGTGACATGTTCGTTCCCAGTTACTCCGGCACTCCGGCCGTGGGGGCTACCCCATGTAGTTATCAGGCATTTCGGCCGTGGGGGCTACCCCATGTACATCATCTGGCTCTCCAGCCGTGGGGGCTACCCCATGTGTATACTAGACTCGTTACCGTATCGATTGCTGACTGTAGTCATGTTTATGTGCCCTGAAAACATCAATGTCTATCATCATTGACGTGCCCCAGATCCATTAGTTCACGCCCGTCCTCTGCGGCACGGTGTGAGGCTTGTCAGACCTAAATAGCGCTATCTAACTAATGACCCGCTCGCCATTGGCCCGGCGATTAGTCGATACAAAAAGGAGGGACTTCGTGATAGAGTTTTAGTCTAGTACGTTTATCCGTCCATCCGGACGAGGAATTACATTCCTGAACCACTGACGTCCTACCCAAGGTAGACGAGGAACCACGTTCCTTAACCCCGTTCCCAACCCAGGGAATCCCATGCTTTGTAAAGGGTGTGAACTCACCTTGGTTTGCTCGGCAGTTAATCACAGAATGTCAATCAAGTCGCAAGTAGTCAATAACGTCCTAACACGGATATCACGTATAATCAGATTCGAACCAAGTAGTGCACAAATGTTCAACACGTTTGGCAAGCACGTTTAGCAGTAACAGTTAATAGTCAATAGTAACACATACGGTTCACAAGTTCAGCCCAACTACTTAGGCCCAAGCACGTAAAAGCAGTTAACACAGAAGCCCATCAGTCTGGCCCATTAACTAAGGCCCAAAAGTATGGTCTCGAGTCGCAACCGGACTCGCAAGCATGGTCTCGAGTCATGTTGTGTGTTGATCATGGATGGTTGCGAGTCGCAACCGGTGTCGCAACCATGGTTTCGGTTCATCATGCTGAGGTCTCGAGTCGCAACGGGACTCGTAACCTGTGGTTTCGGCTTGTCCTGCTATGGTTGCGAGTCGCAACCGCGTGGTCTCGAGTCATCACGCTGTGGTTGCGAGTCGCAACTGGGTGATTGCGAGTCGGTATCAGTCGTTTTCATGTTCACGTGTTGATGCAGATGTAGTCAGCCAAATTGTACATTATAATCAGGCCCAAATCAGGAAACTACCAATAGCATTCCACTAACAGTTTTCCTAATCAGGTTACTAGTCAAAGATGGATCAAAATCACAAGGGTTTTCACATTCTTAACTATCATTCAAAGTGTTCTTCACATATTCAAACATATATTCAACAAGTTCATAACATATTAACCACTTATTCACCCAAAATCATGAACAACTATCAAGATATAATTTTACTAGCATGCATCCTACTTGACAAACATGTTCATTAGCCGATTTTCATAGTATAAACACCCAAACTTTTCGGATCTAATCCAAGTGCAACCAATATCATCATTCACCCTTTTTAACATACAATGAACCCATTTTCAACATCAAGCATTTATGCAAATTTTCAACACATAACAAGAACATTCATGAACCGATTTCTATGTATAACTCAACAACTTAACATATTGTCACATAATCTCATACAAACATAACATGAACACACTAACATTCAACAAAACATCAAGAACACTAACCGGTTATGGGTTTCGAGGGTGTGTGAAAAGCTTCCAACCGGGTGTGTGTGTGAGCCGATCCAAGTCCAAAGATCCAAGAATGATGGAGTGTGTTTGTGTTCTAGAGTTTTAGGTGAGAGAGAGAAGTAGGAGAGTGTGTGTTGTATAATGTTCAACAAATGGCAAAACTAACTAATGTATGGTATATATATAGTCAAGTTCCAAGTGTGCACCCTTAGTGGGTTTCGAGTGGGGTTCACGGCCCAAAGGCCCAACCGGCCAAAGGTTCTCGGCCCAAGTCCACTCGAGACCTCATGGTCTCGAGTCGGGTTCTTTGTTGTTTCGTGTCGGGTTCTCGGTTCACATATAACGCGTACACATATACAAAGCACTTATCACATAAAAAGGTTCACGTTATCATTTTTAACTAGTCACATAACGTACAAGCAAGTTACAACGAAAGGTTCTAAATTTCGAGTTGTCACACTAACCCACCGATAAAACGAGCTATTCTCTTTGGCTCCGGGGTTACCAGATACGGAACCAACCGGGACATTGTGTTGAAGCTCGTGAGGTAAGCTTGACAGTCAAGGTTCGTCATAACCAACGATAGAAAATCAGTCTCTATCTTTTCAACCTCATGTTGAGGGCAGTAATTTTCCTTGATGAGAGAAATGAATTCCTCCCATGTCATGCCGTACAAAACAGCCTTTCCCGAGGCCTGAACCAATGACCTCCACCAAGCCAGGGCCTCGCCTTTGAATGATTGTGAAACAAACTTTACCACATCTTTCTCTGCGCAACCACTGATGTCCACCACGGTGTCCATCTCGTCTAACCACGTCATACAATCTACCGCGCCCTTCTCCCCAGTGAAATCTCGGGGTTTACAAGATACAAAATACTTGTAGGTGCAGCCCCTGGCGCGAGATGCATCAGTATACACTTTTTCTGGACGGACACTGTTTTCATTGGACGAGTGGTTATCATCGTCCTTTTTAGGCTTAGACGAGGGCTTGCTGTGAGATTTTGAGTGGGTTTTCGGCTTTGAGTGTGGTTTAGATATGGTTCTGCTACGGGATTCAGTGTACTCTTCGTACTGTCGATCCAGGGCTGCCTTAACAGCACCGTCGACAAGAGCTTTCAATTCTGAGCCCGTCAAATTAACCTGGGCGTTATCATATTCGTCTTCTTTCGAGTGACTATTCTCCTCATTTGGATCAGCCATTGTAACTTGAATCTGCTACAGAAGATAACGAAAAAGTTTTATTTAGGAGTTTATTATGGAATTGTCTTTTATGGCAATTCATTAACCATGGTAAACAGAGACCATATCTGGTTAATTTGTTACTCACATTTATTTAGGATCTGTATATACTTATCCTAATTACAAACAATATTGTTAGTGGCATAAAAGCCTAGTCACGAGGACGTTTTTGTAATATTAGCTGGGATTACAGAGAATCAAGGCATGAAGGTTTGAACCGTAGTCCTTTTACCTTTTCTGACAGGGAGTCATAGACTACAACTGTCTTTTGTCTTATATGACAATAAATATGGCCCGTAGGCATTACATCACTAATGGATGTTTAATAAGTTTGGCCCGTAGGCACTACGTCACTAATGGATGTTTATAAGTTTGGCCCGTAGGCACTACATCACTAATGGATGTTTATAAGTTTGGCCCGTAGGCACTACATCACTAATGGATGTTTAATAATTGATCATCTTCATTGACGATTTAACCCATGATTTACAAATCATTAATTTGGGCTTTGGAATCCTTAGAAGGATTCCTATATAAGAATGACGCGTGCGATTTGAACGAATCACATCTGCCATGAACGTTAACATGTTTACAGAGGTTAACAGGGAATCTGAATCTTTTAATCAGGTCTTACCATCTTGGCCGGGTCTTATTATGACACCTGGCTAGGTTTCACTCTTAAGATTCTTTATTTAGGCAGATTTAAATTTAAAAGGAATGATTTTTGATTTATTTCATATATAATAACGAAAATGAAAGTCATAACACAACATTCGATTACTTATAATAAAGATTACACGCTGCCCTAAACGGGACTTTTAAATAAGTAAATACCTACGCAGAGGTTTATAGAAAAACAAGTCCACACAGGGACTAATACAAGATAGATGTCCGCGCAGGGACTAAACGATAAGTCCACGTAGGGACTGAAATACGATAAATGTCCACGCAGGGACTAAATTGTAAATACAACAATACATAAGGAGACTAATGATCTCGTTTCTTCATCCCTTTTAGTAGGTTTGCTAGGCCTTTGAGAAATCCACGATTACTCTTACGTTCTTGTTCGAAGTCTCGTTCCACACAGTTTAGACGGTGGAGTATTTCTTCTTGCTCCGGTGGAGAAAAACGTGGCTGTTGCGACGGTTGTTGAACCGGGGGTCTAGGAGGTATTGGATACCCATGAGCTGAGTAATCTGGTCTCCAAGAGGTTCCATGGAGAGCATTGTAATTAGCCGCTACCACGTATGGATCGGCATCATAGTTATAGTTGTAGTGCGTGTGAGTCGGCTGCTCAAACGGGTTGTACGCGGTGGAACCGCCGTACGCTGGTATCGGATTGTCATATCCGAATGGTGGCGGAGGTGGTGCAACTGGTGCAGAATTCACCTCTGCAGGGTGACCAGAAGGTTCCCCTAATTGTGGTTCTTCAGGCACTGACGGAAAGTGACTCGCACTCGAGTGGCGAGGGGTGCTGAAATGGAATTCCCCTCCTCGGGTGGACATCCATGCGCCTGATCTTCTACGCCTTGGCAGATCTGGAATTACTGGTTGAACCGGTGGCGGTGGCGTAACTGCCACCAACTGCGAATCCTCAGAAGGATCCTGTTGTTGCTGTTGATCATGAGGCGAGAACTGATGTGAAGGTGTGAAGTACCAATTACATTGGTCAAACCTCGCCTGGTAGCTGTCGGGACCTTGATAGGGTGTTCCATGAAAGGATGACCCATCAGAGATCTCGATTGGATGGTTGGGAGTACCCCTTGCAGGCTCGACGGGATCTGTATCCTCGTCCATATCCACTGCATTGTCTTCAGAAAAGTGATCCTCTGGTCCTAAAGGGTTATACCCTATTGGTTCTTGGACATAATCTGCCAGGTTAAACTGTCCTACGAAGAAAGGAGATGGATCGCCATAAGAACGGTGCGAAGTAGATCGTTGGAGAGGTATAAATGATGGTTGAGGGTTATTGGGTTCATTTTCTGAGTTTGGTCCAAACGAATGACGGTATGAGGGTGTCGAACTGTGCGAGGTGGAATGTCTTGCAGGTTCGAAGAGGTTCCTTCTTCGTCTCTGTGGTTCCTCACTTCTTGTACTGGAAGGAGCTCGCGTGTTTGAAGGACCAGCCTCGTGATCAGTGTGAGTAATGATCGTCCCTTTGCCTCTTCCTCCTCTTCCTTGTCTGATTGCCGGTGGCATATTTCATGCTTTCAAAACTTTAAATAACAATAAACAATAAAAAGACAAACTGGAATAATAATTCGAATTTGTCCTATGTTCTTGTCTAGACTCAAGTATGTGCAATTGTGTAACTGAGATTAAACACATAGGCTAGTGTTTAATTCACTCAGTGTTGGCTCTGATACCAACCTGTCACACCCCGATTTCCATGTGTCTCACCGGTGGGCCCGGTGGAGGATTATCGTGACGTAGTTGGCAACAATATAGTCAAACCACACAATATATGAATACACAGCGGAAGCATAAAGATAATTATATTTCAACCATTGTTTGTAATATCAAATGTATTACGAATAGTCGAAAAGTATCCACAGGGGATCAAATAAAAATATAAGTATTGTTCAACAGACGAAGGCATCTTAAGCTTGCGAGACTCTTTATGATGCTAAGGAGAATATCCAGCCGATTACGTATAGTACCTGCATTTAGTCTTTTTGGGAAAATACGTCAGTTTACACTGGTAAATACATTCAACCGACACTTTTGTAAAATGTTTAGTAAAATTGATTTGAATGCACATGGCACAAAATATCTTTTGATTAAAATGCACAGAGGCAAGATTAACCTTTTATAACTTGGGAGAATTATTTAATATTATAATCTTGTGAACGAATTACATGTTCCTTATGCGTTCAGTAGCCCGGATCAAGTCCGGGTTAAAGATCAATAGACACACCACATCAACTATTTATGCACTGACGAGTGTACGCCTACACTCCGCGCTTAGGTCGTGGCCATTTCGTAAAATGATGCCAGGGATATCCGGGACATGGTCATTAACCCCCCAAAGGCTTTTAAGTAACAAGACTGTTTAAACGAGCTGATCAAATTTATTCAATTACCCACTCAATCAGTGGAGAATTTGAAGCCCGATCAAGCGGTATACTATATACCGTAACCCAAGCCCGTATAACGGAAAATAAGTTAAAAGTATTTACCTTTGCAAGTATAAATCCTTAATTGAGTAAATTGCAAATAGCTTTTACTGGTCTCCTATTCTGGAACGAAGGTTTAAAATAACCTATTAGAATCCTAACGGGTCTTTAATTTAGTCGTAGCTTAGACCGGTCAGTTTCAAAGGATAGTTACGGTTTAATCGCGTGAAAGGCGAAAACCGGGAATGGAATGTGATTTGGACCCAACAAGTTTAAAGACTTGTTTTATATGGGTATAACAACCACACTCTAGATTTTGAGGTCAAAACAATATGGTTTGACCCGTTTCGGCTAGTTTATGTAAACTAGTTACATAAGCCGAACCGTGCGCGTAAAAGGCGTAACGGGTAACCGTAAGAGTCCTACACTGATTTCCTAAATCAATCTATACAACCTAATAAAAGCCTTAATTAGGGGACACATGTCCACCTCCTAGGGCCTCTAAATCTCATTTTCCCGCCAAAATGTTCATTCTCCTCATTTCCCTTGAATAACCCGACACGGGATCCAGCAACTAATTCGGGTCCTCAATCTTCGGTCCATATTTAAGAGAACAAAGCGATCAACTTTCCCATTCACCTTTCTTCTCTTATACTCTTTGTGATTTTAGGGTTTTTTTACCTTTCTATCGTTCGATTCTTCATGAGATCTAACAACGATTCTTGAAACATCGACGGTATGTATGTTATTCCTCTAATACGTAATCTTTGAATCTGTAATTTTATTTGTTCTTATGACTGATTTTAGGGTTTTTTTTCCTTTCTATTGTTGGATTCTTCATCAACTCTTATACCGATTCTTCGAACATCGACGGTATGTATGTTATTCCTCTAATACGTAATCTTTGAATCTGTAATTTTTTTGTTCTTATCGCTAATTTTAGGGTTTTTTTTCCTTTCTATTGTTCGATTCTTCATCAGCTCTTATACCGATTCTTCGAACATCGACGGTATGTATTTTATTCCTTTAATAATACTTAATATTTGAATCTGTATTTTTTTTGTTATCATTGAAGAAATCGAACAGACATGGTACATTTTCAGAACCATTAATCATTATATTGTAAATGAATATCGATTTCTAATAATTTTCTGAGAAGTTTTTCGATTTTCTTAATATATTTTTGTTTATAATAACTCCATCAGATTGTTGTTTTATTTCTATTTTGAAATTTGAAATTTTGTAATATGTAATCTGATTCGTTATTTTTTCGTAATCGCTGTTTGTAGGTTTTGAATATGATGGAAAGTTCATCAAGGTAATTTGTGTTTATCTTCTACATTATATTTTGTACTATAACTTTTAATTATTGTGTTTAATATGTAGATCTGTATAAATTTTTGGAAATTATGTATAATTTTTTGATTGTTATGATTTGTTAAGTATTTTTTCTGTTTAATATGTTTATTAGAATTTCTTCATGTAAAATTTTAATTCTTTTATGTATAAAATCTGTTTTCTTATGTTTGTTGAATCTATTATTCTATATCATTTGTTTTGTTATTTTCATTTAATCTGTCTTTTTAATCGTTGTTTTTTATTGTTTATGTTATTTGTCTGTTCTACATGATTGTTATTTTTTAAAATTGTTTATGTTTATTTTAAATTTTTTGTTTATGTGTTTAGAATTTTATAATCTGTATTGTATTCCTTCTATTCATTTTATTGTTTATTAATATCTTATATTTTTCTAATCAGTATCAGGGAGCCATCTTTCTGTAGGCATTTGAATAGAGCCGATGAATTTTTTATGGTAATTGATAATTTCTAACATCAATCATATATATCTTTTTTGTTTTCATTAAATTCCTTTTATTATTATTTTTTTGTTTAATTATACTTTATTTTCAATTGTTTGCTTTATAAGGCTCTTCCCTCTGACTGAAATTTGAAATTAAGATTGACATTTTTTTTCTAAAAGTATCACAAACTAATGTGAGAAATTTGAAATTAATGTGATTAACATTTTTTTTTCTAAAAGTATCACAAACTAAGAACTAATAAAATCTTAATTTTTTAATTTGAAATGACTAATAAATAATTTTCTAATAAAATGCGAGAAATTGAGAAATTTGAAATTAATGTGATTGAGAATTTTTTTTGGAAAGGATCACAAAATTAGGAACCAATGAAATTTTAAAATTTGAAAATTTGAACTTATATCTATAAAATTGGAAATGCGTTACATATTTGATTTCTAATAAAATGTTTGGAAAGTATCACAAATTAGGCAACATTGAAATCTTATAATTTTAAAAATTTGAACTTCTATCTGTAAATTCTGAAATAAGTTACAAATTTGATTTCTGATAAAATTTGAGAAATTTGAAATTAATGTGATAAAGAATTTTTTTTATGGAAAGTATCACAAACTAATAACTAATGACATCTTAAAAATTTTTAAATTAGAACTTATATCTATAAATTTGGCAATGAGTTTCAAATTTAATTTCTAATAAAATGTTAGAAATTTGAAATTAATGTGATTGAGTATTTTTTTTTTTTTTGAAAACGTATCACAAACTAGAAACTAATGAAATTTTATTTTTTTTTAAATTTTAACTTATATCTATAAATTTGGAAATAAGTTTCAAATTTGATTTTGATAATAAATTTAATAGGTAATGAAATATGTAACTGATATGATACTTGAACGGGAAAAGTTGTGTGGGGGAGAATGTGGTTTCAACACATGCATTTTATAGAATCATTTATTAGATAAAAGATACAAATTTTTTCAATATATGTGTCATGCTTACAATATGTAATGGGAGAGATAGGATGTGTTTACATGATTTATTGCACTTATCAACTTAAAATTTGTTTGTATTAAATAACTATGTGCATGTATACATAAGTAAAATAAATATATAAATAGGCGGTTTGCTCAAACTACCAAGTTTGTTTACTAGAGCTCAGATTTTAATGTTCAAGGTTTCCCAAATTGTAGTGAATTAATTTGGTTTGTTTCGATCATAAAAATATGAGAAGGAGTAAACTGCTATTTTGGTCCCTGTGGTTTGGTCAGTTTTGCTATTTTAGTCCAAATCTCAAACTTTTTAAATCTGGGTCCCTGTGGTTTCGTTTTTGTTGCCATTTTGGTCCAAAAGCAAAGTCAACTCAGATTTTTCATAAAAAAACATGGTTTTTTTTTCCTTTAGTGAAGGGCATTTTGGTCTTTGCAAGTTTTATCATAACAAATTTCTAATAAAAATAATAAAATAAAATTATTAATGACCTTATAAACATGAACATGAGAGATCATCTTCCTCCCCCAAATTAAACCTAATCCACGCACACTGCCTCACCAACTACCACCACAACCATCTCTACCACCACAACCATCACCACCATCCGACCACCACTTTCAGTTCTACCACCACAACCATCACCACCATCCGACCACCACTTTCAGTTAATATCATAGCGTTGATTATCATCTGATTTCATCTTCATCTTCACCTGTACCACATCTAAAATGGAAGAACCACTGTAGTGGCCGTGGTAGAGTCGCCGGAGACACGTCATCGTCATCGCCGCCTCACCGATCTCCGTCCACTCCTACATCTCATCATCATATTCATCCTCATCCACCTCATCTACAGCAATCGTCACCGTACGTTTCACAGCGGCCATCATCTTCATCGCTGATGTGAGATTCCGAGTCGGAATCTGAACAAAACGGCAATCGGAAAACCTAGCGGAAAAACAGTTTATGAAAAATCAACAATCGTCAAAATCAGGTAGTAGCATCATTAGGCCTTTATCTTGTATTTGACTTTTGATTTGAAATGTAATGGCATGAGATCTTGAAGAACGAAGAACACTCATGTGGGGTTGCAGAGGTTGTGTTTGTGTTTGAATTTTGGGTATCATATGGGTTGGGTTTTATGTTTTGTGTTAATTGATTTGGGTAGCTTGAATCTGCAGTTCATGTGCAGAGGTTGTGTTTGTGTTTGAATTTTGGGTATCATAGATGTGTTTCAGATGTAGATTTACAAATTTGATGTTTTGATGTGGGAATTATTTACGATGGTGAGGAGTGGTGCACAGGTCATTGATGAATTTTATTTTATTTTTTTAATTAGAAATTTGTGATATATATTAATGATAAAATGACCATTTTGCCCCTGTGCAAAAGGACAAAACTTAAGGGTTTAAGTTGGGGAATCTGACCAAATTTAACTTTTGGACTAAAATGGCAACAAAAACGAAACCACAGGGACCCAGATTTAAAAAGTTTGATATTTGGACTAAAATGGCAAAACTGGCCAAACCACAGAGACCAAAATGGCAGTTTACTCTATGAGAAATTTGAAATTGATGTGATTGAGAAAATTTTTGGAAAGTATCATAAATTAGGAACCAATGAAATCTTAAAATTTTAAAAATTTGAACTTATATCTATAAATTTGGAAATAAGTTACAAGTTTGAATTCTAATAAAATGTGGGAACTTTGAAATTAATGTGATTGAGATTTTTTTGAAGTATTACAAACTAGGAACTAATAAAATCTTAAAATTTGAACTTAAATCTATACTTTTGGAAATAAGTTACAAAATTGATTTTGATAATAAATTTTAATAAATTTTTATGGCGTTTGAATGATATATTATTCTGATTTTTACCTCTTTGTACTAGATTTTGTTTTTATATTGCGAAAATATTTGGTCAGTTGTATCGCAATTAGGGTTTTGAACATTCATGTTTGTTTCAATAATGTTGTCTTATTGCTATTTTGATGGTTTTGTATCCATGTTGTTCTTGATTTGATGTTGTGATAGCCTCTTTAATTGTTGCTAAAATGGCACATTTTGAGTTCTGTACTTTTGTTTTTTCTCAAGCCAGGTATTGTAATATGTTTCAAATTAGGTCATTTTTAATTACGTAATTTGTTAGACAATTTGTACGAAGTTTTCTGGATTTTCTAATTAGCTAAATTTGTTTGTTAACAACCTAAAGTTGCAAGCTTCTTTAATTGGGTGTTGAAATCGTTGGTGTTAACGTTTGAGATCTCGATCTCGCCAATACAAAGCGTGTGCTGATAACTTTGTTTGTGTTAATAACTTTCAAACTGTGCCTCTGGTGAGAAATAAATGCAGTTTTCTTTACGTCTTTCAACTTTTGAATTATGTTAGCATAACTATATATTATTTACCTAATGTAGGACATGTACAATGATAATGTTATATCCATCCTTGAAAATACATGTTTAAGATTACTTTATTGTCATTTCGAATTTAAGTTTGTTACAAACATTTGTTGATATAATTTGTTAGTTTTTAGTATGATTAGAAGTAGATGTGAAAATTAATTGTGTTTTTTAATTGTAGCAGCATGTGCCACCTTTTGTACATCCATCAAAGTTATCTAATCCATTTGATCTCAACGAATCACCTTCAGTTCAAGCTGTAACAGTAAGTCTTTTTTTAATTAATATTGGTTGAGCATTAAGTTTTAATCACTATAAATCTATTATTGAAAAAAAAATTAATTGTTCTAAAATGCAAAAAGAAAAGGCCACTTTGGTTTATACTTCTCTTTAAGGCTTAAATAGCCTTTTGTTAACAAAGAATGAGACATGTGAGAAGGGTTTCTATTTCATGACGGGTCAATTTGGGTTATAGCTTGAACCTAATAGCTTAAGTGGGTTAATTTTTGCATATTGGGGCCAATTTTAGTTATACTTTATTAGTAATTGGTCGGATAACTTATTTTAGCAAAAAAGGAATAATACGAGGTGCGTTAAATGCCATCAAAAGTGTACTTTTAATCCTTGCTTAGGTACAACCTCCTAATTGCTTTATTTTTTAAATGTAAATTATTATCATAACTTGGTGTCCGTGTGACTGCATTCATCGGTTTCATGTCGAGTATCAACGTTGGGTCCTTAACGAGATTACTGAAATGTTTTACATATTCTGCAGCACCAGCACCCCCGTACCTGATTAGGTATGCCAGATGAGTTAACAGAGCAAAATTTGTCCAAGTTTTATAAAAAGTTGGTGTGTCAGCTTACAAAGTCTAAATACGTATATGCAGTCTTCGATTGGATTGGATATATGAGTTTAGTGTCACATTATTGACTTCAAGTAAGCAAAAACAAATTTATGTGCTTTTCTCATATAATGATATATTTCACAGTATTAACATTGCGAGATTTAACCAACTTTTAATAATTTTGCTGCAATTCTTCGGTAACAATTTATAAAGAAACACTAGCAATAGGAAGGGGATGGTTTTTAACATCCTATTATTTCAAATGAGGAAAAGGTCATTTTTTTGTTTCACTTATTTTATCAAACCAGCATCCTAATACTACTATATTCTTGATTTGTAAGCTTCATTTTATTTCATATGAATAATTTGAGTTTGATTATGATCCTGAATTTTGATCTAGGGTTTATAATTTCTTCATGGTTATGTAGTAAAACCATATTTAAAGTGGTAATCTAAACTTTATTGATGTAATTATGGGATAGGTGGCAGCGATTTGGAGATGAGATTTTGATTTTGGTGGAAAAATGTTATGGTGAACCTACTCTGTGTTTACACAAATGGCTGAACACAAACCCTAAACTTCATCTTCATCGCCATTTCGACCACCTTTCTATCCACAATGGAATAAGGTTCGGTTTCAATCTCCTATTTATTATCCCATTTTCAATTCCATGCTGATTCACTGTTAGCAATTTATGTTATTGCGCAATCTCGGTTTGTTTGTAGGGTCTTATTTTGATTAACGAACCTCATTTGTTCTCATGATTTTATTTTAAGTTATTGCAATATAATTTGAATTGTAAGTGTTAAGTTTTTGTTATAAGATCGGAAATGATGGGTCTGATTTGCATTCATGTGAATGTGTGTACTTCTTCACAAATAAACGGTATTCGTATTACATTTTTCAATCATCTATTGTTTCTTTACAGGTTTGTTAATCACCTGAGTTTGATCAGGGATAAAGAAGTCGCTGTAAATGATTAGCAGGGCACAATGATCGTAGAAGAAAGCCAACAACTTTATTTGCCCTGTTTTTGGTTAGATATCAAAGATTCGTAATTGCTTTTGTTTCCAAAATGGATTAGTTTGGTAACGGGTCAAAACAGGTTCAGGTCAAATTGTGTAAGTTTTTAATGCGAGTCCAAACAGTTGAATGGGTTGTGTTAACCTACCAACAAACGGTTAGGTGGGTTGGATTGACCAAAGACATGAAAAAAAGGAACTTTTGACATTTAAGGTTAACCTTATAACTATTGTAATTGAGGTCTAACATGCTACTTATTACTAAGGTTACACCAATTTTTTCTTTTACGTACTGTACAAGTTTATGTTAACTGTTATGTTTTACTTTTCATTAAAAATTCATATTTGATATTATTTATTAATTCTAAAGATGGTCTGTTGACCTTAAAAGTGAAACTGCATATACATTTTTGCAACAGTTGATCTAAACATGGCTTTTGAAAGTTATATCTTATTGCTTCTTTCAATGTTAATATCATGATCTAACCGTCAAACTAAAGTAGTTTTCGCTTCTCTTCAAAACTTTACAAGTTCATGATTTCTTATTATTCTGAGGTCCAAACATATTTGACCTCAAATTGTCAAATTAAAGTAGTTTCCACTTTCCACTTTGGAAAACTTCACAAGTTCATGATTTCTTATTATTCTGAGGTCGAAACATATTTGACCTCAAAAGTTAAACGGTACAGTTTCTTGATACTAATTGGACAATAAATTAAGCTGGACAGTTTCTTCATACAAATTGGACAATAAGTATAAAGAAATACAACTTTTTTTGACTTTTCACTTTTGAGGTCAACCTCAAAAGTCCCATATGTAGAGATGAAAGTGATACAGGTACCGAAAATATCTATACCGAAAAATCGCCAAAACTGAGTACCGGTACTGGTACCGAAAAAGTTCGGTACGATGTCGGTATCTGAAGGTAAAAATTGGTATTTTACAGTTGGTAGATATCAATTTTGTATAATAAGTAGTATTTTAAAGCTTTTAAATATTTGAAGTATTTATTTTTTTATTTCATGACGTATTATTTATTCCAAAACAAGTTCATGCGTACAGTTTGTTTATGATCAGTTTAAACGTAACTTTTTTTCAAAAAAATAAAAAACATATCATTGCCCAACACCACGAAATTCGTGGGTATTAGCACTAGTATGCTTTAAAGAGGTTGTGGTATCAGTAGGATACCTTCCATAATGCCCGTAACGAGTTTAAATCCATTTTATGCCCCGTAGGGGTATTCCGGTCATTTTAATGATTATAAAAGAGGTTTCTGAGTTCTACAGGAAATCTGTGTTTCCCGAACAGTTTATAAAGTTCAAAATACTTTATTTAATATTTAAAATCAATAGCAACTGGAATCGGGTCAAAAGACCTTGTAGAACTCAAGTTATGGCCGAAAAGGGTATATTCGGTATTTACCGAATCGTTGCCGTAACCGCAGGTTATGAGCAGGTTAAAAATAATTAAAAATCTTTAAAAATCCCAAAATATTATTTTACATCAGTGTGTAAAAGGTTTGGTGTCGAAATCTGGGTTTAGATAGGCGTTATGCTAATTGCGCTATTTAATTACTAAAGTTTTCGCAATTTGCGCTATTTAGCATAACTCCTATTCTGGACCTCGGATTGACGTGAAATTTTAGGGACATGCTTAGAAATCAATAACCAAGGTTATGGTCCTTTCACATGTCCGAAATTCTCGTTTTAAATTAAAAAGGGCGTTATGGTCAACTTTTAAGCATTTAACGGAAATGTGTAAAAGACTCGGACAAACAACGAACCGGTCACAGAGGGTTATACCATCATGTAACATGGTCCTAAGAGAGTCCTAAGGCATATCTAAATCATACTTTAACGGGTCAGAACTCAAGTCAATGCAAAAGTCAAAGCTTTGCGACTTTCGGCTCCGAACCTGGTCAATACAGTAAATGGTCGGATCAAACAAGCTTAGACTAGTTAATATACTTATTATCATGTTTTATGAGTGTTTAAACAGATTACACACCATCTACATTACTGATTATGCTTTAACTCGCAAAATGGCATTTCTGTTGACTTTTTCTAAGCACGTTTGACTCGACATTCGGACTAGTTAGAATGGGAATCAGAGGGTGCCCTTTTAGGGGTTTAAAGCCCACATGATTACCAACTTATAACTACCTTTGATTCGACAAACCACTGGATCATTTGTGATTTATCGCAAAGTCAGTCGTTAATTACGACGGATTGACTTCTAAGCTAAACTATGCAAAAACTAAGCCATAAAAGGGTTGGCATACTTACAGAAGCTTGGTGCACGACTAAGGATGTTAGAAGAATGCTTTGGAGCTCCAGAAGTGAACTAGAATGCAGGTTTGAGGTGTGTTTCACATTGGTGCAATGCATTGGCTTTTGTAGTGAATTTCCATGCTTAAGATCATTACAACTCACTCTAGGATTGCTCATGGATGATCAGCAGGTGTCCTATAGTGCTAGGGGACATGTAGAGGGCGCCCATGCTTCAATTAATGCACACAAGATCGTTCACAAGCTCAAACATTGAATCTGTCCAAGAATTCTGCATCTGGGACCTTCACGCGGCCCGCATTAGGATTCAAGCAACTCAGACGCGGGCCGCCTGAATCCTTAAGTCAGAAAACAAATCTGCAGGTGGCGCGCGACCCGCATTAAATCCCTCATAACCTTAACGCGGCCCGCATTGGACATGTTTTTCAAGATTTTCATATCTTTTATAATGATTAACCTGACCTTTCGGTTTCGAAGGGGTAACTTTGGGATTTGGCCCTCGATTATTTACAACTAAGGGCCTCGTGACTTTTACCCACATTGTTAAGTCCCCGGTTAGTTTAATTACTATCCGAAAAGCCTTAACTTTTGTTGTTGACGCTTTTAACCCCTCGCATACGAATTTGACCACAACTTTCTCGTTTTAAAACGGAACTTCGCGAAATTCATAACGTATATTCTAGTGAGCGTATTTTACTGTTACAAAGCCTCGGGTTCGTCAAAGGGCCACTCAGAGGTATAAATTAAACATGTTGACACAATTAACCCCTGTAGCTTGTAATCTCTCACTTTCTTCCGCGTTTCGCTCCGTACGATCCATGATTTATTCGTTTGAAGGTACGAGCATCATTCAGGGTTACTATACAGTATATTTACCCCTCGTTGACATTTTTAATCCTCGAATTTACATACTTTCAAGGTTTGTCAACTTTAGTCCTTTATTTAGTATTTAATACCACGTGTAAACTCATGACACGTGTCAACACATTATTGGACACAAAATTTCGAGGTGTTACAAATCAGCTATGGAAGTTAGAAGTTTTCTAGGGTTAGCTGGATACTATAGACGATTCATTAAGGATTTTTCTAAAATAGTTGTGCCATTAACTAAGCTAACCTGTAAAGCAGTGAAGTTTGAATGGGGACCTAGGCAAGAAGAGGCCTTTAGGATTTTAAAGCAAAGACTAACAAATGCCCCAATTCTAGCCTTGCCAGAAGGAACAGAGGATTTTGAAATTTACTGTGATGCTTCTAAGCTAGGATTAGGATGTGTGCTGATGTAACGCAAAAAGGTAATTGCGTATGCTTCAAGGCAATTGAAAAAGCACGAGAAAAATTATACGACTCACGACTTAGAATTAGGAGCGATCATTTTTGCCCTTAAAATTTGGAGACATTATCTGTATGGAAGTAAGTTTATTGTCTATACAGATCATAAGAGTTTAAGGTATATATTTGGGCAAAAAGAATTAAATGTGAGGCAAAGAATATGGATGGAAATTCTAAGTGATTACGACTGTGATATTCAATACCACGAAGGAAAAGCAAATGTAGTCGCAGATGCCCTAAGTCGTAAGTATCATGAAAAGCAAAAGCGAGTTCGTGCTCTTATATTAAATCTACAGTTAGATTTAATAGAACAGCTGAAGAATGTTCAAGCAACAGCAATTGAGGATGATGCTGAAGGAATGAAAGGAAGAATAAAGGAATTGGAGCAAGGAACTGATGGAATTTGGAGATTCCACAAGAAAAGGATTTGGGTACCTTAAGCAAGGAAATTTAAGAGATAAAATTTTAGAGGAAGCCCATAAATCTAGGTATACCATGCACCCTGGAAATAATAAGATGTACCAAGATTTAAGAAATAACTTCTGGTGGATAGGAATGAAAAAGGACATAGCTAGATATGTATCTAAGTGTCTAACTTGTTCGCGAGTTAAGGCAGAACACCAGAAACCTTCAGGGTTACTCCAACAACTAGAAATGCCTGTTTGGAAATGGGAGCTAATAACCACTGATTTTGTTACTATGTTACCCAAAACCAGAAAAGGTAACGACGCGATTTGGGTAATTGTGGATTGATTAACCAAATCGGCTCATTTTTTGCCCATGAAGGAAACTTTCAGCATGGAAAGATTAGCCAAGTTATACGTAGACGAGATAGTATCCTTACATGGAGTCCCACTTTCCATTGTATCAGATAGGGATAGTCGTTTCACTTCACATTTCTGGACAAGTTTCCAAGAAGCCATGGGGACTAGATGTGACAACTGTGTTCTATAGTCGTGGTTCAATGTAAAACAATGATGATTATTAATAAAACAATGTGCTTTAGTGTTATTATATGTGTTTTGATGTTATTGTGTGTATATTTGTGTTTGGTGATTTTTCAATTTGACTCAAATCCGATTTCAAGCTTTAAATCGCTTTCTGGAAGGTTATACGCGATCTGATGCATAAATATAACCAGCTTAATGCAACAAACACTCCGGAATAGTGAAATAGGCTTAACATACCTTAAATAACCTCCACATAACTTAGAAATAAGTTTTGTATGGTTTGGTGTGTTGAAATCAAGTTTGTTCGATTGCAGGGACTATTTATGTCAAACTGCGAAACTATACCGATTTGTATAGTAACAAACATTTTGGAACTTGATCATAAGTTAAACATACCCTAAATAACCTTTACATAGCTTAGAAATAGGCTTTGATGGGTTCGGTATGCTAAAATAAACTTTATTGATCAATAGGGACTAAAAGCGTCAAAAAGTGCACAAGTTTGCACTTTCGCGCATATCTTACGTTCTGAATATATCTGGACATCCAAAAATTTATGTAAGCATTAAAATATTTTATTTTAGTGTTTGGCATGATAAAGTTCCATTCGTCGCTTAATTTGGATCGTTTTTGCGTTCGTTACGACTTCCGTCGTAATTAAGCGAATAACGCAACCGTACAACCAAACGAACCGACATCCGAGATATTTTTGAGCATGTTTTGAGTTCCCTATACTTTAACTTTATTTTAGAGCCTTGAAATGGGGTTAACGGGGCTTAAAAGTGCAAAAAAATCAAGTTTTACAAGTGCAGGGACCATTTTTGAAATTTCTGACCAGATTCAATGAACCTAGTCCATTTTGAAGTGTTGATGGTTCTAACCCATGGTTTTGCAAAACCATGGGCTGGTATTCAATGAACCTAGTCCATTATGACTCATATTAGGGGCTCCCATGGTTTTAGAAAACCATGGGCACACATGTAAGGTCCAGATCAAAGCTCAGTTTTCGATGAACGATCTTAACGGTTCTTGAATTCCTATAAATACCCACCCTCACTTCCTCCCAAAGCACACTTGAATCTGATTTTGGCTCTCTAAGTTGAAGTTTATGCTTCATACCTGAGAGTAAATCGGATCAAGAGCTTGAGGGGACCTTATGTAAGTATTCTTTCGTTCTTTTCATTAGTTTTTGTCGTTAAAGTCAAACTGCGTTTGACTTTCTGCTTTGACCTGTTTATGGTCAATGCGAAGTTCGTTTGAACTTCATAACGTGAGCGTAATCACGATGGTTATAGTCCCTAGTGACTATACCTACTGATTATCACGTTATCTAGGCTCAGTGACGAGTCGTAGTTTCGGCCAAAATGCGTTTTCTCGCGTATTTTGTAACCAAACTACTCTAGGATATCAAAACCGTTTGTTTTGATATCAAAACCTATTTTCTAACTTAACTAAACATGTTCTAGCATGTTTAGCTCGTCACTTTTTTTTAGATTAGTGCTTGTGTGGAGCCGAAAGTCAAACGGACTAAACACCCGCTTAGACTTTCGAACACGACCCGTTTGGTCGATCATTAGGATCCGACCAAACATGTTAAGTGACCATAGTAGTGTAGGGAATAACCTTCCGAGGTTATACCTTATGGTCACTTAGGTTTGATTAGTCGCATGATATGTAGTTTATATGCCTTTGGTAAATTACCAAAATACCCTTTTCATACATAATTGGTAATTAAGCATATGTAACCTAAACTTTTGACACGTAACTGATTATGTAACATAATTAAACATGTATGGGCATATAATACTTGTCATAGGACTAGTTAGACGTCTTGAACGCGCTTTTGCGCACACGACGCGTTAAAGTAGCGTAAGCTACCTTAATGGGTCGTGATGGGTCGAAAGCACTTAGGTTAGGTTTCAATTTAGGATGTAAGCTTTGTTAAACCATATCACATGAGTTCCAACACTCATTTGGTTTACGAGACTTCATTCTATCCGATCGTCCGATTTAGGCGTCTATTGTTTGACTAGTGGTTCGATTACTAGGTGCTACTTGATTCCTTTGGTTTGCTTGAGGTTGTTTAAAGTTCTATTGATTAAGGATACTTTGCACTACATGTGAGTACATAGTTCCCCTGTTTTACTGTTTTCAATTGTTTTGGGGTGATTCATATGTACAAAATGATTTCAAGGTTTAAACAATGATTTCAAAAACAATTAAGATGGTTTATACAAAACTAATAGCGATTTCAATAATGTGAACAAACTTGTTGGTTGTAGTTACATAACAAATGACATTCATTAGCATTGATCAAGCCGACCAGTATTAGGTTATGGTACCATAGGATTTGACAAATCCTGTTATTTTACTGCACCCATGGTTATGTGTGGGGGTTGTGGGTAACGACTGAATCTGATGTTAGTTAATTTACCCTTTGGTGGTTTGTTAACGCGAGAAGCGAGACGCGAGGTGGTCGAGTCACAAAGGTTTGAATGTTATTAGCGAGACAACCATATATAGTTTTCACAATTAAAAAAAGGATGATTTAAACGATTTTAAACGAGTTAACGATTTGGAAACGATTTGAAAACGATTTGAACAAGTTAAACGAGTTGGGTAAACGATTGGTTTTTGGTTAGTGTTTAGATAACGGGACGGGTGTAATGTGATGAAGGCATGGTAGATACGCCGCTGGTACTTCTTATATATAAGTGTTTTCATCATGTTACATACCGTGGCGTTATTTAGTTCACTTGGGTAAACGATTTTGAAACAAAGTCACACAACGATGTTTTCTAAAGGATATAAACCATACAAGTTTTTAACAAGTTTTTACAAGATGTTTTACAAGTTGGTTTTCTAAAACAAACGTTTTTGGGGTTAAGAATCATGGGTACGAGATTTTATAAACTATAATCATCTTGATTTGAGTTGGTTAATTATGTTGCAATACACTTTTCAAAACAAAGTTTGTATTTTGACTCTTGTGGTCTAATTAAGTACTGCAACATGTAAACGAAGCCATGATTCCGATACTCTCATAAAACCTATGTACTCGCCAGCATTTCTTTGCTGACTTTGTTTTTTACATATGTTTCAGGTGTTGTTGCTTGATGTGAACTCTAGGATGCATGCGTCACATAGGATCTGGACGAGGCCTTAGTGACATAATAACAATGATAGTCGAGATGTAGTTTATTTGTTCTATGTTAAGACAATGTTGATGTTTAATTTTATTCAATAAAACGAAACACTTTTTGTATCCATGGTTATGAAACAATTATTCTGTTGCAACACTCCCCGACGTTTCTGCCACGGTTTGTTGTCCTAACGTGGTCGGGGTGTGACACTAGACTGAACCTAAGCACTGCATACCATCCCCAAACAGATGGACAAAGTGAAAGTATGATCCAAACCCTGGAAGACATGCTCAGGGCATGTGTAATAGATTTTGGTGGAAACTGGGATAATCACCTACCCTTAATTGAATTCTCCTATAAGAATAGTTATCATACAAGCGTTGAAGCTGCCCCGTTCAAAGCACTGTATGGGCAAAAGTGCAGAACTCCAGTTTGTTGGGCAGAAATAGGAGAAAGTCAATTATCAGGTCCTGAAATCGTACAAGAAACCACCGATAAGATAACTCAAATTAAGGAAAGATTGAAAACGGCTCGAGATTTCCAGAAGAGTTATGCAGATAATCGACGCAAGCCGCTAGAATTTCAAGTAGGAGACAAAGTACTCTTAAAAGTTTCTCCTTGGAAAGGGGTAGTTCGGTTCGGTAAGAAAGGAAAGCTAAGTCCAAGGTACGTAGGACCATTCCCAGTAATCCAGCGAATAGGACCAGTTGCCTATCGCTTACAACTACCAGAGGAGCTAGCCGGGGTACATGACGTATTTCATGTATCCAATCTCAAGAAATGTTTATCTGACGAATCCCTGGTAGTACCTCTTCAAGATATAGAGGTAAATGAAAAGTTGAAATTTATGGAGAAACCACTTCAGATAGAAGACAAAAAGGTCAAGTTTCTCAAGAACAAAAGACTAGTACTGATCAAAGTCAAGTGGGATTCAAAGAGAGGACCTGAGTACACTTGGGAACTGGAATCAGAAATGAAGCGAAAATATCCCTACTTGTTCCAGTAAATCTCGAGGACGAGATTTTAAACAAGGTGGGGAAGATGTAACAACCCTCGCTAAAATTTCTATTTCTTGCTTTAGTAATGCCCAATAGGAAACCCTAATTGAGACCCCCAAGTAGTATGGCATGACCTATAATTTTTCAAAACAATCGAAACTAGGATCAGGGCCCCCTAAAACTCAAGGGGGGTATCCCCTAATTGATAATTATCTTCAAAATCGTTTGTAAAGCACGAATTTCGTTTGTTATTGACTCACCTGGGCTATGTGGGACACGAGGCTACCCTACCCTAAAAGGGTAACCGTCGCGTCACGCGCCAGGACCAGGTGGGTCTGGCGCGCCACGCGAGAGAAGCCAAAATCCAGTATAAAGCTCAGGAGTTTGGCACTTGCATGGCTGTTGTATTTCGACGTAAAAATTCGTTTCGTACGTTGAGATATTCGCTGTTTCGTTCAAAAACACACACAAGCACGAATCTCTGCTGTGACAACAGGGTAATAACTCGATCACTGCTACGATACAATGTCCGATCGATTGAAACCGATCTGATGGATGTTTAAGTGTTGCCTGAATTCGGGCTATACTTTGTCATTCGTCGTGAGGGTTTTGATTTCGTGAGCTTTCATAAATGTTGTATTAAGTTACTGACCTAGTTTCGTGTGCATTGTTATTTACCTAGGTTACAAGACTAAATCAGTAGGCAAGGTTCTTTCCAAATTAAACTTGCAATGTGAGTCATTCTCTTTTTTATCAAAAGTATTTTACAATATCTCGAATTATTTTCGAGTTATATGTTACAGGGGGTAAGTCTTTGTTATCTTAAGTTACTGGCAGTAAGTGGGGTATTGTGCACATTACTATTATTCTCTCTCGTTTAGGTGAACGAACCTAAACAGAGATAATCATCATTATTGGGTGAAAGGACCCAATAGTGGTATAACCATCATCACCAGGGGGTGTCACTGGACCAGATAATTATAAGATAGTGGCAATTGTAATCGCTCTTAGTCCTGTAATTTATAACAATGTGTCGTTTTGTGCAAAATGAATGACTCGCCAGTATTTCCCCGCTGATAAACTCTTTTTTAAACATGTTTTAGGTGATTTACCGTGACCCCGGAAAAGTGCGGTGTAGCACTAAAAGCTTGAAGAGGTGGCTCAGTAAAATAAATAAACATGTTTTGTAAAAACAGGGAATTTCCTCAGGAAATTTCCTTTATTGTAAATTATGGGTATTGTCCCCAAAATGTGAAATAAAATAATTAGCCATTTTCAATTTAAGAGATCCTGTTAAAATTTCCGCTGCCAAAACAAACAATGCCACGGGTTTCTGTCCCGCGGCTCCTGAAACGGGTAAAACCAGGTCGAGGGCCGTGACAATTCTCATTTGCTGGGCTTAAAGGATGGGTTGCAAGATGAGTCTTGAATCAAAAAAAGTAAAAAAAAAATGGGTGTGTATCAAAGCTCAGTAGGTCTTGAAGAGAGGTTCACACCTCACACATTTGCAGGCCATTTAAATGCTCCTTATTAAGTGGGGTTTTTTTTTATACAACATCAACACCAAGAAGATGGTATAGGTTGCTTATGTTGGTTGGTTTATTATAGGGACGCAAACCAGCCTAGGTACTCGAGCTCAACTCAAAATGAGCCAAGCTTAAACGAGCTCGAGCCCGAACTTAAAACAAGCTCGTTTAGTAAACGAGCACAAGCCCCAGCTTCGCTTATCGACAATGCAAAATTAGTCTTGAAATGCAATTTGTAATGGTTCCTTTGTGGTTTTAGCAGTTGATATGCTCACATTGTTGACAAAAATACTGGATTCTTTGTTAATCAGTTCAGCTGTTAAAAATATAAGTACACAAAGACTAGATACGTAGTCTTTTTACCATTTATCCTTTCTATATGTTTGTGGTATATTAGCGAGGAGCTTGCTCTGCCACCCTGGAGCATCTTTTCTTCAATCAAAATCGCCATCTGTTGCCCAATCACATAGCTGCTTACTATGTTTGTTGTGCGGCCTTGCGCTCATGAAACATAGTTGGTTTTGCCACAAGTGTTCTCAACATACACCATTGAGCCATCAACCACACCACTTACATGTACTCAAAAGTTGGTTCATTTGACCACATCATCAGTTGCCGGGTGTTTTTGGTTCAACCAACCAAAATGGTGAAATGAATTTGAAGTTTTCATGTGTGGGGCTAAGCATATAACACATAGATATGTACAATGTGTGCAGTTGAATGAAGAGCGTTGAATAGATTTTGTAAAAATTTCTGATTATATTTTGATAGTGTTAAGTCATCTGATCCAGTAATCGTTCTCAAGGTTACAAAAGTCGTCGTCTAATAGTTTTCTACAAGAGTTTGTTTTGACTCAAATCACTTTTGATTATAATCCGTTATTACCTGAACATATTGGTTTAAAGGTCGTTCTGACTCATACCAAAATGACCAGGTTTTAAAGCCACCCGTTCTAAACCGAACCTTTCATGAACTGTTACCTCGCCTGACCTACTGTAAATTTGTTTCTAGATAACATACATAAAATTATTATTATTACTGATACATACATTTACAAGTTTGTGTCTACAGTAGTCGTCACGTGGTGGCCTCCCATTTAGCCACGTGGAAACCATTAACTTCTTTTTTTTCCAATTTATGTTTGTAGATGTACAGAATTTTGATTCAAGAGATTAACCAAGCAGGTAATGTACTGATGGTCACGCCCCCACCTATAGTGACGAAGCTTGAGATTTCCGACCAGTGGGCTAAAATGACAACGCTTGAAACTATTTGGACTAAAATGGCAACGTTTCAAACTTTTAGACTAAACTTGCAAAATGGCCCATACCATAGTGACTAAAATGACATTTAACTCTTAATTTTTATTAGTTATAATTTATATTTTTTTCTAAATATATATATAACATCAGATACATATTTAGTTTGATCATAATTTTATAAATAATCATTGTTATTATATAACTAAATACATAATACCTATTTAGGCTCGCGATCTGCCTCGAGCTCGTTTGCAAAACAAACTTATTAATAAACTCTAGCTTGGACTCGAGCTTGTTTAAGTTCGACTCGTTTTGAGTTTTTTTTTAGCTGACCTCAGATAACTCGACTCGTTTACACCCTTAGTTTGTAGGTTTATATCAATGCTAGTTGATGCTGCTCTTTAGTAACATACATAAAATGCCACTCCAAGAAAAAAAAAAATAACAAAATGTAAGAACTCAAATAAGTGAACTCATTTCAAAAGACAAGTCTGGTGGTTAAAGGAACTTTTTTGGTCTATAAACCCTATATCTGTTGACCATACAAGGTTGGAGATAAGCCACATATCTTGTAATGGTTTCATTTGTAACGAGTATATAAATATTTTAATTAAACAAAAGAATGTTCCTTAAAAAAACTAGAAAAATATTCTGACAACTTATCAAAATACAAGGACCAAATGTGTATAATTGTAGATTTGAATTTTGAACCCTAACTCCGTTCCGGTTTATGCTTCTGGTCGTCGACGCTGGAGGCTGGTTCGTTGGGTGCTGCTTCTGGGTCGGTATACTTATCAAATAACATTTGCAATTTTTCTGACAGACTACCTGCTATCCTTATGTAATTTGCCCTGATGATTGGAATGAGATTTTTATTAACCCTTGAAAATAAGGATACCATAAAAATAACCCTTATATGAGAGGATACCATAAATCTCATACACATGTAGTCTGTCATAAAAAAAATCCTTATATGTCTAATCAAAAAAAAAACTAGCTTTCTTCTTTTGTTTTTAATCTAATCTGTTTAACCCTTGAATGAATCATGAGGATTCACATTATTACGATATATATCAATCCTGTTTTACATATTATTTGTTGCATTAGGTGGGTTCAAGGGACAATGTGATTAGAAATAATTAGAGTGCTTATGATAATTTACCATAAGCACTAGAAATTTAATACGTTTGCTTTGTCATGCTACTCAAAGTTTAAAGTGTAGTCTTCTTGGTTCTGATTTTGGCTATACATTGGGAGATTTTAGGGCTATTATAACTTTTAAATCATTGGGAAATTTTGGTTATACATTGGGAGATTTTAGGGCTTCTTTTGTGTGTGTATTAAAGAGGGTAGCTATTTTTGCAGGCAACAAGAATATTTAAGATGGATAAACTCGGCAAGCTTCCTTCGGGGATAATAGAAACCATCTTATGTCTACTACCGATTCAAGAGGCAGCAAGGACAAGCATCCTCTCTAAGGAATGGAGGTACCATTGGACCAAAATCCCTAAACTTGTGTTTATTGAGGAGGATGCATTTGAAGTATCGACTCATGGGGATGAGTTGTCTGTTTTGGAGCAAACGTTCGACAGACCAAGTGAGAGGAAAATGATGACCAACAAATGTAAACTTTTCTATGCTATATACCAAGTTCTATTAGTGCATGAGGGTCCAATCAATGAGTTCACCCTTTGCATGGAAGTAGATGGCTCATGTGTTGAGATTGACCATATAATTCATCATTTGTCAAAGAAAAAAACTGTCAAGATATTAAAACTTGACTTTAATGGGAGCTATAGGCTACCCTTATCACTCTTCTCGCTCCATCAATTAACAGAATTGTATCTCAATGGTTGTGTTCTTGATCATCAACCATCATCTATTGGATTTGGTAGCCTTACAACCTTAAACATGCAAGAAATATGGACTTATGATAAAACGCTTCTGCGTCTTTTATCGAGTTGTACATTACTTAAGAGATTGACTATCGTAAGTTTATAATAAAATTGAATGTCAATCCTCGTGGACTTTCAAAAGTAAGTTAGTAGAATATTCTATTTTTTCTTTGCAGAACAGTGATGGTGGAACAATCGATGAAATTGGAGATTTGACCATGGCTGATCTCTTCGAGTGTTTACGGGGCATTGAATATCTGACTATTTGGTGTTTCATCTTTTTGGTAATTATATCCGCATGATATCCGTTTAATTATACTTTTATCTGCTAATTAGCGATTACTAATCTTTGTTTTGTCTACGCTTCAAGTCTTTTCTTCCATTTCCGAGAAAGCTTCCAACAACATTGGTCCACTTGAAAGAGTATCGAGACTTGTGCGCTTCGTCCATAACAAGCTCTCTAAGATTTCAAACAAAGGAATCCATATTCGTTCCATGAAATAGTAAATGTCGTCAGATCTCTTTATGAGTCGTTTCTCCATGCCCCGCAAATACTCAGCTTCAATGTTTTCCCCTTTTAATGCTTCAGTTTGAGCAGAACGGATCTGGTCAGGTAAATTAGAATGGATAGTGAGCTGCAAGTCGCGGACACGTTTGGGTTTCGTTTCCTTCCGGCTAAGGGCATCAGCTACAACGTTAGCCTTACCTGGATGATACTTGATTACACAGTCGTAGTCGTTTAAGAGTTCCACCCAGCGACGCTGTCGCATGTTTAACTCTTTCTGGTCGAAGATGTGCTGGAGGCTCCTGTGGTCGGTGTAAATAGTACATTTGGTACCGTACAGGTAATGCCTCCAGATTTTTAACGCAAAAACCACGACCCCCAACTCTAAGTCGTGAGTCGTGTAATTCCTCTCATGAACCTTCAACTGTCGAGAAGCGTACGCTATCACCTTCTCGCGTTGCATTAGCACACAACTGAGACCTTGAATAGAAGCATCACAATACACCACAAAATCCTCGGTACCTTCAGGTAAAGACAAGATTGGCGCACTGCAGAATTTTTGTTTCAATAACTGGAAGGCATCTTCTTGTTTCATTCCCCAAGAGTATACAACGCCTTTCTGTGTCAACGAGGTAAGGGGTTGAGTGATCTTTGAGAAGTCTCTGATAAATCTGCGATAGTAACCAGCGAGACCAAGAAATTGTCGCACCTCTGAAGGATTCTTCGGTGTCGCCCAATTTCTGATAGCATCAATCTTAGCAGGATCTACGTGTATCCCCGTTTCGTTAACAATGTGACCAAGGAAGTGTACTTCTTGGATCCAGAAGTCACACTTAGAGAATTTCGCGTAGAGTTGCTCCTTCCTCAAAATCTCCAAGATAAGACGCAAGTATCGCTCGTGATCCTCCTTGCTCTGTGAATAGATCAGAATGTCGTCAATAAACACGATGACGAAATCACCGAGATACGGTTTGCACACGCAGTTCATGAGGTCCATGAAAACCGCTGGTGCATTAGTTAACCCGAATGGCATAACTAGAAACTCATAATGGCCATACCGCGTTCGAAAAGCTGTTTTTGGAACATCCTCCTCTCGGACTCTCATCTGATGATAGCCCGATCTTAGGTCGATTTTCGAGTAAAAACTTGACCCTTGCAACTGGTCAAACAGATCGTCGATACGTGGTAAAGGATAGC